>NC_083316.1:86866685-87466685 GCF_963455315.2 Globicephala melas
ACAAAGGGTTAAATAACTAAATAAAATGAAGAGAAAAACATAGCCTTCAAATCTTGTCTCATTCTTAAATCCAGGTTCATTCAAGAGAAATTCAAGCCAAATAACATCTCAATAAAATTGGAGTGAACTTATAACTCCAATTATAACTTATAACTCAGATATATTTTCTACTTAGTTTTACCCTTCCTCATAAATTTGTTATAAAACTGAAATTTATCAAAAATTACTGTTGCATTTCTGAAGGTAAAATAGTAATACAAAATCTGTCAGAAACAATGTAATAACTACAACAATTGTGAGGAAAAACAAATATTTTCTAACTATCCATTACTTTTGGATGAAATTGTTAAGTGCAGTGAGATCTGGGAATGAAGAGAAATCATAAATTTTACTCTTAGATCTGCAGCAACTCATTTGTGTGAATAAATTATATAACTTCTAAGTTTCTTGATTTAATTCATGTAAAGTATTTTATTAATTATATATACTTAACAGAAAAGTTCTAACATTTTATTAACCATGTATTGGACTGTCATACAAACATATACCCCAAGACAAAAAAAAAATGGTAGGAAGCTTTGTTATCTATAACACATAATGACTAGGCTTCATAGAATATAAACTTAGAGGGACTCAAGTACACTTCAAAAGATCATAAAATACTGAACTCTGATTTTCAAATTGTTTAAAAATCAGAAGATACTTTTGACATATTTTATGCCATTTGGCACTCTGTGATATTTCAAAATACCTTACCTTTAAGTTTCAGAAGATTTCAACATGAAAGTCTTTTAGAAAGCTAGGCTTTATAGAAGTAATTCTCAGCATACTGATTTGGAATCAACAAAAACAGTTTACAAATAACAGTTACTTCAAGGCCAACCCAGTTCATAAAATCTTCATTTCTGAGAGCTGCTGAAGCAAAAATGTTCTGAACTGTGATGTTGTCGTGTTAGTGTACACAAAGCCCGGTCTCTGATCTCTGTTTCATAACCAGTATTTAGAAACCATTTGAACAACGCAACGATATTCTCTGTTGTAAAGTAAAATAAAAATTTCATCAAATATATCTATTTACTGGTATGGTTGTGCTAACTTACTTTTCCAAAGCTAATTAACAAACCTCTGATGACTAACTCAGTTCAGGCTATATAAATTCATGCCTTGGTATAGTCTGTATATATTAAATGGTGGGAGATAGTTTCTTCACTGAGTTTAGAAAAAACTTAAATTTTAATCCATGTAAAATAAAGGCAGATAATCTGATTTGACATATCTTGAGAAGCCTGGAGGCTAGAAGAACCCCACTGGGCCAGTAGATGATTAGTTAATAAAGAGAAAGCAGCCTGACACCAAGGTGAGCAGTAATTAAACCTGTAGTGAAATTCTCTAATAGAATTCAATAAAGTGGCACATTGTTAGCAGAACAGTGTTTCTTCAAATGGCATTGATGGGTACACCTCAAAGTGAGCAGAGACTCTGTTCAAGGAAAAATGCAGATGCTTCTTCTATGAATTTACTGCTCCCTGGGTCATGTTCTGTACAGGCAGTATATCGGATATTCAGTGTGTTTGATTTCCACTGCTTTTCATAATTAATGCAAAGAGAAAGTATTGAGTTATATCTTCAGTTCATTCATTTATTTTTCATTGCAACGATGGGTTTGATTTGGTTTTGTGGATGTAGGGGTGGAAAAACTTTCCCTTCTCTTCTAGGTTCTTTGGCTGGTCTAATAAATTGACATAAGACAGATTAACAGGAGAAAAAAAAGTTCCATAACTTGGGTACTTCCAGTATATATGGAAGAGACCCAGCAAAAATGAGCAACTCTCTAAAATGGCTGAAGCCATCACTTTAAATATTATCTTCAGCTGAAGACAAAAGAAGATGTTGCGGTTGGGGAGTCAGTTATGGGAGGTGAGCAGGAAAAGCACAGTAACCAAACATACGGTTATGCAGATTTGTCATTGCCTTCTCCACTGGTAATAGTTTCTAAAGATTTAGTCATCCTTCTCTTCCCAGTACAGCCAGGGAAATACCAGTACAAGTGGCGATTTCCCTTATAAATCTAAATTTTCCTTTTTCTTAGAAAAGGAAAACTTTTATGCAGTTCCCAGAGCTTTTCTGTATGCTGTTTCTTAAAAATAATCAGCCTAAAGTAATCAACATGCTAAAGAGGCGTATTTTGGGTTATATATTTTTCTCCCCTGAAGTGCTAAAATCTAGAATTCCAAAGGTGAATAAAACAAAGCCGTTGTCATAAAGGGCCTTGAATATCACAGTCAATCCAGAAGTATAAATACATTTCAAAGTACAAAGGCCTACAGGGAGAAAACCCCTCACTCAGCCTGAGAGTGTAAGGAAAATAGAGAGAGATGACCTTGAGGAGGAGTCTTAAAGGAAGACTAGATATTTGTCAGATAGGGAAAGGCATTTCAGGCACAGGGAACTGAATGTGAAAAAAGTATGAAGTTATGAAAATTAATGACAGTTCATGAAGCCATAACGCTGTTAGCTTGGCTTGTGGGCGGTTGAACACAGGCAAATGCAAGTAAACCCAAGAGGTAAGAAAGGACCAAATTGTGAATAGCTTTTGACTGTTGATGTAAACTTGTTCCCATGGACAACTGAAAAATAGAGTGTTCCTCAACTGAGCAGGGGAAGAAAAGAACATGATTGGAAAGGAACATGATTGCAGGTTTTTATGGCTCCCAGGAAGCAATGAATTACTCTTTTCAGACTCACACTTACTTGCAAGGTGCCTGAGCATCAGTAAAGAAGGAAAAAATATATAAATATTTCACAATCATAAAACGGTGAAATATTTATGTAAATAATGAAGATGGAGAAATGGGGTGAGACAGGAAGATGAGAGACCAGTTAAAACTGTCCAGTCTAGTTCTGATAAAATAAGGGTCAGGACTAAGAAGCAGCAGTGGGGAGAAAGCAAGGAGAAACGAGGAGGTTTGCAATAAAACAAACATGTCTTAATGGTAAGCTGGAGGGAGAACATGAAGAGGAAATTGTCAAAGATGACTAGTTTTTTGCTTTGGGAGAAGAGGTTTAATGGCATTTTTAAGCATCACTGAGAATTTAAGGGGAAAAACAGTATTAAATTTATAGGGTGCATGGAGAACTCTGGACAGGGGCTTCCCAAAAGACATTTTTGAAAGGAAAAATTGTCAAAACCCCTGCCTCCTGTTTTGTTTTGTCTTATCATTTTCACTAATCATCTGTATCCAGACTGCACTTATAAAATTCTTTCAGGTGTCCTTTTGGTCATCTGACTTCTTCTTGCAAATATCATGTGTTTATTTTCATAGATTCTGTATCTTTCAAAAACTGAACACTGAATTTTCTAGAATAGAAAACAGAGAAGGTTAAGCAAGCTTGTTTCTCATGATAGCACGTTAAACCCTGCAGGAATATATCAAAATTAGCGTAAGATTACTGAGCTACTTTATCCGCCAAATAAATAAATAAATAAATAAATAAATAAGTAAGTAAGTATGCCCATGTTCCCATGTTTAGAAGAAGTGTGGGCTCAGTGGATTGCAAGGCTATCCCCTGAAGTAGAAATAAACCTCTGGAGAGATCTTTTCTGCTAACCAAAGGTGAAACCAGAGACATTTCTGCCCCCTTAAGAGGCTTCAGAAGCTAAAAGGGATTGGAACAGAAGGTGAAGGACAGTGTGACAGATGGGAGTCCTCCATTTTCCTCTAGAGAAGATTCTGCTATGTGCCCCTCACACCATCCTCCATGTCTCTCAGGACCCAAAAAAGCTTCAAAATCTATTAAGAAAGATTTCTTATTTCATCTGAATGAAAGAGCTCAGCATTAATTGAAATATAAGAGTTAAGGTATGTACTTAGCCCTATGATTTTTTGTGTGTGTGCTGATATAATAATGATGATGTAATACCATCTGGAATAAAGACAAAGGTTACATCAAGTTGAAAATTATATTCCTACGCCTTACTTATGGTAACAGGTTCAAGCAAGTTCTCAATTGTCATTAGTAGCTCTTGATCTGAGGATTCTTTGGCTCGTCAGCAAATGCCGTGCTTCTTCCAAATAGCTCACTTCCATTCCTCTGCTCAGGCCCCAGGCTCTCACACAGAGGCTTCCTAATGACCTGCAGCCCAATCTTAAACTCACCACATCGCTGCAGTATGTCATATTCCATCAGGAGCTACTGTGCAAATAACATATTTCCATTTTTAAAGTCTGAAAAATGTCACAAAAAGCTTTTGGCATTTACATGACTCAGTCTTACACCCTCTAATTCTCTCTGCAGCTAATTTCTTATGTTCGATACATATCCACCACAGGAAACCAGGAATAACGATTACAGGAAAAGCTGAAGTTCGACAGCCCAGCCATTAGCATTCAGAAGTCTAAAGAATAGGGATTTAAATGGCATTATCGACAGTTATTTCTTACATAACGAAAATCGGGGCTGTCAACATGTGAGACATTAAAAAATATTCAGTAATTTCAGTTATAGCCCGTAGGGTTTTTTAATGCATTCCTGAGAACTAGCAAAAATCTACAAAGATGTGCACCAAGAGGACCTAATAGATCAGAGGAGTGAAATTACATTCAATGGGTAAAACAGCTTGCTGTATGTTCTCTAACTACTGATCTTATCTCTCATAAGCATGCCCCATGCTTCGTTTAATGTTGGACCACACTCATTGAGAGAGGAAATTCACGCTTGCATTTTATGAGGCTCACATGCCAAATCCACATTGTTTCCATTTCTTCTGTCTCACTTTACATAGATTGGGCTTTTATCTTTCTGCTGAATAACATTTGTTGTTTTATTTTCCACTGCTTAATATACAAGGGCTTACCAAAGGAAATGGAGAGACCAGTGGCAGGTCTGTTTTAGCCCCCAGGAAGAGATTCAAATACACTCTGAAAATCTGCTTATTCAAATTTGGTTACATTGCATGCATGACCCCAGTGGGAAAAATGTGCACGATTCATAACTGCTCATTGTTGAATTGTCCGAAGTTAGGTAAAATAGCACAAGTTCCCGAATAGTATCATGATATGCTATGTGTGCAGCACGCCAACACAAGCTAAGCAACAAACAACTTTTATTTTCTTTTTAAAAGCACAACTGCCATGCCACAGCTGTCTACAACCCAGATCTTTAATTCATTGATTGATTCTCATATAACTGATTGGCTAACTGTTAAGATGTACAAGTGACTAAACAACTGACCTTCATAATTTGATTTTGTCTGCAAAACTATTCAGCTAGCTGGAGTCACCTACAGAACAAGCAGTTTGTCTTCTACTGGTACTTCCCCTGCAAAAATAAAAGCTGACCACAAGCATGGCAAATATCTATTATGGAAGAAGCATCATTTCTTTCACCTTTATGTATCTTCCTAGGTCAACATGAAGGATAGGGTTCTTGGATGATACCTTTACACTAGATTGTTAACTTAATCATTAACATATTTCCAAGTCAATCTAAATTTTTAAATTAAAATCAGGCTCTAGTAAGGCAGTTTCCTAGAGGACTCAAGCAGAAGACTCAGGACAGAAGGACTCAAGCAGATTTTCACTAATGTGATGATCAGACTAAATACCTTTGATATAAACAACTGTATTCCAAATAACTGTGTGTGCATTTATAATAAATACCAATTGGCTAGAGTACTGCCAGATGGCTTTTTTATTCAAATTCATCCTGACTTGCTTCTGAAAAAATTTACTTTATAACCGATAGACCTTGTATAAGGTTTTGCCTCAATAGTAACAGCTCAGTTGTGATACTGATGCCGTTACACAGTTGCCTCAATTAGAAGACACACTAAGGGCTATGTTAAAAGGTCATCATGAAAGCAGTGAATACATCTCCATCATATATATATATATATATATATGTGTGTGTGTGTGTGTGTATATATATACACACACGCATATATGTATATGTATGATAATTTATATTTTAAATTAAATTTTAGGATCAGAGAGATTTTAAGAACCTATTTTATCCTGGTGGGAAATGATTTAAGGGAAACAAGCGCTGAGAATTTCCTATGTTCCACCCCCTAACTCTTCAAAGAATAATCTCCCCCATTGGTTGACATTCTTTTCCTATTTAATAAATACGTACTGAATGTCTTCCATGTTCTCACCCCCTGATGGGAGCAGAGATGTTTACAAGAATACTTAAGCCTTCAAAGTAGCTTTCTAATATTCATTCACTAATCCATGCATTCATTCAGCAAATATTTATTGTATATTATGAAGCAGATACTGTGATGCTGATAAAGAAATAAAAAATGGACTCTGCATATGGACTTGACATTGTAACTGGGGAGACCAACACACCCACAGATATTTAGTATGTGCACATTATGTTAAGTGCCAATTACAGTATGTGCCAGATACCCTAGCAACGTAATGAGAAAATGGACTCATTCTCCAATGGAGGTAGTAGAAATATGGTTTGGTAAGAGAGAAGGGGCTTAGAAAAGCTTTGCAGAGAGGGTGACATTTAACAGAGGCCATCCAAAGTGAGTGGGTCCCCAGGGTGGAGTGGGCAGCATGGTCACCCAGAGCAAATGGAAGAGCATGAGGAAGGGCAGAGGGTTGCAAGTGCATCAGAGGAGTGTGGGTCCTCCAGTTTCTTGAGCTTGGGAACAGAAGTGTGTGAGTTATTGCAACATATTCCCTTCCATTCAAAGCAGAAGTTATAAACTTGTGCACTTTGGACCATTTTTGGCCCTGACACGTTATGCTTGAGCTATGCAGTGTTTGAATTCATGGACAAAATTTAAACATGGGAGGAATTCACAAAAATCCACATTTCAAGCTTCTTTTGTAAAAGTATGTTTTTAGCAAAACTGGACCAGAATGTCTATTTGGAAATAATCTGCTGCAGACATGCAGTGATAGCCTCTATTCTAGAAGCCTCTCTTTTAGCTTTACTACAATTCTCAGTAGGCCAGATTCACTCATCAATGTTACTTGACAGACTTTAGCTGGTGTTTTATTTGAGATGCCTGGTTTAAGGTTGTAATACTTCTGAAAAGGCAATTGACCCTGGGAGGAAAAAAGTGGAATGTCTCTCTGAACTGTTAATCAGTCACTTGTCATTATTCTTCACGTGTAAATGAAGGTTTGGAGAGCAACCTAGAACAGAGGAATAAAAAGCAGAGCACCAGGTCAGTAAGCATCAGCGTGTTTGGTTTTGTGGAGAATTTGGTGGACTTGGAAAAGAATAAAGGAAGGAGAACTTTACAGTTTCATGCTTTTACCATGGTTAATTAAAATATAAATATTTACTTCAAACTAGGAACCACTATGAGAATTTGAGTTAAAACACTGACCTTTTCTTAATTCTTGACTATGCTTATTTATTTCTAGATAGTGTCCCTATTTGCAAGCCTATGATTTTTTTTTTTTTTTTTTTGCGGTACGCAGGCCTCTCACTGTTGTGGCCTCTCCCGTTGCGGAGCACAGGCTCTGGATGTGCAGGCTCAGCGGCCATGGCTCACGGGCCTAGCCGCTCCACGGCATGTGGGATCGTCCCAGACCGGGGCATGAACCCGTGTCCCCTGCATCGGCAAGCAGACTCTCAACCACTGCGCCACCAGGGAAGCCAAGCCTATGATTTTTAATGGTTAAAATTCTAAGTCTGTCTCAGGGATCTCCTGAAAAGTTACTGGCCCTATGCCCACTGACTGAATTCCAGTCATGGACATTATCCCCAGGTAATTAAAATGTTCACTTAGGAAAAAAAAAAAAAGCCAAGTATCACATAACATTGTTAACCTTCTTCTCAGATAACGTACTCAGTGTCAGAATTATCTGTACTGCCTTGGGGCTTTTTTGAAGAGTGAATATCATTGCACACACTGTCAGCATACACCATGTAGGAATAATTATCATCGTTAACCTGAGTCTTATTAAGCTTCCTTCTTATTAATATGTATTGCCATTCACTGTAAGTGCTAAGTTGTGGCAGAAAAACAAAAGAGAGAACTGAATAAAGATGGCATTCCAGGCTTCAGTTACATTATTAAAATATTTAGAAAGTGAAGCTAATGAGTTCACCTTTCTTCTCAAAACATACAGATTCCCAAATGCTCCTAACCTTTGAAAGAACATGTCAGTTGAATATATAAGAGGAGGGAAGAGGGTGTTTGAAAAGAGCCAGACATCATGTATTGTTCATTCACAGAAGACAATGGATAAAGTCATTGATTTGATCAAAATGCTTGCGAATTACTGAATTCCACTTTCCAAATGTAACATTTGGAAACCATATGCTTGGAACCTGCAAACCAAAACCAGATGAAACATTTGCACTAGCTTTTTCTATCACACCTTTAAAGAGTTCCCAAACTCTAGGGGACAGCTCCTATAGAGGAAAGTGCTGGACTTAACAAGTAGGGAATTACTCTGCAAAGTCAGGGCTAGCGATGGAGCTGGGCCATGGAATGGACAGAGGTGTCATCCCTGGGTAAAGCAGTATGGCTAGGGCTCCCCAGTGTCAGGTTGTTTTGAACTACAAAGAATCAGGACTTTGAAAGGCAGTACATAAAATGAAATATAGACCTGCTCCAATGGAGAATATGGAAAATTAATGAAAAGATTCCAAACATTAAAACATTTCATGGCAAATAGAGGCATATTTCAAACAACCAGATTTGAAAGAAAAAGTTATACTTGGCTTCCACGGGCTACTCTGTCTTCCCATATATCTTCCAGATGCATTTGGAGGTACCAACCCTCATCTAAAACTTGTTCGTGGACCTCATTTTTCTATTACATCTCCTGAGAAAGAGTGATAAGGACAACTAAATGAACTGATGGAAGATGTGGCTTTCCTCCTCTCCCTGCCTATACACATCTACAGTTGTTCTAGATTCAGTTACAAGGTGGACTTAAGTTTTGTGGAACCTGAACCATATATAATTTCGGTAGTTGTCTTTCAGGAAAAGATTACAACATTATGATACAAAATTAGGTATGAACATGAATATTTATTTGGAATGAGAAAGAAAATCACAGCAAAATCAAAGCTAAAATATCTGGAAAATATTGCAATCATTACAAAATGTAGAAAAATAATACAGAAGACTTATTTAACGAACTCCTTGACACATTCCTATAATGCTTTTCTTTCATTTGGCTGCATATTCTTTGATCACTTCAAATGACAACAGTTTTATAATATCTTTCTATAAAAAGAATAAAAATATAATTTAATCTTCCTAACATAATTGGTTGAATTTGTTTTTATTAGTAGTAATGAGATGCATAAAACATTAAACGTCAGCACAGACGTAGTCACCATTCGTAGAACTGCTAGGAATTTGTGTCCTGTAACTCAGAAATTCTCATATATTCCATACTGCAAAAAGCCATCAAAAAATAAAAATAATGTAGGGTACATTTGAATTTCATAAAATGCATTACAGAGTATATTCAGGATAGGAGAGAACTTCTCTTTTGACTGAGTGCTGATGTTAATTGAATCCTCCACTTATAATTTAAAATATCTGATGACTAGAAATACTTTCTACAAACCAGCTTGTGTATTTATGTACGTTGGACCTTGTTTCTCATCTTCTACCATATATTTCTGGTGTTGACCATTGTAAGACCCATTCATATCATAATACAACCTCTGGCCCTATCCCCCCATGGGAATCAGCCCAGTGGGCATTTGGAGTATTCCAGCTCTAACTGGGTAGCCAGTAATTTAACTAACAATCAGGAGATTGAAACCATACGCCACTAAACCCAAGTTTAGTGTATCCACAACTCAGCTTCTCCTTGGCCTGATCTGAGACATACCTCCCACCATTGCGGCCTCATCTGACAAAAAAGAAGTTGTGAATGAAGAGAAGCAACAGTGGACAGAAATACCATATATTACTTTAACCAACTTTATCTAATTCTGTGACTCTTTGGACACATTTCTAGGGTCTCTCCTGTTATCATGGAAGTGTAACTTAAGTTTCATTAACTTCAAGGTAAAGTCCCTTCCAACAGTTAAAAGATCTGGTAGAATTTTTATCTCTCAAAATTCCATTATTTAAGCATACAAATATGTGTGTAAAATGTTAAGATTTTTCAAATTAAAATAAAAGCATAAAATAAATAATTTTGTATACTCACATAGACAAATATACTTAATTGAGCAGTTAAAGTAAAGCCTTAAAATCTGTAAAATGGGGGCTTCCCTGGTGGCACAGTGGTTGAGAGTCCGCCTGCCGATGCAGGGGACATGGGTTCGTGCCCTGGTCCGGGAAGATCCCACATGCTGCGGAGTGGCTGGGTCCGTGAGCCGTGGCCACTGAGCCTGCGCGTCCGGAGCCTGTGCTCCACAACGGGAGAGGTCACAACAGTGAGAGGCCCGCGTACCGCAAAAAAAAAAAAAAAAAAAAAAAAAAAAAAATCTGTAAAATGTGGAGATGATATTAACTAACCTCAGTTCCAGCATCCCATGACCCTAGAAACTCAGGATCAGATCCAATTTATTGGTACTCAGCCATCATTTACTGTGTTTTGATTTTTGTTTTTTACATAATTATCTCCATACTTTTAAATTATTTGCTAGCATGTAAACTCTTGTCTCTGCTTCCTACAGTTCTAAATGCATCCCTCTTTGGAGAGTTTTAAAACAAAATACATAATTCCTCCACCAAACCAGTAAAGAATGAATCAAATGTATAATATTAAAGAGGGAGGGCTTCCCTGGTGGCTCAGTGGTTGAGAGTCCGCCTGTCGATGCAGGGGACACGGGTTCATGCCCCGGTCCGGGAAGATCCCACATGCCGCGGAGTGGCTGGGCCCATGAGCCATGGCCGTTGAGCATGCGCGTCCAGAGCCTGTGCTCCGCAACGGGAGAGGCCACAGCAGTGAGAGGCCCGTGTACTGCAAAAAAAAAAAAAAAGGAAAGTTCTCATTCTGCTGCTATTTGAAAAAAGCTGAAAAGTTGATTCATTTTTCTCCAAAAGAGGGAGGCAAGTTAAGAACTGAACTGCTAAACATAGAGACCAGCTGCCCACTTTACTCCTCCTATCTGGAACTCTCTGCAGATCTCCTTCCTATCTGGAACTCTTTGCAGATCTCCCTGTTTTTCTTTTCAGTCTTGGCCTTTATCTTCTTACTATAACAGTAGTTAAATAGCTGATTTCTCTTGACTGTGTTATCCAATTAATATAAGACTACTTCCAAACCAAATGGAACTAATGATTTAAAACTTCGAGGTTTTATTAGACCCTTGAAGTCATTGCTTTAACTAATCAGATACTTCAACATTGAATGGCCAACATGTGAATTGTACAGGGCAGAGCTGCAACACAGCAGCACCTTATTTCCACAAACAACCCTCGGTACTCTGCTACAAGTCTTCAGCATTGCCAGGGAATCATTGCTTTGAATGAAAATGCTGGAAAGACGAGGACGAGTGGGGAGGGGCAGGAATCTGTAAGGCAACATTTTATGTAAAAGATATGAAGCATTTGGCTGTTTATTCGATAACATTTTTTATTTAGTAGGATCGAGATTACTCAAGCTGGCTAAATCTATTTCTTTTTCTCTACAACTTGGGTAGTCTCACAATTTGAGACTTCATCATGGAAATCTGGATAGTTGTAGAGAAGTAAAGAGGTTCATATTTCTTGTATGTCAAGTAAGTCTGTGACCCAATTCTAAACAATTGAAAGGATAAAGAAGAAAGTTGAGGGAGGGAGAGTATGAGGGAGGAAAGGAGGAAGAGAAAAGGGAGGAAGGGAAGCATAGGAGAGAGGAAGGGAAGAAGAAAGGAAATCTAGAGAACAGAGAAGGCTTTCCAAAATCTGATGACACCATGAACCCTAAGGACAGCCTTCCTAGAGGAAACCCAATCCCAGAGCAAGTGTCTCAGAACGTCTGAATTACTAATAACATTCTAACTAGTTTTTTAGCGAGAGGAAGCCATCAGATAAGAAATCTAAATATTTTCAGTTTTGAAAGGTTGAATTTCTTTGTGAGACATATTGTTATGCAGAAATAATTTGACTCTGGTAAAAGTTTCATGTACAGCGACTTAATGTCATAACTTTTATTTACGTAGGCACTTTGCAATAGGAGATTGTATCTAACTGATGTCAAAATATATGGTAAATTCAGTTAGCAACTTGAATTTGAATAAATTTGTCTATATATAGCAACTAAAAACTATTGTAATTTTATCACTTTATTCAAAATATACAAGATTATTACCAAGCCAAAAGAAATATTTAAAAAGCCAAATATGTCAGAAGACTATTTAATCCAACTCCATATTACCAATTTTTTAGCTAGATATTTTGGTGTTAACTTAAAACCTCTGTGAACGAGGCTTAGGAGACATATTCATTCACCTTTAATGCATTCACTTTTTCAATATATCTAATTCATATTTATTTATTCAACATATATATTCTCATATTTATTGAGTGCCTACTTATGACCAGCATTATTCTAGGGTGATTGAATTACATCAGTGAACAAAACTAACAAAATTTTTAGCCCTCATGATCCTATATTCCACCAAGATATTCTAGTTGTATCATATGAGAATTTTACTTCCAAAAATAGGAAGCATTTGAACATCATGTCATTTGTATTAATCAGACATTGGATGCATGAAACTTTGAAACAATGCTTATGTTTGGCAAACCTATGTAAAGAATGTATGCATCATTTTAAGGATTTCCTGACCAATGTAAAACAAGGAAAATGTGTGCTTTTTCAAGACTAATAAAAGATTTTCAAGGTTAATTTTGACAATATGCAATTTTCCAATTCTTGTTTTAGTCATTGACTTACATACTTAATCCTATGAGGAAGATCACACTCTCCTATAACTTTGGTACTAGAAACAAGGAATTAAGTTACTTGAGTACTGGGAAAATTGTTCTCATTGTTTTTAAAGATGAACGTGCTATTTTAGAGTACTAAAAGTACAGGGCATGAGACCAAGCCTTCACTTTCAGTACGGACACTAAGTGACCATTCACAAAGTGATTTCTGTGGTTCATTTTTTTAAAGTTTTTACTTTAGATTGGACTATAGTTGATTTACAATGTTGTGTTAGTTTCAGGTGTACAGCAAAGTGCTTCATTTATACATATATATATATATATACACACACACACATATATATAATGTATCCATTCTTTTTCAAATCCTTTTCCCATTTAGGTTATTACAGAATATTGAGCAGAGTTCCCTGTGCTATATAGTAGATCCTTGTTGGTTATCTATTTTAAATATACTAGTGTGTATATGTTAATCCCAAACTCCCAATTTATCCCTCCCCCCCACCTTTCCCCTTTGGTAACCATAAGTTTGTTTCAAAGTCTGTGAGTCTGTTTCTGTTTTGTAAATAAGTTCATTTGTATCAATTTTATTTTAGATTCTTCATATAAGCGATATCATATGATATTTGTCTTTCTCTGTCTAACTTACTTCACTTAGTATGATAATCTACAGGTCCATTCATGTTGTGGTAAATGGCATTATTTCATTCTTTTTAACTGAGTAGTATTCCACTGTACATATGTACCACATCTTCTTTCTCCATTCATCTGTCGATGGACATTTAGGTTGCTTCCTTATCTTGACTATTGTAAACAGAATGGCAGTGAACATTGGGGTGCGTGTATCTTTTCAAACCATGGTTTTCACTGGATATATGCCCAGGAGTGGGATTGCTGGGTCATGTGGTAGCTCTACTTTTAGTTTTTTTAAGGAACCTCCATACTGTTCTCCATATTAACTGTACCAATTGCCACCAACAGTGTAGGAGGTTCCCTTTTCTCCACACCCTTCCCAGCATTTATTGTTTGTAGACTTTTTTGATGATGGCCATTCTGACTGTTGTGAGATAATATCTCATTGTAGTTTTGAACTGCATTTCTGTAATAATTAGTGATGTTGAACAGCTTTTCATGTGCCTCTTGGTCTTTGTATGTCTTCTTTGGAGAAATGTCTGTTTAGGTCTTCTGCCTATTGTTTGACTGGGTTGTTCAGTTTTTTGATATTGGGCTGCATGAGCTGTTTGTAAAATTTGCAGATTAATGCCTTGTTGGTTGCATAGTTTGCAAATATTTTCTCCCGTTCTGTAGGTTGTCATTTTGTTTTGTTTATGGTTTCCTTTGCTGTGCAAAAGCTTTTGAGTTTAATAGGTCACATTTGTTTACATTTGTTTTTATGTCCATTATTCTAGGAAATGGATCGAGAAGGATATTGCTGTGATTTATGTCAAAGAGTGTTCTGCCTATGTTTTCTTCTAAGCGTTTTATGGTATCCAGTCTTACATTTAGGTCTTTAATCCATTTTGAGTTTATTTTTGTGTGTGGCGTTAGAGAATGATCTAATTTCATTCTTTTACATGTAGCTGTCCAGTTTCCCCAGCACCACTTATTAAAGAGGCTGTCTTTTCTCCATTGTATATTCTTGTTTTTTTTTTTTGTCATAGATTAATTGATTGTAGGTTGTGGGCTTATCTCTGGGCTTTCTATCCTTTTCCATTTATCTATACGTCTGTTTTTGTGCCAGTGCCATACTGTTCTGATGACTGTAGCTTTGTAGTATAGCCTGAAGTCAGGGAGCATGATTCCTCCAGCTCCGTTTTTCTTTCTTAAGATTACTTTGGCTATTCAGGGTCTTTTGTGTCTCCATATATATTTTAAAATTTTTATTCTAGTTCTATATAAAACGCCATTGGTAATTTTATAGGGATTGCATTGAATCTATAGATTGCCTTGGGTTTAATATAGTCATTTTGACAATATTGATTCTTCCAATACATGAGCATGGTATATATTTTCATCTGTTTGTGTCATCTTTGATTTCTTTTATCAGCATCTTACAGTTTTCTGAGTACAGGTCTTTTGCCTCCTTACGTAGGTTTATCCCCAGGTATTTTATTCTTTTTGATGTGATGGTAAATGGGGTTGTTTCTTTAATTTCTGTTTCTGATCTTTCATTGTTAGTGTATAGAAATGCAACAGATTTCTGTGTATTAATTTTGTATCCTGCAACTTTACCAAATTCATTGAAGAGCTCTAGTAGCTTTCTGGTAGCTCTTTAGGATTTTTTATATATAGTATCATGTCATCTGCAAACAGTGACAGTTTCACTTCTGTTTTTCCATTTGGATTCCTTTTATTTCTTTTCTTCTCTGATTGCCATGGCTAGGATTTCCAAAACTATGTCAAATAAAAGTAGTGAGAGTGGACATCCTTCTTGTTCCTGATCTTAAAGGAAATCTTTCAGCTTTTCAGTGTTGAGTATGATGTTAGCTGTAGGTTTGTCATATATGGCCTTTATTATATTAAGTTATGTTACCTCTATGCCCACTCTCTGGAGAGTTTTCATCATTAATGGGTGTTGAATTTTGTCAAAACCTTTTTCTGCATCTACTGAGGTGATCATATGGTTTTTATTCTTCAGTTTGTCAATGTGGTATATCACACTGATTGATTCGTGGATATTGAAAAATCCTTGCATCCTTGGGATAAATCCCACTTGATTGTGGTGTATGATCCTTTTAATGTATTGATGGATTCAATTTGCTAGTATTCTGTTGAGGATTTTTGCGTCTATGTTCATCAGCAATATTGGCCCATAACTTTCTCTTTTTTTGGTATCTTTGGTTTTGGTATCAGGGTGATGGTGGCCTCATAGAATGAGTTTGGGAATGTTCCTTCTGCAATTTTTTGGAATAGTTTCAGAAGCATAGGTTTTAACTCTTCTCTAAATGTTCGATAGCATTCACCTGTGAAGCCATCTGGTCATGGACTTTTGTTTGTTGGGAGTTTTTTAATCACAGTTTCAATTTCAGTACTTGTGATTGGTCTGTTCATATTTTCTGTTTTTTCCTGTTTCAATATGGGGAGATTGTATCTTTCAAAGAATTTGTGCATTTCTTCTAGGTTGTCCATTTTAGCTTGTAGTAGTCTCTTAAGATCCTTTGTATTTCTGTGGTGTCCCTTGTAACTTCTCCTTTTTCATTTCTAATTTTATTGATTTGAGCCCTCTCCTCCCACTTTTTTTAAGATGAGTCTGATTAAAGGTTTATCAATTTTGTTTATCTTCTCAAAGAACCAGCTTTTAGTTTCATTGATCTTTGCTATTGTCGTCTTCATCTCTGTTTCATTTATTTCTGCTCTGATCTTTATGATTTCTTTCCTTCTACTAACTTTGAGTTTTGTTTATTCATCTTTCTCTAGTTGCTTTAGGTATAAGGTTAGGTTGTTTATTTGTGATTTTTCTAGTTTTCTGAGGTAAGATTGTATTGCTATAAACTTCCCTTTTAGAACTGCTTTTGCTGAGTCCCATAGGTTTTGGATCATTATATTTTTGTTTTTGTTTCTCTCTAGGTATATTTTGATTTCCTCTTTGATTTCTTCAGTGACCAATTGGTTGTTTAGTAGCATGTGTTTGTGTTTTTTACAGTTTTTTTTTCTTATAGTTGATTTCTAATCTCATAGTTTGTCAGAAAAGATTCTTGATATGATTTCAGTTTTATTAAATTTAACAAGGCTTGCTTTGTTGCTCAGCATGTGATCAGTCCTGGAGAATGTTCCATGTGCACTTGAAAAGAAGTGTGTGTTCTGCTGCTTTTTGGATGGAATGCTCCATAAATATCAATTAAGTCCATCTGGTCTAATGTGTCATTTAGGCCTATGTTCATTTATTGATATTCTATCTGGATGATCTGTCCATTGATGAAAGTGGAGTGTTAAAGTCCCCTGCTATTATTGTGTTACTGTTGATTTCTCCTTTTATGGCTGTTAGTATTTGCCTTATATATTGAGGTGCTCTTATGTAGGGGGCATATATATTTACAATTGTTTTATCTTCTTCTTGGATTGATCCCTTGATCATTATGTAGTGTCCTTTGTCTCTTGTAACACTTTGTATTTTAAAGTCTATTTTGTCTGAGTATTGCTACTCCAGCTTTCTTTTGATTTCCATTTGCATGGAATAACTTTTTCCACCCCCTCACTTTCAGTCTGTTTGTGATCCTAGAACTGAAATGGGTATCTTATAGACAGCATATATACAGGTCTTATTTTTGTATCCATTTACAAGGTGATTTCTGTGCTTCTCATATATGTTAGTTTAGATTATCTATTTTAGCAGATATTTAAATTCGATTGAATACATTTGAATATCTTCAATAAGTGACTTTTTTTAAGATTTATTTACTATTTATTTGTTTTTATTTTTGGCTGCATTGTGTCTTAGTTATGGTACGTGGGATCTTCGCTGAGGCATGTGACATCTTTTGTTGTGTCACACAGGCTCTTCGTTGCAGCATGCGGGCTTCTCTGTAGTTGTGGCGTGTGGGTTTTTTACTCTCTAGTTGTGGCACGCAGGCTCCAAGGCATATGGGCTCTGTAGTTGTGGCGTGCGACTTCCAGAGTGCGTGGGTTTTGTAGTTTGCAGCACGCAGACTCTCTAGTTGAGGCACACAAGCTCAGTAGTTGTGGCATGTGGGCTTAGTTGCCCCGTGGCATGTGGGATCTTAATTCCCTGACCAGGGATCAAACCTGCGTCCCCTGCATTGTAAGGCGGATTCTTTACCACTGGACCATCAGGGAAGTACCAACAAATGATTTATATTTGTGAAAAACCTCCTAAAACCCAATTGCATAGTTTGGACATCACCAAAGTAGCTTTCATAAGTATCTCATAATTATTCTAGATACATTATGGATTTTACATTTAAACTGATTTTCATTTTAATGTGCTCCAAAATAAAATTTATATAATTGCTCTGTAATAAATACCTTCTTATTCATATCCAATATTCAGAGAATGTTAATAGCTACAATTCAGTAGTCCTTTGAGTAGATGAAAATTAGATTTGTTTCATTCTCTTGATATTTTATAATAAAGCAACCAGTGGAGTTTTAAAAGCTAAACTTAGCAAATTGCAAAATTCTAAATTTTAAAAATTCCTGAAAGACATCATTACTTGTATAATATTGAATATTGGTAAGAAGAGTCCTAGGAAACCCTTTCAGAAACAAGACCAGGTGTCTAGCTCTTGAATACACACTAGATTAAATATTTTACCCAGGATTGTTAAAGGTTTCTCATTTGATATTAATGAAGTCATAATACTTTCTTATTCTGTTTCGCCATCTAGAATAGGACTAAAATTTTACCTACCCCCAAGAAATTGGCACTGATAAGTGAGAAAATCACCCAAGGCTCCCAAGGCAAACATTATACCCTGGAAATAAATTAAGCACATCTGGAAGCAACATTAAAACTCTTTTAGGCCACTTGGGTACAGCTGCAATCATTTGTTAGTAAACGATACTCTAGCAGTGTAGATGAATGCACTTTTAAGAAACCATTTTACTCCCAAAGAGAAATTGAAACCTTAGGAGATTCTCACTGAATATTCAAAATATAATGAGATTTAAGTCACATTTGGAATAAATCTGCTTTCTTTCATTTTCCAGTTCTGTACTGATACATTGTTTTTTGAGCATCAGCTCTACTTGGATTATCTTCAGAAATCACGAAGTTCATCTCTATTTTCATAACTTTTAATACCCAACACCAGAAGCTATATGAACCCTCGCTGTTTTCCATTGCTATTGGTTTTATGGTAATTATAGTTCAGGTAATCTGAGACATTCTTTGATTCTCTTTTAAAAAATATTTTGCATTGTTTTCACTGCTAATATTTCAGGCTCTCCATTTGAAGCCAGAGGATGCCCACTTAATTTGTCACAATTTAAAAAATAATAACTGGATAGACAAGTGAGTCACATCATTAAAATTGTTTTCAGTCCACTGACAAATGGATGACTGCAGGCATTGGGAAGATGTCTGGGCAGTTTCCTGTTGCTGCAGTGCTCTGGAGCAGAAAGAGTCCTAGGTTACTATGAAATTTATCAAGAAAGGAAAGGTACAGGGAGGCAAAATAGATCCAATTTCAGAACACTGATACCTTGAAACTGCTTCCAGCTTACCCTTAGGGTTTTCCTCATTTTTTACTTCCTTACAATAGCAAAGATAACATAGATAAAAGGACAAAAAATAATCCCAGCAAATTTATTCCAACTCTGAATGAGACTAATAGTCTAGAAGTGACTTTCTCACTCTCTTTTTTCTTATAAAAGATAGTCAAGTTATTTGATAGAATTAATGTGGAATGCTGCTTTTTATAAGCACATTTTATCAGAGCATATATTATTCAGTATGTTTTTGACAGTGTTCCATGTAGAAAAATAATGATAATTAGCTGTAGAAAATTATCACCTGTCTTACAGTACCCACTGTCATTGTTGTCTTCTGCTTGTCACTGGACTTTTAACTGAAAAACTTTCTTATGCCCTGTGAGTGACAGTTTTTAAATTAATAGAACCTTCACGTTTTTCAGGAAAGAGTACAGGAAGAGAAACACACCAGCATGTTTCTCACTGGGAAGCTGGACCATATTGTCATTCAAAAGGGAGAACTGCGGAACTTGCATGCCCTATAGGCCTCAAGAAATATGCCATTTCTCAGTTTCTGAGCCTTTACTGCTATAACTCACAGCTTAATGCAAGACACACACAGGCTTCTATACGTGAAATTTGGCACAGTATCCTAAAATATTGAATTTGTCTCTTTTGTGCTGTCAACCTGCTGAAGACCAAAATTCCTATCAGAGCCTAAAATATAAAAGGTAGCAATATATTTTTTTCTTTTAACTTTCATGACTCCAGCCTCTGACAGGGTCTTAATTTTATAACTACTACAAGGGGCTACATTTTAGCATCAAGTACTGTAAGTCAGCTCCAGACACACAAGCCTGCCAACTCTAATTCATTTGGAATGAGGTGAGATTCAGTTATTTATTTTCCCACTGAGAAGATTTGTGTTGCCTTTTAAAGTAAAAAAATTCAGTATACCTTCAGAAGCTGTTCAGAATATATTGAAATTTTGTTGACAGTCATGCTTTTAGGAATAAGTGAATATGGCATGGACTAGAATAATCAGATATTTAGCCAGGAACATGTTTCATTCCTCTGACAGTAACCTCAGTGACCTAGAAAAGCTGACCATATAGAAGTGTCAACTCACAATCTCCTGGGAGAGAGAAAAGGGTGCTGGAGAAGTGGAGAGCTGATCAAAAATGAAAGCAAAGGATAAAATGAAAAACAAAAATTTTAAGACTTATGGACTGAAAAGATATTTGGAATTTCCCCAAAATTCTTAGATCACCAAACTAAGTATTATTTAGAGTAAGGGAATATTTTCATTAATAAAAATCAAGTCAAAATTAAAATATTCATTGAGTTCCCCCAAAATTCAGAGTAAAGCCCTATACTAATATGTGAATAGAAGTATTTATAATATATGAGGAAGACATGAAATAAGCAAAATAACTAACATTCTAAACAACAGCAGAAAATAATTAGAAAATCATGTGTAAATTGTAAATGAATTCTATAGTTAATAAGTTGTAGGAGAGACAGGGGAGGAAAAGAAAGCTATAAAATGTAGGAAGGAAAATGGCTTTAAGATTTAAGAAAAAGAGGAAAATATATATAAAATGTTGGTGAATTCCTTTATAAATAAGTGTTCCCACGTTCACAGATAACCTTACTTTCATCTTTCTCTTTAAGAATGAAAAGTCATCTATAGAAGAAAGTATTTTTATTGGGGAAAAATCATTGAGATCAGATTGCTAGGAAAATATACAGATCAAAAGTGGAAGAAATCACTTATAAACATAGATGCAAAAATCATTAATGAAATATTAGTGAAATGAATGCTCCAAGTTGAAAAAAAATCATAATTTAGCTAGGTTTATTGTAGGTATTCAAAGATGGTTTAACATAAGAAAATATTTTGTTATAATCACTCATATTTACAGCTTAAATCAAAATGCCATATGTTTATCTTAACCAATGCAGGAAAGTATTTAATAAAATTCAACTTTCATTCATGAAAAACCTTTTTAACAATAATGGAGCATTTCTAATAAAGTGTAGCTAGTAAAAATGTGCAGCAAGTATCATATTTACATGTGAAACTTAAGCAGAATTTCCAGGAGTAAATTCAGGAGTAAGATAAGAATGCCCATAACAATAAATTATTTGAAAAAGAAATAAAACAATCTCACCATAGCATCAAAACCAGAATATTAGGAATAAATTTAACAAAGAAGGTAAATGATCTTTACACTGAAAACTTTAAGACATTGTTGAAATAAAATGAAAACAAAATAAATGGAAAGATATCCCATGTTCATGGCTTGGAAGAATTAATATCGTTAGAATGTCCATACCAGCTGTAGGATGGATTCAGTATAACCCCTATCAAGATTCTAATGGCATTTTTTACAGAAGTGGAAAAAAAAATTTAATTTGTGTGAAACCATAAAAGACCCTGAATAGCCAAAGCAATCCTGGGAAAGTATTTAGAACAAAGCAGGAGGAAACACACTTCCTGATTTCAAACTCTACAATGTTATAGTAATCAAAACAGCAGGATATTGTCATAAAAACATACAGAAAACCAATGAAACAGAATCAGAGCCCAAAAATAAACCCTCACGTATACAGGCAACTAGAATTTGTTAAGGGAGCCAAGAATACTCATTGGAAAAAAGTCTCTTCAAATAGTGGTGCTGGGAAAATTGGATATTCATATGCAAAAACTGAAACTGGACCACTATATTAGACCACTCACAAAAATTAACTAAAAATTGATTAAAAACTTAAATGTAAGATCTGAAACCATAAAACCCCAAAACTTTCTCTAAGAAAACAGAGAAAAATCTTGATATTGGTGTTGGCAATAATTGTTTTTTTTTTTGGATATGACACCTAAAGCTTAAGCAACAAAAGCAAAAATAAACAAGTAGGATTACATCAAACTAAAAAGCTTTCTGCACAGCAGAAGAAATGATCAAAACAATGGAAAGGCAACTTATGGAATAGGAGATAATATCGTAAACCAAATATCCGATAAGGGGTTAATATCTAAAATGTATAAGGAACTCATACAACTCGATAGCAAAAAAATAAACAATCCAACCTCAAAATAGGCAAAGGACCTGAGTAGATATTTTTTCAAAGAAAATATTCAGATGGCCAACAGGTACATGAAAAGATGCTCAACATCACAAATCATCAGGGAAATGCAAATCAAAACCACAATAAAATATCACCTCATACCTATTAGAATGGCTGTTATCAAAACAACAGAGATAATATGTGCTGTGCTGTTGAGAACATCAAGGGAATCCTTGTGTCCTATTTGTGGGACCATAAGTCAGTACAGCCACTATCTAGAAAGTATGGAATTCCTAAAAAAAATTTAAAATTACCATATGATTCAGCAATTTCACTTCTGGGTATATATCTAAAGGAAATGAACTTACTATCTCAAAGAGATATTTGCCTCCCCCACCATGTTCATTCCAGTATTAAAGTAGCCAAGATGTGGAAACAACCTAAGTGTCCATCAATGGGTAAATGGATAAAGAAAATGTGGTGTATATATACAATGGAATATTATTCAACCATACAAAAGAAGGAAATCTTGCCTTGTGACAACAAATTCTGAGGACGTAGTATACAGCATGATAACAGTTCTGTATTGCATATTTGAAAATCGCTGAGAGAATAGATCTTAAAAATTGTAACTATATGAGATGATGGATGTGTTAACTAAACTTATTGTGGTAATCATTTTGCAGTATATACATATATCCAATCATTACATTGTATACCTTATGAACTTATAAAATATAGTAAATCAATTCTATAAATCTGGAAAAAACATTGCCCATTATGACTAACTTAACATTGTATTTAGATGTTATAACCAGGGACATATGACAAGAAAAATATTAAAAGCACAAGGACTACTTCTTAGTATCTTCCCAAAGGAATTGAAGACATGTCCACATAAAAATCTGCACACAGATGTTTATAGTAGCTTTATTCTTAATTGCCAAAAATTGGAAGCATTTGACATGCCCTTCAGTAGGTGAATAGATAAATATACTGTGATACATCCAGACAATGGAATATTTTTTAGCACTGAAAAGAAATGAGCTATCAAGCCATGAAAAGACATGGAGGAAACTTAAATGTGTATTACTAAGTGAAGGAGGCAATCTGAAAAGTGTTAATACCACACTGTCTTGATTGCTGCAGCTTTATAGTAATAAGACATAAAGTCAGGTAATGTCAGGTCTTCAATTTTGTTCTTCTTCTTCAAAATTGTATTGCTTATTCTGGGTCTTTTGCCTCTCCATTAAAATTTTAGAATCAATTTGTTGATATTCACAAGATAACATGCTGCTGTTTTGATTGGGATTGCATTGAATCTATAGATTAAGTTGGAAATAAATGTCATCTTGATAATATTGAGTTTTCCTATTCATGAACATGGAATATTTCTCCATGTATTTTTTTCTTCTTTGATATCTTTCATTGGAGATTTGTAGTTTTCCACATAGATCATGTATATATTTTGTTAGATTTATACATCAATATTTCATTTTGGGGGATGCCATTTTAAATGATAGTGTGTTTTAAATTTCAAATTCCACTTGTTCATTGTGGGTATATAAGAAAGCAATTGACTTTATTAACCTTGTATCTTGCAAGCTTGTTATAATCACTTAGCTCCAGAAGTTTTTTTGTCACTTCTTTCGGGTTTTCTACATAGACAATCTGTCATCTGCAAACAAATATAGTTTTATTTCTTCCTCTCCAGTTTGTATACCTTCTGTTTCCTTGTCTTGTCTTACTGCATTTGCTAGGACTTCCAGTACAATGTTGAAAAGCAGTGGTGAGAGGGGACATTCATATTTTGTTCCTGATCTTAGTGGGAAAGCTTCAAATTTCTCACCATTAAATATGATATTAGCTGTAGGATTTTTATAGATATTCTTTACCAAATTGGGGAAATTTCCCTCTATTCCTAATTTTATCATGGTTATGGTGGTTGCATAGGTTTATATGTATGACAAAACTTTTCAAAGTGTATACCTTAAATACGTATAGGTTATTATATGTCAATTATACCTTAATAAAGTTTTTTTTAATAGTTCAAAAAAATCTGGATCTCCCACTCATTTTTTATAACTAGGCTTAGCAACCCCATACTGACTCCACTTTTTCTTTCCTCATGCTTGAGGAAGGGAAGCCCTGCATCAGTACAGGAAATGCTGGCAAGCAGTGAAGTCTGTTCCAGTCTTAGACAACAGGAAAATGGGCTGGAAAAACCACTTCCGCAGATCTCCTTTCTCTCTATCCTCGTTTTCCTGGACTTGAGGTTGACAACCCAGAAAGACTACAGGAATTCACAAAACCATTAGATTATTTGCTCTGACAATGAGCTCAGCTACTGGAAATGCACATATCTGGAGGTTCTGTGATTCCTCACAACCATAATCAATGGAAGGTTTATGGTTGTACTTTTACAAGAGGCATATTCCATCTAGTCTGCTTCAGGTTCCTCCACTCCCTATTTACTTATTCCTTCTCTGATGCTTTCTTTTTTTTTATGTAGATCTGAGTTGCTGACCTGTATCATTTTCCTTCTCTCTAAACAATGTCTTTTATCATTTCTTGCAAGGCAGTTCTACTGGCAACAAATTCCCTTCATTTTTGTTTGTCTGAGAAAGTCAGTATTTCTCCTTCATTTTTGAAGGATAATTTTACAGTGTACACAATTCTAGGTAGATGGAATTTTTTTCTCTCAAAATTTTAAATATTTCACTCCCTCTCTATGTGTTTGCATGGTTTCTGAGGAGAAGTCAAGGTAATTCTTATCTTTGCTTTTCTGTAGGAGAGAGGTTTTTCTCTCCTACAGAATTTTAAATTTTTCACTCCCTCTCTATGTGTTTGCATGGTTTCTGAGGAGAAGTTGAGGTAATTCTTATCTTTGCTTTTTTGTAGGAGAGAGGTTTTTCTCCTCCGGCTTCTTTCAGGATTTTTTCTTTATGTTTGATTTTCTGCATTTGAAAATAATATGCCTAGGTATAGTTGTGGGGGATTTTTGTTTGTTTGTTTTTTGGTGTTTATCCTTCTTTGTGTTCCCTGCACTTTCTGGATCTGTAATTTGATGTCTGACGTTAATTTGAGGAAATTCTCAGACATTATTGTTTCAGATATTTCTTCTGTTCCTTCCTTTTTTCTCCTCTGGTATTCCCATTAAAAGTAGGTTATACCATCTTGATTACTGTAGCTTTGTAGTGTAGTCTGAAGTCAGGGAGCCTGATTTCCTCCAGCTCCGTTTTTTGTTCTCAAGATTGCTTTGGCTATTCGGGGTCTTTTGTGTTTCCATACAAATTGTGAAATTTTTTGTTCTAGTTCTGTGAAAAATGCCAGTGGTAGTTTGATAGGGATTGCATTGAATCTGTAGATTGCTTTGGGTGGTAGAGTCATTTTCACAATGTTGATTCTTCCAATCCAAGAACGTGGTATAGCTCTCCATCTATTTGTATCATCTTTAATTTCTTTCATCAGTGTCTTATAATTTTCTGCATACAGGTCTTTTGTCTCCTTAGGTAGGTTTATTCCTAGATATTTTATTCTTTTTGTTGCAATGGTAAATGGGAGTGTTTTCTTGATTTCACTTTCAGATTTTTCATCATTAGTGTAGGGTGGGATAGGGAGGGTGGGAGGGAGGGAGACGCAAGAGGGAAGAGATATGGGAACATATGTATATGTATAACTGATTCACTTCGTTATAAAGCAGAAACTAACACACCATTGTTCAGCAATTATACTCCAATAAAGATGTTAAAAAAAAAAGAAAAAATGTAGGTTGTACCTTTGGTAATTGTACCACAGTTCTTGGATATTCTGTTCCATATTTTTCTCCAGTATTTTTTCTGTTTGCTTTTTAGTTTTGGAGAAATCCTATTGAGAAATCTTCAAGCTCAGAGATTCTTTCATCAGCTGGGTCCAGTCTACTAAATCCATGAAAAGCATTCTTAATTTCTGTTACAGTGTTTTTGATCCCTGTCATTTCTTTTTGGTTCTTCCATAGAATTTCCATCTCTTTGCCTACGTTGCCTATCTGTTCTTGCATGCTGTCTACTGTATCCATTGGTACCCTTTAGCATATTAATCATAGTTGTTCTAAATTCCAGGTCTGATCATTCCAACATCACTTCCATATCTGAATCTGGTTCTGCTTTTTTGCATTTTAGTATGTCTTGTAATTTTTCCTTTATAGCCAAACATGATGTACTGGGTAAAAGGAACTTCTGTAAATAGACATTTAGTAATGGGGTAAGGTATGAGGAAAGGGGAAGCGTTCTATAGCCTTATGATTAGGTTTCAGTCTTTTAGTGAGCCTTTGGCTCTGAACTGTGAACTTCACACATGCTTCTCAGTTTTTCCACCACTTAGGCAAGGCAGAATTGTTATCATGGGCTGTAGTTGGGCATTTCCTTTCTCCCAGGCCAGTTAGGCTCTGATAAAATCTCAGTAGGTTAGGATCTGTTAAATTTTTTCCCCTAAGGGCTGACCTCGTTAAGAAGAACAGAATACTTTGGCATATTTAAAAATTGTTCCTTTTCCCCTCCCTCTACCAGAAGCAGGAGGGAATTTTTCTTCAGTATTCATTGTGAGAACCTGGTAGAGCTTCAGGAGGTAAAACTCATAAAAGTGTGGGGGCATTCCAGTAACTGGTCCCCTTGGAGTTTCTGTCTCTCAGGCGTGCCCTCCCTGCACCCCCAGCAATTCATCAATTATAGTTCAGGTTTTCCTATCCTGGCACTGGTTTCTGCAGAAACTTCTATTCTGGTTGGTTGTTATTGTCTGTATTCACCTGTCTGTCTCTCCAATTTGGGGGGAGGGCAGCAGTTTGCTTTGTGACCTCGCTTCTTTTATGGGTCTAAGGAAAGTTGTTATTTTTTTTAGTTTGTTCAGCTTTTTACTTGTTAGGATAGACTAGTAACTTCCCAGCTCCTTACCTGCTGGACCAGAAACCGGAAGTCCCAGATGAGGTATTTTAAACCAAAAAAATTCTGAATTCCAGCAAGTAGAGATAGCTGTTTGGTATATATCATTCCAAGTCTTTTTCTCTGTGTGTACATGTGTATATATATGTATGCATCCATGCATTTATATGTTTGTGTGTGGGTGTGTATGTGTGTATAATATGCATAAACATAAATGTTTATATATGCATACACTAGAAAAGGATCACTCTTCTTTAAAAAAAAATATAGTATTAAAAACATTAAACAGTGAGACATGGACCAGAAGAAGGTATAGGAAAAACATATAACCAACAAATTATTGGTATCCATATTTTTTAATTTACAAATTAATAAGGAAAAAATAAATACCACAAAGAAAAGTAAGCAAAAATTATGAGTCAAACGATTCACAGGAGGGAATCATAGGGCTATGAATAATCAATCACTCAATACATAAAAAAGAGGCTCATCCTTTTATAGAATGGAATGTACCATAATGAAATAATATTTCACACTAATCACGTTAAGAAAAAAAAAATCTGATAATATCAAGAGTTGGCAAGGATATAGAGAAATGGAAACCCTTATTTACTGTTGGTGAGGGTATAAATTGGTTCAATATATTTGAAAAACCACTTGAAAATTAATAAATTTGGAGATAGAATAGCCTATGACCCCGCAGTTTCACTTGTAGTTATATATCCTAGAGAAACTTTCATGAATGATACAGTTGTATTCATACAAGACTGCTTATGGCAGCATTGCTTGTAATACTAAAAATATTGTAATAGTCATGTCCATACATAGGAGAACAGATAAGTGAATGATGGTACATTTATCCAATGCATTGAAAATGAATAAAGTGGAGCTACATATATCAACATGGATGAATCTCAAATATTTATATCAAACAATAAAAGCAATAAGCAGAAGTGTGCATCCAGCTTTGTACCATATACATAAAACTTAAACTGTATTTATGATGTAAAATAATAAAAAAGTGCACTGGAACTTTAAATATCAAATTCAAGAGAGTGCTTTCCTTAGAGGAGGACAGGGGTGGTGGTTAATGGAATCAGAGGGGATACTTTTTAGCTTTAATTGTACAAGTAATGTATTATTTCTTAAGTTTGTGATAGGTTATTGGGTATACTGATTTTTATTCATTTCTGAATGTCTTAAATATTTCTAATTTTTAAAGAAGACAAAACATACAAAAGTAGGTTCTTATGGTTTTCATATAAATCTCAGATCAGGAGGCTAAAAATTTTTATCCCACATTATTTTCTATGATCTAAATGGAAATAATATTTAGAATAGAATGATTAAGAGTTAAAATCTATTAGCATTTGACTCCCATGCAGTCTGTTGGCAAGTTGGAAATTCGATTGTGTTGTGAACAGTTTTTATTGTGTTGTTGTAAACATAGTATTATGTTATAATCATTATTCAATATAATCACTGATTTGTGTAGTTTTCCCTGGGTTAAAAAATTCTTGTTCACACTCTTCAATAGACCAAAGACATATAGGGAAATGTTACTGAGATTTTGGTGTTTCAAGTCAAAGTTAAATATCCTGTGGATGAAGAAAAGAAAATATAAAAAGGAACCTAAGTATAATGGGCAGAGGATTTTTAACTGAACTATTTAGTTAATAATATTATTAATATATTATTAATCAGAGATGTTCATCTCTTCCATGACTTAGATGAGCAAAGTGAGCCAGTCTCTATTCAAGGTTCCATCTGCCATCCTTGCTTGCTAAGTTCTTGAATTTCTTTAGAAGCATACAGGAATGCTGGCATACTGAATTTTTCCACTGAAAAATGTGAAATTGACTGTCATTTTTATTTACCCTTTGATTACATTTACTGTGCTTGATGTAGTAAAGAATCTGAAATATCAATATTCTTGTCCCAGAAAACAAGATCTTGTGGAAGTGCACAAAGAAATAATAATGAAAACACAAGTGCCTATTTCAATGAAAACATAAAAGAGGGCAGATCTGAAAATTCCAGTTACCTCTTTCTAAAAAAGATGGGGAATTCACAAATTATGTTTATACATACATGGTCACTAGATTTGCTGAATATCGTAATGAATTCTCAAATAGATTATATTGGTTTAATGGCATGAGCCATTTGGGCCATAGAGATTGCCCAAGAAACATTCAGCAGGTTTTCCACTTACACTTAAAAATAAATGATTCATTTTTCATTTTATAAATTATGTCCATAAGTTTTGTGAATCCCTAATTACCAATCTGTTTTTCTGAAAAAATACTGCATATAGCCTAGCTTAAAATATCTTGTATAGTTGCACTCAGGGTCAGCTGAATGAGAAAACAATGGCAGGGAATCTTTCAGTTCAATCTGTTTATGATAACTGTACATTGTGCCTGGAAGAGTTACATGGTGTGCCAAATCAGGCTTAATGTACCCTTAGAGTTTCTCTGCCAGCAGTACACATACTTTTTTTTTTTCTGTTGCCCAGCCTCTTCCTCAAGGATGGAAAAAGACATGTTTACATGATCCCTATTTTTCTGTCCATTCCCAGAACAGATATTCTCTATGTGCAAGTTAACTAAAAAGCGTGGTCGGTTTCCTTTAGGCAAGGTTTGGGTGAATCATGTCTTAGCAAAACTGGGTCTTTAAGGATAATAAAATAAAGGGATGAGCCTTTTTCAGTTCCATTTCATCAAATTTGCTGATCTCTGGCTGAATGTTTAATTTTAAAAGTGGAGTAACAATCTTATACCGTTGTCAAAGATTTCTATACCATTCATAAATTTATGAGAATATTCTGATTTTAATTTTCTTGGCAGTTCAACAGAAAAACGTCACTCTTAAATTTAGCTAGTGAATGTGATCTTTATACCTCATTACTCTTGCTCCAATTTAATTATTGTACAAGCTTTTGTAAATGACTCATATGCTCAATATTTCAAGCAAATGCAACCATTTTTGAATCTCACAAGAAGCGCTTGTTGACATTAAGCACATGTGACAACTCATTAGAAAAACAAATATACACAAGAAAACTTTGCGAAGTTAGTGACTCAGTGCACTGACCCACTTGAAATTTTAAATTAACTAGTTTCAATTTTTCCTGCAGTATTAGTACTGTAGGCTATTGTAGCTATTTCCATTTTTCACCCTTATCATAATATGAATCGCCAAGCATTTTCCCCCAGCTTATACATTTTCCTGAGAATATCTGAGATAAATATCCAAGTCATGCTTTTACAAAAAAATACGCAAATATCAAAATAGTGGACTCTAGAATTATGAATCATCTAGCTATTAGAAGCCAGACTGCCTCATATCAGTTATGTCTCTCCTCCCTTTTTTCTTGAAATAATCATTTAATAACCAGAGGGGCATTGTTCTAAATCAGCTGATTCATCTTCCAAGTTTCAAGCTAGAGCATACACAAAAAAGTTATTTAATGTTGAGTACAGCGAGGCAAATTGATTTATTATGTTCATAAACAGATTTTAGCATTAATTATCTCAGTAGTCTGCACATACAGACCTTGGCCTCATAGGCAGGTTGACACTGTCAGTTCAACCTTGACTTTTTTTCCTCCACTCTGAAGAGAGCAATAATTTTTAAAAAATAAATAAATAACTAAAAATACAATCACGCTAAAAAAATTTTTTAAGTAATAGTAATAAAAAAAATTTGTGCCCCCCAGATAGCTTTGAAAGCAGAGAATGAATCTGTGGACCTTTGCAGATTCAAGGAGAGAAACGAGGAAGGGCATAATTAACCTGCCCTGCTAGCCCGTGAAAGAATGCTGACAAAATTCTCCATTGCACGAGGCTACCCTTGAATAAAGCTGTGACTCTTCAGAGGTTGAAAGCTCAAAGGACTTCTGGCCGGACCTGGGCTGTGCTAATCACCAGATCTGTTTTGAGGTCTAGGTCAAGATCCCAGGGCAGGGGAAACCACCCCAAGACTAGAGGGAAGGTAGTAATGAGTTTGGGAATGGGGAAGGCAGGCAGGCAGGCAGGAAGGACAGCTCAGTCATGGTAAATTTAGGAAGTCCTAGTGATTAGCACTAAGAAAAAGAACAACAAAACCAATAGATAAGAGACTCAGTCACTACCAATAAAGTAAAGTTTTTTAAATTTCAAAATGACTGTAATAGAAAGTCTTTGAATTCCTTATAAAAATAGTTTTATCTTTAAAAAACAAAAAAGCAATAATGAAATCAAGCACAGATGAAGAAAAAATACAACCAATTAGAAATTTAAGACAAAAGTATTTATTGAATTTTTTTTTAAACCTCTGTATTATCACAAAGAGATATTTAATAAATTTGAAGATAGGACTAACCAATCCACTCAGAATGCAGCACCAAAAGACAGATTGATATGGTCCACAAAATGGATGTGGAAGATAAGCCATATTTAAAGAGATAATACCTGAGAATTTTCCAAGATTTAAAATGCAAAAAAGTGTAAATAAAAATAGGTGCAGGGCTTCCCTGGTGGCACAGTGGTTGAGAGTCCGCCTGCCGATGCAGGGGAAACGGGTTCGAGCCCCGGTCCGGGAGGATCCCACATGCCGCGGAGCAGCTAGTCCCGTGAGCCATGGCCGCTGAGCCTGCGCGTCCGGAGCCTGTGCTCCGCAACGGGAGAGGCCACAGTACTGAGAGGCCCTCGTACAGCAAAAAAAAAAAAAAAAAAAAAAAGGAAAGAAAATATGTCCAACCTAAGTACAGCATGGTGAAATTGCAGAACAATAAATATAAAGAGAAAATATTAACAGCTCAGCAAGAAAAGACAGATAACTTTTTAAAAAGAATGAAAGTTGACATAGACATTACCTGAAAAAGTACTTTACTTTAAATGGTTAAATATTCCTTCCAGTTTCTCAGTTAAGTTTTATGCATACCCTACAGACATTCTATATGTTATTGGAGCCAGTTTTGTTTTGATTTTATAGCTAATAAATGTAGAATAGCACTGGTATCTTTACAAAAATAAAAAACAAACATCTTACAACAGCTAAAATAAAGTTTAATATAGAATGTAGAATCTTCTCCATGGAAGTTAATAATATTTTGAATCGATCGCTGAACTGTGGTCATTAGAAACCACACCCGCCCCCCCCCCCACCCAAAAAGAATAGCCTGGAAGGCACAGCAGTCCTAAGGTGTGCTGCTGTGATGTAAAATTAATCATCTTCTTGTCACCTGTGAGCTGATGATTTCCTAATATAAGCCCAAACATGGACTATATTATAGCTACAGCCTAGTAACAGTATAGATATAAATGAGAAAGTATTTCCAACCAAAGACTGAATATTTAGATGTGTACAAATTTGGGGGGTGGAGAGAATCTCCCACATAGATAATGCTCCAGTTTTAAAGGTTTTTTTTTTTGTTTTTTTGTTTTTTTTTTTAAATCATGGTAGATCTTTCTTCCTCCAATTCTGGAACTTGTAACCGTGAATGAACACATCCTTCAGCTGGTAATAAATATTTCACATTTTTTTCCATAACATAGGATAACCGTAATTAAATTTATCCTCTTGACAAAACTACCCACTAATCAACAGTTTCTTAGTGTGATTAATTATAAAAGTAACTTTATTGGAGGGAGGGAGGAGGAGTTATTGTTTAATGGGTATAGAGTTTCAGTTTGGGATGATGAAAAAGTTCTGGAGATGTATAATTACCTGACAATGTGAATGTACTTAATGTCACTGAAGCGTACACATAAAAATGGTTAAAATGGCAAATTTTAGGCTATGTGTACTTTACCACAATAAAAAAAAAACTTTGGGGAAAATGTAACTTTATCAATGTTTTAGAAGAATAAGGAAATCAGTGGTGCCAACTGTATTCAAAGAAGTGACTGTTCATCATGCATAAAAATTAGGGTGAGAATTGTCTTACCAAGTTCCTGGTTCGTGACTGTTCTAATTGATATTTTTAGCCATGCCACTTTTTCAGTCTGTGTGGACTTCTCCAACAGGAAATTTAGCTCAGATGAGTACATGTCACCAGTCTTCCTACAGCTCTACCTCATCTGACCCAAGTGAAACTAAAAACTGCCCTGTCATTTCTTTTAACCTTTGAGTTTGAGGCAATTCTGAGAACTTCCCTCACAACAATTGCCTGTTTCTCCTGGGTACCATTCTACAACTAGGCTTAATCATAGAATTCTAGGGTTGAGGAACCTTAAAAAGTACTGTGACCTTTCCACGTTGGGCACATCCACTCAAAAACCATTCTAACAAAACACTATAGATTGTGTTGTCTTTCAGAGCTCTCTCTCTCATAAATCCATCCATCAGGAATTGTTCTCCTTCTAGAAACATGAACTTCAGATCTAAATCTGTCAGACTTTGTATTAAGGCACATTTCTTCTTGCACTTGCTAAAATGGAATGGAGGTGAAAATTGATTACTTTTTGTGTTAATTTTTTATATCCAGTTTTTGAAGGCCATTATTAAATTGATATCAGATCCAGACTGTCTCTTGTACAGCTAAATAACTCTCATCCTTTGAACTTCAACATAGAAGATTGGATTTCTGTTCTTACAAAGTCTATGACCATTTTCTTTTTCTTTTCCAAATTCCTCCTATTTCTGTGAGTTATAGAGGGAAGAACACTCAAATAAGATGATTCTTTTATTAATTTCTGCATTTTCTTACATTTTAGGACCATGCTAATTTTTTTATGAGCGATTCTACTTCAGACTTATACATAGCTTAAGATTAATTGTGCCTCTCAGATGACTACTACCACACTTATTGTCAATATTTACATTTGCCAGTCATTTCTGTTATTTGTATCAGTTATATTGAGCCAGACTTTTTAATATTAGCAATCATGTTTTTCAAGCTGATACCAAATAACTTATAAATGTAACACTGATCTCAGAGGAGAAGCTGGGTATTTTTGTTGTTTGTTTGCTTTGCTTTTTAAATTGAGGTATAGTTGACTTACCAATTATATTAGTTTCAAGTGTACAAAATAGTGATTCATTATTTTTGTAGATTATATACTCCATTTAAAGTTTTTATAAAATATTGTCGGTATTCCCTGAACTGAAAAATATATCCTTGTAGCATATTTATTTTATACATAGTAGTTTGTACCTCTTAATTCCCAACCCCTAACTTGCCCCTCCACCCTTCCATATCCCTACTGGTAACCACTAGTTTATTTTCTGTATCTGTGAGTCTACTTCTGTTTTTTTTATATCCATTTGTTTTATTTTTTAGATTCCACACATAAGTGATAACATATAGTATTTTTTTTCCTCTGGCTGACTTATTTCACTGAGCATAATTCCCTCCAAGTTCATCCATGTTGTTGCAAATTCCATGTGTGTGTATGCATTCACACACACATATACATGAACACCACATCTTCTTTATCCATTATTAGTTGATGGACATTAAGGTTGCTTAAATATGTTGGCTATTGTAAATAATGATTCTATGAACATTGGGGTACATGTATCTTTTCAAAGTAGTGTCTTCATTTTCTTTGGATATATACCCAGGAGTGGAATTGCTGGATCATGTTGTAGTTTTGTTTTTAGTTTTTTAAGAAACCTCCATACTGTTCTCCACAGTGGCTGCACCAATTTACACTCCCACCAACAGTGCACTAGAGTTTCCTTTTCTCCACATCCTTGTCAACATTTTGTTATTTGTAGACTTTTCGATGATAGCCTTTCTGACAGGTGTGAGGTGATATTTCATTGTGGTTTTGCTTTACATTTCTTTGATGATGAGTGATGTTGAGCATCTTTTCATGTAACTGTTAGTCATCTGTATATCTTCTTTGGGGAAGTGTCTATTCAGGTCTTCTGCCTATTTTTTAATGGGGTTGTTTGATATTGAGTTGTATGAACTGTTTATATATTTTGGATATTAACCCTTTATTAGACATATCACTAGCAAATATTTTCTCCCATTCAGCAGGTTGTCCTTTTTTGTTGTGGTTTCCTTTGCTGTGCAAAAATTTTTAAGTTTTGTTAGGTCCCATTTGTTTAATATTGCTTGTTTTCTTTTCCTTAGGAGACAGATCCAAAAACTATTGCTGTGATTTATATTAAAGAATACTCTACCTGTGTCTTCTGGGAGTTTTATGGTTTCCAATCTTACATTTAGGTCTTGAATCCATTTTGAGTTTAGTTTTGTACATGGTGTGAAACAATGTTCTCATTTCATTCTTTTACATGTAGCTGTCCAGTTTTCCCAGCATAACTTATTGAAGAGACTGTCTTCTCTCCATTATCTATTCTTGCCTCTTTTGTCATAAATTAATTGACCATGGGTGCATGGGTTTATTTCTGGGCTCTCTATTTTGTTCCATTGGTTGTGTCTGTTTTTGTGCCAGTACCATTACTTTTTGATTACTGTAGCTTTGTAGTATACTCAAAAGTCAGGGAGTGGGATACCTCCAGCTTTGTTCTTTTTTCTCAGAATTGTTTTGGCCATTCAGGGTATTTTGTGGTTCCATATAAATTTTAGGGTTATTTGTTCTAGTTCTATGAAAAATGTCCTGGGTATTTTGATAGGGATTGCATCAAATCTGTAGATTGCTTTTGGTAGTATGGACATTTTAACAATATTAATTTATCCAGTCCATGAACATGGGATATTTTTCCATATATTGTATTGTCATCAATTTTCTTCATCAGTGTCTTATAATTTTCAGAGTATAGGTCTTTCCCTTCCTTGATGAAGTTTATTTCTAGTTATTTTATTCTTTTTGTTATAATTGTAAATGGAATTCTTTTCTTGAATTCTTTTTCTGATAGTTTATTACTGGTGTACAGAAAAGTAACAGATTTTTGTATATTAATATTGTATCCTGCAACTTTACTGAATTCGTTTATTAGTTCTAATAGTGTTTTGATGGAGACTTTAGAGTTTTCTGTATGTAGTATCATGTCATCTGCAAATAATGACATTTTTACTTTCCCTTCCAATTTAGATGCCTCTTATTTCTTTTTCTTGTCTAGCTGCTGTGGCTAGGGCCTCCAATACTATGTTAAATAGTAGTGGCAAGAGTGGGCATCTTTGTCACATTCCTGATTTTAAAGGAAAAGCTTGCAGCTTTTCACCATTGAGTATGATGTTAGCTGTGGGTTTGTCATAAGTGGTCTTTATTATGTTGAGATATCGTCTCTCTTTACCCACTTTGATAAGAGTTTTTATCGTAAATGGATGTTAAATTTTGTTGAATACTTTTTCTGTGTCTATGTAGATGATCATGTGATTTTTATCCTTCCTTTTGTTAATGTAGTATATCACATTGGTTGATTTGTGGATATTGACTCATTCTTGAATCCCTGGGATAAATTCCACTTGATCATGGTGTATGGTCCTTTTTATACATTGTTGAATTCAGTTTTCTAATATTTTGTTCAGGATTTTTGCATCTATATTTATCACAGATATTGGCCTGTAATTTTTTTTTTTTTTTTGTAGTGTTTTTGACTGGTTTTGGTATCAGGGTAATGGTAGCCTCATAGAATGAATTTGAGAGTGTTCCCTCATCTTCACTGTTTGGAATAGTTTGAGAAGGATAGGTATTAGCTCTTTTTTATATGTTTGGTAGAATTCCTCTGTAAAGCTATCTGGTCCTGGGAGTTTTCTGGGAGTTTTTTTTTTTTTTTAATTACGAATTCAATTTCACTACTAGTGATCAGTCTGTTCAGGTTGTCTATTTCTTCCTGATTCAGTTTTGGAAGATTGTATGTTTCTAGAAATTCATCCATTTCTTCTAGGTTTTTCAATTTGGGGCATATAACTGTTCACAGTACTCTCTTATGAATTTTTGTCTCTGTAGTATCAGTTGCTATTTCTCCTCTTTTAATATTTCATGTTTTTTGGGGAGGGGTGTAGTCCCCTCATTTTTCTTGATGAGCTTGGCTAAAGGCTTATCAATTTTATTTATCTTTTCAAAAAAAAAAAACAGCTGTTGGTTTCATTGATCTTTTTATTTTTTTTGGTCTCTATTTTATTTTCTTTCTAATCTGTATTATTTCCTTCCTTCTGCTGATTTTGAACTTTGTTCTTTTTCTAATTTCTTTTTTTTAATTTATTTTATTTTTGGCTGCATTGGGTCTTCATTGCTGCGTGTGGGCTTTCTTTAGTTGTGGCTAGCAGGAGCTACTCTTCATTGCGGTGTGTGGCCTTCTCATTTGCAGTGGCTTCTCTTGTTGCAGAGCACGGGCTCCAGGCACACAGGCTCAGTAGTTGTGGCTTGCGGGCTCTAGAGCACAGGCTCAGTAGTTGTGGCTTGCGGGCTCTAGAGCACAGGCTCAGTAGTTGTGGCGCACAGGCTTAGTTGCTCCGCGGCCTGTGGGATCTTCCCGGACCAGGGCTCGAACCCGTGTCCCCTGCATTGGCAGGTGGATTCTTAACCACTGCGCCACCGGGGAAGCCCTCTGATTTCTTTAGATGGTAGGTTAGGTTGTTTATTTGAGATTTTTCTTGTTTCTTGCATAGGCCTATATTGCTATAAACTTCCCTCTTGGGACTGCTTTTGCTACGCCCCATAGATTTTGGAAAGTTGTGTTATTTTCATTTGTCTCAAGGTATTTTCTGATTTCCTCTTTGATTTCTTTGTTGACTCATCGGATTTTTAGTAACATGTTGTTTAGTCTCCACATGTTTGTGTTTTTCCCATTTTTTTCTTCCTGTAATTGATTTCTAATTTCATACCATTGTATTTGGAAAAAATGCTTGATATAATTTATAGCCTCTTAAGTTTGTTGAGACTTGTTTTGTGGCCTAGCATGTGATCTATCCTAAAGAATGTTCCATGGGCAGTTGAAGAGAATGTGTGTTCTGCTGGGTTTAGATGGAATGTACCATAGATATCTATTAAGTCCAACTGACCTAAATAGCCATTTGAGTCTGCTGTTTCTTTATTGATTTTCTGGCTGGATGATCTGTCCATTAATGTTTGTGGAGTGTTAAAGTCCCCCACTATTATTGTTTTGTTGTCTATTTCTCCATTTAAGTCTGTAAATATTTGCTTTGTATATTCAGGTGCTACCTATATTAGGTGCATGTGTGTTAAGATGTGTCATATTTTCTTGTATTGATCCCTTTATCATTATATAATACCTTTTTTTGTCTTTTGCTATAGACTGTTTTACAGTCGATTTTGTCTGATATGAATATTGTTACCCTCACTTTCTTGTTGTTTCCATTTGCATGAAATATCTTTTTCCATCCTCTCACTTTCAGTCTGTGTGTGCCTTTAGCTCTGAAGTGAGTCTCTTGTAAGCAGCATAGAGATGAGTCTTGTTTTTTAACCCAATCAGCTACCCTATGTCTTTTGATTGGAGCCTTTTGTCCATTGACATTTAAAATGATTATTGATGTGCTTGTGTGCTTTTCTGTCTAATTTTTGTATATTTGTTATAGGTTTTTGATTTGTGGTTACCATGGGATTCCACATATATGTTGGCCTATAGCTATATCTACTTTTTAAAAATTGGTAGTCATTTAAGTTTAAACACATTCTAAAAGATGTAGATATTTTTACTCTCCTTACCCACGTCTTGTGTTTTTGATGTCATATTTTACATCTTCATGTATATCCCTTCATTGTTTATTGTATTGATAATTATAGTTGATTCTATAATTTTTTTCTCTTTTAATCTTTGTACTAGCTTATTTAAGTGGTTGCGCCATAGCCCTTACTACATATTTGCCTTTACTAGTGGGATTTTTCTTTTCCTCTCGATTTTACTCCTTGTTGTAGCCTTTTCTTTTCCAATTAGAGGAGACCGTTTAACATTTCTTTTAGGTAGGTTTACTATTGTTGAACTCTTTTAGCTTTTGCTTGTCTGAGAAATTCTTTATCTCCTTTCATTCTAAATGATAACCTTGCTGGATAGAGTATCCTGGGTTGCAAGTTTTTCCCTTTCAGCGCTTTTAATATATCATGCCACTCACTTCCTGCCTGCAGAGTTTCTGCAAAAAAATCAGCTGCTAGCCTTGTGGGAGTTCCCTTCCATGTGACTCATTTGTTTTTCTTTTGCTTCCTTTAGAATTCTCTCATTATCTTTAACTTTTGCCTTTTTCATTATTGTGTGTCTTGGTTTGGTTCTGTTTGGGTTCATCTGGTTTGGGGCCCTCTGTGCTTCTTTTATCTGTGTATCTGTTTTCTTTCTCATGTTTGGGAAGTTGTCAGCCATAATTTCATCTAATACATTTTCTATCCCTTTCTCTCTCTCTCTTCTCCTTCTGGGATCCCTATAATATGAATGTTGGTATACTCGATATTGTTCCAAAATGTCCCTTAAAATTCTCATTTTTAATTTTTTTTTTTTTTTTTTTTGTGGTACGCGGGCCTCTCACTGTTGTGGCCTCTCCCGTTGCGGAGCACAGGCTCCGGACGCACAGGCTCAGCGGCCATGGCTCACGGGCCCAGCCGCTCCACGGCATGTGGGATCCCCCCGGACCGGGGCACGAACTCCTGTCCCCTGCATCGGCAGGCGGACTCTCAACCACTGCGCCACCAGGGAAGCCCTCATTTTTAATTTTTTAAAAAATTTTTGCTGTTCTGAATGGGTGATTTCCACTGTTCTATCTTCCAGATCACTTATGCATCTTTCTGTGTCACTTAATCTGCTATCAATTCCTTCTAGTCTGTTTTTCATTTCAGTTATTGTATTCTTTAGTTCTGACTAGTTCTTTTTTATATTTTATAGTTCCTTGTTAAAATTCTCACTGTGTTCATCTAGTCTTTACCTAATTCAGTTATCATTCTTATTACTAATGATTTGAACTCTTTATCTGGTATATCATTTATTTGTCTTTCATTAATTGTTTTTTCAGGGGTTTTCTCTTGTTCATTCATTTGAAATAAATTCCTTTGCTGTCTCATCTTGTTTAACTTTCTCTGTTTCTATGAAATTAGGTGAAACAGTTACCTATTGCAGTCTTGAAGAGGTGTCCTTATATAAGAACATCCCTACATATACATAGTCTATGTGTGTCTAGTGGCTTTGGTTGGATAGCTGGGTCTGACTGTGAGCACAAGTCATGTCTTTCCCCAGGGTGTGCTGGCAGCTATCACCTTGGTGGAATGTGGGGCTGGAGATGAGGGGCTAGAGCCAGAGTCACATGTGAGCCAGGGCATTTCCTCTGCTCGGTGGCCAGCACCACCCTAATGGAGGTAGGATCGAGTCCCAAGTTTCTGGAGCAGAATCCCTAAGGGTTGAATCCAAGCTGGTTTTATTGCCTCTAAGAGTGTGCTCTCCCCCATCCCAGCACCTGCGCCCTCGGCCCAGAGGTGAGCAGTGCTAGAGCAAGAGGGCCTGAAGCAGGCACTCAGCATGACTCAGGGTGTGGCCTGTGGTGGTCCTGGCCCCAGTTGGTGTTGTGGATTGCTTCTGATCTACCTCCTCAGTAGGTACCAGCAATGGCCACCCTCACCCCATTTAGATGCCATTCTGGGTCCAAGCCAGCTCAATGCCTCACAAATACTTACTCCTCTTGGCCACTGTGGCCCTCTCCCTGTGTGGAACTGTGCCATGGGGCCAACAGGGCCAGAGCAGACTCTGGGACAGTCACAGAAAACTGGCCAGATTCCTGGGTAGTTGTGTGTGTGGTCTTCATGAGCAGAGTGTAGGTTTCTTAAAGCCCTCCTCTCGGTCCCACTGGTTTTCAAGCCAACTAAGAGGACTCATAAGTGTCATTCCCCATGGCTGGAGTACCCAATATGTGGCTCAAACCACTCACTCCCCAGGGAAGATTTCTGAGCCCATGTAATCCCCCCCCCTTCTGTGTCCCCTCCCAGGTGCACAGGTCCAACCTGATTGCTTTTCTTCCCTTTCTACCCAATTCCATGTGGATCTTTCTTACAGCCTTGGTAGTACAAGAGTCTTTCTGCCAGTCTCCAGTTTGTTTTCATGAAAATTGTTCCACATGTAGATGTATTCTTTTTTTTTTTTTAATTAATTTATTTATTTTTGACTGTGTTGGGTCTTCATTGCTGCATGCGGGCTTTCTCTAGTTGCGGCGAGCGGGGGCTACTCTTTGTTGCAGTGTGTGGGTTTCTCATTGCGGTGGCTGCTCTTGTTGCGGAGCACAGGCTCTAGGCTCATGGGCTTCAGTAGTTGTGGCACGTGGGCTCAGCAGTTGAGGCTCAAGGGCTCTAGAGCGCAGGCTCAGTAGTTGTGGCCCACGGGCCCAGTTGCTCCGCCACATGTGGGATCTTCCCTGACCAGGGCTCAAACCCGTGTCCCCCTCATTGGCAGGCATATTCTCAACCACTGTGCCACCAGGAAGCCCTGTAGATGTATTCTTGATGTGTTCATGGGGCAGGACAGTAGTCCTCCTGTTCTACCATCTTGGTCTTAACCCCCAAAGGAGAAGTTGTTATTGCTAACATTTATTGATTCCATGTACATGTCAGGATAGTTTCAAAATAGAAGAAGAAAGCTGTTATATTTTAATATCTTGCCTAATTGTAACTTTTAAATACAACATAATGGTGGTAATTTTCCAAATGATGGATACTCTGAACATGCTTCTCTGTGTATCAACTTGCTACTGTTTTTTTTTTTTTTAGGTGACTAAGAGAGGCATTTTGATCATGTATCATATAGCAACTGTATTTCATACAATAATACAAAATCTATTTTATTAAGCCCCTTTGCTTCCCTTAATAGGAAAAAGCTATGTAGGTCTCCATTACACAGGTAGAGTGAAATGCACCCTATAGTTCTGTCAAATTATAGAGAGGTAGCCATGTGCATCCAGGGGTAGGAATGGTTTGCTGAGACATACAGGCCCAGCAAAGGAAGGCAAAGGCATGGTAATCATCATAATAGTGACAACTTTAATAGTAGAAATGCTTCAAAACTTAGTGTTTTGCAGCAGGTAAACTCTCCATAACCTGCAGCTTGTACATAACATCTAACCTGGTCTGTGCTCCAAACATCTCCAGTTAAGAACAGCAAATGCTCAGTGCCAAGAGAGACCAGCAAGATTCCTAAGCCATGATGAATATGAGGAAAGGAGGGAACAGGGCACCCATGCCATGGCTAACCTGCTCTTCCCAGTCACCCAAGGTGATGAAATGTGTGACTGTCACAAGACTCAGTAATACTGTTATAATTGGGTTGTACAGGGAATAGATGCCAGCTGCAGAAACAGTATGTGCTTTGACAGGGAGTGTGTTGCAAGCCACTGCCAGCCTGTGCCTGCTGCCAACTCCACTCAGCTACAAATAGAAATAACGATGCACAGTGGGCCACAGTTCTCATAGTAGCCTTCGCCAACCACTGCTTTAAGACCAAGCAGGATCTAGAATTCCAGAGTGGTCATGGCAGTCTTCAAATCAGTTACACATTACAGAATGGTACTTCTCAAAGGATGTCCACCTGCATTGGCATCAAAAAAAAAGCTTGTTTAAAAATGCAGCTTCGGGCTTCCTTGGTGGTGCAGTGGTTGAGAGTCCGCCTGCCGATGCAGGGGACACGGGTTCGTGCTCCGGTCCGGGAAGATCCCACATGCCGCGGAGCGGCTGGGCCCGGGAGCCATGGCTGCTGAGCCTGCGCATCCGGAGCCTGTGCTCCGCAACGGGAGAGGCCACAACAGTGGGAGGCCCGCGTACCGCAAAAAAAAAAATGCAGCTTCTTCCCCCACCCTGGACCTATTGAATCAGAATCTCTGAAAGCAAGGCCAAGTAAACTGCATTTTTAAGATTCCTTGGTGTTTCTTATGAACACTTTGGTTTGAAAGCCAAGGTCAAATGAGCCAAAAAAGGGATACCAAAAGCACAAACTACAAAACCATATAAAGTAGAGGAAAATAATATCATCTCGCTTTCTTATTATGCTTTGTAATTTACCAAGTACTTTTATATGTAATCTCATTTCTCCACAGCTACATTTACAGAAAAGACAATACTTAGGAAATCTGAGTTGTCCAAGATTAGAAACATAGTTTAAAAAAATTATTTAAAGGTTAAGGATAGAGGGACTTCCCTGGTGGCACGGTGGTTAAGAATCCACCTGCCAATGCAGGGGACACGGGTTTGAGCCCTGGTCTGGGAAGATCCCACATGCCGCAGAGCAACTAAGCCCATGAGGCACAACTACTGAAACCCGTGCGTCTAGAGCCCATGCTCCGCAGCAAGAGAAGCCACTGCAATGAGAAGCCCACGCACCGCAATGAAGAGTAGCCCCCGCTTGCCATAACTAGAGAAAGTCTGCGCACAGCAAGGAAGACCCAACACAGCCAAAAATAAATAAATCGAGTTTAAAAAAAAGATTAGGAATAGAACAAAGGTATTTTAGTAATGTCTACAGCTCCTTCCACTCTACTGTTCTGATTCACAGTAATAATAATTATGATGACATGAATAACAATAAAAAGGAAAAAATGATAGCAGCCCTACCAATGTGCCAGGCCACTGTGCTAAGATTCTGTGTTCATTATTGCATTTAATCTGCATAACAACACATGAAATACTATGCTTCCAGTTTTAAAGTTGAGGAAATTAAGGCTCAAGAAAATTAAATTAGATTGCCTGAGATCATAGAGGAAGAAAATTATGGTGCCTAGATCCGAATGTTCTGCCTGACTTTAAAGCATGTGCTCTAATCACTCTGCCCTACGACCTCTCTGGTATGACTCACTCAGTCTAGCTACAAAGTGGCTCCATTGCTTGAGGATTAAACCTGGCTTCACTTTCTCACAATAACCAGTGTAGTCAGATCTAGCCTGATGAAGTGAATGAACTTCTCAATGACTTCCTTAGCACTGTATCCTCTTATGCTCATGTGTCAGCAGTGTATTAACTTCCCATTTGGTGCCATACTTTGTGCTTGGTGATGGAAATACAACGATGAGTAGCATGAAGTCCCTGCTTTGGTGGAATTTACATCATGGTATAAGTTTAAGGCTGTACCAGTTCACACTAGGTGCTACTTCCCCGACCAGAAGCCCACGATCTAGAGATTTTACCACTACTGTGTCTTTATTAATACAACACCCTGATTCTCCTAACTCTTGGCCAACTTCTCTCTTGGTGAATTTTAGCAAATCCAAACCCTTCATCGTTAATAGCTTTTAATGGTCTCAGGTGCTACATTCGCAAAAGACTGCAATCATTGTGTCAGTCAGGACTTTTTCAGTTGCAAGACAGAAAAAGCAAAGCAAATTGGCTCACACAAAGAAATAATTTTTTGACTCATTAAATGGAAAATTCTAGGGATTTTCTAAGTACAACTGGATTCAGGTAGTCAAGCAACGTTGTCAGAAAGTTCTCTCTCATCGTCTCTGGCTTCTGCTTTCCTCTGTCAGGTTTATTCTCTTGTAGGTTCTTCCAACACAGTGGCAGAATAGCCAACAGCAACTATAATCTCACCTGCTACTCTCTTTATAAACACCAAGGAAGGAATTTCTCTTTTCCAGAAGTTTGACAAGAAGCCCAGTCTTGACTGCCATTAGCTTGGCCTGGGTGACCTAAAAATGTAGCACTTTGTTCAGACCTGAATCATAGGCCCCTAGGAAATGAGTTTGGCCTCACCTAAAACACCTTGATTGGAAGTTGGCAAGAGCTGCTTCCCCAAAGACAAAACAAGGTGCTATTATCAGAAGTAGATGTTGGGCAGGGAAAAGCAGTAGATATACATTAAAACCATCTAGTGGGGACTTTAAAACAATATCCCAATCTAGAGTAACAATTCTAGAATTAAAAAAATCAGTACTAAGAGCAAGAAAATCGGAGAAGAGGGAAAGAGACAGGGAGGCAAATGGAGCATGTAAATATTTTATTTCCTTCAAATACCATCAAGTAGATTACTTTTATTTTATTTATGCAAAAGATGAGGCCCTTCCACATAGACAAATAAGCCTTGGGTGACCCTAGTAATGTATATCCCATTAGATGGATCAAATTGACCTCAACAGAAGGTTCACCATGGACCCTTTGATTAAGAATATGATTGTAGTGCTAATTTGGGAGAGAAAAGTTTAATTCAGTCAAATGTTCAGGCAGTTTGAACACAGAAGCTATTAGGTCCTTTCAGGCTAGTGCTCCAATTGTATTTTTCTTTCTGGTTCTGTTGATATTTTGGTATCCACAACGTTTTGTTTAGGCATGATTTAGAAGCCTACTCTCTCTTACTAGTGATGAGAGAAAAGTTGGAGAATAACTTGGAAAATTATTTAATTTCTTTGTAAAACAGAGATGGTAAAATAGAGCCATCTCCCAAAGCTGTTGTGGGAATTAAATGAGTTAATTCAAGGAAAATACTTAGGATAGTGGTTGCCACATTGATAGACATGTTATCTATTATAAATATTATTATTATTATTATTATTTTTTGGTACGCGGCCCTCTCACCGTTGTGGCCTCTCCCGTTGCGGAGCACAGGCTCTGGACGCGCAGGCCCAGCGACCACGGCTCACGGGCCCAGTCGCTCCGCGGCACGCGGGATCCTCCCAGACTGGGGCACGAACCCGTGTCTCCTGCATCGGCAGGCGGACTCTCAACCACTGCGCCACCAGGGAAGCCCTGTTATAATTATTTTAAAAGGATTTTGGTGGTACTTAGCAAACAGTTTGATAGTGGACCTGTTTAAGGCAACCATTAAGTTATACCAGTAATCAGATTTTTGCCTTGAATTATTATTCAAATAATTTTATTATTACTTCTATATGGTAAGAACTTGAGGTCAGCAACAGCTGTAGTCTCTGTATCTCTCCCACAAAACCTAACATTTGTTGAATGAATGACTGAATAAATGAATGGAAACAAATGGAGCTATATCTTCTGTCCTCACCTTCTCAAATTGTCTTTCCTTCAAGTTCCTGTTTCCTGAAAAAAATAACAATATAAAAGCATTTTCCTTTACTGCAACAAATATATTTTCAAAGATTATTCCTAGAAAGGGAAAAGCCTTAACTCCCAACGAATGAATACTTGATTGGTGCAGTTTCAGGAACAAGGACAGGCAGAAAAGGGAGAGATTTTGGATCAGTGAACATTCCTGGGTGCGCTGAAATCAGCCAGCATAATTTGCCTTTTCACATCAGCAGACTTAGAGACCATATTTATTCTTTCTCATTCTTCATAGCACCTTTGAAGCAAGACTGAAGGCTTGTGAGTACTTGTTCCCCCTCAAATCTCAGCACGAAGGCTGATGGCCACTGAACCTATGCTCAGTTGCAGCCCTGGTCTCTGTTAGGCAGCTTCCACATTTTCCTCCCAAAATGCATGAATGGGAACGAAAACTGCCAGTTCTCTAGAGTAACATCTGAGGCACTCTGTGAGTACCGACACGCTGCAGAATGGTCACAGATGGCCACCCAGGGACAACCATACGACTGCATAGACTTCTGCAGAGAGCAATATGTGCTGGGAAATGTGGCCAAGGCCCACATGTACGTGCCCACGCTGGAATCACGTAGACTTGTGCTGCTGCCAGAGGGCTCCCTGAGGAGGGAGGAGATAAAGCAGCGTGTCCATTTTCTAGAAGTCCCTCCCCTTTTATGACAAAGAGATTAAGACCTAGTTCCATGTGCAAACAGCTTTCTGAATCTCTCTCTTCCATTTAGAACACGGCACTGCAGCAGAATCCTTCCTCCCAGTATCCATGATTTTCTACCTATTAGCATTTTTATACCCTCTGTGCTTAACAGGGTAATGGAGCTTTCATCTCTTATAATGCCACCAGAAATACAATGTTATCTATAATAAATTCCGCCAGAATGCACATCCAACCAGCGTTCTTCGTAAACATTTCTTTAATAGAGTGCGCTGAGGCACTGATCACAAGCTTCATGCCCTGGAAACCTGACCATCTGGGAGGGTCAGTCCCTGTCTGTGGAATCACAACTAGAACTTACTCTCATGAGGTGAAAGCAGAAGGCAAACGTTAAAAAGATTATGGCATTGTTTTAAATATATGTTTGCATGGTCAAAATACAAATATTTTAAAATATGTTTATAAAAATAATCATATACTTCCTCACAAGCTTAAGAATTACTTTTTTGTGTCACCAAATATCTTTTTAATATTCCAGACACTGAATAAATCTTTTTGTCTGCCTTATTGTTCCTGCTGCTGATCACTCAAGCAGTTAATGGCCCCAGACTATCTCCGCTGTAACATTCCATTCCCTTTAGCTTATTCTTGAATTCATTTTAAAAAATCTATTTACAGCTAAAGTTTACAGTCTACTTGGGATGTTTACTTGGATGGACTCTTATTTTGTCTAGATTAGATAAATGAAATACATTGTGATCTTTTGTTCATTAAGCTTACCGATATTAGCTCCTGTTGAATTATTTAAAATATTAAGAACAAATAAAAATGATTATACATACAATAATAATACATTTTAAAAGAGCACTATGATTTTTTACTAGCTTTACAGTTCAAAAATTAAAAAGCTAAGAACTTTTCTCTTTAATATTCATTTTATATTTTGATTGTATAAAAGCTATAGGAAACCTGAAAATATATTTCTTGACATTTTAAACTATCTGAATACACAGATGGATAATGTTTAACATCATATTTTTTTTATGAGGTTACCTGTCACCTAACAGCAAGTGTAATTGTAGGTTCAAAATGCAGCTCTGGAATTCTTTTGCAGCAAGTCCTTCAATCGTTAGAGCCACAACTTCTATAGGTATATGCAACAAAATTTATATGCAGAAAAGCAAGATAAAATTTTATTTATCCTTTAGAGTCTCAGGGCATTCTTTGGATGTTTCATTAATATTGTTAGATTTATCCCAGGGAATAAACTGCAAAATAGTGACGCACATAATTTGCTTTTGAAGTACCGATGTGAATCACAAAGATTCCCATGTTAATTGGAGTGTACTTGTTCAGCACTTTATATGCCAGTGCAGCCTTCTCTGAGTTCATTACATTGTTGCATAGGTTTTGAAAACGTTATTCATATTACACAGGTCAACTCTTGTGCAACAGTGATGAGAACTGTAGGAAAAAACCGTGCTAAAATGAGATTGGTCCATTGGGCATGGTATACCTATTAGGTCATGTCAATTAAGTCATTTCTGAAACAAGAGGTATTTGTTTAAACTAAAATAGGTGTTATTCTTAGATGCCACTGTGAGTTCTGAACTTGCATCTTACAATGAGCAACTTGTTATGATAACTAAAAGGATAGAAAGGTTTTCATCCAACAAAAGAGAATCTGTGTTGGGTACTATGGGTAGGGTGTGTCTTCTTATGAAGTTTAGGGTGCTTTAGGGGAGGACTACTTCAAACCCAAATATTTATCCTAAGCCATCATTTTTAGGTTAGGTTCTATTTTCAATTTATGTATCCTCTTTCATAGAGAAAATAAAAAGAAAATTAGCAATATTATAGGAGCAGCATAAATTATGCATTTTTTAATGGAAAAGATCAGACAAAAGTATAACAGGACCACAGTATTATAGTTTATTTACTTTTCTCTTCTTACTGTTAAAGTTTCTAGTAATGTAAATGTTAGAATTTGAAACTTAAAAATAAAAAATAAAGAATCTGGAGCAGAAAAGTTAATGGGTAACTACTATTGCAATAAAAAATAAAATAAGGGTTCTGACACCCAATTAGTAGTGCCTAGTGAAAAGGAAAATATCATCCATGACACCTTTAAATTTGGCAATTCTTATAACAAAGTATAGCAACAATAACACTTCATTATTTTTGATGGCATCTATAGTGTGGTAGCACTAAGAGAAAATCATTCTGAAGAATAATATATTAAACTCAATTTAAAACAAAAAAAATCACCAAACACCAACAGTTTAATGTAAACCACTATATTTTGTTCCTTTTTTCCTTTAAAAATGTTATATTTAGGGAAATTTTAAAGAGACTGTTTCAGAGAATAACATATCTTATACATACAATGATTTTTAAGTACAATTTGAAGGCCTATTCTAATTTTATATAGTGTTAAACTAGCATTTGGAATTTAAAATTTGATTTATAAAATACCTATTATGTATTTCAGCTAAACATATTTCACATAGATTCATGATTGAAATACAAAAAGAAAAAAAGAGGAGAAAAAGAAATAGCTCTAAGTAAAATTTTATCATAAAATTCTCCCCTCAAGTAACAGTCACCTGGTTAGACAAATCGACAGAATAAGTTGGAAATAACTGGTCTCTGGTGCTTCCTGTCCTTCTGGCAAACATACCAATTATTATAATTACAGAGCCTTCTGGTACTCTAACCTTGGTTCTTGACCCTTTCCTAACTTTGCCTTCTGCTCTTTATAAATCTGCTTGAGGTCACTTAAACCATCATTGCCACTACCTGTCTGTATGCCACTTAAAAGCTGCTTAACTTCACTCTATGTTAGTTTCCTCATTTGTAAAATAGGAATAATAATAGTACCAACTCATAGGGCAATTGTGATGACTAAATGAGTTGATACAGTGGCTGGCGTATGTAAATGCTCGATAAGTGTCAGCTACTATTATTTCTATCAAATGGATGATAAATTCTGTATCATTCCTAGATAAATTTTAAAATAAGCAAAACATGTCTTAACTATGTTCAGTTTAGGGACTTCCCTGGTGGTGCAGCAGTTAAGAATCCACCTGCCAATGCAGGGGACACAGGTTCCAGCCCTGGTCCAGGAAGTTCCCACATGCCGCGGAGCAGCTAAGTCCATGCGCCACAACTACTGAGCCTGCGCTCTAGAGCCCGCGAGCCACAACTACTGAGCCCATATGCCACAACTACTGAAGCCCACGTGCTTAGGGCCCATGCTCCGCAACAAGAGAAGCCACCGCAATGAGAAGCCCATGCCCTGCAACGAAGAGTAGCCCCCGCTTGCCACAACTAGAGAAAGCCTGCATCCAGCAACGAAAACCCAATGCAGCCAAAAAATAAACAAAGAAATTTATTTTAAAAAAAAAGTGAAAGAAAGCAGAACATTAAAAAAAAAGAATCAGTTTTTCTACTTTTTTTCTCTTCTCCCAATTCCATGCCTTACCCTCCAAGTTACCTGCCCCCCTTCCCCCCACCTCCCACCCCACCCTTAGAGTTGACACTCTGCAAGAACTCTGTTCCACACAATCAGGGACTCAGGCTGGGAAGTGTCAGGAAGCAGATGGAACATTGGGTGAACATCAATATGTTTGCCAGTCTGCCTTTCTGAGCACCAAACATTCCTTTGCTCCCTTCTTTCTACACATGGATCCCATTCAAGCCCTCCTCAAGGGAGAAAGCTGGAAGGCCCATCCTCTTGGCATCCTCATCAAAGTCTGTTATCTGTGAGGGATGCATAGTCATCTCTAAATCAATTTCAAATGTGAATCCATCTGTCCTACAGCCACTCAATGCACAGTGATGGAACAGTTACCACAGTAAAAGTCCTGTTGAAATAGGATGGTTGAGAGACACGCAGAACCCACTGGCCTGTAGCAATTATGAAATTCTGCTAAGCAAACATGAAGTCTTCCATTCAAGAATATGGAGATCTTCCTTTTAATTAGGCCCTAATTCCACTCCTTAGGAATATCTCCCTGGCTCCATCCTCTAAGAGATTTTTTCCCTTTTCAGTATCCTCTTTGGCTGTGACTGAAGTGCTTGTTAGAAAAAAGCCCCATAGGGGATGCACAGAGTTCTCAGTTACATGCACATGAGGAGGATGGAGTCCTAAGACATTTTAAATCTTGAGCAATCACAGGCCTTTAGTCCAGGTTCATGGATTCTTTAGCAATGTGATTTTAACTAAAAAAAAAAGTGATAGGTTTCTTTCATGAAATAACCACAGTTCATTTCAAGACATGGTCTCATATTCCCTTTGTTTATTTTTGTTTTGTTTTTTTTTTTTTGCTTCCTCAACACCACCACCTCCATCATCTCCTCCCTCTGCAACACACGCACACACACACACACACAGTATTTCTCTTTTAATTTAAGGGGCACTCCTTGAGACTGCAGGCTTTCTTGTGGAAAGCTAAATCTTTAATCTGCTTTTATGCATGAGCCTTTCTGTCCAACTGAACAGTTTTTCTGGTGCCATACACTTGGCATGATCTTCTCCCAGGGGCAGTTTAATCAACTGAAAGATTTTTCTGGGGATTTTCCCACTGCAAGCTGGATGCACAGGACATCCCTCACGTCCTAGGAGATTATACAGCCACAGATAATGGAAACCTAGATCCCTGAATCACCACATGGAGGAAAGCTGACTACAGATCAGAAACACCTGCAGAATCAGACTATTCCATGAGTAAGAATTAACTTCTCTTGTTTTTAGCCATTGAACTTTACAGGTTTATTTCTTACTACAGTTGGCAATTCCCCACTTTATACAATCAATTGCTCAGGAACATTCTAAAAATATTGTTTTATTTGTTGATATAGTAGGTAGAATTATTCCTCAGTGGATAGTAATTGAGATAGTATTTTTATAGAGTTATATAACACCTTCTATAATGACCAAAATAAAAAATAATCATGTACAGGTTTGCCAAGAGATGCAGTTTATTTGCTGTTCACCTAGTTTTCTGTTGATCAAATTAAAATTTGAATTATAATAACCATTACTTTAAAAAAAAGCAAAACTTGATGCTATACAACATATACATTTAATAGCTAAAATGAGCCTAAACTATATAAGAAACAAAAAACATCACGTAAAAGAAATATCAATGTATACCTTCTAAGTTGACTGATCAGCATGTAGAGATTAAACATAATGATCTTTTTAAAATAGCAATGATTGCCACTAGGCCCCATTTTTAGCCTTTGAATTATTGATGACATAGGAGTCTGGCTATAAGGCATTTTTTTTGTGTTACCCATTTACTATGTCCAGAAACGACAATTTATTATTAGATATAAAGTTAAAAGGAAGAAATTAAAATTAGCTTTTAAATATAAAATATAGCAACATTGATATCTTCTAAGTTTAACACTAGGACACATAGAAAATGTTATTTTCTCTTTAATTATTCCCTTTTTAACTCATTAGAGTTAGTTATTAGTTATCTGTGCCATCAGACCCTTGGGCTTGTTTTAATATTTAAACATTTTCTGTATGATAAAGTAATTTTAACAAAACCCTGAAAATGAAAGATGAAGCTGGATTTTCAGAATTGGCTCTGTTTTCTTTTCCTTTTAAATCAGTGGTTAAATGGGAGTCTGGGGGCAGGCTGGATATTATATATAGAAACAGGTTTATATCAGTGTCTTCCAAGAGGTAAAATACACACTGCCCAGACTGGATTAAAATGTTAGGACAAAGAGGTGATCCACCTTACTGGTGATCAAAGAAATGCAGTTAAAACTAACCACACAGGACTATTTTTCACAACTGTCAGAATGGCAAAATATAAAAAAAACTGATCGTTCTTACTGTTGAAATGCATGTGGGGAGTGGGCACTAATTTGGTGTTAGTTCAGCGTCACTATACCCCCTTTTAAAGTCACAGAAAGGAAGCTAGGAGTTGCCCTTTTCCAGATCTCCTTCATTGCATGGTTCCAGGTACCATGCTAATGAGACTTTTGTGCCAGGTTAGCGACGCTGAAGGGAGGGAAGGAACATCATTCTCCAGAGGCTGCTGCAGCCAGATGAGTGTGCAGATGTGAGATTCTTACTAGCTCCAGAGACCCACATGTCCCTGCTGCTGACTGAGGTAGTTAGTCAGAGCTTCCCAGAGACCCCTGGAAATTTTGGCAATTTACAGGTAAGTACTGATAGGTTCTAAAGAATCACCAGAAATCCTTGCTGGAGCCAGAAATCCTTGCTGGCAGCTATCTGAATCTGCTTCCCTAACCCTTCCAAAGGTTGTAGAAGCTTCTTATTCCAAGTACTAAAATCTCTGATTTATGGAATTCATAGAGTACCCTCTGATTTCTTGACTAAACCCTGACTGATAAAGGCTTTCTCAAAAAGTCTGGTGAGAATCTAGATTATTTTAACACTCTTATTATAATGTGGTATACAGAATTCTAAAATGACCTTCAATGACCCATATCCTTTTATTCTCCCTTCACATTTAGGGTGAGACCTGTAAGTTGCTTCTAATCAATAGAATATGGTAAAAATGATGGGATGTCATTCTCATGATCATATTGCATTAGATGACAAAAGTGAAGGGACTTTGGGTGTAATTAATCAATCAACTTTAAGTTAATTAAAAGGGATATTATCCTGAGTGGGCCTCGTCCTGAGTGGGCCCTCAGTAGAAGGTCTAGAGTCAGAAGGTGTAGAGAATCTCTCCTTCTGGTCTTGAGGAAGCAAGCCAGCGTGAGTTCTATAGTTACAAGGACTTGAATTCTGCCAACAATTACATGAGTTTGGAAGAGGCCTGGAACCTCAGATGAGACTCCAGCCCCATCTGACACCTTGACTGCAGCCTTGTGAGACCCTGAGCAAAAGACCAAACCATGCCTGGATTCTTGGCCCTTGGAAACTGTGAGAAAATAAATGTATATTGTTTAAGCCACTAAATTTGTGGAAATTTGTTATACAACAATAGAAAACTAACATAAATATCATTTGATAGTACCTATTAAAACTTTTTAATTATAACTGTTTTTGACCTAACAATTCAGTGCTGATTCTTTAGAGTTTAGCCTACATAAATAATAGTAAAAGAGTACCAGCTTATATGCATAACTATATCCACTCTACATTTACTGAAGCTTAAATTGCTCAACAATACTTTTAGTTTTGTTCCATTTTGTTATAAAGTTTATGTAAATGTTTATGTATATTTATATTCTTGTGTATGCATAGAAAATTATCTGTGTATACCTTTGAATATCTGAAAAATGGGTTAGCCCTAGGGAATTAGATACAAAAAGGGTAAGATGAGAAGCCTTTATTTTCTCCTTCCAAAAGTAGCACATTGTGTAATTTTTTTTAACTGTGTGAGTGATGCATTCTTGTACTAAATGTTTTTAGTACAAAAAGTTGTTAGAACTGAATGATGGAATCTAGAATAGCTTCATTTGCATTAAGTGCCTGGAACAATACCCTGCTCCAGGTAGGCTCTCAGTAAACAGTCGTTAAATGAATAAATCAAGCTATTACATTCAGAAGGTATTAGTCCATGAGATGAGGAAGGAGTTACTAATGTTGGATTTCACCCATAAAGAGATCTGAGCTGTGATAGAATTGACAGCTGACAGTTGCTTTCCAGGAACAAATCATAAAAAAGCTTTGTTCATATTGTTCTTGAAAAGCTAATAATAAAATTAAGCTGTTACCAAAATAGGTTTAATTATATATTTAATCATTGGTGGTGGGATTTTTTTTTTAATATTCTTGAAAAATACTAAAGATCTTAAGGTTTTAAAATAGAGATTATGCAGTCTGTTCAATATGATGCAAGTAAGTTCTGGCTCTACCATATTTTTCTTAACATCTTTCAAATAAATTTTCAAAGAAAGGGCAGTGTGCTGCTAAATGAGAAAAGCTTCTTAAGAGTACTATCTCAGTAAAGAATTAAGTTCCCTGTTAGGTTAGAAATACACATTGGCTAAACCCACATAGATCACGAGGAAAGAGGCAAATCAAAATACCTTGGACCATGGGTAGTGTGGAATTTTAATAAAGGGAAAAATGAAATTAGAAAATATTTAGCAATCAAAATGAACCCATGGATTAGTGAAATGAGTTCCACCTTCCTGTTCGGTCAATCTTTACTTTAACATAAATTCTTTCCTAGAAAGTACCAGAACTTAGAAACAAATTATCTAAAATTGTGATTTCTATTTTAGGTCCACTGACGGTATAGTCACTTAGAAAACATGAGTTTGGGGGAATAAGTAGTATCAAATGAGAAAACTCATGGTCAAGTCATGTCAGTATATACTAACACCACTTGCCGTGCCTTGTCATGAGCCTCGTTATAATATTCTGAGTCCATTAGTTACATATATGGGCATATAAATCTTTGTATGTCCATTGTTCTTTTAGCGAAACTTAGAAATAGTAACCTCTCCAAAGCAATATTGTTATTTGAGTTGATTATTTGCATTTTTATTTGATAACATCTTGAATTTTAAATGATATTTAGCCCACCTTTTGTGCTTATTTTTACTTATTTATTTCAATGCCCTAGTGCTTGATATATTAGTATTAAACTACGTCTATGCCAGAAGTTCTCAAAGTGCACTCTAGGGCCTTCTGTATTAGAACACCTGCTGGTACCTTGCTCTAAAGGCAGGTTCCTGTGACCCAGTCACACCTGCAGAATCACAGCTTCTGGATGGTGAGACCTAGGAATCTGTATTTTGAAAAAGATGCTTCAAAAACACCCTAAGACTTAGAACCACTACATTTGCAGTGATTTTTTTTGCAAAGGGCTGTAGTTAAATGGGAGAGAGAGAGCAAAGAGAGAGGGATAGGTGGTGAAGGGAGGGAAATTTGCACTTGATTCTACCCTCAGCCAAGCCTCAGGATTATAGAAACCCTTCCTGCCACACCTTTCCTTCCAGTAGAATTGGTTCTTTCACGTGAGAGCACAGGCATGGGAACCTTTTCTTCCCCAGCCAGGAGTGGGTGAGCGTGAGAAAACTAGTCAATCCAGTGCAGTCTCAGTGTCAGCAGTGGAAAGACAAGACAAGGAAGCCTTCTTAAGACCTAAAATTCCAGACCTTTTCTCTAGAAATTTAAGTATCCCATTTCACAACTCACTGGAAAGAGAATTGTGTTGTTCTGCCCACTGTGTCTCACAGACTTGAAAAAAGTTATTAGTGTAACTGAAATATTGTGACCTCTTTGAAGAACGTGTAAGAGCTTTCTCTTTTGTTTTCATAAATCCAAAACAACAACTAATTATAATTTGTATTGTTAAAAAAAAAGATCCCTCCATAATGACAAAAGTATGGACAAATAGATCAGGGGAACAGAATAGAGAGCCCAGAAATGGATCTACACAAATATAATCAACTGATCTTTGACAAAGGAGCAAAAGCAGTAAAATGGAGCAAAGATAGTCTTTTCAACAAGTGTTGCTTAACTGGACATCCACATGCAAAAAAATGAATCTAAACACAGACTTTACAACCTTCACAAAAATTAACCGAAAATAGTTCACAGACCTAAATGTAAAATGCAAGCCTATAAAACTCCTAGAAGATAACATAGAAGAAAATTACATGACCTTGAGCATGGTGATAACTTTATAGATGTAACAACACAGGCGTATTCTATGAAATAAATTACTGAAAAGCTGGACTTCATTTAACTTAAAAACTTCTGCTCTGTGAAAGACACTGTCAAACGAATGAGAGGACAAGACACAGACTGGGAGAAAATATTTGTAAAAGGCACATCTGATAAAGGACTGGTATCCAAAGTATACAAAGAACTCTTAACACTCAACAATAAGAAAACAAACAACCTGATTTAAAAAATGGGCAAGGGCTTCCCTGGTGGTACAGTGGTTGAGAGTCCGCCTGCCGATGCAGGGCACACGGGTTCATGCCCCGGTCCGGGAAGATCCCACATGCTGCGGAGCGGCTGGGCCCGTGAGCCATGGCTGCTGAGCCTGCGTGTCCGAAGCCTGTGCTCCACAACGGGAGAGACCACAGCAGTGAGAGGCCCGCGTACCGCAGAAAAAAAAAAAATGGGCAAAAGACCTAAACAAAGACCTCACCAAAGAAGATAAACCAATGGCAAAGAAGCATATGAAAAGATGTCCCACATCATATGTCATTAGGGAAATGCGAATTAAAACAATAATGAGATACCACTACCAACCTGTGAGAGTAGCCAAAATCCAAAATTTAAAACAACAAATGCTGGAGAGGATGTGGAGTACAGGAGCTCTCGTTCATTATGGGTGGGAATGCAAAGTGATACAGTTACTTTGGAAGACAGTTTGGCAGTTTCCCTACAAAATTAAACATACTCTTACACGCAATCATGCTCATTGGTGTCTACCCACAGGAGTTGAAAATGTATGTCCACACAAAAACCTGCACATGGATGTTTATAGCAGCTTTATTCCTAATTGCCAAAACTTGGAAGCCGCCAAGGTGTCTTTCACTAGGTGAATGAACAAATAAACTGTGATATATTTAGACAATAAAATATGACCCAGTGCTGAAAAGAAATGAGCTCCCAAGCCATGTGAAGATACGAAGGAAACTTAAATGCATATTACTAAGTGAAAGAAGTCAATCTGAAATGGCCACATACCATATAATGCCAACTATGTGATATTCTGGAAAAGGCAAAACTATGAAGACAGTAAAAAGATTAGGGGTTTCCAGGAGTGCAGGAGGAAGGAAAGGAAGAGACACAAAGGATTTTAGGGCAGTGAAATTATTCTGAATGATACTACAGTGATGGATGCATGTCCTATGCATTTCTCCAAAGCCAGTGTACGACACGAAGGTGAACTAATGTAAACTATGGACTTTGGGTGATAATGATGTGTCAGTGTAGGTTCATCAATTGTAACAAATGTACCACTTTGGTGCAGAGTGCATATGAGAGGTAACAGGTATATGGGGACTCTACTTCCTGCTCAATTTTGCTATGAACCTAAAATTACTCTAAAAATAAAGTCTATCTTTAAATATAGGCAAACTAGGGACCAAATATAGAAATAACAAAAAAAATAATATCCCCAAATCCTCTATAACTAATTTTCTTAAACTCTCAAAATAATGCACTTGAGCCATTTAAACATAGGACTTTCCAGGTGCCTCGTTAGCGGAGCAGGTAGTGCATCAGTCTCATAAACATAGGACTTTCCAAGTGGTCTGTTATCATGGATTAATCAGTTATTAGTTCTTCCTCAGCTTAAACTAAATTCCTGTTATCAAATTGATGGAAAATTAGATTAGGAGGGCCTTAAATCATATGATTAGAACATTATTTTCACTCAGAAGAAAATTCCATTCTTTTTTCTCAGGAGTTGAAGTTTGAGTTCATTAAAACAGCTTCAAGCTTCACCTAATCAGCCTGACAATATTGTATAAAAACTAACTGGCCATTCTCAATTTCAAATTTACTGCAGATTCCTCATCCCCCAGTTTCTCTTATTCTGAACCATGTTGTTGCCTATATTAGCTAAAACATAATTAAGTGCTAATAATTTAAACATTTTTAGGTAAGAATTCCTAGGAAATGATGCTTTGTGCCCTGAGAGAAAGGAGAATCTCAGATTTAGCTAAGGACTGAGTACACCGTCTGTTACCACCGCAATTCAGTGGTCCACAGGGAGTCTCCACACATGTTTGTTATATAGGTCGTGTTCAGCATAGCAACCTTCTGGTACTTTCATTCATTTGATAAGTGGAATGTATTTGGTATGTTCTAATGAGTCTCAGACATTCTAGCATGATGAGCTGAGAGATTTTTATCAGGTGGAAAATAGCTTTTGGATGTTTGTGAAAAGCAGGGGCCTTTGTAAACTTAACCACATTTAAGAAGAAATTGTTATAAAAAGTTGTAGATTGCAAGTATATTATAAAACATTTTTCTACTCATTTCATTAATATCCACTTTTCAGTTCCAGAATTAAGCTTTTATAATCTCTGTCATTTTGTACTAAGTAGAGAAGTAGAAGAAACTCCAAAGATGGTTCTAACTCTAACTCTCCAGTGACTTTTTCTTGAAAGGCCAATTACTTAGGCACTCTTTTTTTTTTTTTTTAATTTTTCGCTTACTGCAAAGGATGTAATCATTCAGATTATCTTGATTGTACAATTCTTTAACTTCCTTGGAATTAAAGCCTTATCAATGTAGAGTTTTAGATTTAATTATAGTATATTTCAAGTCTCTCTTCTTTTCAGAGGACCACTAAAAATAGGTGTAATTTTTAAAAATTAACGTGAAATATAAACTTCCTTCCATTCTTTCTTGGGGATTGAAAGTCACTCTGTTGAAATTTCCCCACTACCCTCCCCCCACCCACCTCTCCCCTGTTGAAACCCTACCCATCCTACAAAATGTTTCCCTACAGAACTTTCTGGATTGCCCCCAACCAGATGTGCTCTCACCCTCCCTTGAACCCCATTGTATTGTTTACTTTTCTTTTGGCACTTCTTACATTCTGTCTGCTATTAATGCTATTGCCATATTGACTATTCCTTATTAAAAAGACCTTCCTTGAAAGCTGAGGCTTTGTCTCAGTCATCCTTTGCCTCCTCTCCTAGTGCTTTGGACATGTTAAGTACGCATTAAGTATGTGTTTAACTCACTTTGTGCTTTAGGTTTGGGGGGAGTAGCTATGGGGGCTGTTTAAAGTAGAATAATAATCTTGAACTATTTCAAACTCTTAATCATATGCTTCAAAATCTTTTGGGGGGGTTTGTTTCTTTGCTGACCATGGCATGATACTTTCACAATACTTCTCCCTGGGGGAGCCCATTCTCTGTGACCTTAGGTTACTACCTATAAACCAAATACTTCCAAAGTTTTATTTCTGGCCCCACAGGACTGCCTTGCAACTGCCTATTGAATTAATGCATCAAAGAACAGTTAACATGCTTTTATATTTTGTTACCTTTAAGAGAAATGTTAATGATATATTTTTTTTTTCTAAATTTTTATTGGAGTATAGTTGATTTACAATGTTGTGTTAGTTTCAGGTGTACAGCAAAGGGGATAAGTTATATATATACATACATCCACTCTTTTTTAGATTCTTTTCCCATATAGGTCATTACAGAGTGTTGAGTAGAGTTCCCTGTGCTAAACGGTAGATCCTTATTAATTATCTGTTTTATATATAGTAGTGTGTATATGTCAATTCCAATCTTCCAATTTATCCCTCCCCCCTTACCCCCAGTAACCATAAGTTTGTTTTCTACATCTGCAACTCGGTTTCTGTTTTGTAGATAAGTTCGTTTGTACCCTTTTTTCAGATTCCACATATACGCAATATCATATGATATTTGTCTTACTCTGACTTACTTCATTCAGTATGACAATTTCTAGGTCCATCCATGTTGCCGCAAATGGCATTGTTTCCTTCTTGTTTATGGCTGAGTAATATTCCATTGTATATATGTACCACATCTTCTTTATCCATTCATCTGTTGATGGACATTTAGGTTACTTTCATTGATATATTTTCTTAAAAGCACAGATATACTGCCTTAGCACATCTCGTTGTTTTTCCTAGGAAAAATTCTAGTCTCTCTAAAAGAAGGAAACTGATTAACATAACAAGTCTAAAATAAAATTAAGAAACTGGAATTTAGTCCAGTCTGTTGCATATTTTTTTAAACGACAAGTCATTTAATTGTCTATGAACCTAATGTTCAAAATAGGAATATTGTTCTTACTTGCCTGCCTTATAGCACTGAGAAGCTCAAATGAAATAAAGTAGATGGTAGCACATGAAAAAGTATACAGAGGTGGACTAGGACTAGATGAGTGGCTAAGGGCCTGGGCTCTGGAGTCAGACTTTCTGGGGTTTGAATTGTGATGTTGTCCTTGCTCCCTTTGTGTGCCTGTGTGATACCTCATCTGGAAAATGGGAGAATAATGGTATATATCTCAAGAGCTCTTAGGAGAAGTGAGAAAATCAATGAAAAGCATTTAGCACTATATCTATTATTACTCTAGTGATGTGCTTTCAATAGTGAGTTGGTTAAGATCTTTTTATTTATTTATTTTTTGCGGTACTCAGGCCTCTCACTGTTGTGGCCCCTCCCGTTGCGGAGCACAGGCTCCGGATGCGCAGGCTCAGCGGCCATGGGTCACAGGCCCAGCCACTCCGCGGCATGTGGGATCTTCCCGGACCGGGGCACGAACCCGTGTCCCCTGCATCGGCAGGTGGACTCTCACCCACTGTGCCACCAGGGAAGCCTGGTTAAGATCTTTTAATTTCCCAAAGAACTTTAATCTACTACAGGGCTCAAGCAAACGACTAATATATAAATTTCCTGGAAGGACCCAAATGACTAAACAGTTTTATAGAAGAGAGTTTGTCTGTGTGTATTTAGCTGTTACATCATACACCCAAAACCTCTTAAGTAATGGTAAATGTAAAGGACAACTATCTTTAATATTATACCTAACATTCAAAAGCAAATATGATTTTAACTCCACGAGTAAAACTTGACTTTCAACCTATTTCAGTATTCCAATTTATGAAACAACTATCCTCTACACCCCAATCCATTGACTTCAAAGAGAGTTTAACTTTCTTATCACATGTTAATTGTTCAGCTCCTATATACATCCACTGAGCGAGAGCAGCTTATATATCTAATACAATGCGCTGTACGTTTTTGGTCAGCAGCAAACTCTAGAGCGAAAAATAAAACCCTTCTGGTAGCCCATTTGACAATTCTTATAATTTGCGGTGATGTTTTCATTACAGTGTGTCACACAGGAAGCCTCAAAAGGATTAGACATAGACCAACTCATCCACATTTCTTCCAGCCAGTAATCATATCACCACCCACCAGTGACCCAAACTGCCTTAGTGCCAGTTCTTCCATTTACCGGATAGTGTGGCCCCTAAACTCATTAAGAAATGGATGAGCCACATAGTCAAAAATGCCATTATCTGTGTTTTATTAGACTCCGTGATTTGATCTTCCAGAAATATCTGATCCCACAACAAGATGAATGTCGGGTAAGACAAAAATATGCCAGCGGGATTTTGAAAACCACAGAGAAAATCTATAGGAAATATTAGGAAAGAAGAGGGCAAGAAACAAGTGACCTGGAAAAAAATATATAGATACCATAAAATTGGATCCATGCTATACCCTCCTTATGGTCTTACAGGGTAGATTTTGAAAATCCAGAAACCATGTGGACGGTATCCAAACCTGAATTTTGGAAAAAGCCATAGCTTTTATTGGACTAATAAAAAAAAAATGTTTGCTGACACAATGGCAAGACCACATTGGAAACTGTATTTTATTATTTTTTTCTCTAGTTCCTGAATTACTTTTTGTGGGTACAAAGGTGCCTAATATTCTAAAGAATAACAAAAACAGTTTAAAACTTTGAGTGTACCCATCAATTAAAGAAGCCATCTGCAATATTTTCTTTTATTAGTAATATTTTATTTCAGTCATCCCTTTTGATACTATGAAGCATTTGATAAGATTGAGAATTTCTTTTTTTCAGATTTTCCCTTCTTAATATTTAGAATGGGTATCCTGGCTTGACTCCAACTCCTTTGAAAAATTTCCACCATTTTTGTCACAGCCTTCTCTTCCTCCACCCATCCTTAGATAGATAGGTAGATAGATAGTCAGATAGATAGATAGATAGGCACACAGACAGGGAGACAGAGAGAGAGAGAGAGAGAGAGAGAGATTGGACCCTCTTCTTGCTCTATACTCTCTGGTAATCTTATTCACCAACATAGCTTTAGCACCTAAAAACCAATAATATCAAAATGTCGCTCTTTAGTCCTTACCTCTGTCCTGAACTTCAGATTCAAATTTTCAACTGCTGAAAACAGTCACCTGCAAGGATGCTGCATCATTCATAAATTCACATTCATTTTTATATTTTATATTATTATAAGCTTATATACTTTCATGAAACTCTGCACACTGCTTTTCTCATCACAATTACATTCTGGACTGCACAAACAAAAGGCTTTTGTGGTTGAACATTTTCTTCTCATTGCCTCCCATAGCATCTTTTGTTTAACTCTATCATACGGTAAAATAATTATTCATTTTCCTGCCTGTGTTCCTGATTACAAAGAATTTTATCTGCAGTGAGAACTATTTCTTATTAATCTTGCATCCCTACTATCAGAGCAGTGCCTAGCACAAAGGAAAAACTGAATCAATGTTGACAAGTGGATGAATCAATCATGCAATTCGTAAGACTGACTTTATTATCTTTACCTTTTTCACTGTTTCGATCCTTTAGTGTGGACATTATACAATTATATTTTCTACCTACACTTCATTTGTTGTAAAAGACACATTTCCCTAAAGCTTACAGTTCATAGTTACATCGTTGGTGAATTGTTTGGAGATATTAAGAGAGTGGTGACATATGTTGTCATATAATTTTCAATGTATTGATTTAGGGTAGAGTACAGGCAAGAATGAATTCCTTTTTACTGTCTCAAAGAAGTATAAATATAAGGAAGTGTTTGAGCCCTTCAGTGACTTGGAACCTCTCACTGACGCTCTGCATCCAGCCTCCCAATACGCATGTGGAATTCACAGAGGGGGCCTGGCTGATCCTCTGATTCCACTCCTCATGGCATCCGAGAGACATGTTTCTAGGCTGTACTTTTTTTGGTGCATGTCCTCAAAATTCTTCCTGTTATCCCAGTTTCAGCATTTAAAAATCAACAATAATTATATAATATCTTTTTTCATTACTTTATTATTTAGGTAATGTATCTTAAATGTTATTTAAAGCATTTTGGAGAAATATTAATGAATAGCATGTTTGAAGGAGATCTGGGAATATCTCTTAACATTTTTTATTCTTACAAAAATAATTTTCCAAATTTTAGCCTTTTCGTTGTAAGTTGCATTCCCCTAAATTTTTATTCATTCAACAAATATAAAGCAATGACTATGTGCCAAGCACTGTCTGATACAGCATTTTAAAAAAGTTTTTTTAATCCCACCCTCGTGAAGCTTACATTCTAGAGAAGAAGACACACAATAAACAAAATAATTAAGTAAAAAGCAAGTATGCTAAACAGTGAAAAGGGCTAGGAATCAAAATTAAGCAGAGAAGGGGAAGAAGAAGGGGGCATGCTTACATTTTAGGTAGAGTAACCAGGGAAAGCCTCTCTGTGAATATGACATTTAAGTGAAGACCTGACAAAAAGTGAGAGTAAAATCATGCAGATTTCTAAGGAAGAGCATTCCCAACGGAGACAAAAGCAGGTGCAAAGGACCTGAGGCAGAAGTATACCTGGTGTATTATAGGAAACACAAGGAAGCCAGTGAAACTGGAGCTCAGGGAGCCAGGTGGCAGATAATGGGTGTGTGGGCATGTATGTGTGGGTGTGAGGGGAACAGAAGGGATGGCAGATTGGATAATATCTTGTGGATCATGTGAGAATTTTGACTTTACCCTGAGAGAGGTGGAAAGCTGTTGAAAGATATCAGGAAGAGGAGAGGCTTGTCATTATACTTAGCAGGATAATTGTGGCTAATGCATTGAGAATAGACTATAGAAAGCTAAAGGTAGAAGCAGGAAAACTGGAAGATATTGTAGTAATCCAGGCAGGAGAGGGCAGCAGCTTGGTCTAGCTAGACTAGCAGCGGAGGAAGTGATGAGTAGCATTTGGATTCTGGATATGCTTTGAGGGTGAAGGCAGTTTTTTCCCCCAGATTGGATGTGGTAGATAATAATGTAGATAAATAATACCAATTCCCCACCCCCTTGGCCTGTAATGGTTTCCTCAAATTAGGGAGCACTGTTGAATTTTTTTAAACCTTCCACCTACTTACACATCCAGTCAGTCAGAGAATTTCCAATCCTAAAACATGTTTAAATATGTTTCCTCTTTCCTTCCCATGCCTACTGCCCTACCCACTGACCTTCATTATTTCTTACCTGACAATTGTTATAATCTTTTAATGGGCCTTTGTTTCTAGTTTCTTTCATCTCTAATCCATCCTCTTCAAGGATATCAGAATCATATTTCCAAAGCACAGATCTGTGTCCCTCCTCTGTTTGAAATCCTCAGTAGAACCACACTGCTACAGAACATGTCCCAAAGGCCCTCCTTTTCCAGCCTCATCACCCAGGAATTCAGCCACACATAACCTCTTGCCATTCCTCAATTCTGTCCCATCCACATGTTTGTATGCCTTTGCTCACTCTTTTCTCTCAGTTTGAAATTCACTTTGCTTTGATAGCACCTTCTCTCTGACCCACCCCACAGGCCTGAAAAAGACTCCATCAACTCCAGCCTTGTGTCCCCAAGGCACTTGTTCATAAGCACACAGGGCACCTATGATTCTTATTCTGGCTACTGGTCTGACTGTCCCCAATTCGACCCGTTTCATTTAATGCTTAGTATATAAAAGATGCTCAACATGTATCTGACAGATGTTGAAACATACACTAAATCCAAAATGTGTCTCATGCGTTTTTGTGCTTCCTTTGCCCTGAGTTTATGCCCCTTTAAAATTTCATGGCAGGAATATATACATATGTAGATTTATCATAGTCATACAAAGGGATGCCCCCAGGAAGAAGCCTAAAAAAGTCAAAGCAAATGGCCCTTTCTCATTCCTTGTCCTTTTTTTTTTTTTGGCGGTATGCGGGCCTCTAACTGTTGTGGCCTCTCCCGTTGCGAAGCACAGGCTCCGGACACACAGGCTCAGCGGCCATGGCTCACGGGCCCAGCCGTTCCGTGGCATGTGGGATCTTCCCGGACCGGGGCATGAACCCGTGTCCCCTGCATTGGCAGGCGGACTCTCAACCACTGCGCCACCAGGGAAGCCTTCCTTGTCCTTTTTGATTACCTGAATCATTTGTCAGTGTTAAAATAAAAAGTTACTAAACTCTCTTCTCTGTCATCACTTTGCTCTTTCCTTTTGTCTAGTGGTTATTTTTCTGCCTTCTTTACTTGATTCCTAGTTCTCCTTTAACAGCAGTATCCTCATCTGTGCTGCCATCACACTTCTCATCCACCACTCCTCTCGGTTTCTTTGCAGACATTAATGACTCATAAGTCTACAACTACAGCCTGACCTCTCACCTAGTCTCCCATCCTGTATTTCCAATTCCTCTTACTACTCATGTGTCAAACAACATTCACTGTATCTGCTTCCTGTCTTTTTCCCAATTATCCCTTTTTGTCTGAGGTAACTTGTTTTAATTTCTATAATATTGTTTATTGTCTTTTAATTTATCCTTTACATCCAATACAATAAATATTCTTTCAGAATTCTTTGTTCTTTATTGTCTCAACTCTAGAACCAGCCAATATACTTTATATCTGCAAGAGCAGCCCAACTAGTCCTGTTCACTCCAGAATCTTCCCCTTCCTATTAATTCTAGCTACGGCTGAAAGGCTAAATTAGGGTAGTAATTTAGTAAATTCTAAAGTCTCATTGGCTTTTACTACACACACACACACACACACACTCATGTTACACTCCAATACGTGTTTCCAATAAAGCAATCTGCATTCAGGAATTCAGGATCTTTCTGTCTCATCACTCCACCCATATGTAGATCCTTGAGTACCTGCATTCTGCCAGCAGTTAGAGAGGTCACACCACTTCTTCACCACTTTGATAAAGAAGTGACACACATCACTTCCACTCAAATTTCATTGGCCAAAACTTTATCTAGCTTCACATAACCAAAGAAAGATTGGGAAATAAGTCTAGCTGTATACCCAGGAAGAACAGGAAATGAATTTCAGTAAATGCATAGAAGTCTCTGACACATTCATCTTTCTGAAATATAGGACTCAGAAACTTGCCCAGGGACAAAGTCTTCACTGAAAGAATAAAGTCCCAGTCCCCAGTCTAAGTGTCAAGACCTTCATAATATGATGCCACTATTGTTTAAAGGCTGAACTGCCTGAGCCCAACCCCGTTATGCCATAAAGAGAGACGCCTTTTATACTTACTTCAAGATCTGACCCCAAAGAATGATAAGTCTTTCCAATTTTTAAGAGATTGTTGAACTAATCAAAGCAGCTATATTACTATCTGTGTCAGTGGCATTGTAGATGTTTTCACTTAACATCACAGGACACTTGAGAAAAAACAGCCCAGCTAAATGCTGCTAAGAAAAACACCAGTCCATTGACTATCAGCTGTGGCCAGTTAACCAGACCAGTTCATTTCCAAGTTCATCACTGTGGCTGTCTTGACACAGTAACATCACATGAAAACAGCTGCAGCCAAATCAGCCATGTAGTCATCTCCACTCTAAGTAAGGTGACAGACATAAGCAGATTATCACAGACATAGTTTTATTATTTCCATTCAACTAAGTTAATATAGGAATGTTGTTGAGGAATTAGATCCAAATCTTAGAACTAGATAAATCCTACCCTTACAGACCACATGAATCTTCTTCTCCTTTTATAAAAGAAAAAATCACAAATCCCAACTACCTGTCACTTAAAAAAAAAAAAAAAAAAGGAATTATATCACTCTTAGCCAAGGATATAAACATTGCAGCAGGAGATACGCCCCAGCTTGCAGATGCAAACTGTCAGTGCTCTCTGCATTACACCATCCTCTCTTTGCAACATCAACTCCAGAATGTAGTCAAAACAGTGGAGGTTGAGAGGAGATATTCTGAAGGCAAAGTGACATTCAGCCACACAATCACTCAATTGAATGAGCAGAATTACAGGTTCTGCAACTGGAAGGCTGTCACTCAAAGTGACAGCTGGCCTTTTGCTCATTGGACAGTCCATGCGTGTAATATAATAGCTCCTCCAGTTGTTGGCAAGAATAGAGCACATGGTGAAGGCAACTATTGCCTGAATTCCAAATAGCAGGAAAATTTTAGTATTGGGTTCCGTGATTTGCATTACCAGTGGTGTCACAAGTGAGAATGAAAAGAAGGTAAACACTAAAGAGGAGATAAACAAACACATTCTTATGATTTTTAGCTCTGCTGAGGCATTCTCCATTATTTTTGGTAGGGACTGGGGAATAAGAACTAAGATGATTTCCCTAACTACACATCCCAGAAGGAAACATTATCCTAAATATTTAGACATTTAGGATGACAGAGGCCAAGATCTGTGTGTGTGTGTGTGTGTGTGTGTGTGTGTGAACGTGCAAAATACTTGAAATCAGCCTTGCAAATGAGCTGAAATTCACTCATAGCATGCAGTCATACCTGTTCACTACCACTAGCATGGTAGAAAGGACATCAGAAACCAGGTGGAAAAACTACTTCAAAAATGGAGGGTTGGGCTTCCCTGGTGGTGCAGTGGTTGAGAGTCCGCCTGCCGATGCAGGGGACATGGGTTCGTGCCCCGGTCCGGGAGGATCCCACATGCCGCGGAGCGGCTGGGCCCGTGAACCATGGCCGCTGAGCCTGCGCGTCCGGAGCTTGTGTTCCGCAACGGGAGGGGCCACAGCAGTGAGAGGGCCCGCGTACCGCCAAAAAAAAAGGAGGATTATCGATATGTCCAATACTGTTGACAGCTATTAGTGATTACAGTAGTAGGTTACTACAGTCAAATCTTGTCTAATTTGGTCTGCAATTCAGGCTAGAACTGATATTAGCAATCAGGAAAGAGAAGTGCTAATAACAACAATGTAATATACCGCATTTTATTCTTACTATGTGTCAGTAATTTTACCAAGCATTTTACAATCACATTTAACACTCTCAAAAACCCTATTAAATAAATATTATTTCCCTTCTTTTTGTTTTTTACATCTTTATTGGAGTATAATTGCTTTACAATGGTGTGTTAGTTTCTGCTTTATAACAAAGTGAATCAGCTGTACATATACATATATCCCCATATCTCCTTCCTCTTGCGTCTCCCTTCTTTTATAGAAGATATCCTAAGGCTCAGAGAGTTCTTGTGATTTTCCTTAGGTCACACAACTCCGAAGAAGAGGAACTGGGACACAAACCAGGGGAACATCACATAGTGCTTATAACTCCTCTGCTAGTGATGCCACCTCACACTGCGGTATTTATTATTCTGAATTTCCAACTTTTAAAGAACGTTAATAACTTTGAGAAAGGACCGTACGTAAAAGACTAGGAAAACCAGCAACTGCATAACCAGTGATAAAGTTTCTTCAAAATTATACCAGCTACTGCAACCTGAATATGGCTGGTCACCCTCGTGGAATTTTACACATAGTGCTGCATTCAAAGATAGAAAAATTCAGTTCCAGAAATCTTGACTAACTAGAGATTTTTATGCATAATTTCCTTAAAACTAAAGTATTAGGGTATCAGGGACAGAATATACATAGCATTCAACATAAAATGCTTTCTAAATATCTTATTTGACATGTTTTCTTTCTCCTAAAAATTTACAACTACCTTTCTCATAATAATCAACTCTGACACTCTGCCCCCTGCACCTGATGAGTAAAATTGTCTGCAGACAAAAGCAGGACAGCATAGTAAAAGCACAAGCTGAGTGGCCAAGCCTTACTGTGGGATCTTAACTTCTCTGTGCCTCAGTTTCTTCACCTACAAAATGCAATAACGATAGTATCTCACTCTGGGGTTATTGTGTAGGTTCGACAACTTATATGTAAACATTTAGAAAAATATGTCTGACACATGGCAGATGCAAAATACATGTTAACTAGTCTGTATTGTTACAGCATCTCTCTGGTTATATCTTGGTAGTGTTCCATAAAGACAAGTAATCTCTATATGTGCTACCCTGAGACTCCTCCTGTTCACCTTATGAAATCTCATACTCAGTTTTCTTCCCCATCCTTTACCGAGGTGACCATGAGTCCTCTTGGGCACTATGACCCTTCAACATTTCTCTTAGGAAGTCTAGGAGCAAAACTTGTCAGCTTTCTGAGGTGATCCTAGCCTCCTATAGAGTCTGTGTTGCTGGTAATAATAAGGCAAAAGGTATATTCAGTTAATTACTTCCTTCATGGGGCTGACAGGTACTAGAAGCCCTTTTGCTAAAGCAACAAGAGCAAATATGGGATCATCTCTTGCCCCCCCCAAATTTCTGAGCAGACTGAGTGTACTGAGGTCTGCAAAACCCTGAGGAATGGGTGGCTAGAGAACCAAAGCAACTTTGTTTATGATCACCACGGCATTCCTGAAACAGACAAGGAGGCAAGTTTCCCAGTTGATTGTAAGTAGCCTCTTCAGGGTTTTGTTGTTGTTGTTGCTGGTTGTTTGTTTTTTGCAATCTGCTTGTCCCTAGCTAGGAAGACCTTACTTCCTGGGAGGTTAAGACTCCATGAAATTGAAGCATAGCCATATCATTTTAGCTGCTCAGATCATGCCTGCATCTCAGATCGAAGCTTAGTTGTCTGTGTTCCTGGAGGCTTGTTAGAGTTGCCTCTTCCTCCTCCAGAAAGAACTGTGATGTCTCCTTGGTGTTTAGTTATAAAATCCAGAAGGTTGCGTATTAAGTAAATCGGCTTCAAGTGACCATGCTTTGTTTTACTGCCCCCTGGTGGATGACCCCCAGTCCCAGTTGCTTCAGTCTCAATACTGAGGTCTAAATATGTTCCTCTTGTTGATTCATAGCTGTCTATTCAAATTGTGCATCTCAGCTATTCTCTATGGCAGTTCCTGGTGACTTTGAACCTGTGGAAGACGTGAATGCCTGTAGACTCTCCGTTAGTTTCCCTGCCCTGAGGCTATTTATCTTTGTTCTATTTCAGTGGCATTTCTAACCACTTTTAGAGACTTTTACTCCAGTCCCTGGCATAGCACCTCCTGTTAATTTCACAGGTTTCCGGGGGAGCTGGCCTCTACCCATATGCTCAAAGCTTGCTTAATTCCAGTCCCACAGTTGCAGCCAAGTCCCCAGAGATGTTTTTGTCCAGTGAGATAATGCAAAAGCTTTGAATGAGCCCAAGCATGGCTGTCACTGACATCCCTTTCCAAGAACAACTCCAATTTCCTCATAAAAGGGTGTCTATCAAGTCAAAGTTAAAATTCAATTTTGAGCCTGTTTGTTCACAAGGGAATATTTGAGTCTTCCTCTGTTAATCCCCAACCATTAATCTCAAACCAGCCAACTGGATGCTACAAAACACAGACTGATAGCACCAGATCCACCCCTTCCAGAAGACGGTTCCCTAGCAAGCCAGGTGCAGCAGCCATCTTCCCTCTTAAGAAATTGTAGCCATCGCATGGACTACCTTAACTTTATCTCATCTGAAAGCTTTGTATTTGAAAGCAATCCTTAGCCAGTTAGAGTCTGGCTAAGAGTCAGTGACACCATGGGTGATCTGGCTTATACCTAATACAAGGAAATTGTTGTCTCCTCTACTCTCCCCTTTCTTATCTCCAGTTTCTTCCCCAGCAGCTCACCACTCTATCCTCATTGCCTTAAGTTCTAGCTGTTGGATACCCCTTCTTATTTTACTGTTTTCTTATTGATGTCTCATGACCTTCTCATCCAGAGGCTTTATCTTCTAGAAAATAAGAGACTGAGTTAGCTCTTCTTCTCTTGATACTTTTGGCTAATCCATCATCTAATAACATACAGTTGAATCTAAGTTCTACCTGGACATTATGTGTATTGATACACGTCAATTCTTGTTGTTCTCGATCTAGTTCTAGAACTAAATTTCTCCCAAACCTCTGTGTTTATCTTTCCCTACTATAGACAGATATATGCATAATAGAAGCAACATCCCTATGTGTCCATGTTTTGTGAAGTGGCATTCAATTGAAATAACCATGCAGTCCAATTTTCTTAGTACTCATTCCATATAGTCCCAAAACATGGATAGTCATAGTGAAATTATGAAATTAACTTAGTTATAGGGTAATGATTTGGATGCAAAATCCCATATGTAGCCCAAATATAGCCGGCTCCCACTTGGACCAGTCTCTGTAGAGCTTTGTATTCAGTGAAACAGCAATCTGGCCACAGAAGACCTGAAGTATTATGTAGATCTTGATTGTGAATTGCTTTAATGAGTAATGTGGGCAATTTACACAAAATTTCACAGAAATTCATCTTAAATATAATTTTTTGACATGTCTTTTTCACCCCAGTACCCCTTTCATGGAGAGAACTCTTTCCCTGCTCAGTTTCTGCCATGTTTCTTTGCTTCCTACTCTGCCCAGCGTGGCTTACACATCTAGAGCTCCCAACTTGTGAATCTCCACACCATCTGCAGAGTCCCCATGAAGCAGAGTTTGTCTCTGCTCAGAGTGCTTTTCTCATTACAAACTGCTCTCACAGGAATTATGTTGAATAAAAGCACAACTTCTCCACCTTGTTAAACTTTCAATTTATAAACTGTAAAATTTCACCTGACACTCAACCACTGAAATTTTTCTACAACTAGAAATTATTTTCAGTCACTTCCTCTGGATGACTCTTTCTTATTTTAAGCTACGAAATCAATTTAAGATGGTCCTAAATGGGGGAAAAGAATCATAACAAATAGTTGGCAACAGGCGTAGTCTATCATTGGAAATATGAATGGATGCAAAAGCTATCTTACATGAACAGACAATTTTGGAGTATAATAATTACATCTTGCTTAGAATATGTATGTGGGAGTATGTAGTATTTTACTAATATAGAGAATCTCTTGATGTATTGATAGCCACATTTCTGTTTGTTCACTCACACTTATACATTTGGGAATACCTGTGCCTGGTGCTGTATTCCTGACTCTCAACAGGATTTCATGGCCCTAAGGACCAATTTTCAGAGACCAATGTATCTTGTCAGACTAGATCTGAGGCTAGGATCTGAGAAGAATACTAAAGACTTTGATGGATTATCACTAAAATTGAACTGTGCTGAAAAGTTATAAATCTTCAACTTCCCTCAGTCGTAGAGGGGACTGATTACTAGAAGGATCATCAAAGTCACCAAGCTGTCCTGAGCCCTAAAAAGTACATTAAAAAAGGCATCATCTGCCAAAAATGTAAACAAGTATAATATACATTCCAGGCATACAAAGTTCAGGCACTAATCATCTCAGATAAATGATAAACAAATGATGAGTTACATGTAAATCAACAATGTTGTCAAAACATTGCCCTTTTAATCCCAGATAAATGATGAAGTTTATAAAAAGAGATTTTTGAGGGTTGTGGAAGATTGTTTAAACATACATGGAAAGTGGTCTAAGTGCTAATCCATTGCCGTTTATGTAAACTGCATTTCTATCATCAGTCTTTGCTGCATAAAATTGCCTCATCATTTTATAAATCCACAGACCTAGCTGAAACTAGTCCCTGCTGGAAACAAATTTTTCACATTAAGCTTGAACATTTTAAACTCCCCTCTACATACACGTAGTGACACAGTCTTGAAAACCTCGGCTAAAGACACGACAAACTTTAAAGCACTTCACAATTTTTATAGGGTGTCACCCTCTATCCAACTCTAAAAGATCTAACGATACAGAAATACTTCCACATCAAGATGTTTCACAAGATACTTTGTAAATGAATCTGGATTCTACTGAAGCTGTTACACATCTGCTTTGCTTTACCAATGAAGAACACAAACATGTTGATGGTTTCAGTCCAAATCCTTTTTGCAAACAAGAAGGAAATGCAGAATGTTCAGCTGATTGCTAAGAGGAAATCCATATGTGTTATTTGCTTTCCATGAAAGACAGGTCCTCTTGCTATTTAATTGATGAAATGTTGTACACAAAACTGACAGTGATTAATACCATTCTAAGATGCCATTTTAAGAGCTGTAAGTGTAATGCTCTGGAATATGTTCTTTGACATTTACATTGTTATTTGCTAGGTATAAAACCTAGTTCTTGCCTTAAGCATTTATATTGGGGGAAAAATGTTAAGTAATTTCAAATGGCAATATCTTCCTGGGGAGCCAATTTAAAAAGCCAGGAGCCGATCACTTTTCGTCCCTGATTTCCTTGTTACAAACAAGCAAGTAAACATTGTGCTACGAATTCATCTAAAAATATCTATAAAGCACCCAGAGGATATTTTATGTGATTTCCCCTTGATTTGCCTCTTCCCATAAAGAGGCCAGATGGGCATAAAATGCCCCAAATTGAAGAGGCTCAGAGTAAAGTGATTGGATTCTTAGCAGGCTCTTCCATCCATGGTCGTCTCCCCACATATGCACATAGAACTCTGCTGGGAAGTCTGTACTCCATTGAGCTTTAAGACAATGCACAATGGCTCTCACGTTTCCTTATTTGATGTCAGCTCGAAAGGAGGTAGGGTTCAAGCCTGGGTTTTCTTTTGTAATCTCCAGCATAGAGAAGGATATGAAGAGCTTGATTTTTCTTCAAAGGATTCACAGTTCATTATACTTAAGCTGTGACCTCGCAGACTCCCTCCCCCACACCCAGTGCATTACTGCCATCCTGAATCACTTATAGCTAACAGAGATAACAAAGTCTCTCTTTTGCATCTGCCTTAGACATTATTCCTGATACCACAAATATTCAGACACCAGAATCTTACAAAAACAAACCATGCAAAATAAATCCAGCAGACCCTAGTGCCTGAGAGTCTTGATAAGTGCCTAAGTGTCTTGATAAAACCATCATTTTCTGCTCTATACTTCCCATGCCTCATAGAGAGATGAAAGCAGGCACCACAAACGTAAATAATTTTAGGAGCCAAGCAGGTAGGTACAGTGGGAGAAGAAAGCAAGGTGACATGAGCATAATGTTAAAGGTTCCAAATGCTGCCTTTAAAAGGGCAAAATTGCAAATAGGATGAGCTGGCAATTAACACTGGCCTCAGTGACAGAGAAGTCACAGGGACTCCTGGAGCCTGTGGCACGCTTGCCCATCTAAAAATGTCAGCGGTTATTAAGCTCCATCCAGTTGTGTAGGAGAAAACATACACCCAGTATTGCCAGACCTTACAGTTTGCCAAGGAGCTGGAAGTCAAGATTTCTATGTGAATTCTCCCAAATTTTAAGTTTTTTAAAGTGATGACAACTAAGTCAACTGAAAGAAAAAAAATATCACTTGGTGGATTTATAAATGTTCAGGCTTAACTCTCATCTGTAGACCAGATCAGGTCCACATGCTGAGAGTTTGCACCTCTAGTCTTGGCAATGCTCAGAAAAAAAAATTTCTGATTTTAATTCAAGCACAAGATCCATTACTACTTAAACTAAGGTCTTGATACTGAGAACACTTCCAAAAGCTAAATCTGGAGTTCTGTTATTCAAGTCTGCCCTGACATCTCCTGTAAGAGCCAGACTCTGTAAAAACCTAAGGAAGCTAATTCCCTTGTCACCTATCATTTATCTTGAACACTAGAGGATGGAATCCATGATATCAAATATAAATACCAATAGCCAACTGCAGATCAATTCAGCTTCTATCTACTAATCTCTTCAACTATCCAGAAGTTCTTTAAGGGACAGAACAAATCATAGGGAAAGATGAAAGATAGTTGGGTTGTGCTGATAATAAAAATCAGAAATGGCAGTGAAGGCCCAGTAAGCATTTTGAAAATTGGAGAAACAGAAGGATTAGTTTAGGAGCAATGAAAGCAGTGATATGGTGGCAATTAAACCACTTGAAAAACTACATGGCATTGATGGCATTCCAGTGCGTTCATGGGCCACCAACCAACTGAAACTTCCTCCTCCTCTTGATGCCTAGGCATATAGGATTGTTTATGAACCACAACGTGCTTTTGTTTCCTACCTTAGCCTGCTTTACTGCATCAGGGTCCCAGATGCCGGTACATACACACACTCTCACTCCAAATACATTCTGAGTTCAGGGACTGAGCAATCAGCTTTCCAAAAGCCAACAGAAGTCTTCCATGCCAGGTTCAGCCCTATTCTGAAGATTCAGACCAGGGGAAAAAGTAAAATCCTTCATCCAAAACCTCCTTGCTTCTGGGAGGACCGTAGACTGCCAGCTGTCTTGTGCCAGCCCCTATATGATTTGTCTTTGACAGATACATATCAAACCAGATAGCTATAGGCCAACCAATTAAAAAAAGAAAAAAAAAAAAAAAGCAGAGACCAAGAGATTCATGCCTGCTGGTGAAAACTTCAGCAGGCATGTGGGTAATATGAGTATGACAAGCTGGCAGCCCACAGTCTTTTTGAAGTGAAGAGCAAACAAGCTGAGGATTTTTATAATGCAGGCTTTGTCCGGTAGTTCAGCCAGAAGCTTTACCAATACAGCTGCTTCCAAAAACTAAAACACATGGGACCAAAAGCACTGCAACTTAAAGCAAACAAGATTCGCAGCCAGAACCAGCATTCCCAGCAGCTGAAGCGTAGACACGCTCTGCCACTAAAAATAAAGTAGTGGCTAGGTTTTGAATGTCTCCCAGACAGACCAAAGTAAATGATGATGGACAATCATAAACTGTAAAATGAACTACTATAAGAAACGATGATCAGTATTGGAAGTAACAGCTACCAAAATCTCTCTTGGGGTGGAATGGGAGAGTCAGAAGGGGCATCTGGGAAAGAGAGATGTCAGATACAAAAACAATGCTTAAAGGAAAAAAATAAAGATACCACAATTATTTTCTTGTGAAAAATGTAGCATCTTCTACCCTTTCTCTCAGTAAATATATGTATATATCTCACAATTCAGCAAAGATAAATGGACTCGTAGAGTAGAAGAATATGCAGTTCCAAAGCCTGCATTCGAAACAAAGGTTACCGTCTCCATTCGTTTTATTGCTCCTCACAAATTTGTTTATCCCTGCAGCCCGTTTTCAAGGGTCCACATTCCCTGATGGCATATCAGCCTTCAGCCCAACTGAATTTGAGCCTTCAGTGGAACAAGCGCCTGAAGAGACTCTATCCTTTCCATTGAAGAGAAAATGCTCCTGTCATAACACTAAATCATAAATATCAGAAATAAATCATTCAATAAATTCCCAAATATTATGCTGTGACTGCTCAAAGGCCAAAATACTAGAGCACAACTAAGCTAAGAAAATGCCTGAATTTCTCTTGCAAAATGGGTCAGTGATCTCTCTCATCGAAAGGAGAAACTCGTCAGCTTTCAACAGGTGGCCCCAAAAAGCTTTAAACCTGCTGGCGACTCAGTGATGTGCACTAAAGAGTAGGTAGATTAGGAGGGCATAAAGGGCTATTTTGGCCAGAAGTGCATTCTTCTGGGAGTGTAATTTGTGTTCGTACATCTATCTATATGATAGATTCCCCATTACAGTAATTATTATGAATTATAGATAAGCACTCTGTGTGTAATGTTCTGCTCTCCATTTCCTACAAATCAAATTACCCAGGGTTATATTGGATTGTGGACATATTTAGAAAATCCTTTTATGGTTGCTTGTTAAGTTTCTTTCTGCCAAGAGGCTCCAATCCTTCCTTTGACCAGATGCCCCTAAAGTGCCAGCAGAGGGAGGCTGGTGCAGGGTGGGGCTGACCAGGCCATCAAATCACTATCCAGACCAACACGGGGCTGATAAAGCCATCTTAACTGGGAAACAGTTGAACCGTAAAGTTGGGCACATGGTAGGTGTTCAGGAATTACTTGTTGAATGTCTACGTGGGTTATTATCCCAAGGAGGCTGCCAGCAGAAACAGCTTCTACTGAGAAAGCCTGCAAAACTGGACCCCTAAGCAATGACAGCTCTCTTCCTCAGTTGCTTGACAAGAGGTAAAATGAGCCATACCTGCCATTGTGAGTGGAGTAGGGGGATGTACCCACACATTAGGTTATATTTACACACGGTTCCTATTATGAAGAATTAATTCCCAAGTATTTAAACTTCTTGACCAACTTGTCAAAGTCTGATTCTGGGTACCTTTACAGCCCTTTAGATCATAATAATGGGTTGTGTGTACGCATGAACGTCAGAAGTCTGCCAGTAACCTGTAAAATCTTTAATTCTAAGGAGTTGCAAGGACCAGAGCTACAGAGAAGGAAAAAACCCTAGGCTAAAGCTACCCACTATTCCCTGCCCTTTCTATAAGTTGCTCCAGATATAAGATGCTCTCATCAAAACTTATATCCCTAAAAAAAAAAAACAAAAAAAACCTTATATTCCTTCCCCCCCAGGACTATGTTATAGGTGTCAGCTGGTTGTCACATGAAATAAATGTTGCTATGATGTTAAAGACTGGCAAAGATACTCTGTAATAAAAATAGCTAACATTTATTCAATACTTAGGTGTGCCAGGGACTGCACTTCATGCTGTATGTGTGTTATTTCATTTAATCTTGTCAACTACCTTATGAGGTTAGTAGTAGTGTTGATATTTATCATTCCCATCTGACAGGAAATTTAGGCAGAGAGACTAAATGCCACTTTCTTAAATTTGCTCTTAAGTGAGTTCAAATCCAGACAGTGTGGCTCTAGAACGAGAATACTTAATCATCGTCTATAAAACAGGTCACACTCCATAGTGTGAAAATGGACATTATCTACATAATTGTCTAAGTGTTATCTTGGGCCAGTAATTCTGGAATCCTCCCTGTATCTCATCTGTAGAACTGAGGTGGGATTGAACCACCTCAGTGGTTTTCAAGATTGGTCAAGATGGCAAGGCTCTGATTCCCCATCCAGTTTCAACCCCAATATTTCTGCTTCTGTCTTTTTATATGTACGATTTAGGCATAAAATTTATTTTGCAAGAAGGTTCTGAGTCTTCAAACCTTTTGAAACTCACTAGTCTAGAACAGAGATCATAAACTGCTGACCCGTGGTCTAAATGCAGCCAGCAGCTTTTTTTTTGTTCGACTCCCAAGACTTCTGTTTTGCCTTAACTTGAAGTACATACCAACACTTAAAATTTGGGGGTTTTACATAAAAATTGAGCTTCCCTTGAAAAACTTGATGTATAAGCATCGGCAGACCTGCCCAGAGACCATACTGTGATGGGACATGCACTCTATAGTTCCCCGCAGCTCCCACTCAGCCCACTTCACTCACACTATCCTTACCCAACCCCTGTAGACATTTGAGTTTCAAACCCTAGTCTAGATAATCTTTAAAGCCCTTCCTAGTCCTGAATACATTTTTAACTGAATTGTAAACTTCTAAAGGAAAGGACTTTTTCTTATGCATACTCGGTATTCCTCAGAGCTTCTCACCAACATCTCTCTCATCCTCACCCCCATCTCAACACACACACACACAATATTCAATACATAATAGAGGTTCAATAATTGTTCTTTTTGTTGAAAAATGGCTTTCTATAGCATACCACTCGGTAATATTTACATTTTACTAAAGAATCATGAGCCCCCAATTTCTTAGCCCAAAGAAATGCATTTCTAATGGTGTATTTCATCATGCTGTGTGTCAGGCAAGCCTGCAAAGAAATTTTGGGATTGAAAGATTCTGTTTGTAAAGCAATTTGTTTCCAATAAATAAAGACTTACTTTGGTACTCTAATTAATTAGAGCTTATTATAAGGGTATTCAAGGACACAAAAGAGTACTATGGAACACCCTTAGAGATGAGGATATTTGGGAATAAGAAAAATTCAGCATGGTTCCAGTGGCCACTAACCTTATTGGCCCTTTAACAGGAGGACTTTATCTCTTGCCTTTATGGTGGTGACTCAGCTCCTTTCTGGCTGCATCTGTTCCTCTCACTGGTATTAATTAGCCACCTTACCCTGTACTCTCTATCATTTCTTTCTCAGTTTGTGCTTACTCATAAATTCTGTTTACTTTTACCATCGTTTTTCTCATCTTTCTTGCTGCCACAAAGCCTCTTATTGTGGTTCTTTTTAGCTTATACTCCCTCCCAAAACCAACTAATTGACTCCCTCCCCAGATGCCCTAGTTCACATTCCTTAGCTAGAACATCTGACCCATCTAATCACCATTTTGCCTGTTCAGGCAGTTTTTCATGCCAAACCATCTCATAGGACACTGGCCAACTTAGGGATTGGTTAGGGATAGGACCACCCTGGTCCAATCAGATAGGTCTGTAGAAAGGGGATGCATGGCGACCCAGGGCTGCTCCCACAGCCCACTTGTGGGTGAGGCACATTCCCTTAGAAGGAAACTGTTGGTACAGCAGGCATTATGATGGACCTGTCCAGTAGGATCTTTAGACTTCAGTTCAAATCATGCTAGTTTCTCCATCTTTGAGGATGGTTTCCCTCTGAAGCATAAACCAAAGCTAAGACTATGTTTCTATAACATCCTTATTTATGTGGGCCTTTAAGCAGGAGCCATCAAAGGACCTCTGTGGTTCTTGCATGCTCTTTGATGACAACTTACTCTAACTCAATAAGGCATATGGCCTCTCAAAGCAGGGACTTCAGGTGTTTTGTAGGCATCTGAACCAACTCTTTTACACGTTATTATCCAGGCTTAAATTCCAGTGAATTACACTGACCCCCTCCCAAACTCTTAATCAAGTCCATTCCCATGGCTTCAAATATAATCTATATGTTAAGGAAGCCCAGCAGTATAAGTCCAGCCCAGATGTCTCTCCTGAACTCTGTATCAACCTAACCTATCTCCACCTAAATGTCCTAGAGTTATTTTATGTTTCTTTAATGCTGCTAAAGTTCATCATGTCCAAACAAATTTGGCCCGCCTTGTTCCCAATTAACCTACTCTTCTTTAACTATCCAGTTGCTCAAATAATACATTAGGGTGTCACCCTTGATTTTTTACCTCTCCTGGGCCCATATCCAATCAATAATTACCATCTCTGTTGAATATTACTTTCCAAATATCTCTTAACTGTGTCTCTAGTGCTTTACCTCCACTACCAGTGTGGACTAATTTTAATTTTCAGAGATTGATGCTCTCTGTCACCTCTAGTCTTTTGTATAACAAAGCTGCTCCCTCTGACTAGAACACTATCTTCCCACCCATTACCCCCATCCAAACCCTAAAATCTTTTTGTCTAACTAAGTCCTATGTATCCTTCAAGTATCAAGTTGGAGTAACTTCCTCCTGGAAGCCCTCTCTTACTTGCCAGTTCTGGGGCAGGTACCCCCCCCCCCCGCCATGTGCCTCAATGCTGCCACCTATCCCTAACCACATCATGTTTGCTCCTCTGTAACCTCCACTAAACTGTTTGCTCACTGAGACAGGACCACGTCTGCCTCGTTTAAGTCTGTGTTCCCAGTGCCCAGTACAGCAGCTGACACATAACAGTGGCTTGATAAATGTTTGTTAAAGGAAAAAATGCCCTACTCTGCAAGACTTATATGGCTTTAATATATTTTTCTTTAAAATGCACCCAGAGAATAAAGTTGTGATTTTGACAAAGTTTCAAAGACATTTGGAAAAAGCCAAAGATATGGACAATCTCAGACACAAAACAAAATGAATAACATGCAAATAAAAAGATGTAAAAGTCGAATGAAGATGCAAGTCACACAGAGTCATGTAAATCACCAAGATAAGCAGGATACAAATTCTGTACCTAACCGTGTTTCCCAGCCCATATTTCTGAGGATGGTAGCATACCAAACCCCTGAGAATTACAGAGTACCTTTTTTCTTTTTCCATTGTTCATACGCTAATTCATACTTCTGAAACTCAGATATTCAGATAACAAATAACCAAGTGTTGGAAGGAAAGTTACAAATTGTAGTCATATGTCACAGTCCAAGCAAATGGCAGCCAAATTTCCCAATACAAATTGCAGAACTCGCTCATGGTTTCACAAGATGTATTGAAAAGAAAAACAGTAAAAAGGAAATTCATTTTTTACTCAGCTAATGTAGTATATGGGTAAAGGGTTCATGTTTAAACTGTTACAGATGAGCGAGTTTTTCTAGAAATGCAATTTTAACAGAGCATAATACCACTGAGATATTAAAACTGAATTTAAAATTTTTAAGAATTAGGTTAACACCCTCAGAGCAAATCATGCTAATACCATATGCTTTAAATAATGTCACATTTTAAATAAATTACTTAGCTAGCAACAAGAAAACAGATTCAAAAAAAGACATAAGAAAAACAGCTGATCAAATAATCTTTAGGAACAAAATGACTTTTAACCGACTGAAACCTATAGGCCAAAATTAAAAATGTTTTTATGTGGGTGATCCTTTCACATTTTTTATGATTTTTTTACTATGACTATTGCTGCTAATTATTAATAAGTCCAAAGTTATCACTTTGAGAGTGAGACAGTAGTGATCAAACCATATTTTTCAGGTTAAACTTGTATTTATTGCTAAGAATGAATACAGTATTCAAGGCAAAAATCTTATTTGCTTTAAAAGCGACAGTTAATTATTGCTAATTTCTCATTATCCTTCCAACATATTTACATAAGAGAACCCAGAGTAAAGTATTAGTGAGAGACCACCTAAAAGACTGATGTGCGAAGCCAAGATATGCAGTCTGAGGCTTCTCTGAAGATGTGGGTGAACACAACAGTTTTGCCTTGGGCCAATTAAAGGGTATTTAATTGTAGGTAGGTGAGGTTTAAGACTTTCTTTCACCTCTGCCCCCTACTATAGCCCTACCTTCCAAGGTCAGAGATAGCTCCTGGCCCTGACACAACATGGGTCCCCAAACACTCCATTTCTCACCCACTGTAAGAACAAATCTTCCAGTAGCTCCCACTTAAATGCTACGTGTGTTCTGATCATTCAAGGATGTGGGTTTTGTCATTTGCATATGGTTTTGCCCTGATCTCAAGTTTAAAAAAAATAAAATGTATTTTGCCGCATTCTAATGTAGAAACTTGAAATGTTTCCAGAAGAAAAATAAACTTGTTCTGGCAAGCCATTTGGGGATTATTCGTTGGAATCTTTTGGCTGTAGTCAGAAATAAGTGAGCATCTATTCGTAGCAATCCTTATAACATTATCTCTGCTTGCCTTGTTATTATGCTTATAAGTGGTTTTGGAATCCGTGTTAGTCTTAAAAAAAAAAAAGAAAAAAAAGATCTAAGATCTTTTTTACTTTTTTTTTCCCCTAAGTCAAGGAAAGCAAAGTTCCAAAAGTAACATATTTTCATAGAATGTAGGAGGGACGTGAAAAAAAATCAAGTATGAGTCTTTGTGAAATATATTTGTGATCAGTTGAATTAGACCTCTTCCTAGGGTCCCAGTGACTATCAAAACAGATGTGTGATATCTGTGTCTGTCAGGTGTCTCTTTAAAGCCTTATGCGGTTGACTTGTCCTTATTCAGCTCAGAGTCATTTAAAAAGTACTTTGAGAGCTAGCCATGAGAATTACAAATCATTTTTCAAACGTATGTACAGCCCTGCAAATTACAATGAGTTTACAGGTGCTGTCTTATTCTGTGTAACCTAGAGATGAAAGAGTTATCAAGGACACTGATGCTCATTGCTGCATTGATGAAATCCTCATGAATTCAAAACTCGTGGCAATAATCTCTTTCATAGAAATAGATCTCTGAAGTCGTCAAGCAGATGGCATCTGATTTCCTCCTAAATGAAGAGGCCTTGTGAAATAGTGTGAGGGCTCCAACAGCAGTGGGCAGCAAGTGCAGAAACAGAGGCAGCGATCCTCACTCCCTCAATTACCTGCCGAAACTTGGAGGGACGAAATGGGGTGGACATACTGCTGGTCATTTTCTTGTACCTCAGCTCACTTCAAGCTCATGGCCACCTGATAGAGTAGCATTCTCTTCTCTAATTTAAAGTTGAGGAAGCTTAAATACAAAAAGGTTAAGGGACTTTTCTAAGATCACCATGCTAACAAATGCCATAGGCAGATTCTCACTCAAAAAGGAACCAAGGGAATTACTTGGCAGTCCACGTTGTTAGGGCTCTGTGCTCCCACTGCAGGGGGCACGGGTTTGATCCCTGGTTGGGGAACTAAGACCCTGCATGCAGAGCAGCCAAAAAGAAAAAGAGACACTTGCCCCTAATGCATCTCACACACACGCGCGCGCACGCACACACACACACACACACACACACACATACACACACACACACACACACACACACACACACACACACACCCTCTTGTATAAAATCAACTCACCACCAGCTCATTCTTCCCACCTGCATATATTTTTCGGCATATATATTTCAGCCCCTATTCTGATACTACGTTCTTCCTGATACTGTTCAAAGCTTTCCCAAGTGTTGATGTGAACACAATTTTCTCATCATAGGTGTTCCTTAACTCTGACCCTGGCATTGGCCACTAGGCTTGTATGCATTTCTCATTCTCTCTGTCCTCCCCTTCTGTCCGCTTTCCCTTTCTCTTGCAAGCACCACTGTTCATACTTCTGCCCCATGCTGATGCAGCTAAGCACTGTTAATGAAAATCCAGGAACCCAGCTGACCTGGTCTAATAAATTCTATATTGTCACACTGGCTTGCTTACTGCAAAGCAACATAACTACTCCTCCCTGACCACAGACAGGTCTCAGATCAATATCTCAGGTCTTGACCCCTCATCCTTTTTCTAGTGACATGTTTTGTGTTGTCTACAAAATAACTCTCCTTGGTGATCTGCCAAGATCTGAAACTAATTATGACAAAGCTGAGCCCAGTGTCCTCTCCCTCAAACCCTTACTCCATTTCAGCTTGTCTCCTATGGTCAGGGGGCACCATTACCCATCTAGGCACCCAGCAGTATAGATGTGGGGTCCTCTTCAGCCCCTCTGCATCCTGTCCCCAAGGTTCAGCACAAATTCTACCAATTTATCCTTCCTAATTTGGGCTCATGTGTTCATACCTCCACCTCCTTGTTCCCACAGCTAAACTACAACCACCAGCATTAGTACTGAAAACCTACCAAAGAATGTCTCTATTTCCAGATTCTCTGACCCCATCACACAGAACAACTGCTATTTCCTCACACTGAAAACCTCAATGTGATCATCAAAGACCCTTTGTCTTCTGGCTCCCTCCTGCTTCTCCAGCCTCGACTCATGCACTACTCTCTTTTTTTTTTTTTCCTTTCATATCCCCTAACTTGACATGCTCTTCTTACCTCAGAGCCTTTGAACATTCTGTCACTTTTCCTGGAATGTTCTTTACCCAACACTAGCCAAAACCTACTCAGCAGCTTCCTCCAACCTCCATTCTAATTGGATTTCCTTATCACACCCTGTACTTTTCTTCTGTTGCCCTTATCACGGTCTGTAAGTATCTATTTCTGAGTGAATGGATCCTTCCAATTGCTTCTCCAAGTAAAGGGAAGAGCATTTGCAAAAGATCAGAGAAGAGAAAGATGGTGGCCCATTTGTGACACTGGAAGGAATCCAGTATAACTGAGCATGGCACTAAATGAAGGTTGAAGAGGTGGGTGAGGTGATATTCTAGAGCAGTCGTCTCGGTCCATGGTGAGAAGTTTGGTTATTAACCTACTAATAATGGAAAGACAATGAAGAATTCTAAGCAGAGGAGTAATATGATCAGACTTGCATCTATAGATCACTCTAGGTAAAAGGTAAAAAATGAACTGGAGGAGACAAAAGTGATCACATAGAAACAGATTTGGAGGTTCCTGCAGATGGTTTGGACTAGGAACATGCTGTGAGGGTGGAGAAGGGTAGATAGTTAATAGAAGTACTTCTGCATTAAAACTGATTGATAGGCTTTATCCACTGATTGGAAGTAGGAGTGAGGGTGTAGGGGTGTCAAGAATGAGCCATAAGTTTCTTCGTTAAGCCTATGGATGGATGATAATGCCCCTCACTGAGAGAGTCAGTATGGAAGAGGAACGGGGTGCGGGGGAGGGAGAGGATATTGATGAGTTTTGTTTTAAATACGTTGCATTTAGGAATCTTCGGGAGAAGACAAGTAAATATATCGTAGGAAATTGGATCTACTGGGTTGCGTATGCAAATTTGAGAATATTCAACAAATAAGAAATGTTTGAAGACCTGATGTGGCCTAGAGATGTAGAAATGATGTAAAATGAGAAAGGATTGCCTGTGACATTCTCATTGCCTGTGTTGCCCCAAAACAATCTTTTTGCCGAGACTTATCCCTTCAAAACATTCCAAACCTTATTCAAAACTCACATTTTCCATGAAGCCTTCCCAGATTCACATTGCCTTTATCCTATCATTCTAATAACACTCATTACCCTTGAAAAAGTTATTGTTGGCTACATATATGTTTATGGGACTCTCCTCCCACCAATATTATGTTGCAAGCTCCTAGAGGACAGGCTTCTTGTTTCTTCTTTCATTAATTACATATATTATTCATTCAATTGGTATTTTTGACAAGCCAACTCTGTACCTGCAAGTAATATATACCTATTTGGACTTAATAAATTTTGAGTTTCCTCTTGTCACAGAGCAATTTTAGTAATTTATGTAAATATTTTTGTTTTGGCCGAATTATGTGTGTAACTGAGGAAGATATAATCATATGATTATATGAAAATAAAATAAAGGGTTGGAATTATAGCTAGCCAACACATTAACCAGTAGAACATTAAGGCAAAAATGCTATCAGAACATAAAGCCAGCCAGTGTCTTCCAGTACCATTTCCAATTCCATTCCATTGGCATGATTAGGTGCTTTGAAGTGTCATTTATAGCCCTGTCTCTGATCCTGCATAATTTGGCCTACACAGACAGTTCCCCGTCCATATAGGCTTCCCTAGCAATTGACAACTGTCAGAAAGCATTACTGACAAAGTGAGGTTGAACACCCTCATCAGCTGGTCACTACAGCAGTGCCCACTGGTGGCTTGCCAGAGAGAGAGAGCTCTGGGGCTACTGATGGCATTCCACCAGGTCAGTCTTCCACCAAAGCCATTGAGTTCCAGTTCATTTTCTCAGATTTCCCCTGAACTGGATAGTTGGAGATAGCAAAAGGAAAGATGGGTATCTCTAAAAGTTTTTGATCAGATTTTTACATAACTCGACATCAAGTCAATTAATGATGCTTTCTTTCTGACTGGCACATTGCAGGTTTTCAAAATTATTTGTTGAATGGTTCAAAGAATGAAATTAACATGAATTGAATACATAAATATATGGTAGGCAGTGCACTATGTGTTTGGGCCTTTTTTTTTTTTAAACAATACCAGGATATTTTTTCATCAGTATGCTAAAGGTGAGGAAACCAGAATTCAAAGAAGTTGGTTAATCTGCTCAAAGTCAGAGGGCTAGTAAGTAACAAAGTGAGAATTTGAACACAAATAAATAATTTTTCTCCAAGTAAGATTTTCCATATTGGCAAGGTGAGGTTATTGCTCCAAACATTAGAAAAATATACTGATTAAGAGAACATCAATGGCTGGAACGGTAGAAGGCTCTCACACTCCCACCTTTGAGCTACTCAGCATTGATCAGTGTAGCTGCACATCATGGGCGGGTCTTCAGCAGCCTACATTATACTACAGGCACAGTTTCTTTGAGCTCCTCCCCCTGTATAGAACAGATGATGTTTTATACAAATATGTATATGAAACTAACCAGTTGAATAAAACTGTATAGTCAGCCCAGATTACTAAATCAGATATCAGTTTTCCCTCTGTTTCAAGTGAGTCACATCCTGCAAGTTCAGGGTCAACCTTATATGTATGCACAGTAAGCAGTTTCATCTCCTAGGCTGGCTTTAATTCAAGAGGAATGTCCTAAACATTTTCTTCTATCAGAAGTTCTACTATAAGTGCTTTATGCCCAGGTATTCTTACAAACCAAGATGTCTCCATAGGGGAACTATTACATTAAATTTCTAGCTAATTAAAATGAATGGATTTTTGGAATCACTTCCTGTGAGTTATAGAAGGAACATAGCACACCCATCACCTGGATTATGGTGTCTTGGTTAAGAATACAGAATAAATAGGCCCATATCCAAGTGCCACTCTCCATTGCATACTAGTGCTGTGGATTTGAAAGTTACTTAGTCTTCATTTTCTCCCTTGTACAATTAGTAAAACTACTAACCTTACATTCTTGTAAGTATTAAATGATGACAATTATTGTTTCATTACAACTTATGGCTAAATCTATTTAAACTTCCCCTCATGCACAGTGAAAAGTGGAACCCATTTCATAATGATACGTGATGCATTTATTTTAGGAAGAAAAATCTATTAACAGTAGGAATCAGTGATATAAAAAGGTAAAGAAAAATGCAAGCATCCCTTCATCTCAGCAAATGAGTTGTAATTTGTGTGTATGTGTGGTGATAATAATAAGTATTACAATACAGTGGTCTGTATTCTGAATTAATAATGTCAGGATTTTACACAGATAACACTTCTAGTGGTTTTAATGATATGAACATTCTTATATTACAACGTTGCTGTAGACACTTTTCAAGTCTTTAATACCAGACTCTTCACTTCTGTATTCGTTTCCTAGGGCTGTTGTAACAAATTACCGTGAACTGTGTGGCTTAAAACAACAGAAATTTATTCTCTTACAGTTCTGGGGGCGAGGAATCCAAAGTCAAGGTGCCAGCAGGCCCACACGCTCTCTAGATGCCCTGGTAGGGAATCCTTCCTTGCCTCTTTCAGCTTCTTGTGGCTGTCAGCAGTCCTTGAGGATATATCACTCCAATCTCTGCTCCGTTTTCACATAGACTTACCTGTGTGTCTGTGTCTTCTTTTCTGTCTCTTATAAGGACATTTGTCATTGGACTTGGGGCCTACCTGGATAACTCAGGATGATCTCACCTCTAGAGTCTTAATTACATTGCAAAGACCTTAATTACATTCTTCACAGGTTCTGAGAATTAGGACATGGATGTACCTCTTCAGGGCTACCATTCAACCGACTGTAACCAATAACAAATTATTACAATCTTGTAATTTTAATAATAATAAATTATAAAAAGTAGTAGCTCTTACATATTAAGTAAGCCTATATTCATTCTTTCATCTGTTTAACACTGACCAAATGCCCTTTTCCTGCAGGCAGTATTTTAGGCAGTGGATGTTCATGGTGAATCAAGCAGCTGTGATCCATGCTGCCTTCATGGAAGTTATAGACTAGTCTGAGAGACATTCAGTTAACAACTAAATGTATACTTAATATATTGTGGCTACTCATATGGGAAAAAGAGCAAGGTCCTATAAAAAGGACAGCTCTAGGCAGAGTATTCCAGGAAGGCTGCTTTTATGGAAGATTTAAGCTAAGACTTTGGAATATGAAGGACCCAGGCACACCAAGAACTAGGGAACAAGGGAATTTGCAGAAGGAACAATTTAGGCAAAGGCCCTGAAGCAGTAAAGGTTGAGGCAGTTTCTGGGAACTAAACAGACAGCAGTGTTGGAGAGTGAGTGAGTAAGTATAAGGGAGAAGGAAATATATTCAGAGGGGTAGACAGGGACCAGAGCATGCATAGCCTCATGGGTAATGGTAAGGAATCAGGTTTTATTCTTAGAGACATAGGAAACTTTTGAAGTAGAAATTTGGATTTTTAAAGATGACTCTGCCTGCCAGGTTGAGAATAGACAGGGCAAGAGTGGAAACAGTGCAGTAGTCCGGACTGGAGGCAATGGTGACTTGGGCAAGGGTAGTAGAGGTAGATGAGAGAAGAAGGTAGGTTGGAGTAACATTTACAAAGCAAAATACATAAACTTGATGAAGGATTTTTATGGTGATAAGGGAGAAGACTGTATCAGTTCCAGGTATCTGGCTTGTACAACTGGATAAATTCTGAAAGCATATAGTGATATGCGGAGAGCTGTAAAAGGCATACGATTATGCAGTAAGGAGTCATTTAATGAGTAATTAGTACACACATACACTTAGCGAGACATTTAATTTCATGTGTCAACTTGGCTAGGACCTAGTATCCAGATATTTGGTCAACACCAGTCTGGATGTTGTCTGGAGGGTATTTTTCAGATGAGATTAACATTTAAATCAGTAGACTTTGAACAAAGCAGACTGCTCTACACAATGTAAGTGGGCCTCATCCAATCAGCTGAAAGCCTTAAGATAAAGAGACTGAGATCTCTGAGAAGAGAGAATTCTGCCTCCAAGCTGCCTTCAGACTCGACACGCAACATTGATGCTTCCCTGAGTCTCCAGTCTGCCAAACTACCCTGTAAATATTGGACTAGACAAGCCCCCACAATCAAATGGACCAACTTTTTAAAATCCCCTTTTCTCTCTCTCTCTAGACATAGACATAGACATATAGATTCATCTGTTTCTCTGGAGAACCTTGAAAACTACATATAATAATGATATAATTTTGTAAAACAAAATATATTTGCATATGTCCATGTAAACAAAACTTGCAGAAAATATACCAAATGTTAGAGTTTTGAAAGCTTTATGACTAGAGTGCCTGTGAGACATCCAAATGGAAATGTCAAGTAGAGAACTGAATATGCAAGTCAGGAACTCAGAAAACAGGGCTGAGCTGGAGCTATCTAGTTGTGATTTGTCAGCACAGGAATACATTTTAAAGCATGGGAATGGATGAGACATTTAACGAGTGAGAAATTTCCAGAAATGGTTCTAATTATTTTGTATATCTTATTTCAGAAAAACGTAATTCAAAAAGAGTCATGTACCACAATGTTCATTGCAGCTCTATTTACAATAGCCAGGACATGGAAACAACCTAAGTGTCCATCAACAGATGAATGGATGAAGATGTGGCACATATATACAATGGCATATTACTCAGCCATAAAAAGAAACGAAATTGAGTTATTTGTAGTGAGGTGGATGGACCTAGAGTCTGTCATACAGAGTGAAGTAAGTCAGAAAGAGAAAAACAAATACCGTATGCTAACACATATATATGGAATCTAAAAAAAAAAAAAAATTGTCATGAAGAGCCTAGGGGCAAGACGGGAATAAAGACACAGACCTACTAGAGAATGGACTTGAGGATACAGGGAGGGGAAAGGGTAAGCTGGGACAAAGTGAGAGAGTGGCATGGACATATATACACTACCAAACGTAAAATAGCTAGTGGGAAGCAGCCGCATAGCACAGGGAGATCAGCTCGGTACTTTGTGACCACCTAGAGCGGTGGGATAGAGAGGGTGGGAGGGAGGGAGATACAAAAGTGAAGAGATATGGGGACATACGTATATGTATAACTGTTTCACTTTGTTATAAAGCAGAAACTAACACACCATTGTAAAGCAATTATACTCCAATAAAGATGTTAAAAAAAAAAACTTGCAGCAACGCTATAAAATAGGCATTATAATCCCCAATTTACAGATGTGGAATTGAGACTCAGAAATTGTTTTGCCTGGAGTCACACAGGTAAAATTCAAATTCAAGTTAAGTAAAACAGTAAAACTTTTCAGAAACTAATTTCTAAACACATAGAAATAGCTTAAGTTATCTTAATGCCATTTAACACAGTAATTCCACTTCTAAAATCTACCCTAAGGAAATAAACAGAGGGGAAGATAAAGATGCTTTGCATAGGAATGGTCATTACAGATTACTCATAACCTTGGAGATCTGGAATAAACTAAATATCCAAAAGTATGTGAATAGTTAAATAAATTATTATGTATTCACCTAGTGTTTATTATGTAATCATTATATTCAAAAATATTTTAAATATTTAAAATATTTTAAATATTTAAAGTATTTTAAATATTTAAAAATATTTTAAATCATTATATTCAAAAATCATTATATTCAAAAATATTTTAAAACATTAGAAAATGCTTTAAATGTAATATTAGCTGAAAAAATACATACACAGTAATAATCGAATATATTTGTATATTAGCAGGTAAAGAAGATTTGTAGAAAATACAGCAAATATTGAGTGCTTACTTCTATGCTGTAGGATTGTGGGTAATTTTTATATTTTTCTTTTCTTTTTTTTTTTTTTTTTGCGGTACGTGGCCCTCTCACTGTTGTGGCCTCTCCCATTGCGGAGCACAGGCTCCGGACACGCAGGCTCAGCGACCATGGCTCACGGGCCTAGCTGCTCCGCGGCATGTGGGATCTTCCTGGACCGGGGCACGAACCCGCGTCCCCTGCATCGGCAGGCGGACTCTCAACCACTGCGCCACCAGGGAAGCCCTATATTCTTCATATTTTTAACTACTTTCCAGATTTTTCTACAATGAATATATATTACTTTGTACTCAGAAAAAAATCCTTTGTTTCATTTTTAATAAACACTGAATTTCAAAATCCAGGAGCAAAAACTATAAAGCTTCTATTCTCTAAAAAAGCAAGCCATTTAATATGTTAGCTTCAGCCATAGCATATATTTATATTTTTATTAAAAATTTTAATGAGTTTAAAAATACTGATTTTCCAGAGAGTTTTAAGAATTAATGTTTATATTGTGCTTAGGATCATTGGATAAAAGGTGCTACATAAATACAATGTATTGTTATTAAGTGTTATTAAAGTAAATTGAAGACAAAGCATGCAATAAAAATTTCCCTGTGGCAAAAATCTGAGGTCCATATATGGTTCCATAGTGTTTAAATCACATTTAACTGTGAAAGTACCAACATTAACATGAAAATGTTTTCTCTGCGGTCTGGAGTCAGCAATAAATATGTACTGTGTAGCATTCCATTTTTAATTATATATCATATTTCATAGTAGATATTGAAACTGTAGACCACAAGATTTTATATCACTTACTAGGGTGCCAGAATTAGAAAAATGAAAAAAAAATTTTTTTCATAGAACTCACACAGCTGAAGTTTCACTTGGTAACAGTAATATTAAGGGCATATTGATTGAAATGGAATTTTTAAATCTAAAACTACCATCAGACCTTCCAGGTGTACAATCATATTTTCAGTCAGTTCCTGATTGTTCACATTAGAAGTGAGTAATAGAGAGCATTTGTCAACCTGATTCACAGAACTTCTCTGACTTACAATAATCAAGAGATTAGTTAGTGAAATACAAGTGAAGAGAAAAAGAAGGGTATGCACAGAGATTATATCTGTATAAGTAATAGAGAGGATCAGGGAGGAAGAGGGGAAAAGCTAACCAGGTTGGAGATGGAAAGGGAGTTTCAAATTTGTGACATGGGATGTTCAATAACAGTTCAAGGTAGCAAGAGAACTGGAGAATTTAGGAAGGGTTTTTTAGAAACCTAATAAAGGGATCCTTTTTATGTGATATGAAGGAGGTAGGTAGACATTGGAATTCGTTTTGTTTGTTTGGGTTTTTTTGGCCGAACCTCACAGCATGCAGGATCTTAGTTCCCCCAGCAGGGATCGAACGTGTGCCCCCTGCAGTGGAAGCTTGGAGTCTTAACCACTGGACCGCCAGGGAAGTCCATGGAATTCATTTTTAATTGTATTTGTTGGCTGTACACTTTTCTTTGAATATGATTCTCTGTGGAAATTGTGCTACTTGGGGCTCCCAGATTCACTTGGGTTACAAAGGAATGCAATCGACTAAAACCAGAAGAATTATAAGCTTAATCACTGTAGTTAAATGTATATAGTAAAGATCCTTTCCCTTTTTATTACACAAGTCAAAGGAAAATAGTGCTGTGTTTTAAAACCTTATTTCCAGAATCAGTTTACAAAACCATATTTGCCAAATTGAATTCTTAGATTTCGTCAACCTTGGGAAAACAAAGATCAGGTTAGGCAGCCATTTTTCACATCATGTGAACTGTCCTTCAACATGTAAAAAACCTTCAATAATGCATATTTTCTTGGATGTTTATCAATTGCCTAAACTGAATTTACCCTCTTTAAAATTAATAAAACAATGTTAATTATATAAGCCAGAAGACAATTTTTAAAAGCAGCAAATTAAGTGTCTTCAGACATGATGAGGTTAAGACAGGAGTTCTAAACTTTAAAATGCATTAGAATGATCTGGACAGTTTATTTCAAATGTAGAGTCCAAGATTCAGTACTGCTGTGAAGATTCTGAATCAGAAGGTCTGATGTGGAACCTAGTAACCTTGCCAAGTGATCCTCAAGCAGAAGACTCAAAAATCACAGTCTGAGAAACACTGAGTTAAAGTTTAATTCTGAATAACTGGAGAAAGTTTGGGATACACAAAGCCATATATGATATTTTTCAGAAATTTTTGCATACATAATGTCCTAAAGTGTTACTAATTGTAAGCCAGCTTTAAATCCACATACACAACTTTAGAACCACAAAAAATTTCCATGCAAACTTTGGTCAGCCCATTCTTAAACTTGGCTGTGCATTTTTAACTTCAGAAACCAATTTCCATGTGAACTGTTTTTATAGCACATTTTTACTATGGTATGGTAAATTATTGGCATAGTGTTGAATAATAAAAGTGAGGTTATAAAAAAATAGTTATTTACACTAGAAAAGTTGAAACTCATTTTCCTTTGCCTTTTCAACATTTTCTCATTGGTTTTGTCCATATGCATAAAGCTAAATGGAAATTTACATTATTATGCTGTGAATCTGAGTAATGGACCGTTGAATCTGAGTAAGAAAACCTCAGATTTTCCTTAACAACATCTTTTCCTTCTAAATTATCTGGGTAATTAATTTGATTCTCCAATTTACATAACCTAAATACAAATAACCATTATATTCATCACTGACTGGACCTATGTGTTACAGAAAAATAATAACAATCATAAAGTGCTGTCAAAAACTGACCACAGCTTATCTACATATGCATCAGAATAGTTCAACTGGAATTCAGAAATTTAGATCTCAAAGCACTGGATAAACATTTTTATAGAAAAGTATTGCATAGGTCACTCTTCTATTAATATGTCCAAATGTTTGGTCATATTTCAATTGGAAAACATGAACACCAAGCTCTGAGCACTTCCCAGACTGGAATCTGGTTCTATTCACTGCTGTATCTCAGCACCTAGAATAGTTCTGACAAGTGGTAGGAGCTCTATATGAATTTGTAAGAAAGTAAACTATGTTGATAAATTTTTGTAGGTCAAAAATTTTTGTAAATCAAGGTCAAAGATTGTGTTTGGGAGAGTCAAGTAGATTTACTCTTCTATGTATAAGAGAATGCCTATCAGTGGTCTGTGTACAGAAGATATCAAGTCATGTCAAGATGTCATGTAATGTTTATAGTCACCAAAGTAGTTCAGGGTATGGTTTTGTTCAGTTGTCTTTTTGCTTTCATTGATGAGGTGAACTGGAGCAGGTTGATAATAATTTGAAAGCATCACAGTAAACTCTCAGCAGTGTAACAGTCAAATCTATGAATGAATTAGCCCCTTTGTGCATTTCTCACAGAGGATATATGAGCTCTCAGTTCTGTTGACTTAGTCTACGTATAACCTCTGCTGGATTTTAGAACATTTATTTCTGTTTCTCCTAGGGTCAGACATTTCATAAAGCCATGGAAGCCAAAACACATCATTACCTGCCAATATGCTCCTTAAGGGAGATGTGAGTCAGACCATGGATGAGCTTAGAAAGAGATAAGGTGAGCTCCAGATGTTGTGAATCAGTCAGAACCAATCCAGCATCTCTCTCGAGCATGGAATCAGTAACAGGAAAGACTTTGGCAAGTGATAAAACAGGATGGGAAGCTGGGGAGTTTTCCAAATCAGATATTCAGAATGTTTTTATCATTTGAATGGAAATGGTATAAAGTCCCAACACATCAAACACCTGGATTAAATAGAATACAGAAATATAGAGCAAAACAATATATAAGTTATTTGTAACTTGCCATTCTTGCATTATCCTAGCAATGTTCCCCTCTATTAGCATAAATAATTCAAACTTTCAAAAATTACCTGTGCCCCCATAATTCAAATTGTAAAATAACTGACTATATTATGCAATGTTTAAAAATTGAGCTATGCTTGAAATTTTTTAATTGTACTGCTATGTATTTAGACAAACTGAATATATATTTGGAAGAACATTGTTGGATTCGAGTTAATTAATCTTCTATATTTATTAGTAATCATGTTAGTTTGGTGAAATGTCTAATATAATTTTAACCACACACTTTATCAGATGATCACATTGTGCTTCCTGTGAAAGTTTGATATCAACAAAAATTTTATTTTTCTCTTTAAAAAATATTTTTTGGAACTTCATTAAAATTGAACTACTAAGTCATGCATCGACAACTCTCAGCTGCAATCCAAACATACAAAAATGTTAGATAAAATATAATAAAGGTGAAAATTACAGCTCAGCTCAAAATAAGGCGGTCATCTCTATGGACCAGAAGCACAGAGACATCAGTAGAGCAGAAGGAGCAGTTGTGCAGGGTTCTGTGTCTAGAAACAGGCAGGGGCAGCCAGGAACTTGATACCTGCAGAATAATGGGACTGAGTCCGTATGGATGTGGGGGTTGAAGCCTGTCTCTCTACTTGAAAACAGAGCCAATATAGGTTTTTCATGCTGAAGAAAGGAAGCTGAAAAGAGCTGCAACTGAATATTTTCTGAGTTTGTAGCTTATATAAAATGCCATGCCTATTATGGGCTGAAATGTGTTCTCCCAAAATTTGTATGTTGAAGGTCTAACCCCCAGGACCTCAGAATATGTTTGGAGATCTTTTAAGAAGTAATTAAGGTTAAATGAGATCATTGGGGTTGGTGCTATCCAACATGACTGTTGTCTTTATAAGAAGAGATTAGGACACAGACACACAGTCACAGAGGAAAGACTATCATGTGAAGCCATTTGCAGATGATGGCCAGCTACAAGTCAAGAAGAGAGGTCTTCAGAAAACCTATCCTGCTGACACCTTGATCTTGGACTTCCTGCCTCCAGAACTGTGAGGAAATGAAATTTCTGTTGTTTAAGTCACCTAGTCTGTGGTTCTTTGTTATGGCAGCCCTAGCAAACTAATATAATGCCTGTGGAGGCAGAATGATGCAAACACAGCCTCACAGTCAGGCTCCAAGTCAAGCTGCCCATTAGTCAGCTACTGAATGTGTACTAGCCCTAGTACTACATAGTTGGGGAAAATGGGTTCCTAGGAAGCTGGTTGGATGTAACCACGAAATCACTGGACAGGGATAGGTATGTCCAGAAAGAAGGGAGGGGATGGACCTCCCTTTCAAGATGAGTCTGCACACCAAAACTGCAAAACACGTAGCAAAAAATAATACCAAATATGAAGCCAACCAAATCACCAATTGGAAGATGGATTTACTCAATACCAAATTAAAATAATAAAGTAATCTGAAAATAATTTTAAAATAGGGATATTTTAGAAACCTCAAAGAGATAAAAGAACACTCTCCATAAAAATAAAAAATTAAAAAACCAAGAAACTCTGAAAAAGAACAAAAAGATATAAAAAACAAAAATTCCTAGAAATAAAAATTATAGTTATTAAAATAGTAAATTCAATATATTTGTTATAATCTAGACTAGAAAGCTCCAAAAAAAGTGAATTACAGGATAGTGTTGAGGAATTCACCCTGAATGTGACAAAGCAAGAAAAAGGGCAGTTACTCCCTATGGAGCATAAATTGAGAATCTAAACAATCATCTGATGGGAGTTCCACAGGATAAGAGAGATCATGGTAGAGAGATAGCATTCAAAGATAGAATAACTGAGCATTTTCCTTAATTAAATCAATCTGGAGCCCATTAAAAGCATCAGTTTTAAAAAGTATGAATTATGAAATTTTCTTTCCAAGGACAAAATACAGGATTTCCTGCTTTTTCACTGTGGACTTAATAAGGAAGTTAAAGTCTATGAAAAGGTACAGACCTTGGGAAATATACTAACATCAAACAATCATACCCTGGTAGGTGGGAGTTTCCTCTTAAGAAAATGGATACGCTTACCCTATCAGTCATCAGGGATAATGGTAGAATCCTAGGGCAGAAAATAAGGCAGGTCTTGGTGCTGGTGGAGGAAGAACTTCTTCCTGCGTTGGAATCTAGAAATGCATTCATTTGCTAAGGCTGCCATAACCAAGTACCGTAGACTGGGTGGCTTAAACAACAGAAATTTATTTCCTCAAAGTTCTTGTAGCCAGAAGTCCAAGATCAACATGTTAGCTGGGTTGGTTTCTCCTGAGGCCTCTCTCCTTGGCTTATAGATATCCATCTTCTCCCTTCGTCTTCACATGGTCTTCCTCCATGTATATCTGTGTTCCAATATCCTCTTCTTATAAGGATACCAGTCATATTGGTTTAGGACCCACCCATATGACCTTATTTTACCTTAAGTACCTCTTTAAAGGTCCTTTCTCCAAATACAAGCATATTCTGAGGTACTGGGGTCAGGGCTTCAGTGTATTAATTTGTTGGGGCGGGGGTACACAATCTAGCCCATAACATTGGCTTTATCTTCAAATGGCAGAATTATCCAAAAACAGGCTCTAGCCATGTCAACAGAATTTTCTAGTAGTGACAGCAGCAAGGAGGTGCTGGAGGAAGCAGATGAGAGTGGGGAGGGGGCTGTCCAAAATGTAGCAGCGGCAGAGACCTGGCCCAAGAGTACATCAGAGCTCCTTTGGAGGAGGCCTAACTCACAAACTTGCTTAAGCTGCTCCGTAGAAAAATTTTGGAAGAGAGTGACTAAGGAACATTTGAATCCCTGTTTGAAAAATGGAAGCTCAAATTGAACACCAAAGGAAATGTGACTTTTTTTAAATCCCAAAATGGGGAAGTGAAGCATGCCAATCATCATCTCAGAATGTGAATGCAACTTTTACTGCTAAAGGAGAAAAAAAGTGAGAGGTGGAGAAGCTGAGAGGGCAACTGAGAAAAGTGGGGTTCAAGAGATGTAGCCTTACTACTTACTGAACAGTGCTTAGCAGATCTGTGCATCAGACTCTGCTTGTGTGTGAGGGTAACCTACTGAATTAGGTATGCAAGAGGAATGTTAAAAACAAGTGTTTGTTTAGCACAGTTCCTATATCGTATTTTCAAAATTCCATGTAACTTTTAAGAATTTAAAAATAAACATAAGCAAAAGGAACATGGAAAGATTCTATGTAGGGCCTTAATCCTTAGGTAAATTTAACCACGAGGAGTTAAATTTGTGCACAAAGCTGCTCCCCGATAACTCATCAGTACCCTTGAGTCAAGTGTACAGAGGCAGCCAATGAAGAAGAGGCTCAAATATTTATTCATTTGTTCATTAAGGAAATAGCAATGAATATACAATAGCAAATGAGAGAGAGAAGGTCCTTTCTCTCACAGTATTTCTATTTGTGCCAAATGAGAATAATCCATGGAGGGTAAACCCTTCGTAAACAGAGGACTATTTACAAAATCATGGGCAGAGTGAAGGAAACTCTAAGCAATCGTGTAGTACTCTGGGTCCAATAACTCATGACTTTTACCACCATAAATTTTAAAGGGTAGGTAAAGAGAAAGATAATAGAACCAAGAAGGAAAGAACCCTTTGGAGAGGGCCACCCTGACCTAAGCTGTGATTTTTGGTCAAGGTGTGAAGTCAGCCCAAGGGGATAGTCAGGGAGGGAACTAGAGGAATAAAAACTCCCATTCTATTTCCTGCTTCCCTGTGTCTCCTGCCAGGGCACCCCATTGACCAGATCCAACCAGAGGCAGAAGACAAGGGAGCCACTCGTGGAGCCCAGGCAGGTCAGCCTCCAGGGCTGCAAGCAGGGTGAAGTAGAGTGGAGACTTGATCTGGAGGGGGTAATAGAAGACGTCTGACCTGGCATGTCTGTCTTTACATTCCATCTGCTTGAGTCCAGTGCACAGAGGAACTCACTCCCTTTTACACAGGCCATGTTGGACCCCACCTCAATAAATGGGCTTTCCAAATATCTGATGTTTTATAGTAATGGCAAGGAACATGCTCAAGGAATTTGGACACTCGTAAATGAGATCAACACTTACAAATTTAAAAGCATTTGCTTAAAACACTCCCAAAATGTCGCTATGAAAGGCTGGGAGTTCTTTCTGGCAAGGATTGGTGATAGCAACAGCTTCATCAGGGGTGGCTTGCACAACCTGTGCCTGGGTAAGAAGACTTCAAAAACCTAGATACCGAGTTGAAATGTAGGGTCCTGGTAGAAAAGAAATCCTTTAGAAATTATCAAGGCCAGTAAAATGAACCAATATAGTTTTTGTATCATTTCTGCAAGCATCTAAAGAAAACATGCCAATGTCAACATCTCTCCCACCACCACCTATCTTCCTATTGTCCCAACGTTGTCTGCCCTTGTTTTGAGCCAGTAACTGAAAATTTTGAGTATCCATCCTTTTCCCCCTATATATTTTCAATATATTGAATATCCTTTCATCCATGAGCCTCAAAGTATTTTATAAACATTAATTTTCCCAACAAATATGTGAGGTTAAAGCATAACTATCCCTTTCCTTCCAATTGTTTAAATATAAGAAACACAGAAACGATTAGAAACCACACCTCTGGTCTCACAGCAAGTCTATTGCAGAATGAGATTCAACTTGCCTGGTCACCAGCAGTCTTCAGTTCTTATATCACTGGACAAAATATGTTAGTCTTTTATTTTTCATTACCCTACCCCAGTAATTGAGGTGTCTCCTAAGGAAACTAATGATTGCAGAGCATGTGACATGTTTCGGGTACTGTACTTTAAATCACTGATTCTTCATGTTTCACATTCAGAGCATCTGGGGGGCTTTAAAAAAATCCTGATGCCCAGGCTGCACCCAATGCTAATTAAATCAGAAACTTTGGGGTGGGGCCCAGATATCAGTATTATTTTTTTAACTTCCCAGGTGATTCCAATGTGCAGTGAAATTTGAGAACCAGTGCTTGAAAATCCTTACCACTTAAAGTGTGCTATGCAACCAACAGCTTCAACATTATCTGGGAGCTTCCTGGACATGCAGAATTTCATGTGCCACCCAGGCCTAGTCAAACAGTGTTCACCTTAGCAAGCTCCCAGGTGGCTAACAGGCACACTGGAGTTGGCAAAAACGCTGCTTCAAATAGTTAAATAATCTAATGATGTCAGTAACATGGTCCTCATTTTATAAATGAAGAAACATGTTCAAAAAGGTCAAATAATATACAGATTCTAACACAGGGCTGATTGATTTAAAAGTTCATGATGCATTTTGGACTATTCCAGTTTAACACTGGAGGAGGGTTTTTTTTTTTTGAAAAGCTGATGAAAGCTTTGAAATCTCACCCAAGAATTAATGCCCCCCAAAAATGTTTGGCAATAAACTTTGAAAAGTTTATTGCCCTCTGTGCAAGTTTGCAGGTCCAAGGACCATAAGTTGTGAGTACCACCACTCCCTTCCATCACCCCTCCCATGACTCCATGATCTATATGATGTGAATATGTAATTTCTTTTCAATATAAAAGTTGATCTGTAAAGAAAATAAGCTTTATCTTAGATGAATACACACACACACACACACACACACACACACACACACACACACACACACACACACACACACACACACACACACACACACACACACACACACACACACACACACACACACACACACAGCATTTCCTCTAAATAGTCCAAATGCTCCGGGAATTTTATAACCAAAAGCCCTTTCAGAAGGCACATTGATAAAAGGTAACATCCTACATGGTCTCTTCTAGACACCTGTTAGCAGTTGAACCTAATTGTTCAGCAGCTGGTACTGATTTGGGATTCTTTCACTATATCTCATTATTCCTTTTCCATGATTTTTTCTGGTTTGGAGCTGCTGCTGCTGTTTCTTTACTATGTATATTTTTTTAAAACTAAAAAGACATACTTTGAAAGAACTCTGGAGAGAGACATAAAAGTTACTTCTTTATATAACATTCTGCAGTTGAATTTATTTAAACTTATGGTGGTGATTATTAGGTGTGGAAAAACCTAAGGGTAAAGGAAGATTTAACTAGCTGGCTATCCTTCAGTGTCTTAGGTCTCTTTCTAACCTTTAGGTATCTTGGCAAAATTCATAAACATCTGATTTGCAGATATTTGTGAATTAGAATGCCAATGAATATTGTCATAGTAGAGAAAGATGTGTTTCCTGGGTCAGAAACCCTCTTAAGCTGAAGTATGTGCGCACATAGTGTTAATTAGATTGCATCATTGAAGCAAGATGCCCTTGATGGAACATTTGATAGAATAAACCATTTTCAGAAGAAACATGAGGGATATCTTACGGCAAGAGATTTTAAAATAAAATTAAATAAAATAGTAATGGCTGCATGCAAAAAAATACAAATACACATATGAAATAATCTCATATCAAGTGACTATTTAAGAGTGTTAATTTGCAAGCCCAATGTGAGTTTCCTTGAATGTGCTTATACATCATCAAGACCAATGGCTGCCTTTGAAACAAAAATGCCATCTAAGGTTGGGCTCTTAGAGGCAAAATACAGACCAAAGCATTAAACAATCATGAATTACATCATAAAAGATAAAATAAACATAGGGATCTTCAATTATATGTGAAATAATCTATAGAGCTATAGAAAGAGAAACTGTTCAATAATTTTATCCCTGTAAAAAAAAACTATTTTTAAAAGCACATAATTAACGAACTTACTTCTTTAATAAGCCTGGCAAATACAGTACATTCTCATTATTCTGACTTGGAAAAAAATACATATTAACCCTTTGAGGCCACAGAGTGCAACAGAGCAAGTATATGAAATTTACTCATGTTTATTTCATATACAACACCTCAATACCTGAATGTGGCACTGGAATTAAGTAAAAATCAGACTTGTGTTTATCTTCATCTAAATGAATTTTCATATTTAAGGACCACAGAGACCTAATAATGAGGCAGTATTTATCAAACAGGACTTCCAAGGAGAACTACAAAGTAAGGCATTTGTATAAAAATATATATATATATATATATAGAAATGACTTAGATTTCTTAAATCATTCAGTGGCAAAGTTCACTAAGATATTCAGTTCTGTGGTCACATCCTTTTATAGCATGGACTCATATTTACTTCCACCTACTTAGAAATCTCTCCCTTCATACATCTACTGAGTGTTAATTAATCATGCTGCCATGATATATTTTTCCAGTTTCTCCATGCCTGAGCTGTTCTCCAGTGTCATTTTTTAATCTCCTTTACTCTTCACCAAATGACTGGTGCTTCTCTGAACCCAGCAGATGGTCTTACAAGTACTACTCAGGTTGATGACAAAGACTAAGGGTCAGTGGCATTGAAAGTTGTTAGAAAATATTTTAACCGTCTATCCTTGAGTCTCTAGTTTAGTAGTATACATTTCTTCTTTAATGATAAGAGCAGATGTGTCATTAGAGGTTGTGTGTTTAACTGAGATCAGCTATTCACTCTGTAGCTGATAGTTTGCTTTTTGTCATGACGTCAACATATGCGTCATGTTCTTTTGCACACATATTTAGAACATACAGAGTCTGTGTTCATTGTAATAGACAATTTGCATGAATATTTGCACCCCAAGTTGAATAGTTAGAATTAATTTAATTCGCATCACTATTGATGGAGTTGGGTTTAGATTTATCTATTAGTGTTCTTATAAATCTCATTAATAGATGTTATAGAGGTCCCCTTAGCCATGTGCCCTCATGTAATTCTGCAAACAGCAATAGAAAGCATTAAAGTGTCTTGAGACAATTTTCCTTTAAAATAATGTCTCTGTGGCTTATCAGATATTTATTACAACACTGTCTTATGTCCTTATCTTTCCAAATGCAGAATTAGTGATGATATTGGCTTCGGAAGGGAATTATTGTATAGAAAGAATGCCCAAATGGTGAAGAAAGAACATACTTACTCGCTCCTATTAAGGTGAGTAGCATATTTTTAAAGACTAAACAGAATAAATACATGCTGACTTAAAGATTATGATATTCAGTAGAATTAGATAAACATTAACATCAAGTTTATAGTCACAGTTGTATTTTTTGGATGACTCTTTGAGCTGTTGCTAATTTGGAGGAGCATATATTTTGAAAGAGTGAATGAAAACAGAAGGTTGATGACATAAACTATAAATTTGAATCCATACTTAAATAAGTTGTACCATATTCTCCTCCTAAATCAAACATTTGAGTGATGATGAACCTGATCCCAACAAATAGGCAGCAAAGTGAGGTGCAAAGAGTCTGAGTCAGACTAAACTCTCATCCTGCCTCTGCCAGTATCTAGCTGTATGACCTTGAACAAGAACCTTAGTGTTTGGGGAATTCTGTTTCCTTAGCGTAAAACCACACTTACAGGACAAGACAATCTCTTCAGTCATTCCAGCTCTGTCCTTCAAACATCAGCAGCTTTGTAAGGTCTTAAGAGAAAAGAACCAGGCAGCAGCCATTCTGTTGCCCTTCTCACCTGGTTATTCACGTGTTATTATAAAGCTCATATGAGGCAAGATTTATCAGAATCTTTGGAAATGTAGAGAGTATTAAAGCATGCAAAATAATGAGAGATGAAGGTAGAGGTGATACTCCATAGCTCATCATCTCTAATCCATTAGCTTTAAGTCTTTGTATCTTTCCCCTTCCAATCTGAGTCCTTTTTCTCTATCTTATTTATCTTTCATTTAGTGACCCACACTCAGAGTCACAACCTCAACCCAAAGGAGGGCACCTTTTTAACATTATAAAATTTCAAGAGACAGCACAGGATATTTGTGATTTCTCAACCTGTTGCTTGAGAAAATATGCTTAATCAATATTTAACAAACATTCTTTGAGTACTCAGGGACTTAATGCAGTATAAAAACAGAGTCTAGTGGGGAGAGACATATAAGAAAATAGTCACACACACAAAAGTAAAATACAAATGGTAAAGAGACACAGTGAATTTAGTAACTTTTAAGTGGATATGTATTTAATTAATCACAACAACTCCTACACGCACTTTTTTTTTTTTTTTTTTTTTTGCGGTACGCTGGCCTCTCACTGTTGTGGCCTCTCCCGTTGCGGAGCACAGGCTCCGGACACGCAGGCTTAGTGGCCATGGCTCACGGGCCCAGCCGCTCCACGGCATGTGGGATCCTCCCGGACCGGGGCACAAACCCGTGTCCCCTGCATTAGCAGGCGGACTCTCAACCACTGCGCCACCAGGGAAGCCCCTACATGCACTTTTAAAATAGTAACATTTATATGTACAAGCATATCATTTATTCAGACTACATTTGTATATTATTGCAGGCCCCTTACAATAAAACTTCTGCCGCAGGTTAGGAATCTCGACGTTGTCTGCCGATTGTGTCCCTAGCTAGAATTAGGTGGTTGAGGACAAAGATCTTGCTTATGAATTAAATGTTTGCCAAATAAACATATTGAGATAAATAACTTCTTGCTGCTTCCTCAGACAAACCCCAAATTTATTTCTCACTTCTGTTATCTTTACAATGCTGAGTGCTAACCAGAGGCAGGATAGAATGGGGGTGAAAATTTGTTTTCCAGAGGTCAAACTAACAGAATCTCCACCATCTTGTAGCTGTATTTTCTGGGTCACGTATCCTCTGATGTTTCCAGGTTAAGGGATGCGGGTTTGTAGGAAGTATTCCAGATTTACCTCAGCCTGGAACTGTATCACCATGTGATGTAATTTTTCCATGGCATCTGTCTTTCCAACAACACTGGCCTGTATTTCTAGAGTCCAACATGGTGCCCACTCGATAATTCTTACTGAATGAACCAGTGGAATGTGAAAAAGCATGTTCTTTGCAATTCAGCATTACAAAGGGATTTTCAGTCCTTTCTACCATTACACAACAGACTCCATAGCACTGGCAAGAAAAACATTTGGTCTAGCTACCACCTAGATACATTGTAAACACGACTCTCGGAAACTTACATCAGTCATCACCTGTGAAGTGTCCCCATGACTATGGGAATGGGAGATGACTGGTGGCTGTCCAGTGGCTGCTGCCTCATCAGTCCATCATCGGACTGAGCCTCTCTAATAGAATTCAGTCCTGTGCTTGGCTATTTGAAGGAATAAGAGAGGCCTGCTATTTCTCACCAGCACTGAGTCTATCTCCTGCCAGTTTCAAAGGAAGAGTAACAGAAAGTTTACAAAGTAAAATATGAACACAGACTCCAAACACACACAAAAAAGAAGGAAATATTAATTTTTGCAAAGTAAATACTGGTGTTACTGGTCAAAATTCTGGAGTTTTGGAATAAAACTGCCTTATATTTCCAAAGGTCTGAGTTTTCAAAGCACTTTTGTAATAATGATCATTTGATCCTCAGAACAACACTGTGCCATGAAAGGGCAGGAGATGTTATCTGTATTTGAGAGCCTAGGAGAGTATCCATAGGGTTGGGCAGCCTGCCTGAAGTCACACGGCGATAAAGAGCTGGAACAAGGAAGAGCACCCAGACTCCTAAGGTCGGGCGACAGCTCGCTCAACATCACATCGTGATTCTTATCTGCAGATGAATGAAGATCCTTCTGACCCCGGGTTGTGGTTTGGGCACAGCCGCTTCCACTTTTGCAATTACTGTCAAACCTGGCCATTGCCTCCTATGCTTGCTACTTAAAATGACCACAGACAGCTAAATTGGAAGGGGAACAGTTAATAAAGAAACTGCTAAGAAACTATCTAGGTCTTTCTATATTCCCTCCAGTGAAGTCAAGTGCAATTTCTGACAGAGCTCAGCTATCCAGTCGGCTCCTTTCAAGCTATGATACCAAGCTACCTGTAAAATAAATAAACAAACAACCTGATCACAGTTTTGAGGGATGATTCAGAATAATAATAATTATTATTATTAGAAATAATAATTTCCTTCTAAATCTAAATTTTCCAAAACTCTTATCCACCATACAGCTGTTCTGAGAATGGCCTTAATTCCCAGTATTTTTTTCACAAACACTAAAAGTTAACGTGTCTCTTTCTGTACCAAAACATTTACATAACATTTAAGAAATCTATAACTTAGCACAATAAATAGATGGCATTCTCCCTGTTCTTCCTAAAGTGACACTCTGTACATTATAGAACTAAAAAAATTTTTGGTTTTATTTTTCCAGTTCTTAGGAAAAGAACTTAAAATTTATAAATGGTTAACAGAAATTAATCACCTTTGGTTTGCATTTAAAGCAGGCTGTTTATGCGTATTAGTTATGCACAGCATAGTACCATGCTTATATAGGTGTTCAATAAATATTTGGTGAATGATTGATGGATGAGTGATGCAATGTCCTGTGGGTATACACTGAATTGGCCTGCTGTATAACTTTTGGTAAAAAATTAAAGAAGAAAATTATAAAGCATACAGTAGAGAATTAGGCCTTTGAAGAGAAAGATTCGAGTCATTAGTGCTAAATAATGAAAGGATTGAGGGCAAACTTCTTGACTCACCAGGCCTTTGGACTTCTCAACAATAGACTAAGAGTATGGATAAAAATTTAGTTGGTCTCTAAGGTTACTTCTAGTGCTAGTATTTTGTAATTCTAGATGGAAAAACTATCAGCCAGAGAAATATATCACTCTCACCAGAAAATAAATATGGAATGAAGGGTGATCGCAGACAAAGGTCTTAGCTTTCTAAGTTTAAATGTGCTTGGTGGGTGGGAGGTGGGGGGGATTAAGAATTGTAAAGACAATAAGGACTTCCCAGAGTCTTACGGAGATTGCTTTTAGCACATTATCATCTACTACAGAGCCCTATAAAAGAATTGTGCTGGAGACAGAAGTAGGCTCTGAGGAACAAGAAAGGGCACTGAGAAAGTTTGAAGTTTCTTCTCCTTTTTCTTTTTTTTTAATTCTTTAACAAAGTAGGTGAAGGAAAGGAAAAATGCATTATGAACTGTTTTGAAGTCCCAGATCTTGGGGAATGACTAACATAAGCCCCTAGGAGTACAAAAGAGAAGACTCCTAGGGAAAATGGAATTCATGGAAAGAGAACCCAACATAGGGCTCTTAATTTTTGAAGAAGCTAGGTGCTCAAACAAGGGTTTCAGCTGGACACCCAAAGGGCTAGATCTGGGACCCAAATAAAAAAGGATTGTGCTCTGCCGAAGGCCACAAAAGAGCTGAAGAGGGTACCTGAGCCTTGGAGGAGAGGATGGGAACAATATCAACAGATTGCTAACAGGACCCCTAACCATGAGGGGAGCACCTTGAAGCTCAGGGAATAAGTACTGCCTGCCTGGAAGGAACTAAACTTTAACCGAGCACCAGGCAAGGGGACTTTATCTATGATCCTGACAATCCAGAATTCTCTCCCACTGTCGTACTACACTGAAACAACCAGGCAACTATGTGCATGTGAGAATTCCGTAAACAGCATTACCGTAAGAGAACAGGAAGAATATGACTCCAAATATGATCTTAAAAGGGGAAATTCTCTTCCTTCTTCCTCCTTCTACTACAGCCCTTTCCCTTTCTTTGTTTCCTCAGGGATGGCAGAGAAAATTTAACTGGTATACAGAGGCACTCAGGCCAGCCAAGGAACTCCTTGACTCTGTCTTGGGGCTGGGTGTCATACCAGCACATGAAGTTGCCCATGGAGAAAACCATAGATTCCACCTGAACACCCACAGTGCACCCATTAAATGTAAGGTTAGGTTTTTCAGGGGATAAAAAGATGAGCAAGATATTATAATTACTTCCAGTCCAGTGGGGGAAATAAAACGATGAATAACCAAGACAAAGTAGAGTAAATGATATGCCATATGTGAAGTTGAAACAAAGATCTAGTGCAGGAAGTCACTTCCTGGGTAACTGGAAGGACAGTCTGTTTCTCTCCATTCTCTGCCACCACCCTCTTCTAAGCTGTACTCTTCTCTTCTCTTGCCTGGAAATCCTAAAGACTCCCTCTTTTGTTTCTACTGCTTCCTGTCAGTTCTCTTCTCAGGGGGTCAGAGTGACCTTTTTAAAATCAAGTCACAAGCCACTCCACTCTTTTGAAACTCTCTAATTGTATTTAGCATATAGTTCAAGGTTCTTAACTTGGTTTACAAGGCTTCACCAATGTGACCTATACCTCTCCAGCCTCATCTTGAGCCCCTCTTTTTAGTGTGGTCTCTCTCAACCTTGCTGGTCTTTATTCATTTCTTCTTGTATACCTTCTTGTTCCCATCTGCCTTACTTAAGGCATTTACATTTGCCATTTCCTCTACCTGAAATGTTCATCTCTCTCTTGCTCCTTGCTTATTTAATTCCTGCACCATCTCCTTCATCTCTCTCCATATTCCTCTCCTGATATATCCCCCTTTTCTGCTCCCCCTGGGTTAATACGTGCTCTTCCTTCATAGCACTTGTGATGGTTGATAAATGCATGTTTATTTATGGAATTGCCATTGACAGCTGATACCCCCATACACTATAAGCTCCATGAGGGCAGAAACTGTGTCTCTGTTCTCACCATTGTATCCACAGCACCTAGCTCAGGGCAGGCGTAAAGCAGCCACTCATTAGCTGCTTCTTAAATGAATTATAGACATTAGAGATCAGTCATCCAGCCCTTTTTCAGAAGAGGGAACTGAGGCTCACAAAGGCAAACAGACTTATTCAAAGTCTCAAGTTGCTGAACCAGAAAAAGTAATCTTGTCTCCAGACTTGTAATCCATAGTTCTTATCCAGTTCCACCACGTGACCCTGAAGCTTGTTCAAGGGCCAAGTCACAAGCCTCCAACTTTATTGCTGGGACAAAAGGTTTCTGAGAAGAGAGACAAAAGGAATTATTCATTGAGTCCTATGAGCAGTTGAACATAAGTGAGAAATTGAGAAATGAAAGACTGACACTTGAAAGAAAAATTGATGGGTACGTGGTGTAGTTAATGTATTGACACACAGATGAGAGATTGATCTGATTGACTAGCATGAGGTGTGCACCCCTACAGACACAGAGCATGAGGCTCCACAAAGACGGTACATATCCCTGGCCAGCACCTAATTAAGAGAAAGAATTTTCTGGGGAACAAGTGGGTGTACTGGGAAGTACAAGAGAGTCAAATTTTGTTCAGTTTATTTTGAATCCTGAATTCTTCTTGCAGGATGGGGGAGCGGCAGCAGAGGGATAAAGGTGTGAGGTGGAAGATAGGTAATATATTGATGTTTTTATATTTGAGGAATTGTATTTAATAAATAATGAGGATGCTGGTGAATTTTTTTTTAAATGCCTCTAAAAGAATGGAAGAATTGGGAGCCAAAGAAATAGCTCTGTCTGATGAAGTGATGGGAGCTGGAGATGAGAGAGGGACTCTGTGCTGGCACCACACTCTTGTGTTCAACCAGATCACCTCTTGGCCATAATCCTTCCTTTCAACCAGTGCCAGTCACAAGGAGGAGTTGTGAATCTGGGGCCAAGGCTGAAGCACATGGTTGATGAGCCACAAAGGGCAGGGCCGCCTCAGCCTAGGCAGAGAAGGCAAGTGCTCTTTTATATTTCCGCTGAAAGAAGCACAGTGTTTTAACTCAAAACTGGAGGGTTATTAGTTTCCTGACCAAAAGAGAGAGAGAGCCTCAAATGTGGGGTTCTGCATAGCAGGGCTGCTTTTGAACTCCTCATCCCTCAACATCTGCAGCCGTTTCCATTCTTGAAGCGTTGCCAACTTCTGCGTTAAGGACTGATATCTGCACGGACACGTGGGTTCTGGCAGCCCTTGTGCAGTGCAGCAGGCTCGGGCAGGCAGTGGCAGCAAGGAGAGGGGCAAGGGATTCTTTGTGCATGGCTCTAACTCTCCACTCGTAGAACAGCTTCAGATTGCATAAATGTAGCATGCAGGCTGTAAGTGCAGTGAGCTTCTTGTGAAAATGTCTCCAGACTGACAGAAGTGTAATGAAATACCAAGTATCAAAAAAAAAAAAAAACCCCAAAACACAAAATGGTCTCAGGGTACTCTGGGTAACATTATTTTCTGATTTTAGAACAGTAATAATACATTTTTAAATTAATGTTTAAACAGAGAAGAATCAGACTGGCATAGTGGAAAGAGTACAGACCAGACTTACACCTAGTTTTGAATCCTGGCTGTTAAACCTCTCTAAGGCTCAGTTTTCCTACTTTTCCTACTGTAAAAGGAGAATCACAACACTCTCTTTGGAGCTTTGGGGGAGGATTGGGGATAATATCTGAGAGCACATATGCAGAGACTGGAATGTAACAGGCGTTCATTCATTAAATAGCAGCTACCTTTACATGGAACTATGGGGGAAAAAAGGCAATATTTTTCTTTGTCAGTGTTTTTAATACTCATTAATGAGACTGTAAAACTTCATTTTATAAAAATCATCTCAGAACAGGTATACTGAATTAGTCACTGATAAGTCATTTTTCATTCTGGCTACAGATTCCAATTATCAGCTGTTTCCCCAATATCCCTTCATTCAGACAGGGGCAGTGAGGAGAGGTTCTATATGCTTAAAAATGTAGAAGGTTGTCTATGGTGTGATTTTTGTCACAGCAAACTTAAGGACTCCTTAAAGTTCTTGCATCACCCACCTGGACTTTGCCTTGCTCACCTGCTTATGCTTACAGTTGCTTAAAAGTCTACCTTAGAAGAGGATTGTATTTAGCTTAAGCCTATTTAAGTACAAACACATATTATGAGCTATCACTTTTCTGAAGAGGAGTCCCCAAAACAGCATCTCCCTGCTAAGTGCCAGCCACCCAGCTTCAGTTTCCCAAAAGACTTTTGTTCCAGCTCACTCTAGATTTTTAGCCTTGAGCAAATGATGGAAAATTACAGAGTACTTAGAGAAACTAAGTACTTAGTTTAGTACTATAGTATAGACTACATAGTTCCACGGATAGTCTACACATTGCACTGTGTTTTTATTAAAGAGTTGCAGGTCCTTTACACCAGTCACAGATTTACTCATTTTTCATGAACACAGGGTGATCATCCCTCCTTATAACTCATCCCTCCTTATAACTCTCCCCATGGTCCTCCAATTTAGAATGCCTTTTGCCCACAGCTTTACTGAGATATAATTGACAAATAAAATTGTATATATTTAAAAGGTATGAAGGAAGGGCTTCCCTGGTGGCGCAGTGGTTGAGTGTTCTGCCTGCCGATGCAGGGGACGCGGGTTCGTGCCCTGGTCCGGGAAGATCCCACATGCCGCGGAGCGGCTGGGCCCGTGAGCCATGGCCACTGAGCTTGCGCGTCCGGAGCCTGTGCTCTGCAACGGGAGAGGCCACAACAGTGAGAGGCCCGTGGACCGCAAAAAAAAAAAAAAAAAAGAGTGAGAGAGAAAAAGGTATGAAGGAGACCTTCAAGATAGTGGAGGAGTAAGACATAGAGATCACCTTCCTCCCCACAAATACATCAGAAATACACCTACATGTGGGACAACTCCTATAGAACACCTAGTGAATGCTGGCAGAAGACCTCAGACCTCCCAAAAGGCAAGAAAATCCCCACATACCTGGGTAGGGCAAAAGAAAAAAGGAAAAACAGAGACAAAATAATAGGGATGGGACCTGCACCTCTGGGAGGGAGCTGGGAAGGAGGAAAAGTTTCCACACACTAGGAAGCCCCTTCACTGGTGGAGCTGGGGGTGGGGGAGTGGCTAGGGAGAAGCTTCAGAGCCACAGAAGAGAGCACAGCAGCAGGGGTGCAGAGGCAAAGTAGAGAGATTCCCACACAGAGGATCGGTGCCAACCAGCACTCACCAGCCTGATAGGCTTGTCTGCTCACCTGCTGGGGCGGGTGGGGGCTGGGAGCTGAGACTTGGGCATTGGAGGTCAGATCCCAGGGAGAGGACTGGGGTTGGCTACATGAACACAGCCTGAAGGAGGCTAGTTCGCCACAGCTAGCCAGAAGGGAGTCCGGGAAAAAGTCTGGAACTGCCTAAGAGGCAAGAGACCATTATTTTGGAGTGCGCGAGGAGAGGGGATTCAGAGCACCGCCTAAACAGGCTCCAGAGACGGGCGCGAGCCGCGGCTATCAGCATGGACCCCAGAGACAGGCATGAGATTCTAAGACTGCTGCTGTAGCCACCAAGAAGCCTGTGTGCAAGCACAGGTCACTATCCACACCTCCCCTCCCTGGAGTCTGTGCAGCCCGCCACTGCCAGGGTCCCAGGATCCAGGGACAACTTCCCCAGGAGAACACACAGCGTGCCTCAGGCTGGTGCAATGTCACATCAGTCTCTGCTGCCGCAGGCTCGCCCCACATTCCGTACCCCTCCCCACCCCGGCCTGAGTGAGCCAGAGCCCCCTAATCAGCTGCTACTTTAACCCCGTCCTATCTGAGCAAAGAACTGACGCCCTCAGGCGACCTACACGCAGAGGCGGGGCCAAATCCAAAGCTGAAACCCAGGAGCTGTGGGAGCAAAGAAGAGAAAGGGAAATCTCTCCCAGCAGCCTCAGGAGCAGCGGATTAAATCTCCACAGTCAACTTGATGTACCCTGCATCTGTGGAATACCTGAATAGACAACGAATCATCCCAAAATTGAGGCAGAGGCAGTGGACTTTGGGAGCAACTGTAGACTTGGAGTTTGCTTTCTACATCTATTTGTTTCTGGTTTTGTGTTTATCTTAGTTTAGTATTTAGAGTTTATTATCATTAGTAGATTTGTTTCTTGATTTGGTTACTCTCTTTCTTTTTTTTTATATATAGGTTTTTTTTACCTTTTTCTCTTTTTGTGAGTGTGTATGCTTCTTTGTGTGATTTTGTCTGTATACCTTTCTTTTACCATTTGTCCTAGGGTTCTGTCTGGTTTTTGTTTTGTTTTTTTAGTATACTTTCTAGCACTTGTTATCATTGGTGGATTTGTTTTTTGGTTTGGTTGCTCTCTTCTTTCTTTTTTTCCTTTTTTCTTTTTTTAATTTTTTTTATTTTTAATACCTTTTTTATTTTAATAATGTTATTTTATTTTTTTCTTTCTTTCTTTTTTTCTCCCTTTTGTTCTGAGCCATGTGGCTGCCAGGGTCTTGGTGCTCTGGCCGGGTGTTAGGCCTGTGCCTCTGAGGTGGGAGAGCTGAGTTCAGAACGTTGGTCCACCGGCGACCTCCTGGCTCCACATAATATCAGACAGTGAAAGCTCTCACAGAGATCTCCATCTCAATGCTAAGACCCAGCTCCACTCAACAGCCAGCAAGCTACAGTGCTGGACACCCTATGCCAAACAACTAACAAGAAAGGAGCACAACCCCACCCATTAGCAGAGAGGCTGGCTAAAATCATAATAAGGTCACAGACACCCCAAAACACAATACCGAATGAGGTCCTGCCCACCAGAAAGAAAAGATCCAGTCTCATCCACCAGAACACAGGCACCAGTCCCCTCCACCAGGAAGCCTACACAACCCACTGAACGAGTCTTAGCCACTGGGGGCAGACACCAAAAACAACAGAAACTATGGACCTGCGGCCTCCAAAAAGGAGACCAAAACACAGTAAGTTAAGCAAAATGAAAAGACAGAGAAACACACAGCAGATGAAGGAGTAAGGTAAAAACCCACCAGACCAAACAAATGAAGAGGAAATAGGAAGTCTACCTGAAAAAGAATTCAGAGTAATGATAGTAAAGATGATCCAAAATCTTGGAAATAGAATGGAGAAAATACAAGAAATGTTTTACAAGGACCTAGAAGAACTAAAGAGCAAACAAACAGTGATGAACAACACAATAAATGAAATTAAACATTCTCTAGGAGGAATCAATAGCAGAATAACTGAGGCAGAAGAAAAGATAAATTACCTGGAAGATAAAATAGTGGAAATAACTACCGCAGAGCACAATAAAGAAAAAGAATGAAAAGAATTGAGGACAGTCTCAGAGACCTCTGGGACAACATTAAACGCACCAACATTTGAATTATAAGGGTCCCAGAAGAAGAAGAGAAAAAGAAAGAGACTGAGAAAATATTTGAAGAGATTATAGTTGAAAACTTCCCTAATATGAGAAAGGAAATAGTTAATCAAGTCCAGGAAGCACTGAGAGTCCCATACAGGATAAATCCAAGGAGAAACACGCCAAGACACATATTAAGCAAACTATCAAAAATTAAATACAAAGAAAAAATATTAAAAGCAGCAAGGGAAAAACAACAAATAACATACAAGGGAATCCCAATAAGGTTAACAGCTGATCTTTCAGCAGAAATTCTGCAAGCAAGAAGGGAGTGGCAGGACATATTTAAAGTGATGAAAGGGAAAAACCTACAACCAAGATTACTCTACCCAGCAAGGATCTCATTCAGATTCGACAGAGAAATTAAAACCTTTACAGACAAGCAAAAGGTAAGAGAATTCAGCATCACCAAACCACCTTTACAACAAATGCTAAAGGAACTTCTCTAGGCAGGAAACACAAGAGAGGGAAAAGACCTACAGTAACAAACCCAAAACAATTAAGAAAACGGTAATAGGAACATACATATCGATAACTACCGTAAATGTAAATGGATTAAATGCTCCAACCAAAACACATAGACTGGCTGAATGGATAAAAAAACAAGACCCGTATATATGCCATCTACAAGAGACCCACTTCAGACCTAGGGACACATACAGACTGATAGTGAAGGGATGGAAAAAGATATTCCATGCAAATAGAAAGCAGAAGAAAGCTGGAGTAGCAATTCTCATATCAGACAAAATAGACTTTGAAATAAAGACTATTACAAGACACAAGGACACTACATAATGATGAAGGAATCAATCCAAGAAGAAGATATAACAATTGTAAATATTTATGCACCCAACATAGGAGCACCTCAATACATAAGGCAAATGCTAACAGCTGTAAAAGAGAAATCGACAGTAACACAATCATAGTAGGGGACGTTAACACCACAATTTCACCAATGGACAGATCATCCAAAATGAAAATAAACAAGGAAACATAAGCTTTAAATGATACATTAAACAAGATGGAATTAATTGATATTTATAGGACATTCCACCCAAAAACAACAGAATACACTTTCTTCTCAAGTGCTCATGGAACATTCTCCAGGATAGATATCTTGGGTCACAAATCAAGCCTTGGTAAATTTAAGAAAATTGAAATTGTATCGAGTATCTTTTCCATCCACAATGCTACCAGACTAGATATCAATTACAGGAAAAAATCTGTAAAAAATACAAACACATGGAGGCTAAACATTACACTACTAAATAACCAAGAGATCACTGAAGAAATCAAAGAGGATATCAAAAAATACTTAGAAACAAATGACAATGAAAACATGACAACCCAAAACCTATGGGATGCAGCACAAGCACTTCTAAGAGGGAAGTTTATAGCAATACAATCCTACCTTAAGAAACAAGAAACATCGCAAATAAACAACCTAACCTTACACCTAAAGCAATTAGAGAAAGAAGAACAAAAAACCCCCAAAGTTAGCAGAAGGAAAGAAATCATAAAGATCAGGGGCTTCTCTGGTGGCGCAGTGGTTGAGAGTCCACCTGCTGATGCAGGGGACATGGGTTTGTGCCCTGGTCTGGGAGGATCCCATATGCCGCAGAGCAGCTGGGCCTGTGAGCCATGGCCACTGAGCCTGCGTGTCCGGAGCCTGTTCTCTGCAACGGGAGAGGCCACAGCAGTGAGAAGCCCGCACACCACAAAAAAAAAAAAAAAAAAAAAAGATCAGATCAGAAATAAATGAAAAAGAAATGAAGGAAACAATAGCAAAGATCAATAAACTAAAAGCTGGTTCTTTGAGAAGATAAACAAAATTGGTAAACCATTAGCCAGACTCATCAAGAAAAAAAGGGAGAAGACTCAAGTCAATAGAATTAGGAATGAAAAAGGAGAACTAACAACTGACCCTGCAGAAATACAAAGGATCATGAGAGATTACTACAAGCAACTCTATGCCAATAAAATGGACAACCTGGAAGAAATGGACAAATTCTGAGAAAAGCACAACCTCCCGAGTCTAAACCAGGAAGAAATGGAAAATATGAACAGACCAATCAGAAGCACTGAAATTGAAACTGTGATTAAAAATCTTCCAACAAACAAAAGCCCAGGACCAGATGGCTTCACAGGCGAATTCTACCAAACATTTAGAGAAGAGCTAACACCTATCCTTCTCAAACTCTTCCAAAATACAGGAGAGGGAGGAACACTCCCAAACTCATTCTATGAGGCCACCTTCACCCTGATACCAAAACCAGACAAAGATATCCCAGAAAAGAAAACTACAGGCCAATATCACTAATGAACATAGATGTAAAAATCCTCAACTAAATACTAGCAAACAGAATCCAACAGCACATTAAAAAGATCATACACCATGATCAAGTGGGGTTTATCCCAGGAATGCAAGGATTCTTCAATATATGCAAATCAATCAATGTGATTAACCATTTTAACAAATTGAAAGAGAAAAACCATATGATCATCTCAATAAATGCAGAAGAAGCTTTCGACAAAATTCAGCACCCATTTATAATAAAAATCCTCCAGAAACTAGGCATAGAGGGAACTTACCTCAACATAATAAAGGCCATATATGACAAACCCACAGCCAACATCATTCTCAATGGTGAAATACTGAAACCATTTCCCTTAAGATCAGGAGCAAGACAAGGTTGTCCACTTTCACCACTGTTATTCAACATAGTCTTGGAAGTTTTAGCCACGGCAATCAGAGAAGAAAAAGAAATAAAAGGAATCCAAATCGGAAAAGAAGTAAAGCTGTCACTGTTTGTAGATGACAGGGTACTGTACATAGACAATCCTAAAGATGCTACCAGAAAACTACTGGAGCTGATCAATGAATTTGGTAAAGTAGCAGGATACAAAATTAATGCACAGAAATCTCTTGAATTGCAATACACTAATGATGAAAAATCTGAAAGAGAAATTAAAGAAACACTCCCATTAACCATTGCAGCACAAAGAATAAAATATCTAGGAGTAAACCTACGTATGGAGACAAAAGACCTGTATGCAGAAAACTATAAGACTGATGAAAGAAATTAAAGATGATACAAACAGATGGAGAGATATACCATGTTCTTGGATTGGAAGAATCAACATTGTGAAAATGACTATACTACCCAAAGCAATCTACAGATTCATTGCAATGCTTATCAAAATACCAATGGCATTTTTCACAGAACTAGAAGAAAAAAATTCACAATGTGTATGGAAACACAAAAGACACTGAATAGTCAAAACAATCTTGAGAAAGAAAAACGGACCTGGAGGATTCAGGCTCCTAGACTTCAGACTATACTACAAAGGTACAGTAATCAAGACAGTATGGTACTGGCACAAAAACAGAAATATAGATCAATGGAACAGGATAGAAAGCCCAGAGATAAACCCACGCACATATGGTCACCTTATCTTTGATTAAGGAGGCAGGAATGTACAGTGGAGAAAGGACAGCCTCTTCAATAAGTGGTGCTGGGAAAACTGGACAGGTACATGTAAAAGTATGAGATTAGATCACTCCCTAAAACCAAACACAAAAATAAACTCAGAACGGATTAAAGACCTAAATGTAAGGCCAGACACTATAAAACTCTTAGAGGAAAACATAGGCAGAACACTCAATGACATAAATCATAGCAAGTTCCTTTTTGACCCACCTCCTAGAGAAATGGAAATAAAAACAAAAATAAACAAATAGGACCTAATGAAACTTAAAAGCTTTTGCACAGCAAAGGAAACCATAAACAAGACCAAAAGACAGCTGTCAGAATGGGAGAAAATATTTGCAAATGAGGCAACTGACAAAGGAATAATCTTCAAAATTTATAAGCAGCTCATGCAACTCAATATCAAAAAAAAAAAAAAAAACAATTCAAAAATGAGCAGAAGACCTAGATAGACATTTCTCCATAGAAGATATACAGAGTGCCAACAAACACATGAAAGTATGCTCAGCATCACTAATCATTAGAGAAATGCAAATCAAAACTACAGTGAGGTATCACCTCACATTAGTCAGAATGGCTGTCATCAAAACATCCAGAAACAATAAATGCTGGAGAGGGTGTGGAGAAAAGGGAACCCTCTTGCACTGTTGGTGGGAATGTAAATTGATACGGCCACTATGACAGTATGGAGGTTCCTTAAAAACTAAAAATAGAACTACCATACGACCCAGCAATCCCACTACTGGGCATATACCCTGCGAAAACCATAAATCAAACAGAGTCATGTACCACAATGTTCATTGCAACTCTATTTACAATAGCCAGGACATGGAAGAAACCTAAATGTCCATCGACAGGTGAATGGATAAAGAAGATGTGACACATATATACAATGGAATATTACTCCGCCATAAAAAGAAATGAAATTGAGTTATTTGTAGTGAGATGGATTGACCTAGAGTCTGTCATACAGAGTGAAGTAAGTTAGAAAGAGAAAAACAAATACCGTATGCTAACACATATATATGGAATCTAAAAAAAAAACAAAAATGGTTCTATAGAACTAGGGGCAGGGCAGGAATAAAGACACAGACGTAGAGAATGGACTTGAGGACACCGGGAGGGGGAAGGTTAAGCTGTTACGAAGTGAGAGAGTGGCATGGACATATATACACTACCAAATGTAAATAGATAGCTAGTGGGAAGCAGCCACATAGCACAGGGAGATCAGCTTGGTGCTCTGTGACCTCCTAGAGGGGTGGGATAGAGAGGGTGGGAGGGAGACACAAGAGGGAGGAGATATGGGGATATATGTATATGTATAGCTGATTCACTTTGTTATAAAGCAGCAACTAACACACTGTTGTAAAGCAATTGTACTCCAATAAAGATATTTTAAAAAATAAAAATAAATGGTACAACGTGATGATTTGATATACGTATGCATGGTAGAATGATTACCACAATCAAATTAATTAACATATCCACCACCTCACATACTTACCATGTGTGGAGGCGGTGGTGAGAACACTTAAGATTTACTCTTCTGTTTTTTTTTTTAGATCTACTCTTTTAGCAAATTTCAAGTATACAATAGAGTATCATTCACTATACTCACCATGTTGTACATTAGATCTCCAGAATTCATTCATCTTCATCCTGAAAGTTTAGAAAGCCTTTTTTAATTCTCGTTCAACATCAATCCCTAAGCCTCCAAGAGTCAGCTCAACTATTACGTCTGCCACCAAGACTTTGCAGCCATTCTAACCCTCAGTGACACCTACTTCCAGTGAACTCATTCAAAAGTATTTCAGGCCCACAGCATTCACCACCTGCCACTCTCATTTGACATTTAATCATCTACTGCTTTGGGAAACTTTTTCTGTCATTACTTATTTCTTGCCATCTAAATGGTCGCTGTATCTCTTATCTTTTAGATAATGAACTGCTACTCCCCATAATTCCAGCATACTTCAGTGAGATTAAAAAGATCCTTATTGGGCTTCCCTGGTGGCACAGTGGTTGAGAGTCTGCCTGCTGATGCAGGGGACACGGGTTCATGCCCCGGTTTGGGAAGATCCCACATGCCACGGAGCGGCTGGGCCTGTGAGCCGTGGCCGCTGAGCCTGTGCGTTTGGGGCCTGTGCTCCCTTAAAAAAGATCCTTATTAATGTCTTGAATAAGAGTCAATGAACTTCCCAGCAGATACTACTTTGATAAGTCATTGTTTACTCTTTTGCACAAATAAATTTTGCATACTTTTTCGATATGGTTTTCACCAGGAAGGGTGAAAGACACAGAAAGAGAGTGGTTGGAGCTAAGTATTTATATTTGCTAATTCTCACTCCGACTAAAGCCAGTGCTTGCTCCACATCTTCCCGTCGCCTCAGCCACTTGAGGCTCACAGTTGTCTGAGATATGCCAAGTTCCTTTCACTTGAGAATTCTACTTTCCATTCTCTACCCTTGCAAATTTTTAACGTACTGTATTTTAAAATAGAGTATATATGCCCTCCACTTATTATTCTGACCTAATAGAGGTCTTGTGTTAAAATTAGAGATACAATGCGAGATTATATATACGTATATATACGTATATATATGTAAATATATATCTAAATAAAAGAATATATAAATAAAAGTGGAGTGTCTCCAGGTAGACAGAGTGAAGCTTGGCTCTGAATGTCTGTGGAGTGAACATGGACCTGCAAGCAAGGAGGTTTTGGTCTCACAAAGAGGAACACAACCTGTGAAGGAGCCTCATTAATACATTTTCACATGCCTGGGAACCAAGAGCCAACTTGCCTCCTCTTTCTTTAAAAAAAAAAAAAAAAGAAAGAAATAGAGCTTATGAAAAAAGGTGTTGTTTCTAGTCGTTCAGAACTCCATATCCATAAAACATGATAAGGAATGTCTCAATACTGTAGATAAAAGTTATTTGGAGAGAGAACACTCCCTTTAAACCAGGGAATGGATGCTGATTAGATGAGAAAAGTGAAAGAGAGAAGTACAACACCTATTATTAATAATGATAAAATGACTTTGAATTTCTCCAGCCCCTTTCATCTAGGAATTTCAATTTACTTACATTAACTAATTAAACCTCACTTTTACTTTATCACCCCCGGTAAGAGAATAAGACTATAACATTAGAATTTCTACGTTCTCTTGTAGTTTTCAGTACTTTGCAGTCATTCATTTGTTGTTCAAGCCTACAACCTACTGAGTAAGCTAGTGTAATTAATCACTTTTTTACAGGTAGGGAAACTGAGACAAAAACATAACATCTTGCCAAGACCACACAGTGAGGCAGTTGCAGAGCCAGAATCAAAGCCAACTAATATTTGAATCCAGGGCTTCTGGTGGGAAAAGTACATCAGTTGATTTTCCCCACTGTCCCTCCTACATAACTATCTTCACACACAGGTAGCCTTAGGAGACGGAACTTCAGAAGTTTTAAACATCAACTAAGAAATAGGAGAATAATATTAAATCTTCCAAATATTTCAATTCAGGATGACTCAAGAAAGGCTAACTAATAACCCACAATAGGACAGGGGGAGAAAAGATGACGTGGGCAGCATTTATTATTTTTCCAAAGATTCACCCCTGAGTGGAGAATTGGAGAAGACAACAGTACATAACCTGTGTTTTATGTATACATTGATATTATTTGGTGTAGGCTCAGATTGTCTTTTCTCCCCACCCACGAGTAGTTTGGGGAAGGGGCTGGTAATACCTTAAATGTCTTAAATTTCAGACCTTCCCCCTTAAGTCTCAATGACAGCATCAGTGACAACTCTTGCAGAACACTGAGCATTTTTAGCCTTTTAGAACCTACTCATTTGAAGTTAGTGAACTTCTGAAGAATAATTGCTTTAAATATCATATTTTAAAATTCAAATATTATACCCAAAAAAACCGAATATCAGGCATTTGTGGTCACTTGACCTTTTGCAAACCTCGAATGTTAGCCTTATTAAAATCCACAGCTTTTCTGCGTTTCTCCTTTGGGAAAGGGGGGAGGGAAAGACCTAACGCATAGACAAGTATTTTATTTAACTTTAGAGGCAACTGGAATATTTTGTTTCCTTTGTGAATTTTCCAAGTACCTTCGGCCCGGGGCAACAAGCAAGGGGCAAATTTAAGGAGTGGTGAAACCAAAAGTGGCTTGGGTGCTCCTGTCAAAAAATAAAAATCAACATGTCCAGCATTTGACATACATACACTCCAAACTTGCATCTTGTACGTGAAGCAGGGTCAGATCAGGCCAGGCCAGGCCCTACTCCCAATGGTAGTTATTGCTGGAGAAGTATAATGTCACAGGCAAAGAACGTTGGACCAAATAGTGCCCCTTACCGCCATATCCCCATACTCCTAAGTCAAATGGGGCACTTTGACATAGTCTTAGTGCTATCTATGGAAACGCAAAAATAAATAAACCATCCCTTGATGACTAATCTCAGACTTCAGGCAATGTACGAATGGGTGGCCAGGAGTACACACTGAACTGCACATTCCTTGGTGGAAACTTTGTACCACTTGTACTTCTGTTAATTTGACTCATTAATAGAAATGGTAACACCAGAAGGGAGGAGACTCTGATTTTTCATAGAGAGAATCAGTATCTGTCTACTCTTCCATTCTCTTCCATTAGCCCACCCTGCAAAACATCAACAATAAGACATTCTCCTCCAGATTTTTAATTTTAATTTCTGCAAACATTGTCAACTTTGCCAATGATAAAGCAACGATTTCCCCTCTTCAAAAAAAAGGAGAGAGAGAGAGAGAAAGAAAGAAAAGAAAGTAAGAAAGAAAGAGGAAGGAAGAAAGAGAGAGAAAGAGAGAAAGAGAAAAAAGGAAGGAAGGAAGAAAAGCAATAGTTCCAGATGTGACAAGTTCATTGCAAGAAGAGTCAGAGCAAGAAAGTTGCAGAAATAGAAAATTATTTTAATTAAAGTTAATTATCCTTGAGGCATTTAAAACACACACACACACACACATATACTCACATCCAAATCAAAGGATACATGAAAAGTTCTCTTAAGGAAAAATAATTTGGCAAGTGATTGCCTGGTAGAAATTTACACCACTGGTAAAGTTATTCACTGGATACAGAACAGCTACACAGGCAAGTTCATGGGAGAAACCAGCTCTTTAAATTTCAATAGAAAGTTAGAAGGCCGTTGCCTATTTGGCTTAGCTTTAAATCTGCCAAGCTGGCATGGGGGCATCTCATTTTTTTAAATACAGGTCTTCATTCTAAAACAAAATTGGACCCAACTGTCCCTTGCAATTACATTTCGGGGGCTCAAGCTGGGTGTTCGTGTTTTTTCTAGGTGATTAATAGCGCTTACATTTAAATGGTCACAGTCCACTTCCACAGTCATTAACACCCCATTAAGATGGATGAGAAGAACTTCACACCTTTTGTTTCAGTCCACTGGGCCATGGACTTAAAACAGCAAGGCACTGATTTAGGAAGGGAAGATTATCTGCACAACCAAACAGGCTAAAACTTCCTTTAAAAACATTTTTAAAAGTCCTTATAAAACCTTATTTTTAAAAACACTCTTTAAATATCATTTTAAGGCCACTAAACCCAGAGTTTCCCCGTACCTGAACTTATGCATATATTTGGCATGGTTCTTCAGTAATGTTTACGAAGCTCAGGGTTTCTCCCCTATTGTTTCTTTTGCTCTAAGCCTATAATTATAATGGGGAGACTTCTGTTTCTAAGAAAAAGTAGTAGTAACATGAATATCAAGTTACCTTTGAGAAAAAAATACATTCGTGGAAGTCCATGCATGACAACCTAAACACTGGCTCCATTTCTCCCAAATGATAGTGGAAATGTCATGTTTTTGGAAAATTCAAAGAAGAGATAATTGTTTCTATTTAAAGGAGGATGAAGAATCTAAAAGTTGAGAGCAGGATGCTGCCTAAAACTGTTTAACCATGGATGTGGCCAATGACACTTGGTATTTTTAATCTCTTGTCAGAAAGCCTTCCTACCAGAGACCCCTGTGTGATGACAGCAGTGAACTTTGTAGAAAAACCACTTGGTTTACAAACTTGCAAAACACTGTACTTCATCCTTGGAGTTGAAGTTCTCACGGGCAGAGCAAGGCACATTCTCCTTTTAGAACCAACCAACACTGAACTGCCAGGGTGGTTCTTATGTGAACAGGAGAGGGTCGGTCAACATGGTATCAACATTTTTATCATTTGGCTTAGCAGTTAAGGAAGTGACTTTATTGAATCAAGTTCTTTATTACTATCATCTTTGTTATTATTATCTTCCGTTGAAACAGATGCCTTTCAAATCATGCAGCAAAATTTTTAAAATAATGACAACATGCATATCTTAATCAAGTCAAAGTCCAGAATCTACAGGCATCTCACACCACATTCACACACACACCTGATATTCTTTGTTATACTTTTACATAATATACAGAAAGTCTTTCCCTAGCAGCAGCCACTTACAGCATTCTGACAAGGTATCTACATACAATTTTGATAAAGGCAAAAGTTCTTTCTTCTATTTGAAGATCGCAATCATTTTAAAAATTACTATATCCTTATTTATCTCACCTTTAAAATTACAAAGTTAACCATTTTCTCTCTTCACTCTTACTACATTTGAAGGACTGTCCTGTTGCTATTAGGGACCAGTCCTTCTATAAGTGTTGTAGAATTCAACGCCTTCATCCTGTCTAGGGTTTAATACTCTTTTTACTCCATCATCAGTTTCTTCTCCTGTATTGGCTTTTTCTCATCAGCATACAAGCATGCTCCAGTTTTGTTTATGTTTTTTTTTAAAAATACCCCCTTCCAACTGTCACTCCATTGCTTTGTTCCAATCCACAGGAAAATTTTTCAAAAGAAATTCTCACATTCTTAACTCACCTTCATTGAACCCACCTCTTTGTTTTCTGTGCCCACCACTGCACTGATATTGTTGTTACAACCACCTGCAACAAGCTCCACGTTGTTGATTCTATGAACACTTCTCTGACCTCATTTTCATCAGGTTCTCAGTAGTATTTAATATGGTCGTCTGTTTCCCTGTTCCCAAAACATGCTCCCTGCTCTCCACTCTGTGGTGATTTTCTTCCTACCTCCATGGCCAGTCCTTCTCAGACTTCTTTCTTGGTTCCTAGGCATCTAGTCGACCTTGATATTTGGAACACTCCAGAGCTTGGTCCTGTGTTTTATCATCTTCTGGTGGGAGCAATAGATGATAATATATGAGGCAAGCCAGGGAAGTCATCCAAGAGAAATGGACCATTCTGCTAGTTCCCTGTCTTCTTTGCCTGGGGGACCGGCCAAGGAGGTCAAGACGGCTTAGTGCGGCAGGAAGAAAACATGTAGAGTATGGTATTTAGAAAGTAGAAGTGACCAACAGTGCTAAATGTAACCAGAAGTTAAGTGACATGAAGAATAAAATATATCCACTGGATTTTTTGACACGAAGGTTTTTAATGACCTTAGAACCAGTTCACTGGATATGAGGCAGAAGCCAGCAGAGTGGATTGAGCTGTGAGTGGTGAAGAAGCAGAAATAGGGAGAAAGATGCCTATTGGACAACTAGGTACTAATATACTTTAAAATTCTTCAGAATAAGTAGTGTGATTTATATGTGTATGTAGGCTAACTTTAATTAGACCCCAAGACGAGGTTAGTGAGCACTTGGAGAACTTAACTAGGAAACTAGATTACAGAGGCACTAAGGCAAGCACTTCAAATATCATCTCAGTCTACACTAGATAGTTAATTAGCGTAGTGGGTATTAGAAATAAATTTTCTTTTGTGCAATGAGTAGCATTCAAAAATTATATGGGTTCTGCCACCCCCAGCTGAAAGAAATGAAAGAATCTAGCCAACCTACTGGCCTAATATCTTTTAACTAGAGCCTAGATCTATAGCTCCATTTGCTCCTTTGTCAGTCCCCACCCCCCACCCAAGTATGGAGTTCTAATGCCAACTAGAAGTTCTGTAGATTATCTCAGTGTCTGCTTTAGAGTAAATCTTTCCAAAGGACAGCGATTAAGGACTTAGTTGATTTTATGGGAACTGGTTCTATGAATTTTATGCCTAGTTTCTAATAAGTATTTGTATAAGTAGCAGATTTCAAACTGAGACTTGCATTCATTATAACACACCACCTGGAAGGGAGGTTATAAGGAGGAACCAAGAAGCCCTATCTGTCTGTAAGGATCAGAGCCTACAGGTGTTTACCAAATAACCTGACCATTGTTGAAATGCAGACTTGGCTTGAGGTCACTTGATAAGAACAACTTTCTAGAGAAGTGTAGCTATGAAAGGAAGGAGAAAGGCAGGGAGAGTGACCTGCACTCAAGAAAATTTTTTTTTTATGTTTGTTTACTTACGTTTTTAAATGGAAGAGATACCAACATATAAACACTGATGAAGGGATCCTGGAGAAGATGAAGGATTTAAGATAAGGAATATAAAGAGAAAGAACAGGAGCCAAGAAGCAGAGGAAGACGGGACTTAAAGCAAAGGCAAGGGAAGCCTTAGAAATAGCAGTCTCCCTGTTCTAAACTGAGGGAAGGAAACGAGGATGGGGCAGTATTGGATAGCTTTGTAAGTTTTGTAGCAGAGACCTGAAAGAGACCTTACATACTTCCCCAGGAGGTGAAATACAAGGTGAATTCATTCTTTGTGGGTGAGTGTGGTGGTAGATAATTCACAGATTTTATTGTCCAAATACAAAATTGATCAATGGGAACTCAGTTTAACATTTAGAGTTTCGGTTGTTGGTTATTCTGAAGATAATAGTACCGTGCTTGTATAAGAAAATAAAGGGGGAAAATCTGTGAATTCATAGTGGAAACTTATTTTAGTTTTTCCTGCAGTTTCCTTGTTTCCAGTGCTCAAAATGGAGACTGTCATTTAATCAGTTTATTTGGGAATTAGATCACTGCCTTGTAAAAGAGAGTGATGTCCATTACCTCATAAATACATTAATAAAAAGACATAGTCACTCCTGCCACACCCTAATTCCCAGGGGGAGGGGTGGGGAAAAGAAGATCAATATGGAGAGTACAAATTAATTTCTTTCTTTTTGTTTTTCTTTCCCTATCTTATGTCTTAAGTAATTTGGGAACAGGCGCCTTCTTGCATTTACCTGGTTTTGAATTTGTTTCAATCCAGCTTTGGGGTTATAGTTTATTTTGCAGCTGTCATTCTAGCTTCTATTATTTTCCATTTCAAAACCAACATTTTAAATCATTATCTTTTAGATGTCAGTCATATGGGAAAGTACCTCCTATAAATTGCTGGAGAGCAAAATTTTTAGTTTCTATACCAATTACTTTTTTTTTTCACGTTAAATGGAAATAGTACCTAGCTTCAGTTTTCTTCTTAATTTTTTATTCTGTGTGAAACACCAGAAAATCAGTGTTTGACAGGTAGGTTATATGCAAAATGCAAAGGTTAGAAAGTATGTGAATTACCCATACATATGGTCTGGGGTTTGGGTATTATTGAGACTTAGAAATCTGGAGTATTTCATCTTGATTATAAAGCCCTGTGGAATGCTTCGGGTGTCTCTCCACGTGGTGGAAGAGATGGGAGAAAACTGGCAGAGGCTCTCCCTTCCCACCCAGTTTAACTGACTGAGACAGGGCAATTTTGTTGGAAAAGTCTGCTGGCAATCTGTAGGTCTCAGCTTACTCCTCTATGCCTTGCTGAGAGAAAGAGCTGTGGGAAGAGAATCAAGTCATGAAACTTTTCTGCTCTAGTTTAAAGCTTATGAAAGCAAATGATCTCCAGGGCAGTAATCCTTTCACCTTGGTAAACATGCAACAAATCTACACGAAAGGAAAGCCGAAAGACATCGCATTTCTCCTCCTGCGGCAACTCAGATATCTGGAGGCTCCAGTCTGACTAATAGGTGTCTCATGAGTCTCCACAGGAGGAGAAACATCCTAAGAAAACAAAAGAGACAGAAGTTTGAGGGTAAAAAAAATCACGAATTCCCATAAAGCCCAAAGTTACTCTGACGAGAAGCCCTGCGTTATTTCTTTGTCCTTACTGCACAGATAAAGATAGTTTGACAGAAATCAACGTGGGGTGCTAATAGTCGTTTTGCTTTATTTTTAAACTCACAACAAGATGTCAGGTTTTGTGTTGTTCTACTTTATAATCAACCTCATTCCTTCCTATTTACTGGCACACACTCCCTCAGTAACTTGCTGTGGCAGGGAGTGACTTGGAGAGATAATCTATTAAACTCGAACTGAAGGATTTTTTTTCCCCTGTAGGTCTGTTTACCGATCTTAATTATTGATTGAAAATTGTTTGCAATGGATAAGAATACATGCTGAAGGTAAGGAATGAAAACACACACCCAAACCTAAAGATTTTTTTTTCCCCGAGTCATACGTTTCTTTTAAAATATTGGTATGGATGGTCAGTGTATTTGAGGACATTTAGCAATCTGTACCAGTGCTTTCATTTCCAGAAATCTAATATCAGGTCAAGTTAGTGTTGTTTTTCAAGCCCTTATCAGCAAACAGGAGCATGAAAAATAGCATTTGATATATAGTCCCTAGAGAAAATGGTAAGGCAACCTGGCACCGAGTTATGGGAAAACTCCAATTATGGATGTTATACCAAGATTTTTATCAATCAAGCTGTGACTTTTTCCCACCAGGGATACATTGCTTGGTGAAATACCTGAGCTTGTTTTTAAAAACCAGGCTTCTGGGCAGCACGGGAAGGGAAGGGGGAGGATGTGAGGGGGCCACTCTACATCTGATCGTAACGTCTTTAAAGAGAATAAGAGAAATTCACTGTGGGAACAAAGCTAGGCCACCATCGGCATGCAAGTGCCCTTCCTGAGCAGTAGGATGAAAAGACCACCCCCCTCCCAGGGTGAAGACTTCACCAAAGAGTGAAGCGTAGTTTTATAGTCACCCTCTTCCCGCCAGTGTAATGATGAGAAATCCTTTGAAAACTTCTGCCATCACTCACTAAAAACCATTAGCAGAAGTTTGGCAATGACCGTGGATATTCCGCCTTCTACAAATGAGACAAACGTGGCTGAAGAGATGAATTTTTTCCCCTTGCTTCCCCAGAGACAGACTGGGACACTGAGGAGATGATCAGCCAGTGACATAAAGACCACCAAGTAAAACACAAAAGAAAGCCTAGAGTTGAAAGATAGTTCCCCCACCAAAATCTTGATATTCTCTTCCATTTCCTCTCATTCACTATTCATTCATTTCACCAATATTAATTTATAATGGGACTAGCATGCAGCAAGATAATTTTTGTTAATATTTGTGTTTTTCTTCTGAACTCCTGTGACTTTCCCCCCAGTCAGCCAGAGGCAAGCACATAGCCTTGAGGAGAAGTCAATTTTGGATATTTGTTTTTAATTTCTGTAACAGTGTCTAGAGAATCAAAAAGAGTGCGCCTGAGGGAAGCAAATAATCAAGTTCAGCCCATAAGAATAGAAAACGTAAAAGAAAAGGCTGAGGCAGGACAGGCCTAGAGGCTTCAGAAAGGAGGGGGTCACAGTGCACTGCAGAGAGTGGCTTTGGCCAGTGCCAGGGGCCCTGTGGAAAGCCGAAAGCCGCCTCTCAGGATTCTGGGAGCACAGCAGAAAGGCTGGGGTGAAGACCCACATTGGATATTCTTTGTGATGCTGTGGAGTGAGGACCTCAAATCAAAGGCTGCCTGCCCGTCTCCATGAATCTGCTACAGGAGGACCCCTCACTGTGCCTGGGACTCTGCAAGATCGTCTGAGCTGACTTGTAAGAACTACTACCCTCTCTTTTTGCCCAAACTCCAAACAAGCATAAGTCCTCAAAACAGAAAACAAGATTGCCTATCCCAGTGGTGCCTACACCACTGATTGCATCAGTGGTGGCTTTGAATTGTAGAGGGAAACCTCAGGGTGAGATGACAGTGGCAAAAGAGATGTTACAACTTTGTGGAGCCTATGTGCCAGGCATTTTGCTACCTGGGACTGAAAGAACATGAGACACAGTTAACAGCTCTAAGCAGGTGTAAGAGGTTTAAAAGAAAAAAGCGGGGAGAACAAATAGATAACCATAAAAATAGAAGGAATACTGCATTAGCTGTAGGAACATAGAGGAGAATCTGGACACCAGAATTGTTGCTTCAGCTGAATCTTCAACAATTAAAAGACTTTAACCACAGGGGAGGTGTATTAGTTTCCTATTGCTGTTGTATAAAATTACAACAAATTTAGTGGCTTAAAAATAACAAAAAGTGTATTCTTTTACAATTCTGGAGGTCAAAAATCTGAAATGGGTGGGTCTTACTAGGCTAAAATCAAGGTGTCTGCAGAGCTATGTTCCTTCTGGAGGCTCTAAGAGAAAATCTGTTTGTTGCTTCTAGGGGCTGCAGGATTCCTTGGTCCACGGGCCCCTTCTAGCAATGACTTCACTCTGACCTCTGCTTCCTTCATCACATCACCTTCTCTGATTCTGACCCTCCTTCCTATAAGGACCCTTGTGATTACATTGGGCCGTCTGGGTAATCCAGGCTAATCTCCCCATCTCAAGAGACTTAATCACACCTGCAAAATCCCTTTGGCCATTTAAGGTAACATTCACAGGTTGCAGGGACTAGAATGTGGATGTCTTTAGGGAACCATTCTTCTATCTTCCACATAAGAGTTCTGGACAAAGGCAACAGCCAAAGTAAAGCCCAGAAGGTGCAGGGAACAGTAAGTATGAGCGAAACCCCAAGCTTATAAGGCTAAAACAAAAGGGAGTGAGGCAGGAGTGATGAGAGAGGGTACAATGGGGCAGACAGAGACAAGGTCAGGAAGAGGTTTGTATTCCATTTAGGGAACTGGAATTTATGAAGAGAGCAATAAGTAGCCATCTGTGCATTTTAAATATAACATCATCAGATTTGCCTTCTAGAAAAATCATTCTGGCTACAGTATAGTGCAGTGTATAAGAGCCCAAGGAAACTGTGATGTTGAAGGCAGGAAGACAAACCAACTGTTTTTCTGAGCCACGTAAAAGTAATTATGAGCCTGACTGAGGCAATCTGTATAAAGAGGAGTGGGTGAGTTCAAGAGAAATCACAGAGTGCCTATCCACAGGATGTGGTGATTGAATCTAATGTGGAGGCAAGAAAAGAGTCAAAGGTGATAGCCAGGTTGTCATCTTTTGTGACTGCATATATGGGGGTGCCTCTGTCAGTGCTTTTCACTGAGTTCAAGAATGAGGAGAGGCGGATCAGGCTTCAGATTGACAGTGATGTGATAACACATCTCATTTCCATCCCAATACTCTGCTCCTTAATTCCTGCCTTTCAACTCTCAACATTTACCTGTATGATGCACAATTATTGAGATTATTGGAATGCCAATAGTCCCCCAAATTCAAAGTGCTACTTGTGTATTATTTTGGCTTCAATCAGTCCAGTACTTTTTTTTCTGTCTTGTTCCTTCAGATACTATAAATTATCCAGGCAAAATTTGCATGGTTTGGGCTTGGTGTAATGGATCTTTGGTGTGCCACCAAGGTCCCCTACTTCAAGACTTAGGCACTTGCTCCTCCAGCTACACATCCAATGCCTGGTCCAGGCAGGAGTATGAAGTCCCAGCCTCTGGCTTTGGTCTGAGATTCAGTATGGATCTAAAGAGCCATACTAGCTTTCTAGCTCCCTGTGCGGTCTGCTGAAGTCTGTCTTGCAACTGAATCATAGTTTAACATCTCTCTCTGCCCAACCCTACTTTCTATACCTCCTTAGACGTCATCCATCACTATTCCACCAGCGTCTCCTCCTCATCTCACACCTATGACTGCGTGACAGTGGGGTGTCCCTTTATGACCAGCTGCTGGAGGAGAAAGTCATGGATCGTTTAGCTTAGCATGCAGATGCAAACCAGAAATGGTCTGCCATTGCACTTACAAGGTGGACCTAAAAGACATCAGTGAGGAGATCCTCTCAATGGAGCTTCAGGTGGTGCTACTGGTCATCCACTTTGTGTGGAAAACGTAGTGGCCTGAGGCAAGTAAATCACCCGAAGTGGCAAATGGCGTGGATGATTGATCAGGAGTCTGGAAGGAGAAAGGTTGAAAGATCAGGGACAATAGGCAAAAAGGTGTGTAGTTACCGGAATGGGCACAAAGTCTGAAGATCTTTGTATCATGTGTTAGTGCCTACCAGAGATCAGGCACCCCAGAGCAGGCACTAATCAACAAAGTAGACAAGATGACTTGGGCAGGGGACATTATACAGCCTACGTCATCAGCCATCCCAATGCTGAAACAATATTTGCATGAACAGAGTAGCTTCATTGGCAGGGATGGAGGATATGCTGGTCCAAACAGCATAGACTTCCCACTCACTAAGGGTTGTCTAGTTACTCTGCTCCTGAATGGACAATCTGCTGGCAACAAAGACTAAAACCAAGCCCCAACTATGGCATCAGCCCTTGGAGAATTAAAACATCACATGGTGGCCATCAATGACATTGGACCTCCTCCCTCCTGGAACAGGTAGTAAAATAGAGTTGATTCCAGGGTAGAAGAAAAGTCCAATGTAACAGACTTGCCACCAAAGAATGTTTCGTCTCCTCAAGAGAGAGTGCCGTATCAGCAGTTCAGTGCTGGTCTCTGTTGGTGGCAGCAGTTCGTCTTGCCTGGCAATGATTAAGTAGAATGCTTTCATGATGGGAGAGAGAAAGCTTCTCACCATATTTTAAGCTACTTCCCAGTCACTTTGGGCTCCTTGAGTCAAGTGACCGGCAGATAAGGAAACACTTTCCCCAATGAGTCATTTATTTGAAAATAAATGGACAAGTACACCCGCTATGACCTGAGAAGGACATGGTGACTGCTCAGAGTTAAAGTCTGGGTCAGAGTTAAGGTCTAGGTGAACCACCTAGACAAACAGGTGCAGGCTGAAGTGGAGAGGAATCTAGAAGGGATAGTAAAGGAAGGAGATGATATTTGTTGCAGTCCTGAGACCAAAGGCTGTGGTGGGGCGCTATAGTTCATCTTACAAACCTTACTGTAGTAAGTTTCCCCAGGAAAAGAAATCAATTTGAATTCCAAAGGAGTCATTCCCAGATAGGGAGTACTAGGCAAGCGGGTCTGAGTAGCGCATGTGGTGGGCTCTAGCACCCCCTTTTGGGACTGAGACACTCATTCCCAACTGCTGGTTGTGTTGTCTGCTGACAGCCCACTGTTGAGTCCCTCCTCAGGGATTGCCCTCAATGTGGGTTACCCCACATCAAATCACTAGTCAATGAGAGTTACAAAAGCTGGAACCCCTTACCTTAGTCCAAGTCATCTCAAAAGAGCCATCCCAGCTGAGAGCTCCGTGTGAATTGGCTGAGGGCTCTGTTGCAACTGCCTTGCCATTCAACATCTCTCTCTACACAACCCCACGTCCCTCTTCCCATTAGAAGTGTCTTTCCCAAGACCTCTCCCAATAGACCAGCTGCACACAAATCTCCATTGCAGTTGGCTTCCCACTGAACCCAAATTATAGCAATTGGCTTTCTGTTTCTTTGTTTTTTTGTTTTTTCTGGCGCCATTCAATCTACTAGAAAGCCTTCTGTACATTTACAAAACTATATAAAAGCTCTGGTGTCCTCAGCTGCATTAAGGTTGAATACCTCATATTTTTGGTATTATAAACAAGACCATGTTACTAAGCCTTATGGTTCATTATTCCTAAGTAAGTCTAAAGCTGTTTATACGTTAACAAAACATGATACACCTGTAAGAACTCCAAGGAATGTGGTATATTCTGTCTGGATCACAAAATAGTATATTTTAGAAAAGCTTACTGCGCATCATGTACTCTTGCAAATATTTACCAGAAAACAATTTGTTAAGTTTGGGTCCATAATTCTTTCACTCTCTTGGACTCAGTGCTTGGAATACCCATTGGTCTACAGGCAGTAGCTCAAATGCCATCATTACAGAAATAAATCCTTTATTACATGGATTTATTTAATGCAATGAAGTTTCTTTTACTTCTAATATTAAAGTAATGGCACACCTTATCAGTGGTGTCTTAGAGTTGAAAGAATAACAGTAATAAGAGTTTATATAATATCTCCTACTACTGTGTTATTAACATTTCATCTTTAAAATGTATCTTACCTCATAGTGCCCTGTCAATAAAGAACAATATTCCTTTTTGGACTCTTACTAAAGTCAAGAATTCAGAAACCAGAATGGTGGTTTTCCAGAATTAACTTGCTAGAGAATTCTTAGTCTCAGTAACTTTAGTTTCTTCATTTTAAATATCTCACATTTTCCAAAGCAACATAAAACATTAAAATTTTCATGTTATCAGTTTGTTTTATGTTGCTTCTAGGACCATTGGGATTTCTACTTAAATGTGTCAAAGGTGTTCCTCAAAACTATCCTCAAAATGTGTCATAGGCTGGTCAAAGCAGAAGTCTTGACTTCTCCCCTATGACAAAAAAAGCTATTCTTTTCCAATCTCAGAAAGTAGCATCACCACCCACCTTGTTCAAGTCAAAATTCTGTTTTATTCCTCCTTTCCTCACTCAAAAAACAGCTCATCAGCAAGTTCTGTTACCTCTATCTCTAAAACATCCTGAATCTATCCTATCATCAGCACTCTCACCCTGGCCAAGCTACCATCGTTTCTATCCTGTTATGACCCCCAAACTGCTCTTTCTACCTCCATTCCTGCCCCCTTCAGGACACACATAACTATCCAAAAAACTTTTTTTTAATGCAAAGCAAAAGACATTATGATTCTGTTCAGCTCTCTGATACTCCCCGTTGATTATAGAATAAAATTAAAAACTCCTTACCATAGCCTACAAGCCACCCTGCCATCTCTATCCTCTGTCCTACCACCTGAGCTCATATCATATTATCTCCTCACTCTCTAGCTTCATACTCTTTGACTTTAGTTGTTACTGTAGTTGTTGTTCAAATATGCCAGTTTCCTATCTGCCTTGGAACTCTTGCTCTGTTCCCTCTGCCTGGGACATTCTGCTCCACGGCTTCCTGTTTGCTATGTCTCTTCATCAGGGTCTTAGCTCAACTGTCACCTTCTCAGGGATTTCCCTGAACCAACTCCAAAGTAGATTACTTGTCTTGCTAGGCACTTGTTAACAGACTACCTTGTTTCTGTTTTGTAGTCTTATCACTGTCATATATTTTCATTTTATATTTAATGTTTCTCCCTTACTGGTACATGAAAATAGGAGATATATATATATATTTTATAATCTCTCTCTCTCTATATATATATATATATATATACACATAGATATATTAAATATATATCTATATATATCGATAGATAGATATTTTTTAATAAATTTATTTATTTATTTTTGGCTACGTTGGGTCTTCATTGCTGCACGTGGGCTTTCTCTAGTTGCGGCGAGCTGGGGCTACTCTTCCTTGCGGTGCGCGGGCTTCTCATTGCGGTGGCTCCTCTTGTTGCAGAGCACGGGCTCTAGGCACACGGGCTTCTGTAGTTGGGGCATGTGGGCTCAGTAGTTGTGGCTCGCAGGCTCTAGAGCGCAGACTCAGTAGTTGTGGTGCATGGGCTTAGTTACTCTGCGGCATCTTCCCGGACCAGGGCTCGAACCCATGTCCCCTGCAATGGCAGGCGGATTCTTAACCACTGTGCCACTAGGGAAATGTATATATAATAACGTAAATATATTTTATGTTTATTTATATTTATGCATATATTTATATGCATGAATATATAATATACAGTTGACCATTGAAAAAATGCAGGGGACTAGAGGTGCCAACTCTCTGGACAGTCAAAAATCCACATATAACTTGACAGACAGCCCTCCATACCCTCAGTTCCTCCATATCCCTGGTTCCAAGCAACCGTGGATCGTGAAGTACTGTAGTATGTATTTAGTGAAAAAAAATCTGCCTATAAGAGAACCCATGCAGTTCAAACCCATGTTGTTCTAGGGTCAGCTATTTATATATAACTCTATATTTATAAAATGTATCATTATATATAAATACAATATATTATATATTTAAAATAATATAAATAGATGTATAAATGAATGAATACTATCTCAGTATATAGGGCAAGGAGTTTAGTCTCATACAGAGAATGAGCTTTATATCTAATAAAATATGTATTAAGTTAAAGGTGTCTCCATCAAAAGTACAAACTTATGTGTAATTTCCTTGTAAGGAATTAAACTCGAAACCGTGTTTTCCAAATTCTAAGACAAATATATTTTCTCACATTTTACGTTTCTATACGTATTGTAATCCATGGGTTTATTTAATGCAATAACGTTTCTTTTACTCCTAATATTAAAGTGATGGTGCATCTTATCATCAGCGGAGTCTTAGAGTTGAGGGAATAATAGTAATTAGAGTTTAATAAATGTTGAATTGAATGCAAGAATGAAGCCCCTACCTTGGAAACACCTGGCCATGTGCATGTGGGACAGATAACAGAATTACAGTAGGATCAGTGATTGCAGGACAGCCTGCTCTGTCTTTCTCTGACTGACTCTGACAGAGGGACAGGGAACTGAACCCCTGACTGTGAGCTCATTATTGCCAAGCTCCAGCTAACCAATTTAGATAATACCTGGGTCAGAAAGCAAAAAAATAAATGTGAATGCAACTTCAACAATACATATAAAATCTCACTAAATTGTAAAGAAAATTAAGGTTTTTCAAATAATAGTAGCTTTCTCCTATGAATGTTTTTGATAACCTTATCAGTGTCTCTGAGATTTTCCACATATACAACATTTTTTTTCTATTTTATTTTTTAAAACTTGAGAGAAACCAGTAGTACTTAATTTTCATATTTAGGCAGTGTTAACACGTAAAGAGTGTAGAGTGAATTAAAGTTTGCACCTCTTCTGCTGCTATTAGGTGATTTAATTAAAGCAGTGAGATTTAATAATTTCTCATAGTCCTCTTATCTGTGATGTGAGCATAAACCACCCCCCTAAAAGATAAAGTCCCATGGTGTCATGGGAAGAAATCAGAAATAGCATTCCTTGTTTCTCTCCCTCTCACTTCTGAGTGGCTATATAGGATGCAAGGACAGATAAGTTTTTCAGATGACTGTAGAATAGCAACCAGCTCCACGTATATCAGCCCTACAACCAACACGTTCCCTAGACCTTAGGATAGTAAATGAGCTTTACCTTGCATGCCTACTCTGATTAGCGTCATCATCATGCAACACTGGTTTGAGAAGGATTTCTGAAGTCCAGCCAGGCTTAGAAAGAAAGAGTACTATCATCAATTAACAAATCGGAGCAATTTACATAGACTATAGTGACCAGAAATGGAAATTCCAGGCCTAAGTAAACCCAGTATTTAGCCATGGCATTATGTGCTTTAAAGTGTGTGTGTGTGTGTGTGTGTGTGTGTGTGTGTGTGTGTGGCAGCGGTTGATAAAGTAAATTAGAAAAGTTTACTCTCTAATTCCTACAGTTAAAACTGATACTTTTAACTATGTTCTCAACATTAGTTTTTGAGTGCCAGCAATGAGCCACATATTGTCTTAGGTGCTGAGGATTGGTCAACAACCAAAACAGCAAAATACTGCCCTCATGGAGCTTATATTCTAATGAAAACAATAAAAAATAATGTCAAATATGCATATAGTGTTCCTCGTGTGCCAGATTTTGTTCTAAATGAATTTTTTTAATATTTTAGCTCATTTAATTTTCACAAGAACCCTACAACATGGGTGATGTTGCGTCCTAAAGTCACGCAGCAATTCAGTGGTAGGACTGAGTTTCTAACACATGTTTTCTAGCTCCAGAGCCTGGATATTAACCACTGCTCTATATTGCTTCCTCTATGCTACACTGCTGCTCATTCTTTTAGGTACTGGACTACAGTGGTGAACAAAACAGAAGAAGTCCCTGTCCTCACATTAACTCACATTCTGGAGGAGGGAAACAGACTATGACCTCTAATCACTATTTGAAATAATTTTCAAATAGTCATTAGGGGTATGGATAAACCAAAGGAGAGCAGTATCATGAAGGACAATCAGGAAACGGCTCTCTAAGGAGATGAGAACTGAATGATAGATGGGATCACACAGAAGTGTGGGAACAGAGGGAGCAACTGGTGCAAAGGCTCTGAGATGAGGAATCAGCTTAGCACGTCTTTGGAAGGCAGTGTGTGAGATGAAGAGTGAGGATGGGGAGAACAGTGAGAGATGAGATAAGAGAGAGAGGCCTTAGCCAGATCATGGAGAACATTGCAGGTCATAATAAGGGGTGAGGATTTTGTTCTCAGAGCAATGAGAAGCCACTGGAGGGTTTTAAACCAATAGAGGTACAATATAATTTAGGTTTTTAAAACAAAAATAAAAAGGTAAAGGAAATACAGACATCTCTAATATATGATATTTGGCATTTGTCTTAATTTGCTCATTAATTAATTTTCATTTTCTAATGTTTGCATCTTCTAAAATAAGCTTAAAAGTGAGTGGGTTGTTATCATCCTACCCACACATTTCCGGCATATGCTCATTAGCTGAAATGCTCCACCACAGAGCTTTAGAACAATTGCTATAAGCCCTAAGAAGAATTATAAACAGAACCAGTTCCAAAAGTGGAGGCAGGAAGAATGAAGGAGGACAGACTACATCACATTTAATACCAAGACCGTCCTTAAAGAAGCATGGGGATCTAAAAGCCCCCTGGTTCCATGCCACAGTCCCTTTCCTCTGTTTTGATCAGTGTCGTTGTCCTGAGATTTTGGTCTTCAACTGATATGCTGAAGTGATCTTCACTAGCTCTTTTTCAGGGTGATAATATATTGATTCAAAAACCAGAAGCACACAGGCACTGGCCAATTGGAGTAGATGCTGCCTGTAGCACTGGGACAGAGGGCCTCTGCTCTGCCAGGAATTGTACCTTGCGTTGCTGAATTGTGGAGAGGTCTTAGGGGTCCAGGGTCTAGGGGAAGATGCAGGGATTGTTGGTAAGGGAGGCTACTCAAGACAGTGGCTATTTACCAACTAATACAGATGTAATTCAGTATTTTAACAATTCTTATGGCCATGCTGATATTATTGTCTACATTACCCTGTCTCCTGGATAATTTAACAAAGAGCATGCTGAGCCGGGTGTGTCCAGCAGAAACAGGCAGGAGCTGGTTTCACATAAAGTTGTGTCAACTCTTTCCTTCAAATACTTGGGCTGTTTACACAAGAACAATCAAATGTATTGGCTGGAAGTTTTCCCTCACTGTGAGAGAACAGACTGATTCCCATAACACATTTTTGCTGGAATAGCTAGCTGCATCAAACCAGCTCTGTTAGGAAAACACCACCCACCTCAGTCTGGTCAGCCTTGAACCAGACTGTTGTCCTCATACAGACACCAAGTCATAGTACAACAGAGAATAGTTTGCCAGTGAATATTAGTTGGTTAGCCACAATTTAGTAATAAAGGTATTGTAGCAGACATACTCACAGTTATTATTCTTAAACGACAACCAACACAGCATCTACCTTGGATAGCTTTTCAGAAGCACATTTCTTCCTCTCAAGGAGTTTTTATAAATACTCACACCCCAATTTGAAATAATCAGTTATAGAATTTCTGATAAAAGTTCAAAACATCTCTCCATCTTTAAACCATATAACTTTTCAAGTGCCTTTAAGTGATTACTTTATAATTCATATAAATAAACATATCAATATATAATGAAACATTTGGATCCATGAGATACAAAGTAAATTGTTTATTAATAGATAATTCTCATGGTGTTTAGGGACCTATTTTTTGCTGGAAGTACACTGTACATCAATGTAATGTCTAGCTCTGTGATTTCTTCAAAGACTTTTTTGCTTCCAGTATGTTGCTGATAGTTTTCTTTTGCAGGGAAGAAGTGGGAATACCATTTACATTAGCCTAATTTTAAGGTTTTTGTAACATTTTTCTGGCTAGCTAATACTTTTACATTAAGGCTATTTTTTCTCTAAAGAATAGTAATATAATAAAACCCTTTTTTTTCTGGAATAGTGTAGAAAAATTGGTACCATATGCTCTTTCTTTTCATTCATGATATTTTATGTAAATGTAGTCGCTTTTTAAAATTATAGTTTATGAAGTCCATAGTCATGAAAGTGTTTCCATAAAATTGTAGTCACAAATGTACATGTCTACGGTTTTTGTTTTTATTTAAATTATAATTATTCCTCTTTAGCTGTCAAGCCCAGTTTTTAATTCAATTTAAATATCCGTTTCCTATTACATTAACAGTGTAACACAAATTTAAGAATGAAAGCATGTTAAAAGATCATAGCCAATTTTAATGTCTAAGCCATTTGAAAAATTGATTTTAAACATTTCAATCTATCATATTTAAATGAAAAGAACATTAACAAACGTTAGTTGCTTTTTAGACAAGTAGCATTCATAGAGGTTCATCTAAATTAGCCTTTCAATTCTGTGACTAGCTAGAATCCATATTTTGCAATAAAAATAATAAAGGTGGGTCATATCCTCAATCATTACCTCATCCAAACAAGCGTAAGGAAATCACTAGCCTATATGCCTGAAATTAACAGAGTTATATTTATAGTAACTCAAAGCACTTCATCTCCTAGTACTTGCCCATAATAAGATCTATGCTTCCATACTGTACAATTTTCTTGTAGTTAGAGTTAGTTCAACACATTAATTATGTCAAGGGTATTTTAGGCAATTGTCCAAGATGCACTGGCTTCAATGGGTACTTGGTACTTGTTTTGCCAACATCCAGCCTCCCTTCTTCAACAACCCTAAATATCATCTCAGCTTCTACCCTTCCTTCAGTCTCAGTCTTTAAACCACTTTAAGGAAATTAGCACATTATCCATCCCCAGGCATAGGGGTTGGTTCAGGGATGGGATGTGACCAAAACTGCTAAATCGGTGAAGTTCAGATTTGTTGTGGGAGCTGCCTGATAGAGCTCACTTGTTTTCTGCTGGATTTATTCTAAAATGAAGAAGATTGTGAAATCAGTGCAGCTCTTTGACCACTGCCAGAACTGAGAAAGGAGGCAGCAGAGAAGAGGCAAAATTAGGGGGTAGAGAGAAACCATTGACATTATTTGGGCACTAAATTCAGTCATTTCCCCTTGCTTAAGCTGTTTTCAGTTGGGTTGACTACCAGCCTGTGTTTCTGGAACCAATTTCATTGTCTTCTAAAAAGCGTATGTTCTAAGCACTCACTAGGGAGACCTGAATGCCAGAGTTTATGGTAATCATCATCTTCAGTTTACATTTATTGAGTGTTTGCTATGTACCAGGCACTATCCTAGTTGCTTCACATTTATTAACTTGTATAATCCTCTTAACAACCTAGAAAGTGAATACTGTTATCCTCATTTTACAGATAATAAACAGAGGCACAGAGATCAAGATCACACCTTAGTAGATGGTGGAGCTGAGATTCTATCCGAATCAGTCTTACTCAGAACCACTGCTCATGAGTTGCTGTGCCTTAGTGCCTCTTGAAGGCTACTTCAAGACACTGTCCAGAAATAAATTCTTACATTTGTGTATACAACAATATAGTGTATAAACAGCTTTTATATTAAAATGCCCTATTAAATTAATGGTTAAGTTACTGTTATTCCTGTTTTACAAACGTGGAAAAAATTCAGAGATTAATGGGCTTATTTACCCAAGGTCATTAAACTAATGAATGATGAATTCACATCTCCTTCCATATAAAGGAAATTTGGATCAGAAAATTGTTTCCCATGGGCTCTTTTTATAGAGATAAATGTTTGAATCTTGGATGAGACTAGCTGGTTAAAATCATTCTCTGTAACTTTATAGTATAAAGGGTACCCTCTGGGCTGTCTGAGAGATATCAGCATTAATGATCAATTAATATGACAATTTTATTTTATTTTCACTCTTCAAATTGATGCCTAGCTCTGCTGAAATTATTTACTTCTTCCTTAAACATACTTTGATTTGCAATATCATTATTCCTGAGTCTTGACTCCAGAACTGGATGGGTGAGAATATGAGGCTATTACAACACAGTGAAGAAGTCAAGATAGAAGGTATATCTCACCAATTCTTCAACTAACTTCTACCTTTTCTTTTCAAATCATAGGAAATGAAGAAGTAAACCCTGCGTTGGCTGTTGTTTTTAATCTGGGAAAACAAAGGTATGGCTTTACAGATTCTTAATTCTATAAAGACTGACATTCCCCCCACCCCACCAAAGAAACAAACAAAACAAAATATTCCCTTGTTTTGGGTTGAATTATGTCCCCCCAAAAGATATGTGGAAGTCCTAACCAATAGCACGTCAGAATGTGATCTTATCTGGATGCATATGTGTAATTAATTAGGTTAAGATGAGGTCATACTGGTGTAGGGTAGGCCCTTAATCTAATATAACTGGTGTCCTTATAAGAAGAGAAGGAGAGACACACTAAAGGAAAATGACCATGTGAAGACTGAGGCAGAGATTGGAGTTACACTACCACAAGCCAAGGAACACCTAGGGCTCCGAGAAGCTAGAAGAGGCAAGGCAGGATCTTCCGCTAGGGACGTTGTAGAGAACATGGCCCTGCCAACACCTTGATTTCTCACTGTAGCCTCCAGAACTATAAAAAGAGTAAGTTTCTGTTGTTTAAAGGCACCCATTTGATGGAACTTTGTTATGGCAGCCCTAGGGAACTAACACACTCCCCTTACTTCCACTTTCCAAAATTTGTCAGAATTTATAAATATACAATAAATATATAAGATGTGTTATATATACAAAAATATGTGATATATTTTATAAAACATATAAGATTTCAATGAGAAGCTTTGAATTCAGGCATAGAGGAAACAATGAAGATATGGAGAAATGGTTATTTATAATTTGACTGTTGAGAGACAATTAATAGAAGCATAAATCTCCATTTAAATTCACATGAAACTCTTTTCCCCAAAACTATTTTCAGTCTGTTCTTACCACATTCTTATCTTGGGAAAATTAGAGATCAAAGTCCTTCAGAAGAGCCAGCTTTTACAAATGGATACTCTTGGTGTTCTTAATTTCAACTGCTTGATCTGTTGGACATGTTCTTTAAACTCTAAGCCACAAACTGATTTCTAGCACCATTATTCAACTTCCAATATATTAACCGAACCTCCTCTTAGCTCACCCATCTTTCTTCAGTCTGTGGGACAAACAGCCCAAACTTAATATGACCATTAGACTATGAGTGTATGAGTGGGCATATGGGCATGATGACAAGCACTTTTCTAATTTTGAATTGGTCTCTAAGAGTGCTGCATTCTAACCTCACTGCTTTTATTTTTTTCAAATACATGGTATGGTAGAACATTCAGTGAATAAACTGCATTCCCTCTTGCTTTAGCAAACAAAATGCCAAACATCCTTCTTTATGTTGGCTAAACAGTTGAATTTTCTCCAACAGTAAAACAAGCAAAGGCCTAAAGCACTGGACTCATCAGTTTGTAAAACTCAAAAGGGGTCACTCAGTCTCATTTCCATCAAAATTGGTAACATCTGGTAGGCATACTCTAACATTTAAGAAGACATTTTCAAATAATACCATTCTGCAGATTTACATATATTGTATGTATTTGCAGATTACTATTCCTGGCAGGGTTATCAAAATATAGTTCTGCTTTGAAACTGGACTTTCCACAGGTAGGAGAAACATTTTTCTGGCTAATTCAAATCCATCATGCTCTATACTTAAAATAGCTAGGCAAAGAGGAAGATTTGGGAAACATATTGGCACTATCTTCAAGCCTTGCAGTTCCCCATAATTGTGCTGAAGCTCGCAGTGCTTTCTGAGTGGGTGAGAATGCAAGTTGGGCTTTCATTATAGAACAGTTGTACCTCAGTCCTACCTATGGGTTTCTGGTTCAGAATTGTATCCTGAAATTGACTGTGATCCAGCACTTACTATAGGCCTGCTTAAAGCATCTGAAATTTGAGAGAGACCGCCCAGGAGATTTGAAAGTACTTCCTCCTTCTGGATTCTGCCCACTCTCTCCCTGTATTAAGCCAGATCATCCGCAAGTGGAATACTTATACTTTATTATCTGAGCCCCCTTAGGAATGCCTTGACTGAGTAATGGTTTAATATTATACCCTCATCCTTCAAAGAGGACTGATTCAAGAAGTGTCATCTTGAACAATATTTCTATAAGATGACGCTGGAGTTGAAGACGTTTACTTTATTATTAAAATTCCCTTGTACGAAGATACACATAAAAAATTCTCGGGACTTCCGTGGTGGCGCAGTGGTTAAGAATCCTCCTGCCACAATAAACACATGAAAGGATGCTCAACATCATTAATCATTAGAGAAATGCAAATCAAAACTACACTGAGGTATCACCTCACATTAGTCAGAATGGCCATCATCAAAAAATCTACAAGCAATAAATGCTGGAGTGGGTGTGGAGAAAAGGGAACCCTCTTGCACTGTTGGTGGGAATGTAAATTGATACAGCCGCTATGGAGAACAGTATGGAGGTTCCTTAAAAAACTAAAACTAGAACTCCCATATGACCCAGCAATCCCACTATTGGGCATATACCCTGAGAAAACCATATTCAAAAAGAGTCATGTACCCCAATGTTCATTGCAGCACTATTTACAATAGCCAGGACATGGAAGCAACCTAAGTGTCCATCGACAGATGACTGGATAAAGAAGATGTGGCACATATATACAATGGAATATTACTCCGCCATAAAAAGAAATGAAATTGAGTTATTTGTGGTGAGGTGGATAGACCTAGAGTCTGTCATACAGAGTGAAGTAAGTCAGAGAAAAACAAATACCATATGCTAACACATATATATGGAATCTAAAAAAAAGAAAATGGTTCTGAAGGGCCTAGGGACAGGACAGGAATAAAGATGCAGACGTAGAGAATGGACTTGAGGACACGGAGAGGGGGAAGGGTAAGCTGGGACGAAATGAGAGAGTGGCATTGACATATATACACTACCAAATGTAAAATAGATAGCTAGTGTGAAGCAGCCATGTAGCACAAGGAGATCACCTCAGTGCTTTGTGTCCACCTAAAGGGGTGAGATAGGGAGGGTGGGAGGGAGATGCAAGAGGGAGGAGATGTGAGGTATATGTATATGTATAGCTGATTCACTTTGTTATACAGCAGCAACTAACACAACACTGTAGAGCAGTTATACTCCAATAAAGATGTTAAATAAAATAAAATAAAATACATGAAAGACAAAAAAGAATGAGTAACTGTCACAGGTTTGGGGAGACTAAGCAGACAGGAAAACTGAATGCAATGTGGGATTATGGATTGGATCTTAGAACAAAGAAAGAACTTTAGTGGAAAACTGATGAAATCCAAATAAAGTGTAGTTTCCTTAAAAAAAAAAAAGAAAAAGAATCCGCCTGCCAATGCAGGGGACACAGGTTCAAGCCCTGGTGCGGGAGGATCCCACACGCTCTGGAGCAACTGAGCCTGTGAGCCACAACTACCGATCCCGCATGCCACAGCTACTGAAGCCCATGCACCTAGAGTCCATGCTCCACAACAAAAAGAAGCCACCGCAATGAGAAACCCACACACGGCAACGAAGAGTAGCCCCTGCTCGCCACAACTAGAGAAACCCACACACAGTAATGAAGACCCAAAGTAGCCAAAAATAAAATTAATTAATTAATTGAATTAAATTAAAAAAAATTCTCTTAGGGGGACTTCCCTGGGGGCGCAGTGGTTAAGAATCTGCCTGCCAATGCAGGGAACACGGGTTTGAGCCCTGGTCTGGGAAGATCCCACATGCCTCAGAGCAACTAAGCCCATGCGCCACAACTACTGAGCCTGCGCTCTAAAGCCCACGTGCTTCAAACTACTGAAGCCCGCGTGCCTAGAGCCCCTGTTCTGCAGCAAGAGAAGCCACTGCAATGAGAAGCCTGCGCACCGCAATGAAGAGTAGTCCCTGCTCGCTGCAACCAGAGAAAGCCTGCACACAGCAACGAAGACCCAATGTAGGCAAAAATAAATAAATAAGTAAGTTTAAAACAAGAATTTGTTTATCTACTATACCCAGTGACATAATACCCTGTTCCTTTCTACATTTGTTTTATATAGCTGCTTGCTATATTTGTCTTATCCCATGTTATGATTCCATTTCACAAAAGACTTCAAAACATTTCAGGTGTAGTATGGTAATTAACCCTTAAAACTAAAATGTCTCTATATAATTTTATTTATTTTATATTTATTTATTATAAAGGGAGTTCTAAAGACCCTTCAGGGAACTACAAGAATAGTCTTCCTTGGAAGTACAATGACAATGGAAGAACAAAAATTATCACACGACTGTGTTATACTAGCAAAGTAACAAAGTAACTCTGACTTTTTTTGAGATCTACTTTTTTGTCTTGGTGATTCCCAGAAGGACACAAAATTCAAAAGGAAGCTGAAGATAAATTCATGCTTTTTGCTCTCTTCCATGGAGCATTAATAGCTTTTGGAATTGAAATTGTTTTATTAATTTGATTAGGTTGAAGGAAAATCCAAGGCTTTTATGAATAATTCAAGTTTCTGTCAGATTGTAGAAAGCCTTATGGAAAGTAGTGTTATACCTCAGAAATGGCCCCACAGAAGACCATACATTTAATTTTCAATAACATTGATTTATAGTTTTATAAAGAAAAATAATAAATATAATGAATTACCTCCATATTTCCTGATCTCAGTCACTATAAAATAACTGCTGCAGTTTTACATTTCCAGTGTGAAATATTAAATGCATAAATCAAAACAAAATTATTTTTCATCTTAGAGACTGGTTCCTGAGACTGACAAATTCATTTTATTTTAGAATTAATGTTTTAAGAAAAAAATTTCCATTGAACCTCTACCAACTTTAAAAAGAAAAAAAGAAGCTTTCATTTTACTATGTGTCTATGATGTCTTCCACAGCAGGTACTGTGTGTAAAAAATTATAAGGTTTCTACAATTCCAAACTTATCAGAAGCCAAATTACACTTCCTTACATGAATCATTTTCCTTTCCCACTTCCTTTCTCATGGCATTTCCTTTTTCCATGATTGTTTTACCCTCAGTTGCCACCCAGAGATAAGCATCACCTACAATATGTTTCTCTAATGCTGCCAGATTGGCACTTTTATAATTCAAATATTCCCTTACAACTAAGTAATCATGTAATGAGAAGAACATTATCAAATAAGAACAATTCAAGAAAGATTCAGATTTTCAAATAGGCAGAAACAGATGAATTTACTTTTGCATATTCTCAACTTCATTCTCTAAATTTCATTGAGAACAAGAAGCAGTATTTTGCATACTTGATTTAAAAAAAAAGAGTAAATCTAATTATAAGAATTCATTTTCACATTTAAATACCTATCAGCTTTTGTAAGCGTTCAACATTCAACCACAAGAAGATTTCAGAAGGAGTAATGAAGGCTGAATACTAAAAAAATGCCAAATCCTTGAACAAATGGGTAACTGAGCTAATAGGCCAAGAAGAAAAATTAAATCACCCAAGGAGCATGGTATTGGAAACCTGGAAATAAACATAAGTGAAATATTGTCTCTAAGGCTCACTTTACATGTTACAAACAGAAGACTTTAAATCAGCTTATTAAAAAAGGTTATCTAAGTGTTTACATGATTCCTAAAACTATCATATACATTTTTGGGTTCAAATATGAATGCAGTTCACTCATTGATTATAAAACTAAATAAGCTTATAGGCAAATCTTCTAATTTAAAGATATCTGCTTGTCATGTGGCTCAATACAAACTAACTTCTATTAGAAGAGAGTTGATATGAATAAGACAAGGAATCAATACTTTTTAATCTTTATAATAACTCAGTATAGTTTTCAGGTGGTGTGCTTTCTGAAGGAGTTCCATAAAGAATCTCTGGAGTCCTGAAATAACTGTCTGGCAAAGATCTGAACAAGCCTCTCTAAAAATAACAATGGGCTGTGGACTTCATAAACATTTTTAGAAATTAAATAGCTGCTAACTTGTTCCATATGGAAGCAAATTCACAGAGGCCAACATGTTGTTCATTGAGATCACCAGAACACATATGCCAAAGGAAGAGGCGAAGTTGTCCACGGTCATTCCAGAGAAGCCAGAGGAAACAGATGATTCTGAAACCTCTTAAAAAAAATAAAAAGACTGAAAGCAAAGGGCTCTAAAAAAACCACATGATGCTCTTGCTCTAAGACTTCCTAGGGTTTCTTAATCAGGCGAGCTTTGAAGATCCCCAACTAGTAATTATTACTCATCAAATAAGGGCAATAAAAAAATTATTAAAATTTTGGACAGTAGTTATAAATGCTAAACCATAATTTAAATTTTTAAATTCAGACCAAAAGGATAATATCTCAAAAAACTACTTCCATAATATACTAAACACGTGAAGAAGCATAGAGATTTAAAGATGCTGACTATTTGATCATTGGTCTTATGCTTATAGAGACATATTCAGTTATTCAGAATGTCCCATTTGTCCTCTTACTCAAAATTCTAAGTAGTCCCAAGTACTTCCCAAACCCTGTTTTTGCTTTTGTTTTTGCTTGTTGTATGGTTTGGTTTTCTGTATGCTCCTCATACAATAAAAGAGAATGAGAAGGCAGAAAACTAAGAACACCCTCTCCCTTCTGTTAGCCTGTTTACCAATGTTTCAGCATCAGCTCATGCACGCCAAGGGTTTATTCATTCCAGTGTTATGTGAGTAAATTGGGAAAATTGGTTTCCTCTGGTAAAAAACACTTATACTTCAAAGTATTTTCCCTATATTCATACTCCTGATTTTCCCTTTTTGATCTTTACATCTGTTGTTGTATAGATCCAAAAGCCCTGAGATCCCTATCTCCCCTCCAACCATCTCAAACACATGGTTAGTATTTAACATCCAGAACTTCATTTTCATTTTTCACTACTTATACTTTCGAGTGAAGCTGTCAAGAAATGAAATTCAAAGAAAGGTAATATCAAATATGTCTTTAAGACTAAATTTATTCAGCGTTTTATAGTCAAATAAAATTGTTTTTTCTAAATAAAAGGGGGGTTAAACTTCTCGGGCTGTCGCTGTAGAGAAAAGTAATAGGAAAAATCTATAGGAAAGAAATTTAGGAAGTCTGGTGCAGCTGATTGCATTCACACTAGGGAAACACGGCAGAGCTGTGATAGTATTACCTATATGATCACTATAGCATGTTTTTCTTGGATACTCTCAGGAAGGTTAGAAATATGTCTGAGGAGAAGTGATAAGATATATATGTAAACCTTTGTTACAAAGATTAAAATTTCTCAGAATTAAAATTTGCTATGAGTTAATGTTTGGATGTTTATTTCAGCAGCAAAGAGTTTAAATTAAGCTATTTTAATCTGATGGTATAGAAATCAAATGGTTGGTTTTTGGTTGGGAGGGTGCATGGTTGAGACAATTTCTCAGTGTTTATTCTCAATTTCAAGACCATTTTGTAATAGTTGCAACAGATGGCCAAAACACTATGGAAGTGTGTAATTTGAGGAGAGTGTTCCCTGTCTTAAAATATTTCCCCATCAGCCATTGGCACCTGAAATTTTGTCGTTAAGTGTTGATTTTATATAAGAGCCTAGTAAAAGTGTTCACTTTTAAGAGGTAGAGTAGGTAATACAGAATGGACACAAGTTCTTCTCGGTGCATATTGTTTTTATTTTGAACCATGTGAATGTATTACCATGTATTACCTATTAAAAATCATTTTTTAATTTAAAGAAAAAGATTGTCTTAAAACTGTAGAAATCCTCTGGAAGTTCCAACTGACATGTAAATGCTTCTGGAAAAATAGGCACAGTTTTGCAAGAATTAGCTGATAGCCAGCTGGGATTGAGAGAAACCCTTAACCCAGAGTGAGCCTTCCCTATCTGTGAATTCTTCACTTCCTGACAGAGCTTCCCCAGCCAGCCTGATTTGTCAGAGCAACTCTGGCAATCTGTACTTAGGACTGTGGATGTCATAAATGGCACAATTTTGAATGTGAAACAAGAAGGGTTTGGTAGTGGACAAAGAAGTTGAAGGGGTCACTGCAAGAAGATGTAGAAAGGAGGCTACTTGCTGTACTGTACTACCTATGGCTGGCCCCACCTGTCTCCTCCTCATGTATATAGATACTGTATGTGCACATGCACTCACACACACACACACACACACACACACACACACACACACACACACAAATAGCATGTATAATGCTGTAGAATCCAGTGGAGAACCGAGAGTCATTTCCAGGCAGAAATGTATGGTCTGTTTTTAGCACCATCTGGTTTCTTTCTGCTGCAATCCCTCCCTTGCTAAATGTTCACTGATCCCATCATGATCTAGCTACCTTCTCTACCATCAAAGCATGTTCTAAGCATATTCTAGAACATAAGAAGAATAAATACACTAATATGTATGTCTCTCTGAGTCCTCATGAGTTATGCTAGCTGCTATAACAAACAATCCCAAAATCTTAGTGGCTTAACGAAATAAACGTTTATTTGTTGCTTACATCACAGTCCAGAAAGCTTGGGGAATGTCCCTGGGCAGGTCTTCTCCAATTAATGGCTCAGGGATAAAAGTTCCTTCCATCTTTATTATGCCACCATCTTCCACATATGGCCTACATTTTCACCAAGGAAAGGGAAGAGAGAGCATGGGCAATGATACAGGAGACTTTATGACCAGGGCTGGAAGTTGTAGATATCACGTTCACCCATATAACATGGTCCCTAAATAACTTTGAGAGAAGTTAAAAATGTATTTTTCTTTTGTGCTCAGGAGAATGAAATGGGATTGAAGAACATCTAATCAGTCTGTTACACAAATCCCCCTCTGGTCATTAAATATCTATTTCAGTGTTTCTCCCACAGTGGTCACAGTCGGTATCTAGTGCAAAATCCTGTTTGTCTGGGCAAAGCATAGTCCTCTCACCCAGTCTGGGTATAACTAATCTAGTTGCTGCCACATATGAACCAAAAGGACAAGTTATCTGTTCCTCATTTGCACATGCCCTATTCAGTGGTGGAAGAGGGGCAGCATAACTGCAAGAAACACTTCTGTTTAGAAAGAAGAATAAGAATTAGAATAGTTGATGGTAGTTCTACTAGGCAGATTGGACAGTTCCTTGATTTGGCTTTAATTCTGTTCATTGGGAGAAACTCCTTTGTCAGCTGTTCTCCATGACCCCTGGGTCCATCTTCTGGGCAGCCTGTTCCTGCCCGTTGCTTTCCTTGGTGACATATGATGGAGTTGTTTCAGAGGATATAGAGCATTTGAAGCCCTGCCTGTTGTTCATGGAAGGTTGAGACCTCTCCTAATGTGTGTTCCCTAAAAATAAAACCCTTGAACAAGGATTTTGGTGGAAGTACTTGAACTGAGAGGTGATCTTGATAAGCACCGTGAGTAGTGGAGAAGTAAGACATGGAAGGAAGGAAAGTCGGTAAAGGGAGCATTCATGAGTAGGTGAATTGGAGATCAAAACCTCTGGGGACCCACTAAGAGACTACGTGGAACACAATTTCCTTGAGAGATACAGAAACTCCTGCCTCTCCTTGATTTAAGGTCACTCCTGGGGCACTAATTCCAAGCAGTCCTGCAGGTGACAGAGTCCCCCAGTGCAGAGAGATATAGGCATGGGATGTTTCGGCTGTGTCCTGGAACAGGCTGAGGAAATAATAATGGTGCCATGATAACATTTGCTACAGGGCCTGAGAGTTACTTAAAATTCAGTCAAGGAATTTTTTAGTCTGGATTCACTCTTTTTTTGGCAATACAATTCCCTCAATAACTTAATAGGCTTCCAATACATTTGCCATGAGCAGGTAAACACTTCCACCATTCTGAGGTGCAATTCATAAATGAGCTTTGTTACTTTGCTTTCTCACTCTCATGCCTCTCTCCCCAGTTTAATTATGGCTATCTTGAGGCTATCTGCAACCTGGAGGATGAGGTAATCTTCCTTATCAGTAAACTACCAGCAGGAATTAGTTGCTCGTCAGCTAAGGGAAACACACATCCTTAATCTGATCTTTACCCTGTGTTATTTGATTCAGCTAATGATTTTTAAACCCAACTTTTCCTGTTTAGGATTTAGAAACAGGTTTTCCAACCATACATTTCTGGATTCCACCTATTCCCTTTCATTTATGTTAGTAAACCAGCCAATTCTTTCCTGATCCCACCTCTTTTTTGTAATACCTTAGAAAACACTGGCCCATACTAATACTCTGATTCATTTCAACCATTACCCCTAAAGCTGCAGGCTGAGTAAGGACTTGTTCTGACCTTCAATTTATTGCAGGTGACAGTTGTACTAAATATCTTGCCACTGCGCCACATGGGCAGCCTTCTTCCCAGACTCCAATATCAATTTGCTCACTACCTCTCAACAGTTAAGTCAGTGCTGACTAATATATATTTTTTAATGGCAGTACTTCACTTCTGAAATAAATCTCTCTATTTGGATAAACAGCTTTAGCTACTATAACAAACAACCTCAAAAATCCCAAAGGCTTAACAATGAAAAGATATATCTGTCATCTGTACACAGTATGGTGTGAGTGGGAAGCTCTTCTAGGAGGCCTTCCTCCAAATGAGGGTTCAGGCTGCTTCCATTTTGCAATGGCGCCATCTCCAGTATAACCTTCTCAATCACCAAGGTAGGAAAGAGAGGTTGGAAAATCAAGCAGGGAATTTTAAGTCCAGACCTAGAAATGGTAGGCATCCTTTCCACTGACATTCCTTTAGCCCGAACCTAACTGCAAGGGAGATTGGAAATGCAGGTTTACATTACCTGGAAAGAAGAAATGGAGATTCATTTTGCTTGACTCTAGCATAATGACAGTCAAGTCTAATGTGTTTCCACTCCGAAACAGGACTAACTTCAAAACAAAAAAATTAATCTCTCACAATAAAATCCTGTATTTATTATAGACCGATCTGGGGGAAGGGGTTCCCTGCTATCCTCTCAATCACACCACAATAATTTAGTTTCTCATTCAATATTTAAGGATATACCTGTATAAATGATCTGTGATCTCACTGGGAAGTAAACAACCAAGAAGAATTGAGCAGAAATGCTCAGTCATTTTGGTGACCTATCTTAAAGTGATGTCACATGTGGTTTTTTCTGCTGATCTCCTAAAATGTGGAAATCCTACCAATCCCTCTTAGAAACAGACATGGGTACAAGAATTTCTGGTTTTACTTTCTTAGAGGCACCTTTGTTAAAACTGTTATTCAGTTACTTATAATATTTAAAACCTTGGAGAACAAAGTATCCACATGTTAAAAATATCTCCTTTAATCAACTACCTTTCTTCTGAAAAAATACATTCGTCTTTAGGTGTCAATATGCATGAAAAAGTATGCAGGCTGAGAAAAACTGGTAGAACACGCAGCCCAGAGAATAGAAATTAGCCCAGGGACCAACCACAGTTTTAAGAATCATAAAATAGGTGCATTTAACTTCAATGAATTCAAGAATCCCTGCTAGGGCTTCCCTGGTGGCTCAGTGGTTGAGAGTCCGCCTGCCGATGCAGGGGACACGGGTTCGTGCCCCGGTCGGGGAAGATCCCACGTGCTGCGGAGTGGCTGGGCCCGTGAGCCATGGCCGCTGAGCCTGCGTGTCTGGAGCCTGTGCTCCACAATGGGAGAGGCCACAACAGTGAGAGGCCCGCATACCGCAAAAAAAAAAAAAAAAAAAAAGAATCCCTGCTAAGATTCAGTTTTAAATATTATAAAATGTAATTTAGCATTTGTACTATTTTTCATATACTATTTAATTTTTCATATATTATATATATATCATGTAGGGTTATATGTACAAAACTATCTATACTTCATGAAGGATAAAAGGGATTTTTAAGGGTAATTTTCTGTAACTTTCACAAGTGCGGGCTTTTGAATCTAATGCTCTGGTAAGATACAGTTCCACAGTAATATCATTTCTGCATATGTCAGACCTCCTGACTCAGCCTCCCTGCACTCTGACCTTATTTCCTCTTCTCTTCTGATCCTGGACTCATCTCCAGCTTGGTAACAAACATCACTTTTTGGATAGTCCTTTTGTTAGATGGCCTGGTTTGGCATTCTGTAAAACGATATATTAGCAAAGACTTGAACTGTGTCAAATGTTTTCTAAGCCAGTCATTTCCTACAGAATGACAAGATCTTGTCTAAAGCAGGGATCTTGATAGTGCTATGTGCACATCAGATGTAGCCTGGGACTCAACAATCTGGAGATCATTCAGGCCATTACTGATGGAAGAGAAACAACTGCTTGGCTGCAGCTGCCACCCAGCTTTTGCCCTTTTTGGTCTCTGCCATACTTTTCTATGCCCTCAAGATGTCTTACCATAAACCCTCCTTTGCTAGAAGCAGCTTTCATTTTCAGCAGCAAGAATGCACTTGACCCAAGTTTTTTTTATCTTCTGGTTCCAGCTTCAGCTAGGAATCTGAAGGGCTGGTCCCTTTTAAATCAAGAAAAACTCACAATATTAATTAAAAAAAAAAAAAGCTACCATTTATTGAGTGCTTACTATGTTCCAGACACTATGTGAAGAGCATCATGTATATTAACTCATTTAATCATCACAACAACCATATGAGATAAGTACTATTATTATCTTCATTTTATGAATAAAGACATCAAGGAAAAAAAAGTTCAGTAGTTTGCCAAAGAACACAGTCCCTGTTATAGAGGACCTGCGATTTGAACTCAAACATTCTGGCTCCAGAGCCTGTGCTGTTACACACTTCCTCCCTTACAGAAGATGCTAGTTTTATCTGTCAATAAACAATGGCTTATTTGTGGTAGCCCTAGGACTGCTGTCGGCAATGACAAAATTAGAAGGAAATTAGCATTTTACCTGAAAAAAAACCTTCCTTTCAAGATTGATACCTTCTCAATTTTTAGACCTAAATAAGTTCTAGGTTGTTTTCACATTGATTAACTGAGGATGATCACTTAGTCCAGCATTATTATTTCAAAAAGTACTTACAACTATTTACCCTGACAGAAAATCAGTAGGAGTTGTCATTATTTAAATCTTATTGCTGTGGCGCTACACTCGTGGAGCTGTTTCCTGAGTGGGTGCTCAATGAGAGAAGACAGATATTCAATCACCTGGACCCAGAAAACAGAAGTGAAAAATGCAAAGTTGTGTAAGACTAGGTCACAATAGATACGCAATTAGCTTTGGGCATCTATCCTTTGATTTGGGCTGTGTCTATACAATGGCAGGAAAAAAAAATCTTAATTGCTCATTCCAGTCAGTCAAAAATTCAAAGTATCAAATTATAGACAAATGATTTATTTAGTAGCACATAAGTATAATAATATATGTATAGTATGTGTGTGCATATGTGTGTGTATATATATACACCCCAAAACTCTATACTAACAAGACTCTGTAACTGTTTAACTGGGTGTTTGAAGAATTAAAGAAGCTAGACTATAATGGCAGCAGGAGGGTTCCTGTGTCATTGTTACATGGATGGGTGCTCTCATTCACATCATTTGGTGGTAGATGGAAGCACCTCACAGAGGAGGAATTTTGTGTTTAAAAAAATTATGGAGAAAGTAAAATAAAAACAGCACAGGGACCGTGAACAGACTTTAAGCTCTTACTGTTCAGGAGGCAGTTATCTGAGTGTGCTCTGTTTAGGCTCCTGGGTACTTCTTCCTGTAGCCTGCGCTTGCAACAATACTTGAACTCCCACCAGCAGAGTTCAAACCCAGGGGACAGTAGGCAGTTGGCTATGTGATATAACCCAAAGTATATGACACGTGTGTTTGCCCCAAGATATCTGCCCTCCCTATCACCCACACCTCCCCATAGTGAAATTCTCCCTTCTTGCCTTATTTTTTCTGCCAAAGTCATGCCTGAAGATGGACCCTATTAAAACGAATGCATTACTTGTGAGACATTACATCTTAACTCAGCAATGGTCACTTATACAGTGACCCAGTATTTACTGAACAGACCAGATAATGTGCTTCCTGGCAGAGCTCAAGGTTCTGAGAAAATGTGACACGAGACCAGACTTTCTAGTAAGAAGAGGAGGAAGGAGGTCACAGGAGACGTCCCAAATATGCAGTGCTGAGCTTGGGCATCGCCAAGGGAGAGGGCAGTCAGAAATCAGAAGACAGCTCTGGAAAGGGCCACTGGAAGGTGCCAAGTACCTCAGCGAACTGGGGTTCGTGGGGAGGAGGGCTTTGTTTCTGTCTGCCAGATAATAGAGGAAGAAAGCAGAAAACATGGAAAAACATGGTTTGTGAAACTCATTCATCAAAAGTTTTATTGGGAAAGAGATCAGAATATAATGACTAAAATGGTTAAAATTCATTCTCTCCAGGTCATCCACATTTTTATCTTCATGAATATATTCATTTCTTCAGGCTGCTGTAACAAATTACCACAATCTGGGTGGCTTAAAACAACAGAAATTTACTCTCTCACAGTTCTGGAGGCCAGAAGTCCAAAATCAAGAGGTTAGTAGGGTAGTGCCGTCTTTGAGGCTCTAGGGGAGAATCTGTTCCATGCCTTTCTATTATCTTTTGGTGTTGCCAGAAATCCTTGGCATTCCTTGGTTTGTAAACAAATCATTCCAATCCTCTGTCATCACATGATGTTCTCCCCGTGCGTCTGTCTCTATGTCTCTTTTCCTCTTCTAAGGACACCAGTCACTGGATTTGGAACCACCCTAATGGAGCATGACTTCATTTTAACTTAATTACATCTTCAAAGACCCCTATTTACATATTAAGGTCACATTCCTGTGTACTCAGGATTAAGATTTCAACACATCTTTTAGGGGGACAGAATTCAACCCACAAAATGTGATCTTTCTCCAAAAAAGCAACAATACTTAAGTGTTGTCCATCATTCTTCCCAAAGCCTTCCCACAGTTAAAAAGGGATCATTAACCAGAGGAGTAGTGGCCACTCCATTAAAGGAAGCAATTGAGGAAGAGTCTTATCAGTGTCGTTGTAAGACTGAACAGCTCCTAGAAATTTAAGATCATATTCTTATTATGTTCTTCCATTTGGAGATTTACTGGCGTCAGCACTTCCATAAAGTTTTCAGAGTTTCACCCTTGGCAATAATCCAACACATGAGCACAACAGTTAGGTGTTGGCACCATTGTTGTTGGACCATTGTTAGGACAAGGAGTGGCAGCCCAGGAATAAGGAAGAAAGAAAGGAACTAATCTCAGGGGCAAAGTAAATTGCACGCTGAATCAGTGATATCTATAATACCAAACAAAGGGAGGCTTAAGAGACAGGTTATCTTAAAAAGAGAGAGAGAGGCAGAGAGAGGGAGAGAGGGAGAGAGGGAGAGGGAGAGGGAGAGGGAGGGAGAGAGAGAAAGAGAGAGAGAGAGAGAGAGGGAGAGGCAGGTTTTGAACAGGATGAAAACTTGAAATAGCCACTGGACATAATACAAATAGAGTTTTGATTCTATAATTTTTCCTGTCTTTAGTTTTTACAACACACACACCCAGATTCCAAGTAATGCAGAGAAACTGATTAATAGATCAGTCACTGAATGAATGAAACTCAAGTTATCCATGGCATCCATTGAAAATGGGCCAGCATTAATACACCTACACATCATGCCAACCACAATCAGCTGAGTCAAATCAGAGTCTCCTGTCCCTCCATGTTTAGGGTGTAAGTCATTAATAGTTGGAGTTTCAGAATAACACTCTTAAGTGAAATGGAGACACTGTTAAAATTAGGATCAGCCATTCACAATGCAGTTTCATCACACCTGAATTAGAAAACTTGAAAAACTTTAGAGGTGTCAGAAGTAAGAATGGTCTCTCAACTGTTTAAAATTGGATAGGAAATGACTTTAAGATCTGAGTCTACACATTAAATGATAATACTGTAAGAACTTTGACCCCCAGTTTTCAATAAAGCTGGCCTTTATAACTTTTTATTTATGAATTCCACCTAAGCTAAGGCCATTAGGAATTAAGTCCTGAGCTGCTTTCTCTGGCTTCATTGCCAAAAAGATAGCAAAAACTTACTGAATACCTACTATGTGCCACACACTGTTTTAGCAGCTGGTGATGCAAAAGTAAACAAGGCAGAAAGAGCCCTTACTCCATGGAGATTACGTATTAGCAAGTGAGACAGACCAGTATGTCTCATTTCAGAAACAGATGTCCTGTTTCTGGGTGTAAAAGAGATTTGGGGGTTTTGGCTTTTTTCCTACTACATAAATATTTTAATGTAAGCTACCTCTAGTAACTAGAAGTTCATTCTGGATTTTAACATCCTTTTACAGACACTACAGAAATAAATGTAAAGATGTTATAATATGTTTCATAAACTATATTAGAAGATCTGAAAAATAATCTTATAAGGTCAAAAATTTTGACATACTTTCATTATCTGGTACTAAGAAAAAACTTAGCAGTGTGCAAAGGGGAAGGAGTTACAAGCCATGAGACAAGCAGACCTGTGTTCTTATCTTAGACCTCTGTCTTTACAAGTTCCCTCACTGGGCTTTAATTTCATAATCTGTGATGTTGAGGGTTAAGTTGATTCATCATTTTTAAAAAATTGATCAGGTATCACTGGAATTCCTCAGAGAAGCTTTTGGTCTTGCAGACTTTTCATTTAAAAACTTAATTTTTCAAATAATTTTAAAACTCCTTAAAAACTATATAGTAAAGCAAATAGCACAAATAGTGTTTTACAGCAAATTTTAGCCCATTGGATGATAATGTATGCATGTAGGTTAACAATCATTTGTACAGACCTCATAATGATCTCTGGGAATACATTTGAACTTCTTAAAATTGGATTATTGATAAAGCACGTTGTAGCTCTGACCTGGCCTTTCAGTAAATTTGCTCTCTCCTATATGCACTTTGTGGAAAATGGTTCCGGGAAGTACCTACTGCAACCCAAACTCAGCCAGATTCCCTTGGTGTATATTCTAGCCACAGTGTACCAACAGACAGCTCTGCAGTAACAAAGAAGCATAATACATACCTTGTCATACCATATTGTAAGTAGTTTTAACATTTTTTTTCTTTTTTGGTAAATTTTTTGGTGAGTTTAATGCCTCCCTTTTATGGTCACTATAAAGAAGGCAGATATGTTAGATACTGGTAAGAATCCAAATGTTTAAAGAAAATTAACCATTGCTCCACTTGCAACTTTCTAGGTCAGTTTATTTGAAGAAAATTCTGAGATTTCAAGGTGAGCTCTTAAAATTGCTTATCATTTGCACCTATTTATTGGTGTGAATCAGAATTTTTTTTCAATATTGTGCAAGCAATGCAAAATACAATAATAAAATTGAAGATTGAGACTGCATTTATCAGCTATAACCCAGAGTTCACATTTTTGTGTTCATTAAAAAAGTGTCATTTTTCTCATTAATTTGGCTGTATAGTAAGCAGATGTTACAAATGTGAACTTTTAAAATAATATTCAGCAATAGCACTGCTCTCATTTCTTTTATATGTAAAGGGTTTTACATGATATTGAATTAGAAAAAAAAATTTTATAAAAACTATTTTATAACTACAGTAATCAGGGGTTGTTTGTTTTCAAGAAACAGAAACCTACTCGAGCTACTTCTAAGTAAATAGTCAGAATTATTGGACGATTACTATTGGAAAACACAAGCAATTCCAATTCACCTGTTCAAAATGTCCTTAGCATGGCCTTCAAAGCTCTACAGACTCTCCCACTGGCATACCTCTCTGATCTCAAGTTCTCCCAACCTCCTTCTGGCTACCTCTGCTCCAGCCACACTGACCTTCTTACTGTTCCCCAACACCACCCTTGCTCCTATCTTGGCATTTTCTACTCTCTCCATGGATTTCTCTTTTTCCAGCTAGCAGAGTAGCCTACTTTCTCACTGCCTTCAATTGTCAGTTGTCACCTTAGAGGCTCAAACCTTGATCAACCAATAAGATACCATCAGCCTCACATGCATTTCTGGACCACTGTCTGTCCTTTGACACTTCTGCATTTTTCTTCAAAGCACTTATAAATTCTCTCTCTTTCTCTCTCTCCATATATAGGCAGGTTTTCCTTCATTCTTTCCTTACTTCTTCCTTCCTTTTTTCCTTCTTTCTTTCTTTCTCTCTCTCTCCAAATTACAAGCTCCCTGAGAAAGGCAGGAACTTTATCTGTCTCGTTTATCACTCTATCTGTAGAACCTAGAACAGTACAACACAGAGCCCCAAAAGAGGTGGCTCAATGTTATTTGTTAAATGACTATAAACAACTGAATAAATGAATGAATGGACAGTCAGGACACTCAGTACAGTTACAGAAGGAATGAAACTGGGAAGTCATAAACTTAGATGATTCTTTCATTTATTGTAGAACTCCACATCTTCTCCTCTCTCTCTCTCTCTTTTGTTTTGCTTATCAATTGAAGTCTCCTGTTCCTTTCTTCAAATTTGCTTTCTGCTTACTAGTCAGTTTGCACACAGCTGAAAATTACCTCCAGACTCAACATGACCTGCAGTTCAAGTGCTCATTATTCTCTGGTAATAATCCTGTCTTATAGTGCAGATACTCAAATGAGATAAAACATTTGGCTCAGTTAACCTCTAGACTGACCCAACCTTTCTCAGGTCCCAAAGAGGTGGCAGGAGCTCAGTATCACATGAAACAAACATGGCCTTCGAGGATCACCACCTCCGCAAGTACTGTCAGGGATATCGGTGGCAACTTAAAAGGGGGGATTCTGCTAGGCCCAAATAGTGTCTGCTAAAAAACGACGACGACAGCAACAAAAAAACACTGAGGAAAATGGTTTCAAATTTGTCCCACTTAACGCCTTAATATCACAATAGCTAAGTTAAATATATTTTAAGAAGTTTTTTGCTTTGTTCATTTTTCCACTTCTTTTCACTTTTATATTTAGGATTGCTTCCATTGTAAATCATTGAAGCCCCATTTCAAATTTGCTTAAGCAAAAAAATGAAATCTGCTGGCTCTCATAATCAAACAAGACAAGGTATTCTGGATTCAAGCAAGGAATGATCCAGAGCTTGGATGGTTTTATTTGTAATTTTTTTGTTGTTGGATTTTTTTTTTTCTCATCATTTCTTAACTTGATATACTCAAAGTTGGCTCCATTCTCTTGGCTTCAAATTGACTGCCAGAAACTCCCATGGCTACATCCTCCTGAATTCAAGTACTCCCCAAGCGTCCTAATGGACTGATTAGGACACACTTGAATTAATTACAAGTGTTAAGGGATTCTCATATGTTAATTGGCTTAGGCTTTGGGCACATGCTCTACCCCTAGAATTGGGAATGAGCTAAGACTGGGGGAGAGGAGGTTCTACCAATGTATAACCTGGATGCCCAGCAGCTAAACAACAAATTTTCACCATAGTTGACACAGTACTCAGCTAGTGATGCCTGGAAATAATTTCATACAAAACAATAAAATCTTCTTCTCATTTTGCTCTGTTAACCTCACATGAACAGATAGGGACTATCAAAACCACACCATTTTTCCGGTGGTCTGTAGATAAAACATTACACACTTCATATTCACACTTTACCCTTTACTTTTGGCTGAACGACTGATTCTACTGATCAACCCTCAGTAAAGCCCCCACAAGATTCTACTCTCTAGACATGTACATCGGGAAGGGAAGGGAACATTTAATTAATTAATATTTGCTGGCTAACGCTTTGACATCTATAAAGACTGGGCATGAAACTCTAAAGTAAAATTAGGAAAATGATCAAGCATAGGCTTGATGAAAAAAGCCAATTGAACCCAAAGAATAGGTACATTTCTTGACCATTATGAGATTTCAAATAACTTTAATTTCTCCCCATTGTGTGAAAACTACTTGTCAGTTCATTCTACCCACCACCAACTGAACAAATAGCTCCATTTTATGTACTCAATAAAATGATAGAAAATTCAAACCCAAATTTATTTTGTGTTATAACTATTTTCAAAATAACAATCAGCAGTTTTTATATAGAGAGGAAATATGCCATAGAGGTTTAAAGGTTCTGCTCTGGTGTCAGACTGCCCGGGTTCAAATCTTAAATCTATACTTACTCCTTGTGCTTCAATTTCCTCCTCAGAAAAAAATATAAATAATAACAGTAGCTGTCTTGTGGGGCCGTGACGAGGATTAAATGAGTCAATCCATATAATGTTTGTAGAAGCTCCTGGTAGTGCCCAAGGAGTGTTACCTATAACCTCCTTTTATTTTTTTTCCTCTCTCTCTCTCCCTCTCTCCCTCTCTCCCTCTCTCTCTCTCTTTCTCTCTTTCTCACTCTCTCTCACACACACATCTCTCTCTCAATTTTTAATTTTTTTTCACAGTAAGAAATGCTATTAAATTGTTTCATGGACACCTCACTTCTATATAATGCATATTGCAAACTGGTCCAGCCATGATTGAGATATAATCACCAAAGAGATGCCTTTGACAGAGGTGAAGTAGCTGACAAGTTGCTAAACACAATGTTAAATTGTTTGTTATTGTTGAGGAGTTGAAAGCTTCTCTTTTAAAAGACTCTCATGTTTAAAGCCAACATGATTAATATTCACAGCAGACAGACTAGTTTATATAGCCAGAGACATTGAGGTCAGCCTGGATAATGGAAGAGCATGCTCATTCCTGAGCCTGTGGTGGCACATACTTACATCACTACTGAGCCCAGGCACCTCGGGCTTGTCAAGAAAAGGTGTGTCCATAAGGTTGTAAAGATCTGAACCTTACAAATGAGCATCATGTAGTCATAAGCATTTGGATGAGTCATGGCGCTTTTTTTAAAAATAAATTTATTTATTTATTTATTTATTTATTTTTGGCTGCATTGGGTCTTTGTTGCTGCACACAGGCCTTTCTCTAGTTGTGGCGAACGGGAGCTACTCTTTGTTGCGGTGCACGGGCTTCTCATTGCGGTGGCTTCCCTTGTTGCAGAGCACGGGCTGTAGGCACGCGGGCTTCAGGAGTTGTGGCACATGGGCTCAGTAGTTGTGGCTGGCAGGCTCTAGAGCGCAGGCTCAGTAGTTGTGGCTCACGGGCTTAGTTGTTCCGCAGCATGTGGGATCTTCCCTGACCAGGGCTCGAACCTGTGTCCCCTGCATTGGCAGGTGGATTCTTAACCACTGCGCCACCAGGGAACTCCTGGTCATGGCCTATTTTATGGGTGTAGCTCATCTTCAAAGAAAGATTGAACTGACCATAAACATCAGATCATGGACCATAAGCTTTTCCAAAGGCTCCTCATAAAAACTACAATAAAAATAAATACAACTATTGCCTAAAATTCAAAGTCTCACATAGATTTATTGTGAATCTGATGCATCATTGCTCATCTTCCCTTTTTGGTTGATATCTTTATCACTGAACTGAGTTTCTAAAATGTCGATGAAGCTATTTGTGTTACTGTATAGAGTCAGTTATGGACTCTAGGTAAAGCATTTGCATTTTCACATGTTTTCCAATTTTCATGTGACTATCAAATCTTGTTGACATATATCCATTCTAGGTCTCTCAACATGTAATCTGATATGACCTCAATAATATCTATACTCGAAGTGGCCAAAATGCCAAATATTTCATGATAAAAACAAAAACATATTTATATAACCTTCTGAGGGTTCTCAAATGTCATAGAAGTTAGAATTTTTTATTTTTGAACCAAACTTTCCTTAGTCCCATACATTTGCCTCCTTAGGTGTTGTCTTCAGCTTACAGCAAAGAATTACAGGTACATGGAAAAAATACCCAAAGTTGAGGGTGAGTTACATATCTAAAAAATATATATATATTTTAGATATGTAACTCACCCTCAATTTTCTGAAAGACATGAAGACCATTTTCATGGAAATATAAATAATGTTTTTGATAGCTCTCAGTAAATAGGAAATCAATTAATGCATACTGTTTTAGCATATCACTTCCACAGCACCAACTAGTTTCTGTAGGAAATTTAGAATAACTGTGAGAGGCAATCTCTGTACCCTAGGAACTTATATTTCAGTGGGAAGGTTATACTATGTGCAAACGACATCAAACATCATGAGGCAGGCAATAATTTAGTGGGTTTATTTTTTTTTTTGGTATAAATTAACTTATAGTCCAGGTTTAAAGGATAAAGAGAAGAGCAAGGGTATAAGTTTGGTAAAATTCAGCAAAATTACATAGAGAAATAAGTCTTGAACTGAACCTTAATGGATTCACAGAACCCAGAGGAAAGATAGACAATGAATGAAGTCTCTCAATATGGGATGCCAATAGGTTATTTAACAGATTGGCCTAGATAACAATAACATCGTTAAAAAATGAGTATAGAATAGAGTCGATTCTTAGAAAAATCTCCAAGTTTCCTGGATAAAACAGGGATAAGTCAGGGGTCATTTCAGGATTTCAAACTTGGGTAACCTAGAGAAGATCTTTATTACAGATATGGGGAATTAGAAAACAGTGCTCAAAGGCAAGAGAAGTTCCATCTAAAAGATACTACAATTGAGGTGACAGCAAGATATCTCATTGTTGATGTCTGGCACATAAAGGGAAGTGATACAGGGGAGCAGAATTTGGGAGAGAGATCTGCAAGTCACAGGGTGAAAATTACAATATCACTTATGTTCTCCCTATGTAGCATACTCAATAATATTCAATATCTCCCCTCCCACCCACCGCCCCAGGAACAATACTAGACTGTTGTGTTTGTTTTGTTTTTTTAATGAGCTACATCCTACCACTCTGGAATTATTATTACCATTTTGTCTACAACAAAATTTATTCAACTCTAATGGATCATAGCCAATTGAGCCATGTTGTCTAAATATCCCTCCCTCCCAGTACCCATGGAGTTTATCAGTATCATGCATTAGATATGTCAGATTTTATTTTTTCTATGAAGTCAGGCATGCTACTATAGGCTGACCTAGTGTGATTCTGAAGCATTAATATTTTACATACACTATTATTCCATATAATTGTTTTGAAGCATAAGAAAATTTCAGTGTTCTTAGTTTTTCTCATTCCCTTTATCTGAGTCTTAGCAGTTATGCTGAAGCAATTTTATAACAGCCCAATTTTTAAAATCCAGAATGTATACCAAAATAATATACAGAGAATTATTTAAAACTATATTGTATTTTCCAATCTTGGCAAAATTATTTGAACTTTCAATAGATACTCAAAAGAATCAGAAATGGTTAAAAGCAAGACTAGATTTAGTGGATGGGGGCAAGGATTGGGGGGAAGAATGTTATATATGTGAACCGTAAGTAAAGCATTTTGGCAAAGAGCATTTCCCTGCATGGAGTCTTAGACCTCTGCATTGAAGGGTACCTTAGAGATCCTCTCTAGTGCTCACATTTCTTAGGAAGGATTAGGGCTGGGGCAAATGCAGAGGGGTTCTCTCAGTGGAATTCTCATGCTGTTCTGCTCTCACTTGGGGCATAAATTTGGGCCTTGTATATGAGTGTTTGTAAAAGGTAGCATTCAAAAATTACCACAAAACTCTCGTTACTAAGCTTGACACTCTTTTCCCTAAAGAAACTCTAAAGGATTATTAAAAAGAAAAAGGTCACAAAAATAGCAACAGAATCACTAAGATCAGTGTTACCCTTTATAGTTGACACTCCTAGATGGCTTTTGAAGAAACTCCAGCTGCAAATGGATACCTGACAACTAGGTCCATCTCTAACTGCCTGCTCAACCTCGCTAGACCTGTCTCCCCTCTGTTAAGCCAGATGCCAGATGCTCTTAAGTTCATATCCAGCCCCATCACTCTATAATTCCATGCATATTCTCAGAGAGTCTCATGAAGCCTGTCAAAATGGTTCATGATGGCAGATTCCTGATTCAGTTTACCACCAAGATTCCAATTTGGCAATTTTATGAGCATGTGAATTATTGTTAATGTCTCGATGATAACTCCTTAAACTTAGAGAAGCCTGCTATTCAAAGCACTTATTTAACCTTTGATCAATTCATGAGTGTAATGTAACAATCCATGAAAACAATGTGAATACTAATTTTCAGAGTGAAAAAAGTAAATATAAGAAATTAAAGGTACCTATTAACCTACAAATGACAATTTTGATCAATAGTATAGTTTTATGCAGACCTAGAGAAATTTATTGTCATATATTTTAATTTCACCTAAGGTGAGGCTATTTGCTTCGTATCCAAAACCAGGTCACTATTTTTCCCAGGTTTCCAGGCTATTTGTTTGCATTTGGGAAAGAAAAACAATTGGGGAATATATGCAGTAGTCAATTTCTAGAATTTTTTTTCAGAACCAAAAGCATTTTGTAATTGTTAAGTAAATCCCTTTTCCCCCAATATCTACTCATATTGTTAGAAAATTAAAGAATCAGGGGTGGGGGAAGGTGGTGATCCTCGCTAGAGGTTTTTGTTTATTCATCTTGTTACCTAGAAAACCAGATTGCCAAATTAGACCATTGAAATATATTCTTACATGGGTCAGACCAAATTAACATTTGAAAATGAGACTGTATTTCCCTCTCCTCAATGGCCTCCAATGGCAAGGGGCCTGTCTCCAGCTTCTGAACATTTCACATCTCCATGGAACCTGCTGTACGGCAGCTAAGCCTGTGGAAATGGAAGTGAGTCATGAAAGTCAAAGAAGCCCTGTGTCAGCACCTGCCGGAAGCAGTAGCTAAAGCCCTGTCCACACTGGTAGCAAGACATACTGTGCTGGAAAACTGTTTTTACCATGCCTTGGTAGTTAGCCCTGCTCACTAAAGGTCAGTGTTTGCCTGCTCATTCTCTAAACCATAAGGCATGCTGTGTCCAACTTGCAGTTTCTTCCTGGTGAGTGTCCTCAGATTCTGGAACATTCTGCAGCACTTCTTCACCAGGATAGGTGGAAAGGCTATAAGCATTGTCCTTCCACTTGAGTTTTGAGCTCAGCTCAGGGAGTCTCTTTCCTCTTCAATATACTTTCCACATTTCCTGACGGTTTCTTCTCACTTAATGGAGTTTTTCGATTACTGCGACCCTTCATCAGTCTACAGCTATGTAAGTTGAGGAGGGGCGGGTTTAAATGCTGAATATCTCTCCAACAAAATCATCATTCTTCAACATGGAGCAAGAACCAATAAAGCAGAGGGCCCATTCAGGCTTGGAACCACTGTCTGACAAGGACAAGCTTGCTCCAGCTCAGCCCAAATGATGATAAACATGGGCTTCAACATTTCAGTCTTGAATCTGGAAAACAACTCAGCTGAAATTTATATACAGTATGTAACGTGAAGCTTGGTTAAAAGGAAAGCTTGCCCTTGGAAAAAGATAGACAATTTTAAACAAGGCTAATTTAAAAACCCAAATCAAAGATAAATCAGTTCTCTGAACTTAGAGGGGCAGCATCCAAAGCACAGGTCCACACAGCCCACCAGCGGAGGAGTTTCCCTCCCTCCTTGCCAAGAACAGAGACCAGGGCGGCTGGGAGGATTCCTCTGCGAGCTCTTTCTGGATGTCCAGGAAAGGAGACTCTGGCCCTTGAAAAAGGCATTAATCACATTTGATTCCTTGTACCTGAGAAAAAATAACTATCTCTGGGATCTGATTTTTTCTGTTTCAAACTGGAGAAAGCTTTTATGATGTCTCTTGGTGAAATATAACCATTCTCTCATTCTAAGCAGCCTCTAAATTCTTAAATGTGTGTAAATGGAAAACATGCTGTGGGTCTTTATTCCACTGAGCAGCAAGAAATAAATCAGAGCCCCCCCTTCTCACACCCCCATCTCTCCCCTGATACCTCACAGATGTGCAGCGTTAGAGGGAAGAGCAGAAATGCTTTGTAAAATTAATATGTGGAAACTGCTTTATTTACCACAAATGCTTAGCCTGGGGCTTTCTCTGCCGTGCCCCATCAAGATATGAAGCTGAGTTCTTGCCTCCTGCTTACCAAAACGTCTTCCTTGGTTCCTGTCAGACACGAAGGTCTCCATTTTCCACAAAGGACAGGCAGCTGGGGGTGACGTGGTGTTTAGCGTCAAAGGTGAGTTGGCTGCAAGTTAGTGGTAAACAAGACATTTCCTCTGTAACGTATAAAATGTGTAAGTCATTTTAGGATCCTGCTAGGTGCAACGTCCTAAATAAATATCTGTCATTACTGTAACTGATATTAAACTGAATGCTGGAGACCCAATAGATGCATACAAATGCTGGAACTTGCCTCCGTGGTTCATTCATATCTGAAAATGTGTGGAAGATATACCACCGAGCTCATGAAAGGCATTTAACTGATTTTAATAGCAGTCATTACATTAGAAAATGAGACTTTCCCTTGTAACAGAGATGAACTGGGAAGAAACAAAGGAGGAGAGGTAACTAGTGCAGCGCCCCGGTGCCCTGCCAGAATTACTGCTCATCATTCTTGCTTTCAGCAGTTAACCGGCTCCTTTTGTCAAAGACTACCCCCATCTAATGAAACAATTAGGGCTTGACAGTTTAAATATGCTATTTTGTTCTTTTCAAGCATAAGTGCCAGCCACTAAGACAAACTATACCCACCACCTTCCTATCAGCAGAGCCATTGTTATCCCAGATAGAATGCCCTAAAAATAAAATCCATTTTGTATGTGAAACTTCATCAAGTCAGGTCATGTCTGCTCCTCAGGGCAGACTGCAGTGTACTAATTTCATTATGCTATTTTTAAATGTGGCCTCCTTGGATCTTTTAGTATGTCCTACATAGCTCAACAAGGCACTGAGTTAATGTTCAGGGCTCTCTTTGCTAGTCACCTCTGCCCACCCTGCCCTCAACTCTAACCTCAACAACCTCTCCAGGCCTGGATGGTTAAGGAGATGTAGGGCCACTAATGATGGATATGTTCACACTTAGATCAACATCACCTGCTGGGCATTGTCCAACACTCGCGATATTAGAAGATCAAATTGGCATCAGTTTCTTGAATTCATTATAAAAGTTACTGCAGTTTTAAAAACAAATTTACAAAAAGAGAAAATGGCTTTCTAACATATCATCCTAAACTAATTTTGAGTCTCTGTGTACCTATATCTGTTCTGCCTCTTGTATAAAGTTTTTTTTCAGTTATAAAATTAACACATTCGTAGGTATATGAAAAGTGTAGAAGAAGAATATATCATTATTCATGACTCTTCTAATCTTGACTACTAGAAACCCAACTCAAACTTGATGTGCAAAAAGGGATATATTGTTCATGTAATCCGAGATCAAAGTTGACTCTAGTCACAACTGGATTCATTATGGCTCAAATTAAAGCCATAAGGACAAGATTTCTCTCTCCCAGTCTCTCAGTTCTATTTTCCCTTGTGTCAGCCCATATCTCCAGGAGACCTTCTCCTCCTGGTGGCCCATGACAGCCCCAGGCTTCCATCTGACCAGTTGAGTGACTCTAATCAAATGACATCTCCTTCTGCCCAACTTCTAACCAAAGTCTCTAAGTTGAATTTCATTAGCATGACTTGGGTATGTCCCTATCCCTAAACCTGTCAGGGCTCAGTATGGTCAGAGGAAATCTCTGAGCAGATTTTTGTTATATGCCCCCCATAAAGCCAGGATTTTAGATCAACCTCAGATAACCATATGGACTGAGAAGGAGGGAGGTATGGTTCCCCAAAAGAATATCAGATGTACCATCAAGAAGGAATAGATGCAGAGCAAATAACAGTAGATGTCCATGACAAAGACCTCTGTCCTCACAACCTGAAACGAAAATCAAAAACACATACTTTATTCTAGAGGAGATGGAAAGTCCAGGACTATTTCTGAAAACTTTGATAAATTTATACTAAGTGAAATAATAAAATATTTCCCCCACAAAGATTCAGAAACCATCAGGAGATAATGTGGGGAATAATGAGGAAATCATACAGGATAGAGAAAGACAAATGTATGATGAGAAGTCCCTGGGGAATAATGTCCACAAATTCCAGTCTCCCATTGCACACTCACATTTTGAGTATGCTGTCCCACTGCCTTCTGGACTCCATTGTTTCTGATGAGAAGTTAGTTATTAATCTTCCTGGAGTTCCCTTGAACATGATGATTCATTTCTCTCTTACTGCTTTCAAGATGTTCTCTTTATCTTTGGTGTTTGACTTTGTGATTATGATGTATATAGGTATGAATCTCTCTGTGTTATCCTACTTGGAGTTTGAAAAAAATAATGGCTGAAAACTTTCAAATTTGATGAAAACTATCACATGACCAGAAAGCTCACCAAATATATTTTCTCCCTATTTCTCTCTCTCCTCCTTCCTCAGGTACTCCCTTTACACATACATTGGTATGTTAATGATGTCTCACATTTCTACGAGACTGTTTATGTTTTTCCGTTCTTTGTTCTCTCTGTTCTTCAGATTATGTACTCACTCTTGATCTAACGTCAAGTTGACCGATTCCTTCTTCTGCCATCTCAAATCTACTTTTGAGCCCTTCTTAGTGAATTTTTCATTTTGGTTATAGTACTTCTCCACTTCAGTACTTCCATTTGATTCTCTTTAAACTGAATCTTTTCATTGATATTTTCCATTGGACAAGACATTGTCACCACACTTTCCCTGAAGTTTATAGACTTGGTTTCCTTCAGTTCTTTGAACATACTTTTAATGGATGCTTTGAAATCTGTGTCTGCTAAGTCCAATATCTTGGCCCCTCAAAGGCAGTTGCTATTACCTGCCATTTTTCCTGTGTACGTGTCACACTTTCCTGTTTCTGAACACATCTTGGAATTTTTAATTGAAAACTGGACATTTTTAATAATATATTGTAGCAACTTTGGACACTGATATCCCCTGAGGGATTGTTGTTGTTGTTTGCTTTATTTATTTATTTGTTCAGTGACTTGGCGGAACTCACTCTGTGAAATCTATTTCCCCTCTAATGTTCAGTCTGTGATGTCACTGCTCAGATTATTTTCCCCTTATTTTTATCTTTTACCCTGCCTTCCTAGGGGTTGTCACTGAATCTACTTACGTGTCAAAGGTTTTTTGTTTTTTGTTTTTTGCGGTACGCGGACCTCTCACTGTTGTGGCCTCTCCCGTTGCGGAGCACAGGCTCCGGACGCGCAGGCTCAGCAGCCATGGCTCACGGGCCCAGCCACTCCGCGGCATGTGGGATCTTCCCGGACCGGGGCACGAACCCGTGTCCCCTGCATCGGCAGGCGGACTCTCAACCACTGCGCCACCAGGGAAGCCCTCAAATGTTGTTTTAAGCCTCCATAGTCAGTTAGACTTTACCTTTTACCATTGAGTGTCTATGTGGCTTGGCGACTGCCATCACAATGAACAGAGTTTATGTTTTTGCCCCACAATCAGCCAGGGACTAGTAGCTCCTGAGAGGGTACTGTTTGGGGCATGCACACAGTCTTCCAAACTGCTAGGGATGCATATATAATTTTATTTTTAAACCTGGCTTCCTAGGAGTTGCCCCTGGGCCAGAGCAGTTTATTGTTCAGCCAGTGTTTGGTCAGAGGTTATGCTTAAATTTCTTGTGCCAGTAAGGCTTCTACCCTGTGTTGAGGAATCTGTGTGCAACTTGGGGAGTGATTTCAAATCAGCCCAACTCCTAGAGTCCTTCTGAGTAGGTGCCTAGTACATGGGCACAGCCATTTCTACCCACAGAGTTGACTGTGATTCCAGGAAGGTTTTTCTTGGCTGTCTCTTTCTATGGTTCTCTCTGTTAAACTTCTGGCTGTTCTGCTAGTTCACTTGTTGCTACCAGTACAATGGAGCTACCAAACCCTCTTAATTGCCCTCCGCCAAGATCTCCGTTGTTTTAAAAAACACCCTTGGGCCTGGAATTCTCCAAGCTCTGTTCCAAATATAGTCAGTCCCCTCCAACAGAGTTGTTCACAACTTTCCTTGCTCTCTGAGCAGAACCTCTAGACTGCTGCACAGGAGCTGGGAGCAGGGATAGTGGTCTGCCTCTCCCAAGTGACACCCCTCCTCTACAAGTGGGTGCTGGAGTGGGGGTTGGTAGCCCCTTGTCTTCTCAGCTTGCCCACCCCTCCCCAAGCACAGCACATCCACACTTCTGGGGCAGGGGCAATTGGGGCCCCAGTATTCTCAGACTACCACACCTGGGATAGTGTCTCTGCCCTCTGAGGGGCTGGTGGGGGATGGGAACCTCCGCCCTTTCAGCCACACCTGCCCTAAATAGAGTTTTTGTAATATGAGTGGGAAGCCGGGATCGATAAGCACTTGCAGCCTGCCCCTCGCAGAGTGAAAACTCCTAGACTGGGAACTGGGGGAGGAGGGAGTCCCCTTCCCTACACCCCGACACCTCCTAGTCTTCTGGGATGCACCACCCAGAGTAGAAGTCCCAGAAAGAAGTTTCCCAGACACAGAGCTGAGGGGGAGGAGGAGGGGCCCGTGACTCAAATGCCTCGGACGCTTGACTGTTCTTACTGCAACTGAGTAGATTTTCTCGAATGAATGTTTCTCCATTTGCTGTGTGCCCCTAGGACAATTTCCAGAGCTTTACCTTTATATATATATATATATATATATATATATAATTTTCATCAATTAAATGGTTCTCTTGCTGGGAAGAGGGCCTGCCAGGCTCCTCACTCTGCCATTCTGGAAGTCCCTCCACTTTCATATTTAACTACTGTTGCTGTCAGTTACAAATCCATGTCATAAGCCGTTCAAGAATTTAAAAAGTTATCTAGTCTACTCCCTATGCTTTTGAGCAGGATAATACCTTAGTCAGCCCAGATAGATGAGAATCTATACTGGTTTTGAAAACCTCCAGGGAAAAAAATTTCACAGCCTTCCTTAATAACCTAAATCAGTGTTTAACAGCTCTTACTGCCAGGAATTCCTTTCTTGCATATAACCTAAAGCCCACATGCTACAGTTTAAAGGCGGTTACTCTTCATCTGTCCTGGAGGAGATGAAGAACAGCTGGTCACCACACAAAACATTTCCCCTCCAGGAGGAACAGTCTCTAGCCTCCTCTTTTTTAAGTCCTCCTTTGGCCCTGTCATCAGAATAAATAATCTTAATATTTCCTTATACTTTTTTCAATTGATGAGCAACACTTGTGCTCTCTTCTGAAATCTGTTCACTCTTGCCATTACCCTCTTAAGACTGGAACTGTTTCTCAAAGTGGGGTCTAAGCACTCTGCACATGGTTCTCTTGGAGCTCTTATTAACTACGCAGATCCCTGTGCTTCACCCTAGATTCAGTGAATCATAATCCTGCCAATGGATCTGGAAATCAGCATGCCTAAAAATACTCCCTAGGTGACTCTGATGCACTAAAATTCAACATCCTTTAGGGAGATTGAAGCCTGCATTGCACCACAGGTTGAAACATCTCACCTGCACAGAAGAATCACATGAGAGCTTTTAAAATCCTAATGCCCAAGCTGTACCCGGATCCAATTAAATCAGAACCTCAAGGGGTGGCACCTGGGCCAACAGTCGTTTGAAAACTCCCCAGGTAAATTCTAAGTGCAGCCAGTAGTCAGTCAGTTTCTTCGAGGCAAGGACGGGTAACGTTTGTATCCCAGCACCTACTAACACAAAGCCTAATAACAGAGAATGTTAGTTCTCAACGTTGACTGAGTGAGTTAGGCTTAAAGTTTGTTCCTAGATTCATGCTCGTTGTATGTCCCATTTTCTTTTATCTATATCATGGCTATTTAATTGTAACCATGAAACTATCTTCATCATCGTGAAGACAAATCTTTTCACCATTTGTTTTGGGAGGAGAGTTGATTTTGAAGAGGGAGAGGCAAGACTTTTGGCTTGGAAATATATAACATTAGAGATGCTGAGAGACTCCTGTGTGAAGATTCCTACTAGCCATTGTGAGGCCCGGAAATGTGAATGGTGAGTGTTAAAATCTTCACATTGAATTATGTCACGACTCCTTTCATGTATCACCCTGCTGGCCTGTCCTGACTCTCATTCCATCATCCCACTGGGGGAACCTGGAAGTTTTACCTGGCAGTGCATTGCTTTATGTTGACGCCATAGGCCCCTCTCCTCCTACCCGAGGCTTCTGTGATTATACAGGGATAAGGCAGACCCCCTAGGTTTTCACATGTGTGCAACACCAGTATAAAGAAGTTAATACCCCAAGGAGCAAACCTACAACCAATGCATGGGAGCTGGTAGATAAATTTGTCCCCCTTTCTCCACAACTTTCTAACCTCCACCACCATGTAATGTCCTGAAACAAAGGTTATAACGCTTCTAGAGGATGGTTCTGAGGGGTCAGTTGCACTTCGTGTTGGTAAACTCTGTAATGCTTCCTTGTGTTTCTCTCCCTCCTTCCCTGCCTAACTGCCCCTGTCCCTCACCCCAATCCCGGGGATCACACTTCCTCATAAGAGTGGCTATAAAGGACCTAAAGCTGTATCTGAGGAACCCGAATTAAGTAGACAGTATGTTGTTTATTTTCACATCCTTTCCCATTACAGTGCCTAGCACAAGTTAGGTGACCAATAAATATAAACTGACATGAACATGGAGCATAAAACTGGACAGAGGAAAGAGTGCACCCAAACTATCTATGACGAGAGAGTGTTTTGGTGAGAAAATAATCAAAAGATTATAATTTAATTTTCCCATTTATTAGCCATGGGACCAGGGGCAAACCAGCAACCTTTGGATATCAAATTATTTACTTTCTAAAATGGGGTTCTGAGTTGTATCTGAACATCATGAGGTTCAGTTGAGAAAATATATTTGGTTGTGTTCTGAAAATAATAAAACCAAAGCATTAAGTTATTGCTTTGGTATCAGAGTCTTATTAGATAGCTTTTTTCCCTTCACATTTTGAGGGTAGTTCCATATGTTAGCAATTAACACACATCAGTAAGAATTTGAAAAAGCTGTGTGAGAATGAGATAACCATATTAAGAATTGTGATCATCTGAGATAAACATTTTCATTTTTGCTTCCTGCTACATTTCTTTTTTTACCAAGTATATAATTCAGTATTATTAACTGTGACACCATGCAGTATGTTACATCCCCAGACTTCATTTTATACCTAGAAGTTTGTACCTTTTGATTACCTTCATCCTTTTCCCCACCACCACACCCTCCCACTCCACCTCTAGCAATAACCAATCTGTGCTCTGTATCAATGGGTTCGATTTGTTTGTTTTAGATTCCACATCTCAGTGAGATCATACGGTATTTTCTTTCTCTGGCTTATTTCACTTGACACAATGCCCTCAAGGTCCATCCATGTTGCCACAAACTGCAGAATTTCCTTCTTTTTTATGGCTGAGTAATATTCTGTTGTATATTTACCACATCTACTTTTTTTTTCTTCTTCCAGTTGAGATGTAATTGACACAGTACACTGTATAAGTTTAAGGTGTACAGTGTAATTACTTGACTTATAGCATGTAATATTCATCACAATAAGCTTAGTGAATATCCATCCATATACATAAAAAATTAAAGAAATAGAGGAAAAATATTTTTCCTTGTGATGAGCTCTCAGGATTAACTCTTAACAGCTTTCATATATAACATACAGCAGTGTTAATTATTATCATGTTGTAAATTACATCCCTAGTACTTTTATCTTATGATTGGAAGTTTATACCTTTTACCTGCCTTCATCCAGTTTCCCCACAACCCTCACCTCTGGTAACCACAAATCTGATCTCTTTTTCTGTGAGGTTGTTTGTTTTTGAAGTATAGTTGACCTGTAACACTATGTTAGTTCCTGTTACACAACAGTGATTCTGTATTTCTATACATTTCAAACTGATCAACAGGATAAGTCAGGTTACAGTATTTCACCACACAAAGATTACATAGGTATTGACTATGTTCCCCACATTTCATACCCCTGACTCATTTACTTTGCAACTGGAAGTTTGTACTTCTTAATCTGCCTCACATATTTTCTTCGTCCCTGCAACCCCCTCCCCTCCCTTTTGGCAACCACCTGTTTATTCTCTGTATCTATAACCCTGTTTCTGTTTTGTTATGATTATTCATTTGTTTTTTAGATTCCACATATAAGTGAAATCATGTGGTATTTGTCTTGCTCTAACTTATTTCACTTAGTATAACATCCTCTAGGTCCATGCATGTTGGATGTCCCCCCATACCCCTTTTGGAGAGTTGTTATCATAAACGGATGTTGAATTTTGTCAAAAGCTTTTTCTGCACCTATTGATAAGCTCATATGATTTTTAACCTTCAGTTTGTTAATGTGGTGTATCACACTGATTGATTTATGAATATCAAGCCACCTTTGCCTCCCTGGGATAAATACCACTTGATTGTGGTGTATGATTCTTTTAATATATTGTTGAATTCAGTTTGCTAGTATTAAGGATTTTTGCATCTATGTTCATCAGTGATATTGGCCTGTAATTACTTTTTTGTGGCATCTTTGTCTGGTTTTGGTATCAGACTCATTGTAAAATGAGTTTAGAGGTGCTCCTTCCTCTGCAATATTTTGGAATAGTTTGAGAAAGATAGGTGTTAATTCTTCTCTAAATGTTTGGTAGAATTCCCCTGTGAAGCCATCTGGTTTTGGACTTTTGTTTGTTGGGAGTTTTATTTAAATTACTGATTCAATTTTATTACTAGTAATTGGTCTGTTGATATTTGCTATTTCTTCCAAGTTCAGTCATGGGAGATTGTACTTTCCTAGGAATTTGTTCATTTTTTCTAGGTTGTCCATTTTATTGATGTACAGTTGTTCGTAGTAATCTCTTACGATGCTTTGCATTTCTGTGGTGTTGGTTGTAGCTTCTCTGTTTTCATTTCTGATTTTATTGACTTGCACCCTCTCACTTTTTTTCCTGATGAGACTGTAAGTTTTTATTAATTTTGTTTATCTTTTTAAAGAATCAGCTCTTATATTCATTCATCTTTTCTATTGTTTTGTTTCAGTCTTTATTTCATTTATTTCTGCTCTATTTTTTAAAATTTATTTCCTTCTACTAACTTTGAGGGTTTTGTTGTTGTTGTTGTTATTTTTCTTGTTCCTTTAGGTGTAAGTTTAGGTTGTTTATTTGAGATTTCTATTGTTTCCTGAGGTGGGTTTGTATAACGATAAACTTTCCTCTAAGAACTACTTTTGCTGCATCCCAGGATTTTGGATTGTGTTTTCACTTTCATTTGGCTCCAGGTATTTTTTGATTGCTTCTTTGATTTCTTCAGTTATCCATTGGTTGTTCAGTAATGTTTTGTTTAGCCTAAATGTGTTTGTGTGTTTTGCATTTTTTTTTCTTGTAGTTGATTGCTAGTCTCATAGCATTGTGGCCAGAAAAAATTCTTGATATGATTTCAGTTTTCTTAAATTTACTCAGACCTTTTTGTGGCCTAGCATGTGATCTATTCTGGAGAATGTTCCATGTGCACTGCAAAAGATAGCATATCCTGCCGCTTTTGAATGGAATGTTCTATATATATATCTATTAATATCATCCAATCCATGTGTCATTTAAGCCCAGTGTTTAATTATTGATCTTCTGTCGTATGATCTATCCCTTGATATAAGTGGGGTCTTTAAGTCCCCCTACTATTACTATGTTACTGTTAATTTCTCCCTTTATGTCTGTGATGAATTCTGGTAGTGCACTCCCCTCTGGTCACCAGAGCTGTATGCTCCAGGGAGACCCCTATGTGACTGTGTAGGTCCTCCTGTTGTGCTGAGCTGATTAAGCATGGTGGTCGGGTAAGTGTGGCTAGCCCCTCATCTGGTTGGTTGACAGGCCTTGCCTTGTGTGGAGGCTACCCACTGCTGGTAGGCAGAGCTGTGTTATGAGATGGCTAGCTGTAGGGCCCTGGGGGATCCTAGGGCTAGTGCTGCCCCCTGGTGGGAAGAGCAATGTTTGGAGTTGGCAGGTTGCCAGGCCAGGGTTCCAGTTCTAGTGTGGGCCTACTAGTTGGGCAGGGCTGTTTCCTGACATGGCTGGCTGCATGTTCTGGCACGTCCTAAAGCTGGTGTCAGCTTGTTGGTGGGCAAAGCCAGATCCAAGGCCAGCTGGCTGACAGGCCCAAGGTGTCCCAGAGCTGAGTGGGTGGGGCTGGGTCCTGACATGGCAGGCTGCAGGGTTGTAGTGATCCTGGGTCTGGTGTCTGACTACTACTAATTGAGGCCAGGTCCTGAGGCTAGTGCCAACCCAGTGGTGGGCAAAGTCTGTTCGCAGGGTCTCTGGTTGCAGGACCCTGGGGGATCCCATAGTTGGTGATGACCCACTGGTAGGTGGGTCCAGGTCCTGGGTCCTCTGGCGGTTGGGGCCAGTTCACAGGGTGGCTGTGGGCACAGGAAGCCTTAAGGCAGCTGGCCTACTGGTGAGTGAGGCTGTGTCCCTGCTCAGCTAGCTCCTTGGCCTGAGACATTCCAGAACTGCTCCTGACAGGCTGTTGGGCAGGACCAGGTCCTGTGGCTGATAAGCTAGAGGGAAGACTCCAGAATGACACTTGCCAGCACTAGTGTCCTCGTGGTATAATGAACTCCCAAAATGGCTGTTTCCAGTGTCTATCCCCAGGGTGAGCTCCACTTGCCTCCTTCCTCTCTGGGAGATTCTCCAAGATCAGCAGGTGGGTCTGACCCAGGCTCCTTTCAAATTACTGCTTCTGCCTTGAGTCCTGGAGTGTGTGAGATTTTGTGTGCACCCTGTAAAAGTGGAGTCTCTATCACAGCCCTCTGGGTCTTCTGAAAGTAAGTTCTACTGTCCTTCAAAGCCAAACATTCTGGGGGCTTTTCTTTCTGGTGTAGGACCCCCAGAGCTGGTGAGTCTGATGTGGGGCTTGGACGCCTCTCTCCTTGGGGAGAAATGCTGCATTGTACTTGCAATTATTCTCCCTTTTGTGAGTAGTCCTCCTGGAGGTATGGATCTTGACTATATTGTGTTTCTGCCCTTCCTACCCTACTACTGTTTTATTTTGGTTTCTTCTTTATATCTTTAGTTGTAGAAGATCTTTTCTGTTAGCGTATCAGTCTTTCTCATCAGTAGTTGCTCTGTAAATAGTTGTAATTTTGATGTACCCGTGGGATGAGGTGAGCTCAGGATCTTCCTGCTCCACTTTCTTGGCCATTCCTCTCTCCTATACCACATCTTCTTTATCCATTCATCCAGTGGACATTTAGTTTGCTTCCATGTCTTGGCTATTATAAATAATGTTGCAATGAACATGGGAGTGCAGATATCTTTTTGAATTAGTGTTTTCATTTTCTTTGGATAAATACCCAGAACTATAATTCTTGGATCATATGATAGTTCTATTTTGTATTATTTGAGATACATCCATACACATTTCCATAGTAACTGCACCAATTTACATTCCCACCAACAGTGCACAGTGTTCCATTTTCTCCACATCCTCACCAACACTATTATTTCTTCTTTTTTGATAATAGCCATTCTAACAGGTACAAGGTGATATCTCATTATAATTTTTTTTACATCTTTATTGGCGTATAATTGCTTTACAATGGTGTGTTAGTTTCTGCTTTATAACAAAGTGAATCAGTTATACATATACATATGTTCCCATATCTCTTCCCTCTTGCACCTCTCTCCCTCCCACCCTCCCTATCCCACCCCTGTAAGTGGTCACAAAGCACCTAGCTGATCTCCCTGTGCTCTGCGGCTGCTTCCCACTAGCTATCTATTTTACGTTTGGTAGTGTATCTATATCCATGTCACTCTCTCACTTTGTCACAGCTTACCCTTCCCCCTCCCCATATCCTCAAGTCCATTCTCTAGTAGGTCCGTGTCTTGATTTCCCGTCTTACCCCTAGGTTCTTCATAACGTTTTTTTTTTCTTTCTTAAATTCCATATATATGTGTTAGCATACGGTATTTGTCTTTCTCTTTCTGACTTATTTCACTCTGTATGACAGACTCTCATTATAATTTTTGATTTGCATTTCCCTGATGATTAGTTGATGTTGGGAAACTTTTCATGTATCTCTTGGCCATCTGTATGTCTTCTTTAGAAAAATACCTACTCAGATCCTCTTCCCATTTTTTAATTGGATTGTTTGATTTCTTTGTTATGAAGTTCTACGAGTTCTTCGTATATTTTAGACATTAATCCCTTATCAGATAATGGATTTGGAAGCATTTTCTCGGTAGATTGCTTTCCATTTTACTGATGGTTTCCTTTGCTGTGCAGAAATTTAGTTTGATATAGTCTACTTATTTATTTTTGCTTTTATTGAAGAGACCAACTTTTCCCCATTGTATATTCTAGGCTACTTTGTCCATAAATTAATTGTCCATATATAGATGTGTTTATTGCTGGGCTCTCTATTCCATTGATCTTTGTGTCTATTTTATAATAATATAATACTATTTTGATTGCTATAGCTTTGTAATAGAATTTGAAATCCAAGTTTGTGATGCTTCCAGGTTCTTCTTTCCTGCCCCAAGTCACAGTACAGAGGCAGCAGATTGCTTTGGCTATTGAGGGTCTTTTGTGGTTCCATTAAATTTTAGGATTATTCAAGTTCTATGAAAAATGCCATTGGAATTTTGATAGTGATTGCATTGAATCTATAGTTTGTTTTGGGTAGAATGGACATTTTAACAATATTAGTTCTTGTAATCCATGAATACAAAATATCTTTCCATTTATTTGTGTCTTCTTCAAGTTCTTTCATCAGTGTCATGGTTTTTACTGTACAGGTCTTTCACCCACATGGTTAAATTTATTCCTGGGTATTTTACTCTTTTTTTTTTTTTTTTTTTTTTTTGCGGTACGCGGGCCTCTCACTGCTGTGGCTTCTCCCGTTGCGGAGCACAGGCTCCGGACGCGCAGGCTCAGCGGCCATGGCTCACGGGCCCAGCTGCTCCGTGGTATGTGGGATCTTCCCAGACGGGGGCATGAACCCGTGTCCCCTGCATCGGCAGGCGGACTCTCAACCACTGCACCACCAGGGAAGCCCAGTATTTTACTCTTTTTAATGCAATGGTATGTGAGATTGTTTTCTTTTTTAATTTTATTTTTATGATTGACATATAATGTATTAGTTTCAGATGTACACCATAATGATTCTTTATTTGTATATATTGCAAAATAGTCACCACAATAAGGCTATATATCCATCACCCTATATATAGTTTAAAATTTTATTTTCCTTATGATGAGAACTTTTAAGATGTACTCTCTTAGCAACTTTCAAATATATAGTACAGTATTATTAGCTATAGTCAACATGCTATATATTACATCCCCATGACATTTATTTATTTTATTTTTTATTGAGGTAACATTGGTTTCTAACATTAGGTAAGTTTCATTTGTACATTATATTTCTACTTCTGTGTACCCTACAGTATGCTCACCACCAAAAATCTGGTTTCCATCTGTCACCATACAGTTGATCCCCTTTACCAGTTTCACCTTCCCCCAAACATTCCCCTTCTGATAACTACTACTCTGTTCTCTGTATCTGTGTGTTTATTTTTGTTTGGTTTGGTTTGTTCATCTATTTTGTATTGTTTATCTTCTATTTTCCACATATGAGAGAAATCATGTGGTTATTGACATAACATTTATTTTGTAACAGGAAGTTTTAACCTTTTTAACTCCCAATCCATGAGCACTGTGTATGTTTCCATTTATTTGTGTCTTCTTCATTTTCTTTCATCAATGTCATAGCTTCCTGGGTACAGTTTTCACCTCCTTGTTTAAATTTATTCCTAGGTATTTTATTATTTTTGATGCAATTGTAAATGGGATTGTTTTCTTTCATTTCTCTTTCTGAAAGTTCATTATTAGTGTATAGAAATGCAACAGATTTCAGTACATTGATTTTTTTTATCCTGCAACATTACTGAATTCATTTATTAGTTCTAGTAGCTTTTGGTGTGGAGTCTTTAAGGTTTTCTAAATAATATCATGTCACTTGCAAATAGTGAAAGTCTTTCCAATTTGGTTGCCTTTTATCTCTTGTCTGATTACTGTGGCTAGGGCATCCAGTACTACATTGAATAAAAGTGGTGATAGTGGATATCCTTGTCTTGTTCCTGATCATAGAGGAAAAGCTTTAAACTTTTCATTGTTGAGTATGATGTTAGCTCTGGCCCTCATTATGTTGTAGTATATTCCCTCTATACCCAGTTTGTGGAGAGCTTTTATCATAAAAGGTTGTTGAATTTTGTCAAAAGCTTTTTTCGCATGTACTGAGATTATTATATAATTTAATGCTTGATTTTGTGAATATGGTGTATCATATTGGTTAATTTGTGGGTATTAATAAACCATCCCTGCATCCTGGAATAAATCCCACTTGATCATGAGGTATGATCCTTTTAATATGTTGTTGAATTTTGTTTGCTAATATTTTGTAGTTGTGAAGCCATCTGGTCCTGAACTTTTGTTCGTTGGGGGTTTTTTTAATTGCTACTTCAATTTCATTACTGGTGATTAGTCTGTTCAGATTCTCTATTTCTTCCTGATTCAGTCTTGGAAACGTTATGTTTCTAGAAATTTATCCATTTCTTTTAGGTTGTTCAATTTGTTGGCCTATAATTGTTCATAATAATCTCTTGTGTTTCTTTTTATTCTGTGGTGTCATTTTTAACTTTTCCTCTTTCATTTCTTATTTATATGGGCCCTCTGTCTTTTTTTCTTGATGAGTCTTACTAAAGGTTTATCAATTTTGTTTATCTTTTCCAAGAAGCAGCTCTTAGTTTCACTGATCTTTTCTGTTGTTTCTTTAGTCTCTATTTCATTTATTTCCACTCTGTTCTTTATTATTTCCATCCTTCTACTGACTTTGGGCTTTGTTTGTTCTTTTTTTTAGTTCCTTTAGGTGTAAGTTTAGATTGAGATTTTTTTTTATTTCGTGAAGTAGGCCTTCATCACTATAAGCTTCCCTCCTACTACTTTTGCTGGATCTCATAGCTTTCTGGAACATTTTGTTTCCATTTTTATTTGTCTTGTTGCATCTTTTTAAATTTTCTTTTTGATCTCTTTGACTCATTCGTTGTTTACCTTCAAATGTTTGTGTTTTTTCCAGTTTTCTTTTAATTGATTTCTAGTTTCATATGGTTGTGGTCAGAATGGATGTTTGATATGATTTCAGTCTTTTATTGAGACTTTTTTTGTAGCCTAACATCTGATCTGTCCTGGAAAGTGTTCCAAGTGCACTTGAAAAGAATGTGCATTCTGCTGTTTTGGTTTGCAATGTTCTGCATACATATCTATTAAGTCCATCTGGACTAATGTGTCATTTAGGGCCAATGTTTCCTTTTTCATTTACTGTCTGGAAGATGTATCCATTGAGGTAAGTGTGGTGTTAAAGTCCCTTACTACTGTTACTGTGTTATTGTCAATATCTCCCTTTAAGTCTGTTACTATTTGCTTTATGTATGTAAGTGTTCTTATATTGGGTATATAGGTAGTTACAAGTGTTACATCCTCTTGTTAGATTGATCCCTTTATCATTATGTAATGCCCTTTTTTGTCTCTTGTTCTGGTCTTTGTTTTAATGTCCTCTATATCCACGATTCCACATCTGCAGATTCAACCCACTATGGATTTTGTAGTACTGTACTATTTAGTGAAAGAAATCCATATATAATTGGACCCATGCATTTCAAACTCATGTTATTCAAGGGTCAACTGTAATTATTTTAGATATAGATTACTTTGCTACTTATATCTTTAACCTTCATAGTAGCTTTATACATCGTTGATCCACTACCTTTACTGCAGGCATACTTTGAAGATATCGCAGATTTGGTTCCAGATCACCAAGTAAAGCAAATACTGCAATGAAACCAGTCACACAAATTTTTAGTTTCACAGTGAATATAAAAGTTTTTACTCCATCATGGTCTATTAAATGTGCTGTAGAATTTTGTCTAAAAAATAAGGTACATATCTTAATATAAAAATACTTTATTTCTAAAAAAAAAGACTAACCATCGTCTGAACCTTCAGTGAGTCTCATCTTTTTGCCGGTGGATGGTGTGGCCTCAATATTGATGGCTGCTGACTGATCAGGGTGATAGTTCCTGAAGGTTGGGGTAGCTGTAGCAATTTCTTAAAAGAAGACAGTAATAAAGTTTGCCACATCAATTGACTCTTCTTTCCATAAACGATTTCTCTGTAGCATGCAATACTGTTTGACAGCATTATACCATACTAGAACTTATTTCAACATTGAAGTCAATCCTCTCAGACCTTACTGTTGCTTTATCAACTTAGCTCATGTAAAATTATGTAACATTCTAAATCCCTTGCTGTCATTTCAACAGTTTTCACAGCAGCTTCACCTGGAATAGATTTTATCTCAAGAAACCACTTTCTTTGTTCATCCACAAGAAGCAGGTCCTTATGCATTCAAGTTTTATCATGAGATTGTAGCAGTTCAATCACATCTTCAGACTCCAGCTCTAATTCTAGTTCTCTTTCTATTTCTACCACATCTGTAGTGATTTCCTGAACTGTAAATCTGAACCTTTGACCTTACCCATGAGGGTTGGAATAAACTTCTTCCAAACTCCTGTTAATGTTGATATTTTGACCTCTCCCCATGAATCATGAATGTTCTTACTGACATTGAAAATAATGAATCCTGTTGAGAAGGTTTTCAATTAACTTTGCCCAGATCCATCACAGGAATCACTATCTATAGCAGCTATAGAGTTATGAAATATATTTAAGACTTGAAAGTTGAAATTACTCCTTGATCCATGTGCTACAAAATAGATATAATGTTAGCAGGCATGAAAACAACATGAATTTCATTGTAAATCTCCATCAGCATTCTGGGTGACCAGGTCCATTGTCAGTGAGCAGTAATATTTTGAAAGAAATCTTTTTTTCTGGGCAGTAGGTCTCAACAGTGGGCAAAAATATCCAGTAAACCATATTATAAACAGATGTACTGTCATCCAGGCTTTGTTGTTTCATTTATAGAGCATAGGCAGGGTAGATTTAGCATAATTCTTAAAGGGCCCTAGAATTTTGGGAATGTTAAATGAGCACTGGCTACAACTTCAAGTCAGCAGTTGCATTAGCCCCTAACAAGGCAGTCAGCCTGTCCTTTGAAGCTTGGAAGCCATGCATTTACTTCTCCTCTCTAGCAATCAGAGTCCTCGGTGCCATCTTGTTCCAATAGAAGGCTGTGTTTGTCTCCATTGAAAATCTGTTGTTTACTGTACCCACCTTCATTAATGATCTTAGCTAGATCTTATGGAATGCTTGCTTCAGCTTCTACATCAGCACTTGCTGCTTCACTTTGCATTTTGTTTGTTTGTTTTTTTTAAACATCTTTATTGGGGTATAATTGTTTTACAATGGTGTGTTAGTTTCTGCTTTATAACAAAGTGAATCAGTTATACATATACATATGTTTCCATATGTCTTCCCTCTTGCGTCTCCTTCCCTCCCACCCTCCCTATCCCACTCCTCCAGGCTGTCACAAAGCACTGAGCCAATATCCCTGTGCCATGCGGCTGCTTCCCACTAGCTATCTACCTTACTACGTTTGTTAGTGTGTATATGTCCATGACTCTCTCTCGCCCTGTCACAGCTCACCCTTCCCCCTCCCCATAACCTCAAGTCCGTTCTCTAGTAGGTCTGCGTCTTTATTCCTGCCTTCCCCCTAGGTTCTTCATGACATTTTTTTTCTTAAATTCCATATATATGTGTTAGCATACGGTATTTGTCTTTTTCTTTCTGACTTACTTCACTCTGTATGACAGACTCTAGGTCTATCCACCTCATTACAAATAGCTCAATTTCGTTTCTTTTTATGGCTGAGTAATATTCCATTGTATATATGTGCCACATCTTCTTTATCCATTCATCCGATGATGGGCACTTAGGTTGTTTCCATCTCTGGGCTATTGTAAATAGAGCGGCAATGAACATTTTGGTACATGACTCTTTTTGAATTTTGGTTTTCTCAGGGTACATGCCCAGTAGTGGGATTGCTGGGTCATATGGTAGTTCTATTTGTAGTTTTTTAAGGAACCTCCATACTGTTCTCCATAGTGGCTGAACCAATTCACATTCCCACCAGCAGTGCAAGAGGGTTCCCTTTTCTCCACACCCTCTCCAGCATTTATTGTTTCTAGATTTTTTGATGATGGCCATTCTGACTGGTGTGAGATGATATCTCATTGTAGTTTTGATTTGCATTTCTCTAATGATTAATGATGTTGAGCATTCTTTCATGTGCTTGTTGGGAGTCTGTATATCTTCTTTGGAGAAATGTCTATTTAGGTCTTCTGCCCATTTTTGGATTGGGTTGTTTGTTTTTTTGTTATTGAGCTGCATGAGCTGCTTGTAAATTTTGGAGATTAATCCTTTGTCGGTTGCTTCATTTGCAAATATTTTCTCCCATTCTGAGGGTTGTCTTTTAGTCTTGTTTATGGTTTCCTTTGCTGTGCAAAACCTTTGAAGTTTCATTAGGTCCCATTTGTTTATTTTTGTTTTTATTTCCATTACTCTAGGAGGTGGGTCAGAAAGGATCTTGCTGTGATTTATGTCATAGAGTGTTCTGCCTATGTTTTCCTCTAAGAGTTTGATAGTTTCTGGCCTTACATTTAGGTCTTTAATCCATTTTGAGCTTTTTTTTTTTTTTTTTTTTTTTGGCGTTACGCGGGCCTCTCACTGCTGTGACCTCTCCCGTTGTGGAGCACAGGCTCCAGACGCGCAGGCTCAGCGGCCATGGCTCACGGGCCCAGCCACTCCGCGGCATGTGGGATCCTCCCAGACCGGGGCACGAACCCACGTCCCCTGCATCGGCAGGCGGACTGTCAACCACTGCGCCACCAGGGAAGCCCTGAGCTTATTTTTGTGTATGGTGTTAGGGAGTGATCTAATCTCATACTTTTACATGTACCTGTCCAGTTTTCCCAGCACCACTTATTGAAGAGGCTGTCCTTTCTCCACTGTACATTCTTGCCACCTTTATCAAAGATAAGGTGTCCATATGTGCGTGGGTTTATCTCTGGGCTTTCTATCCTGTTCCATTGATCTATCTTTCTGTTTTTGTGCCAGTACCATACTGTCTTGATTACTGTAGCTTTGTAGTATAGTCTGAAGTCAGGGAGCCTGATTCCTCCAGCTCCTTTTTTCATTCTCAGGATTGCTTTGGCTATTCGGGGTCTTTTGTGTTTCCATACAAATTGCGAAATTTTTTGTTCTAGTTCTGTGAAAAATGCCAGTGGTAGTTTGATAGGGATTGCTTTGAATCTATAGATTGCTTTGGGTAGTAGAGTCATTTTCACAATGTTGATTCTTCCAATCCAAGAACATGGTATATCTCTCCATCTATTTGTATCATCTTTAATTTCTTTCATCAGTGTCTTATAATTTTCTGCATACAGGTCTTTTGTCTCCTTAGGTAGGTTTATTCCTAGATATTTTATTCTTTTTGTTGCAATGGTAAATGGGAGTGTTTTCTTGATTTCACTTTCAGATTTTTCATCATTAGTATATAGGAATGCCAGAGATTTCTGTGCATTAATTTTGTATCCTGCCACTTTACCAAATTCATTGATTAGCTCTAGTAGTTTTCTGGTAGCATCTTTAGGATTCTCTATGTATAGGATCATGTCATCTGCAAACAGTGACAGCTTTACTTCTTCTTTTCCGATTTGGATTCCTTTTATTTCCTTTTCTTCTCTGATTGCTGTGGCTAAACCTTCCAAAACTATGTTGATTAACAGTGGTGAGAGTGGGCAACCTTGTCTTGTTCCTGATCTTAGTGGAAATGCTTTCAGTTTTTCACCACTGAGGATGATGTTGGCTGTGGGCTTGTCATATATGGCCTGTATTATGTTGAGGAAAGTTCCCTCTATGCCTACTTTCTGCAGGGTTTTTATCATAAATGGGTGTTGAATTTTGTCAAAAGCTTTCTCTGCATCTATTGAGATGATCATATGGTTTTTCTCCTTCAATTTGTTAATATGGTTTATCACATTGATAGATTTGCATATATTGAAGAATCCTTGCATTCCTGGAATAAACCCCACTTGATCATGGTGTATGATCCTTTTAATGTGCTGTTGGATTCTGTTTGCTACTATTTTGTTGAGGATTTTTGCATCTGTGTTCATCAGTGATATTGGCCTGTAGTTTTCTTTCTTTGTGACATCCTTGTCTGGTTTTGGTATCAAGGTGATGGTGGCCTCGTAGAAGGAATTTGGGAGTGTTCCTCCCTCTGCTATATTTTGGAAGAGTTTGAGAAGGATAGGTGTTAGCTCTTCTCTAAATGTTTGATAGAATTTGCCTGTGAAGCCATCTGGTCCTGGGCTTTTGTTTGTTGGAAGATTTTTAATCACAGTTTCAATTTCAGTGCTTGTGATTGGTCTGTTCATATTTTCTATTTCTTCCTGATTCAGTCTTGGCAGGTTGTGCATTTCTAAGAATTTGTCCATTTCTTCCAGATTGTCCATTTTATTGGCATAGAGTTGCTTGTAGTAATCTCTCATGATCTTTTTTATTTCTGCAGTGTCAATTGTTACCTCTCCTTTTTCATTTCTAATTCTATTGATTTGAGTCTTCTCCCTTTTTTTCTTGATGAGTCTGGCTAGTGGTTTATCTATTTTGTTTATCTTCTCAAAGAACCAGCTTTTAGTTTTATTGATCTTTGCTATTGTTTCCTTCATTTCTTTTTCATTTATTTCTGATCTGATTTTTATGATTTATTTCCTTCTGCTAACATTGGGGTTTTTTTGTTTTTCTTTCTATTATTGCTTGAGGTGCAAGGTTAGGTTGTTTATTCGAGATGTTTCCTGCTTCTTAAGGTGGGCTTGTATTGCTATAAACTTCCCCCTTAGAACTGCTTTTGCTGCATCCCATAGGTTTTGGGTCGTTGTGTCTCCATTGTCATTTGTTTCTAGGTATTTTTTTATTTCCTCTTTGATTTCTTCAGTGATCACTTCATTATTAAGTAGTGTATTGTTTAGCCTCCATGTGTTTGTATTTTTTACAGATCTTTTCCTGTAATTGATATCTAGTCTCATGGCGTTGTGGTCAGAAAAGATACTTGATACAATTTCAATTTTCTTAAATTTACCAAGGCTTGATTTGTGACCCAAGATATGATGTATTCTGGAGAATGTTCCATGAGCACTTGAGAAAAATGTGTATTCTGTTGTTTTTGGATGGAGTGTCCTATAAATATCAATTAAGTCCATGTTGTTTAATGTATCATTTAAAGCTTGTGTTTCCTTATTTATTTTCATTTTGCATGATCTGTCCATGGGTGAAAGTGGGGTGTTTAAGTCCCCTACTATGAATGTGTTACTGTCGATTTCCCCTTTTATGGCTGTTAGTATTTGCCTTATGTATTGAGGTGCTCCTATGTTGGGTGCATAAATATTTACAATTGTTATATCTTTTTCTTGGATCGATCCCTTGATCATTATGTAGTGTCCTTTTTTGTCTCTTTTAATAGTCCTTATTTTAAAGTCTATTTTGTCTGATATGAGAATTGCTACTCCAGCTTTCTTTGGTTTCCATTTGCATGGAATATCTTTTTCCATCCCCTTACTTTCAGTCTGTATGTGTCTCTAGGTCTGAAATGGGTCTCTTGTAGACAGCATATATAAGGGTCTTGTTTTTGTATCCATTCATCCAATCTGTGTCTTTTGGTGGGAGCATTTAGTCCATTTACATTTAAGATAATTATCGATATGTATATTCCTATTCCCATTTTCTAAATTGTTTTGGGTTCGTTATTATAGGTCTTTTCCTTCTCTTGTGTTTCTTGTCTAGAGAAGTTCCTTTAGCATTTGTTGTAAAGCTGGTTGGGTGGTGCTGAACTCTCTCAGCTTTTGCTTGTCTGTAAAGGTTTTAATTTCTCCATCAAATCTGAATGAGATCCTTGCTGGGTAGAGTAGTCTTGGCTGCAGGTTTTTCTCCTTCATCACTTTCATTATGTCCTGCCACTCCCTTTTGGCTTGTAGGGTTTCTGCTGAGAGATCAGCTGTTAACCTTATGGGGATTCCCTTATGTGTTATTTGTTGTTTTTCCCTTGCTGCTTTTAATATGCTTTCTTTGTATTTAATTTTTGACAGTTTGATTAATATGTGTCTTGGCGTATTTCTCCTTGTATTTATCCTGTATGGGACTCTCTGTGCTTCCTGGACTTGATTAACTATTTCGTTTCCCATATTAAGGAAGTTTTCAACTATAATCTCTTCAAATATTTCCTCAGTCCCTTTCTTTTTCTCTTCTTCTTCTGGAACCCCTATAATTCGAATGTTGGTGCGTTTAATGTTGTCCCAGAGGTCTCTGAGACTGTCCTCAGTTCTTTTCATTCTTTTTTCTTTATTCTGCTCCGCAGTAGTTATTTCCACTATTTTATCTTCCAGGTCACTTATCCGTTCTTCTGCCTCAGTTATTCTGCTATTGATCCCATCTAGAGTACTTCTAATTTCATTTATTGTGTTGTTCATCGTTGCTTGTTTTATCTTTATTTCTTCTAGGTCCTTGTTAACTGTTTCTTGCATTTTGTCCATTCTATTTCCAAGATTTCGGATCATCCTTACTATCATTATTCTGAATTCTTTTTCAGGTAGACTGGCTATTTCCTCTTCATTTGTTAGGTCTGGTGCATTTTTATCTTGTTCCTTTATCTGCTGTGTGTTTTTCTGTCTTCTCATTTTGCTTATCTTACTGTGTTTGGGGTCTCCTTTTTGCAGACTGCAGGTTCGTAGTTCCCGCTGTTTTTGATGTCTGTCTCCAGTGGCTAAGGTTGGTTCAGTGGGTTGTGTAGGCTTCCTGGTGGAGGGGACTAGTGCCTGTGTTGTGGTGGATGAGGCTGGATCTTGTCTCTCTAGTGGGCAGGTTCACGTCTGGTGGTGTGTTTTGGGGTGTCTGTGGCCTTATTATGATTTTAGGCAGCCTCTCTGCTAATGGGTGGGGTTGTGTTTTGCTAGTTGTTTGGCATAGGTTGTCCAGCACTGTGGCTTGCTGGTCATTGAGTGAAGCTGGGTGCTGGTGTTAAGATGGAGGTCTCTGGGAGATTTTCACCGTTTGATATTATGTGGAGCTGGGAGGTCTCTTGTTGACCAGTGTCCTGAAGTTGGCTCTCCTACCTTAGAGGCAGAGCCCTGACTCCTGGCTGGAGCACCAAGAGCCTTTCATCCACACAGCTCAGAATAAAAGGGAAAAAAAGTAGAGAGAATTAGTAGAAGTATGAGGAAAGAAAGAAGGAAAGGAGGGAAGGAAGGAAGGAAGGAAGAAAGAAGCAAAGAAGGAAAGAAAGGAGGGAGGGAGGGAGGAAGGAAGGAAGGAGGGAAAGAAGGAAAAAAGACAGAAAGAAGATACAGTAAAAATTAAAGTATAATAAAGTTATTGAATTAAAAAATTCTTATTTAGAAAAAAAAAAGGGACGGATAGAACCTTAGGACAAATGTTGGAAGCAAAGCTATACAGACAAAATCTTACACAGAAGCATACACATACACCCTCACTAAAAGAGGTAAAGGGGGAAAAATCATAAATCTTGCTCTCAGAGACCACCTCCTCAATTTGGGATGATTCGTTGTCTAAAGGAGGGAAGGAAGGAAGGAAGGAAGGAAAGAAAGAAAGAACGAAGGTAAAGTATAATAACGTTATTAAAATTAAAATTAATTATTAAGAAAAAAATTTTAAAAATAACCATGGACGGATAGAACCCTAGGACAAATGGTGGAAGCAAGACTATACAGACAAGATCTCACACAGAAGCATACACATACACATTCACAAAAAGAGGAAAAGGGAAAAAATCATAGATCTTGCTTCTAAAGTCCATTTCCTTAATTTGGGATGATTCGTTTTCTATTCATGTATTCCACAGATGCAGGGTATATCAAGTTGATTGTGGAGCTTTAATCTGCTGCTTCTGAGGCTGCTGGGAGAGATTTCCCTTTCTCTTTGTTCTCACAGCTCACCGGGGCTCAGCTTTGGATTTGGCCCTGCCTCTGCGTGTAGGTCGCTGGAGGGCGTCTGTTTTTTGCTCAGACAGGACGGGGTTAAAGGAGCCGCTGATTCGGGGGCTCTGGCGCACTCAGGCCGGGGCGGAGGGAGGGGCACGGAGTGCGGGGCGGGCCTGCGGCGGCTAAGGCCGGCATGACTTTGCACCAGCCTGAGTCCCGCCGTGCGTTCTCCCGGGGAAGTTGTCCCTGGATCCCGGCAACCTGGCAGTGGCGGGCTGCACACGCTCCGCGGAAGAGGGGTGTGGAGAGTGGCCTGTGCTCGCACACAGGCCCCTTGGTGGCGTCTCCCGCCCGTCTCTGGGGTCCGCGCTTTTAGCCGCGGCTCGCGCCTGTCTCTGGAGTTCCTTTAAGCAACGTTCTTAAACCCCTCTCCTCACGCACCAGGAAACAGAGGGAAGAAAAAGTCTCTTGCCTCTTCGGCAGGTGCAGACTTTTCCCCGGACTCCCTCCCGGCTAGCCGTGGTGCACTAACCCCTTCAGGCTATGTTCAAGCCGCCAACCCCAGTCCTCTCCCTGCGCTCCGTCCGACACCGAAACCCGAGCCTCAGAGCCTCAGCTCGCAGCCCCGCCCGCCGCGGTGGGTGAGCAGATAAGCCTCTCGGGCTGGTGAGTGCCGGTCGGCAGCGATCCTCTGTGCGGGAATCTCCCTGCTTTGCCCTCCGCACCCGTTGCTGTGCACTCCTCCGCGGCTTCGAAGCTCCCCCTTCCGCCTCCCGCAGTCTCCGCCCGCGAAGGGGCTTCCTAATGTGTGGAAACTTTTCCTCCTTCACAGCTCCCTCCCACTGGTGCAGGTCCGTCCCTATTCTTTTGTCTCTGTTTTTTCTTTTTTTTCTTTTGCCCTACCCAGGTACGTGGGGGAGTTTCTTGCCTTTTGGGAGGTCTGAGGTCTTCTGCCAGCCTTCAGTAGGTGTTCTGTAGGAGTTGTTCCACGTGTAGATGTATTTCTGGTGTATCTGTGGGGAGGAAGGCGTTCTCCGCATCTTACTCTTCCGCCATCTTCCCGGAACATCACACTTTGCATTTTGATGTTATGGAAATGTCTTCTTTGCTTCACCTAATGAATCCTCTGTTAGCTTAGGACTTTACTTCTGCAGCTTCCTCACCTCTCTCATCCTTCATTGAATTGAAGAGTTAGACTCTTGCTCCAGATTAGGCTTTGGCTTAAGGGAATGTTGTGGCTGGTTTGGTCTTCTATGCAGACCACTAAAACTTTCTCCGTATCAACAATAAGCCTGTTTCACTTATCATTCATGTGTTCACTGGAGTAGCACTTTAAGTTTCTTTCAAGAACTTTTCCTTTGCATTTACAACTTACGATGAAGTTAGGCCTCTTGCTCCAGTTAGCTGTCTTGGCTTTTGACATGCCTTCCTCACCAAGCTTAATCAGTTCTAGTTTTTGATTTGAAGTGAGGGATGTGTGACCCTTCCTTTCACTTGAACACTTAAAGGCCACTGTAGGGTTATTAATTGCCTAATTTGAATATTGTTGTGTCTCAGGGAATAGCGTGGCCTGAGGTGAGGGAGAGAGATGGAGGGGATGGCTGGTTAGTGGAGCAGTCAGAACACACACAACGTTTATCAGTTTAAGTTTACTGTCTTATGTGGGTGCAGTTCAAGGAGCCCCAAAGCAGTTACAATAGTACCATCAAAAATCACTGATCACAGGTCACCATAACAAATAAAATAATAATGAAAATGTTTGAAATATTGTCAGAATTACCAAAATGTGGCACAGAAATATGAAACAAGCAAATGCTCTTAGAAAATGGTGCCAATGGACTTGCTTAATTCAGGGTTGCCTCACACCTTCAATTTGTAAAATACACAGTATCTACAAAGCACAATAAAGTCAAGTGCAATAAAACAAGGTACGCCTATATATGTTTGCCTTTACCAGTGATAGTTTTTTCTTTATTTTCTGTTTCTAGTTATGGCCTTTTCTTTTCCATCTAAGGAAGTCCCTTAGCCATTTCTTTTAAGGCCAGCTTAGTGGTGACAAATTCCTTTAGCTTTTGCTGTCAGGAAACTCTTTATTTCTCCTTCGATTCTGAATGATAACCTTGTAGGGTAGAGCATTCTTCTTTGTAAGTTTTTTTTTTCCTTTTAATACTCTGAATATATTGTTCCAGTCCCTTTTGGCCTGTAAGATTTCTGCTGAAAAGTCAGCTGATAGTCTTCTGGGGGTTTCCTTATATGTAACTAGTTGTTTTTCTCTTGCCGCTTTTAAGGTTCTCTCTTTACAATTAAAATGGTGAAAGTGAAAAGTAACGTGTCTTGGTGTGGGTCTCTTTGGGTTCATCTTTTTTGGGACTCTCTGGTTCCTGGACTTTGATATCTGTTTCCTTTACCGGGTTAGGGAAATTTTCAACCATTATTTCTTCAAATAGATTTTCTGTCCCTTTCTCTCTGTCTTTTCCTTCTTAGACCCCTATAATGCAAATATTAGTATGTTTGATGTTGTTTCAGAGGTCCCTTAAACTATCTTAGTTGTTGTTTTTTTCCATTCTTTTTTCTTTTTGTTGTTCTGATTGGGTAATTTCCACTACCCTGTCTTCCAGATTGTCAATTTGTTCTTCTGCCTCCTCTAATCTGCTGTTGATTCCTCCTAGTGTATTTTTCATTTCAGTTTTTATATTCTTCAGTTCTCATTGTTTCCTTTTTATATTTTCTATATCTTTGTTGAATTTCTCACTGAGTTTATCTGTTCTCCCAAGTTCAGTGAGCATTTTTATGACTGTTATTTTAAACACTGTACTTGATAAATTGCTTATCTCCATTTAATTTAGTTCTTTTTCTGAGGTTTTGTTTTTTCTTTTGTTTGGAAGGCCCTCCATTGTCTCCTCATTTTGCCTAATTCTCCGTGTTTGTTTCTTGTACAGGCATACCTTGGAGATACTGTGGGTTAGGTTCCAGACCACTGCAATAAAGTGAATATCCTAATAAAGCAAGTCACACAAATTTTTTGATTTCCCAGTGTATATAAAAGTTATATTTAGGAATTCCCTGGTGGTCCAATGGTTAGGGCTCTGTGCTTCCACTGCAGGGGGCATGGGTTCAATCCCTGGTCGAGGAACTAAGATCCTGCATGCCACGTGGCACAGCCAATAAATAAATAAATATTTTAAAAATTTAAAAAATAAAATGCTGATATCTTTATTTTTTAAAAAAACATATTTATACTATACTGTAGTCTATTAAGTATGGAATAGCATTATGTTTAAAAAACAAAGTACATAATTTAAGGATACTTCGTTGCTAAAAATTTCTAAGCATCCTCTGACTACAGTTTGTTGCCATATACCCTCAGTTTGTAAAAAAACACACTATCTGAAGTGCAATAAAGCAAAGCATAATAAAATGAGGTGTGCCTATGTTAAATATAGCAGCTATGCCTCCTGTTTTGAAAGAATGGTCTCATGTAGAAGGTGTCCTGTGGGGCCCATTGGACACCAGGGCCAGGTGCTCTAGAGACATATCCTGTGTGGGCAATGTATGGCCTTCTACTGTGTTTGGGCTGTGATTGCTGTTGATACCTGGTGGGCATTGCTGGCCCCTGGTATGACTGTCTGTGAGGCACAGCTGCAAGAACCATGCGTGTGCTGTTGTGCAGAGCTAGCCCCCCAGAGGGAGAAGGGGCAGCGGTGTTGGCTGGGGTGGCTTGCTGCGTGGGGCAATGCAGAAGTCACTTTGGTGAGGCCAGCAGGGTCAGGTAGGTTGGTCAAGTCTGGTCCTCAGGAGAGTTGGAGTAGGGCATGTAGTGTTAGTTAGGTTAATGGAGAGTGACAGAAATGGTGTCTGCCAGCACCAGGCCAGTTAGGTGGAAGGAGAGTGAAAAGAAAATGGCATCCACTAGGACTTGTGTCTCTGAAGAAAGTTCACCAGATCCCTCTCCTCTCCAGCACACACTATAAAATTAGTCGAGTCTCCTTCTCATATAACCCAGGTGCTTTTCAAGCTAATGCCTCTAGGCCAGGACTTGGAGCAAGTAAACTTGAGCTTGAGCCCTTAAAGTGTGGAGTCTTGGTTTTTCAACAGCCCTTCAGCTCTCCCATATATACACCCTGCTGGTTTTCAAAGCTAGATGTTATGGGGGCTCATCTTCCTGGAGCAGGTTTCTTGGGCTGGGAAGCCCGATGTGGGACTCAGACCCCTCACTCCTCAGGGAGGATCTCCACAGTTGTGATATTTCTCCCACTTGTGGGTTGCCACACTAAGCATGGGTTCTGACTAGACCGTGACTCTGTGCCTCCTATATGTCTCAGATGTGGCAGTTTCTTTATATTCTTAGTTGCAGAAAATCTGTTCTGCTAATCTTCACGTTTTTCTCAGAGATAGTTCTATATATAGTTGTAGTTTTGCTACGTCCATGGGAGGACATAACCTCAGGATCTTCCTACTCTGTCATTTTGATCCCCTTCCCTCTTTTATTTCTGATTTTATTTGAATTCTCTTTTTTTCTTGTGAATCTAGCTAAAGGTTTGTCAATTTTGTCTATTTTTTTAGTGAACCAACTCTTGGTTTTGTTAATCTTTTTATTGTTTTCTTGTTCTCTATTTCATTTATTTCTACCCTAATCTTTATTATTTCTTTTCTTCTGCTCACTTTAGACCCACTTTGTCATTTTTTTTCTAGTTCCTTTGGGCATAGAGTAACGTTGTTTATTTTAGATCTTTCTTATTTCTTAATGTGGGCATCTGTTGCTATGAACTTCCCTCCTAGAACTGCTTTTGCTCCATGCCATAAGTTTTTTATGTTGTGTTTCCATTTTCTTTTGTAAAAAGATATATTTTTTAATTTCCCCTGTAATTGTTTCTTTGATCTATTGGTTGTTCAAAAGAGTGTTTTTTTAGTACTCAAGAGTATTTTTATTTTTAAATTTTTATTAGAGTACACTTGATTTACAATGTTGTGTTACTTTCTGCTTACAGCAAAGTGAATCAGTTATACATACACAAATATCCACACTTTTTTATATTCTTTTCCCATATAGATCATTACAGAGTATTGAGTAGAGTTCCCTGTGCTATACAATAGGTCATTATTTGTTATCTATTTTATATATAGTAGTGTGTATATGTTAATCCCAAGCTCTCAATTTAACACCCCCCCCTTTCCCCTTTGGTAACCATAAGTTTCTTTTCAAAGTCTGTGAGTCTGTTTCTATTTTGTAAATAAGTTCATTTTTATCATTTTTTTTTAGATTCCACATATAAGAGATATCATATGATATTTGTCTTTCTCGGACTTCACTTAGTATGATAATCTCTAGGTCCATCCATGTTGCTGCAAACAGCATTATTGCACTCTTTTTTATGGCTGAGTAATATTCCCCTATATATATGTACCACATCTTCTTTATCCATTACTCTGTCAGTGGACGTTTAGGTTGCTTCCATGTCCCGGCTATTATAAGTAGTGCTGCAGTGAACACTGGGGTGCATGTATCTTTTCAAATTATGGTTTTCTCTGGGTATATGCCTGGGAGTGGGATTGCTGGGTCATATGATAGCTCTGTTTTTAGTTTTTTAAGGAACCTCCATACTTTTCTCCACAGTGGCTGTGTACCAGTTTACATTCCCAACAACAATATAGAAGGGTTCCCTTTCCTCTACACCCTCTCCAACATTTATTGTTTGTAGTTTTTTTGATGTGGGCCATTCTGACCAGTATGAGGTGATACCTCATTGTAGTTCTGATTTGAATGTCTGTATTAGTGATGTTGAACATCTTTTCATGTGGCTTTTGGCCATCTGTATGTCTTCTTTGGAGAAATATCTGTATAGATCTTATGCCCATTTCTTGAGTGGGTTGTTTGTTGTTTTGTTATTGAAGCACATGAACTGTTTACATATTGTGGAGATTAATCCCTTGTTGGTGGCTTCATTTGCAAATATTTTCTCCCATTCTGTGGGTTGTCTTTTCATTTTCTTTATGGTTTCCTTTGCTGTGTAAAAGCGTCTAAGTTTAATTAGGTCCCATTTGTTTTTATTTCCATTACTCTAGGAGGTGGATCAAAAAAGATCTTGCTTTATGTCAGAGAGTGTTCTGCCTGTGTTTTCCTCTAAGTGTTTTATAGTCTTTACATTTAGGTCTTACATTTAGGTCTTTAATCCATTCTGAGCTTATTTTTGTATATGGTGTTAAAGAGTGTTCTAATTTCATTCTTTTACATGTAGCTGTCCAGTTTTCCCAGCACCACTTATTGAAGAGATTGTCTTTTCTCCATTGTATACTCCTGCCTCTTTTGTCTTAGATTAGGTGACCATATGTGCATTGGTTTATCTCTGGGCTTTCTATCCTGTTCCATTGATCGATATTTCTATCTTCATGCCAGTACCATACTGTTTTGATTAATGTAGTTTTATAATATAGTCTGAAGTCAGGGCACTTGATTCCCCCAGCTTCGTTTTTCTTTCTCAAGATTGCTATGGCTATTTGGGGTCTTCTGTGTTTCCATAGAATTGTAAAATTTTGTAGTAGGCTAAATGCATATAGAAAAGAAAAAGGATGATAAATTTAAAAATTCAGGAATGGGGTTATCTTGAGGTGGGAGAGAGAAGGACATAATTGCAGATTTTTAGAGAGAAAGCTTCAATAACATCGGTGAAGTTCTATTTCTCAAATCAGGTGGTGAGTTTATGGCTATTGTTATATTTTATATCTTACATATAATAAATTATATAAATGTAGCCAATATTTGATAATAAAATGCTTGAAATGATAGGAAAAAATTGTAAAAATTTTTTGTTCTAATTATGTGAAAAATGCCATTGTTAATTTGACAAGAATTGCATTGAAACTGTAGACTGCTTTGGGTAGTATAGTCATTTTGACAATATTGATTCTTCCAATCCAAGAATATAATATATCTCTCCATCTGTTTGTGTCATCTTTAATTTCTTTCATCAGTATCTTATATGTTTCTGAGTACAGTTCTTTTACCTCCATAGGTAGCTTTATTCCTAGGTATTTTTTATGCAAAGGTAAATGGGATTGTTTCTTGAATTTCTGTTTCCGAGCTTTCATTGTTAGCATATAGGAATTCAAGAGATTTCTGTGTATTAATTTTGTATCCTGCAACTTTACTAAATTCATTGATGAACTCTTGTAGTTTTCTGATAGCATATACAGGATTTTCTATGTATAGTATCATGTCATCTGAAAACAGTGACAAATTTACTTCTTTTCTAGTTTGCATTGCTTTTATTCCTTTTTCTTCTTCAATTGCCATGGCTAGGACTTCCAAAACTATGTTGAATAAAAGTGGTGAGAGTGGACATCCTTGTCTTGTTCCTGATCGCAGAGGAAATGCTTTCAACTTTTCGCCATTGAGAATGAAGTTGCCGTGGGTTTGTTGTATGTGGCCCTTATTATGTTGAGGTATGTGCCCTCTGTGCCCACTTTTTGGAGACTTTTTATCACAAATGGGTGTTGAATTTTGTCAAATGCTTTCTTTGCATCTATTGAGATGATCATATGTTTTTTATTCTTCTATTTGTTAATGTGGCCTATCACACCAATAAATTTGCAGATATTGAAGAATCCTTGCATCCCTAGGATAAATCCCACTTGATCATGGTGTGTGATCTTTTAATGTGTTGTTGAAATCGGTTTGCTAGTACTTTCTTGAGATTTTTGTGTCTAGGTTCATGAGTGATATTGGCCTGTAATTTTCTTTTTTGTGGTATCTTTGTCTGCTTTTGGTATTAGGGTGATGGTGGCCTCCTAGAATGAGTTTGGGAGTGTTCCTTCCTCTGAAAAATTTTGGAAGAGTTTCAGCAGGATAGGTGTTGTCTCTTCTCTAAATGTTTGTTAGAATTCACCTGTGAAGCCATCTGGTCCTGGGCTTTTGTTTGTTGGGAGTTTTAAAATCATAGTTTCAATTTCAGTGCTTGTGATTGGTCTATTCATATTTTCTTTTTTTTTCCTATTTCAGTCTTGGAAGATTGTACCTTTCTAAGAATTTGTCCCTTTCTTCTAGGTTGTCCATTTCATTGGCATATAGTTGCTTGTAGTAGTCTCTTATGATCCTTTGTATTTCTGTGGTGTCAGTTGCAACTTCTTTTTCATTTTAATTTTATGGATATGAGCCCTCCCCCTTTTTTTCTTGATAAATCTGGCTAAAGCTTTATCAATTTTGTTTATCTTTTCAAAGAACCAGCTTTTATTTTCCTTGATCTTTTCTATTGTTTTCTTCATCTGTATTTCATTTACTTCTGCTCTGATCTTTATGATTTCTTTCCTTCTACTAACTTTGGGATTTGTTTGTTCTTCTTTCTCTAGTTGCTTTAGGTGTAAGGTTAGGTTGTTTATTTGAGATTTTTCTTGTTTCCTGAGGTAAGATTTTATTGCTATAAACTTCCCTCTTAGAACTGCTTTTGCTGTATCCCATAGGTTTTGGATCATTATGTTTTCATTGTCATTTAACTCTGGGTATTTTTTGACTTCCTCTTTGATTTCTTTGGTTAACCATTGGTTATTTAGTAACATATTGTTTAGCCTCCACATGTTTGTCTTTTTTACAGTTTTTTTTTCCTGTAATTTATTTCTAATCTCATAGTGTTGTGGTTGGAAATGATGCTTGATATGGTTTCAGTTTTCTTAAATTTACTGAGGTTTGCTTCGTGGCCCAGCATGAGATCTATCCTGGAGAATGTTATTTACATGTGCACTTAAGAAGAATGTGTATTCTGCTGCTTTCAGATGGAATGTTCTATACATATCAATTAAGTCCATTCACTCTAATGTGTCATTTAAAGCCTATATTTCCTTATTGATTTTCTGTCTGGATGATCAGTCCATTGGTGTAAGTGCCTCACTATTATTGTGTTACTGTCGATTTTCCCTTTTATGGCTGTAAGCATTTGCCTTCTATTTTGAGGTGCTCATCTGTTGGATGCATATATATTTATAATCGTTACATCTTCTTCTTGGATTGATCCCTTGATCATTATATAGTGTCCTTCCTTGTCTCTTGTAGCAGTCTTTATTTTAAAGTCTGTTTTGCCTGATATGAGTATTGCTACTCCAGCTTTCTTTTGGTTTCTGTTTGCATGGAATACCTTTTCCATCCCCTCACTTTCAGTCTGTATGTGTCCCTATATCTGAAGTGGGTATCTTGTAGACAGCATATATACGGGTCTTGTTTTTGTATCCATTTTTCCAGTCTTTGTCTTTTGGTTGGAGCATTCAGTCCATTTACACTTAAGGTAATTATCAATATGTATGTTCTTATTGCCATTTTGTTAATTATTTTGTATTTGTTTTTGTAGGTTTTTTTTTTCTTGCTTTCTCCTTTGTTCTCTTGTGATTTGATGATTATCTTTGGGATTGTGTTGGGTTACTTTTCATTTTTTGTGTGCGTAGTTTTTTTAGTTTGCTATTACCATGAGGTTTTTATATAGCAGTTTATATATATACAAGGTTGTTCTAAGTTGCTGGTCTCTTTCCTGCCTAGAGAAGTTCCTTTAGCATTTGTTGTAAATCTGGTTTGGTGGTGCTAAATTCTCTTAGCTTTTGCTTGTCTGTAAAGCTTTTGATTTCTCCATTGAATCTGAATGAGAGCCTTGCTGGGTAGAGTATGTTTGGTTGTAGGTTTTCCCATTCATCACTTTAAATATGTCGTGCCACTACTTTCTGGCCTGCAGGGTTTCTGCTGAGAAATCAGCTGATAACCTTATGGGGATTCCCGTGTATGTTATTTGTTGCTTTTCCCTTGTTGCCTTTAATATTTTTTCTTTGTCTTTAATTTTTGTCAATTTGATTAATATGTGTCTCGCTGTGTTCCTCCTTATGTTCATCCTGCATGGGACTATTTGTGCTTCCTGGATCTGAGTGAGTGTTTCCTTTCTCATGTTAGGGAAGTTTTTGGCTATAATATCTTCAAATATGTTCTCAGGCCCTTTCTCTTTCTCTTCTCATTCTGGGACCCCTCTAATGCAAATGTTGGTGTGTTTAATGTTGTCCCAGAGGTCTCTGAGACTGTCCTCATTTGTTTTCATTTTTTTTTTCTTTATTCTGTTCCATAGCAGTGATTTCCACCAATCTGTCTTCCAGTTCATGTACTACTCATTCTTTGCCTCATTTATTTTTCTACTGATTCCTTCTAGTGTATTTTTCTGTTTCTGTTATTGTATTGTTCATCTCTGTTTGTTCTTTCAATATTCTAGCTCCTTGTTCAACATTTCATGTATCTTCGTGGTCTGTGCCTCCATTATTTTTCTGAGATCCTGGATCATCTTTACTTTCATTACTCTGAAGTCTTTTTCAGGAATATTGGTTATCTCCACTTTACTTAGTTGTTTTTCTGGAGTTTTATATTGTTCCTTTGTCTGGAACATATTTCTCTGCCATCTCATTTTGTCTAACTTTGTGTTTTTGGCCTCCATTCCTCAGTCTGTGGGACTGTAGCTCCTCTTGCTTCTGTTGTCTCCCTCCCGGTGGGTGATTTTGGTCCAGGGGCTTGTGCAGGCTACCCGGTGGGAGGGGCTGGTACCTGCCCCCTGGTGGTTGGAGCTGGGTTTTGTCCGTCTGGTGGGCAGGTCTGTGTCAAAGAGTGTATTTAGAGTTGGCTCTGTGATCAGGACAACTTTAGGTAGCCTGTCTGCTGAGGGGTTGGTCTGCATTCCCACCCTTTTGGTTGTTTGGCCTGAGGAGTCCCAGCAGTGGAGCCTGCAGTCTGTTGAGTGAGGCCAGGTCCCAGTGCCAAAATGGTGACCTCTGGGAGAGCTCACACTGATGAAATTTCCTGGGGCCTCTTCCACCATTGTCCTTGCCCCCACAGTGAGTCATAGCCAACCTCTGCCTCACCAGGAGACCCTCCAAGGCCCACAGGTATGTCTCTCCCAGGCTCCTGTGGAGTCACTGGTTTTCCCTGGGTCCCGGTGTGCATGAAAACGTGGAGTCTCAGTTTCCCCAGTCCTGTGGAGCTCCTGTACTCAAGCCCCACTTGCCTTCAAAGCCAAATGGTCTGGAGGCTCCTCCTCCTGATGCCAAGACCCCCAGGCTGGGGAGCCTGACATGGGGCTCAGAACTCTCCTGTGGGAGAAGTTCTGCGATATAATTATTTTCCAGTTTGTGGGTCGCCCACCCAGCAGGTATGGGATTTGATTATATCACGAAAGTGCCCCTCCTACCCTCTCATTGTGGCTCATTTTTGTTTGGATGTAGAATATCTTTATTGGTAGGTTCGAGTCTTTTTTGTAGATGATTGTTCAGGAATTAGTTGTGATTTTAGTGTTTTCATGAGAGGAGGTGAGCTCAAGCCCTTCTACTCCACCATCTTGTCTCCACCTCCTATACTCTCTTTTATAACATGATTTTATTTTTGTTTTAAATCCTCATGATAGCCTGAGTGATTGGGAGCTGTGGCTCTCCGCCACTGCCCAGTATCAGAGGAGAATATCATACTGCATATCACAGCTCTGCTTATTTCCTAGTCCTGGGCTTCAGATCACTTCCTACCTGATTGCACGAAGCCCCGCCTGTGGTTCTGCACAACTTTGGGCACCATCTCAAAAGAGCGTTGTTTGATTTTCATGTGTTTGTGAGTTTTCCAGTTTCCTTCTTCTTGTTTTATGTTATTGTGTTCAGAGAAGATACTTGGTATGATTTCAGTCTTCCTGAATTTGCTAAGACTTGTTTTATGGCCTAACATATGGTCCATTCTAGAAAATGTTCCTTATGTGCTTGAGAATAGTGTGTGTTCTGTTGTTGGATAAAATGTACTATGTATGTCTGTTAGGTCCTTTTCACTTATAGTGTTGGATATAGTATCCTCTGTTACTTTACTGGCTCTTTGTCTGGATTTTCTAACCGTTGTTGAGAATGGGGAATTTAATTGCCCAATTATTATTTTATTGCCGTGTATGTCTCCTTTTTAGCTTTGTTAACACATTATTGACCGGAGACATGTTAATACATGTTTTGTTACCCGAATGTTATTGACCGGAGAAGTATTAATCCGTTTTATAGAAAGTGATACAAGTAACATCACTGTGCAAAGTTGTTAGAGCTTAAAATTGATGAAGGGTTCATTATACAACTTATGATTGTCGTTATCATTCACATTTTGCTCCGTTAGGTTTTTGTTCCAACCTTGCATATATTTTAATCACATGTTTATTACTGTAAAATTTTCAAAAATGATGCATCATGAAATTTTGAGTGAAGAAGAATTTTTCGGTGAATTTTATGCAGATGCTTTCTCTGATTGTCTGAGCAACATATATACTAGTATCTCAGAAGACGATACTTCTTAAGAATATAGTTCTGATTCAGACGATGTGAATATTAGACCAAAAAAGACAAAAAATCCTTAGTGTCTGATTCTGATATGGAAAGTGAAAATGAAACTCATGGTGCTGGAGAATGCTCCTGTGCTTCTAGAGAAGTGTGGATTGAAGACAACATTTCATGAAATTATAATACATTACAGGTGTGTCAGATGTAACTATTGAATGTAATAACCTGAACCTGCAAAGTGTTAGTGAAATAACAGAATTAATTTTGGTAACAACTTTTTCGAGTTGGTTGCTTCTCAAACAAACTTGTATCACCAACAGAATGAAAAATCATATAAAAAGTATGATAAGCCTTTAAAATAGACTGATGTAACCAATAGTGACATGAAGAAGTTTCTTGGATTAATAATTTTGATGGGACAAATAAGAAAGTCACACTGGAAAGAATATTGGTCGACTGATCCCTTACTTGAAACATCTATCTTTCCAAAGATTATGACAAGAAGAAGGTTCAAACTAATAATGACATTTCTTCACTTTCACGATAACTTGGAAACTCCACTTCCTGCAGACAGAATTTCTAAAGTTAAACCTCTTCTGGATTATTTTCTACCAAAATGTCAGTTGATCTATATACCCAAACAAGAGCTATCACTTGAGGAGGCAATGATAAAGTGGAGAGGATGACTCAGATTCAAAACCTATAATCCTTGAAAACTTACAAAATATGGAATTTTCATCAGGATAGTTAGCAAAAGTGACACTGGATATATATGCAACCTTTAGATTTAGGTAGGGGAAGGAAAGAAACTTCAAGAAGCAATATTATCGGTCCTACAACCTTATCTTGGTTCACGGCACCATATTTACCAAGACTTATTACAACAGTGTGTCTGCATCTGAAATATTATTGAAAAATAAAACCAGAGTTTGTGGGACTATAAGAGATAATTGTGGTCTACAAAACCAGTTAAAGGAGAAATCTCAAAATCTACAGAGGGGAGAAATGACACTCTTACAGAAAGGAGAAGTGATTCTTCTTACATGGAAAGACAAGAGGCTAGTCTGCATGGTGACAACTATTCATAACGCCTCCACAGCATCTACAGAAAAGTAGGACAGGAAGACTGGCTATCAAATAACTAAGCCCACTGGTATATTAGAGTATAATAAATATATGAAAGCAGTTGATCAATCTGATCAATATCTGGCAAACTTCAATATCCTCTAGAAAACTAGAAAATGATATAAAAAAGTGGGTTTCTATTTGAGTAATTGTGTTTTTTTTAATGCATTTAAAATTTATTGTAGCCTTAATGCACAGAATAAAATGACTTACAAGCAATTTTCATTAGCAGTAGCTAGAGAATGGGTAACTGACCATTCTGCTGAATGTAGTGATAGTCCTACACCTCGTCCTTCTTGTGGCATTTCTAAAGGAGCCCCTCACAAAGATCCACTTTGTCGACTATCAGGTAAAATAAAAGAACATATTCTAGAGGAAATAATACCAACAGGACTAAAAAAAAATTGCCACCAGAAAGTGTAGAGTCTGCTCTTCCAGGGGAAAACACAGTGAAACACAGTATATTTGTAATAGATGTTCTTTTCCTCTGCACAGAGCTGCCTGCTATACTGCCTATCACACTCTAACAAAATATTAGAATGCTTTAGTAAGATGTACAGAATTTCAAATAAATACATTAAGTGCAAAAACATTTGTTGATACTTACTCAAATGCAGGTGTTTCAATATTCACTTACATAACAAATCGCTGACCACAGGCATTAGTTTCTGCAAAAATCCCCCAACCATTAATGTGTTAATTTTGCTTTATATATCTGTGTGCTCTGGGTGCATACAAATTTATAATTTTTATATCTTCTTGATTGATTGACCCCTTTTTCATTATATAATGACTTTCTTAGTGTCTTTTGACCATTTTAAGTTTAAAGTCTATTTGTCTGATATAAGTATAGCTTACCCTGCCGTTTTGGTTACCATTTTCTTGAAGTATCTTTTTCCATTCCTCTATTCTCAGTCTATATTTGTCTTTAACGATTAAGTTAGTCTGTTGTAGGCAGTATATCACTGGATCTTGTTTCTTAATCCATTTAGCCATTCTGTGTCTTTTGATTGGAGAATTTAATCCATTTACATTTAAAGTAATTATTGATAGGTAATGACTTAGTATTGCCATTTTGTTCATTGTTTTCTGGCTGTTTTGTAGATCCACTCTTCCTTGCTACTTCTCTTGCTGTCTTTTTTTGTGTGTTTTGATATCTTGGTATCAGTATGCTTTGACTTTTTTATGGTATCCTTTTGTGTAATTATAACAGGTTTTTCCCATGTGGTTACCATGTGACTTACATAAACTATCTTAATTATAACATTATATTTTAAACTGATAACACTTTAACTTTGATAGCATTTTTAAGCTTTATACTTTTCCTTCTCCTCTCCCTTACAGTTTAAGTAATCAGTGTTACATTTTACATATTTTTACATTGTGTATCCAATAACAGATTATTGTAGTTATGGTTATGTTTATTATATTTTTTAACTCTTAAACTAGAGTTATAAGTGAATTATGTATCACCACTACTGTATAACACAGTTTAACTTTGACTATATATTTATCATTACCAGTGTGTTTTACACTACCTTCTTATGTTGATATTATCAACATTTTACTTCCACTCAAAGAATTCTCTTTACCATTTCTTATAAGGCAGGTCTAGAGGTGATGAAGTCCCTTGGCTTTTGTTTTTTCAGAAAAGTCTTTATATCTCACTTATTTCTGAAGGACAGTTTTGTTGCATATAGAATTCTTGGTTGACAGTTTTTCCTTTCAATATTTTGAATACAAAATTATCTTATTCTCTCCTTGCCTAAAAAGTTTCTGTTGAGAAATCTCCCTATAGCCTTAGGGTTTTTCCCTCGTGTGTAACTTCTCTCTTTTTTCTTGCTGCTTTCAAAGTTCTTTTTTTTGTCTTTGATTTTTTTTTAATTAATTAATTATTTTTGGCCACATCAGGTCTTCATCGCTTCATGTGGGCTTTCTCTAGTTGTGGCGAGCAGGGGCTACTCTTCGTTATGGTGTGTGGGCTTTTCATTGTGGTGGCTTCTCTTGTTGTGGAGCACAGGTTCTAGGCACGCAGGCTTCAGTAGTTGCGGTACGTGGGCTCAGTAGTTGTGGTGCGTGGGCTCTAGAGCGCAGTTCAGTAGTTGTGGCACATGGGCTTAGTTGCTCCACAGCATGTGGGATCTTCCTGGGCCAGAACTCGAACCCATGTACCCTGCACCAGCAGATGGATTCCCAACCACTGCGTCACCAAGGAAGTCCCTGTCTTTGATTTTTGACAATTTAATATAATGTGTCACAGTGCAGGCCTATTCAGGTTAAACCTATTTGGGGTCCTTTAGGCCTCAAGTATCTGGATGTCCTTCTGTTCCCCCAGATTTGGGAGTTCTCGGCTATTATTGCTTTTAATATACTCTGTCCCTTTCTCTTCCTCTTCTCCTTCCAGAATTCTTGTAATGCAGATATTATGTGCATGTGTGTATTTTTTTGTGTTCCATAAGTCTCGTAAGCTTTCTTTATGCTTTTTCAGCCCTCTTTTCTTTTTACTCCTCTGACTAGAGAATTTCAAATGTGCTGCCTTGTAGGTCACTGGCTCTTTTTTCTACATGCTCAAGTCTGCTTCTGAAGCTCTCTGTTGAGTTCTTCAGTTAACTTACTGTATTTTTCAGCTCTAGGATTTGTTAGGGGTGTTTTTGTTTGTTTGTTTTGATTTTTGATTTCTTTGTTGAACTTCTCATTTTGCTTATGAGTTGTTTTCCTAATTTTGTTTAGGTATCTGTCTGTGTTTCTGTAGTTCATTCCTTGTCTGATATTTCTTTTTATATTGTGTATCCATTAACAAATTATTGTAGTTATTTTTACTACTTTTGTCTTAACCTTCATACTAGCTTTATAAGTTACTAACTTACCACCTTTACAACATTAGATTATTCTTAATTTTACTGGTTACATTCAGCAGTGATAGTTTATATGTTTTCCGGTCACTAGTTGTAAAGTCCCCTTAACATTTCTTATAACACTAGTGTAGTGATCTGCCAGCGTTCATTGTATTTGGAGAGAATTTCAGTAGGCTTTTTGATGTGTGTTAAATTAGAAGCCTGTCCCTTAGGCTGAAGCTTTAAGATAAGTCAATTGGCCTCTTCCACAGAAACACTGGGCACATTTAATTCTGCTGCCTCTGCACTGTGACTTGGGGCAGGAGTTTGGGGGGTAACCAGTTAAGAACTCTTCTTTTGTTTGTTTCAATCCTATTGGACCTGCAAAAGTAAGCTCCACTGGCCACCAGAGGCAGGCAATCAAGGGGCATCTCCTAGGTGGCATCCACAAAAACTGGTGCCTGACATTTGCACAGTCTCCTTTCTGGGAGATACTGGTGACCTGAAACAGGGTAGATGTATATTCAAAAGGTGGTATCTGTTGGCCTCTGTGGTCTTTAGAGAATATTTCAGTAGGGCCCTGTGTGTTGAATAGACACCTGCACCTAAAGTTGAAGCTTTTACAATACTCAAATAGGCCCCTTTCACAGTCAGTCAACTCTCTGCGCTGTACCCTGGGGTGTTAGCCACAGTGAGTCCACACAAGCCTTTTAAGAACTTTTTCTTTGTTCGCTGTAGCCATGAGGGTCTCATGGACACAACCTCATTGGCTTTCAAAGCTAGCTGTTTCGGTGACCCATCTCACAGATGCAGGTCTTAAAAGTTGGGGCTCCAGGTGGGGCCTTCAAACCTGTCACTTCTCAGAGAAAAGCTGGGATTTGTGAGTTCCCTTCTCTAATTTTGGGTCACCATGCTGGGGATGGTCTTTATGGAAGATTGTGTCTCTCCTACCTGTTTTGTTGTTGGGTTATTCTTCTTCATCTGAGGTGTAGGAGTTGCTCAGCTAGGTTTTTTATTTCTCCAGAGGGATTTGTTCTGTATGTTGCTGTAGATTCAGTGTGTACGTGGGAGGAGGTGAGTTCAGGATTCTTCTACATTGCTGTCTTGAGCTGGAACATTTTTTTAATGGAAGATGGAAGAAATGCATAACAAATATAGGACATGCAAGACTTTTTTTCTTTTTCAAAATTGCAGTTCTAAAATTTGGGGTAATAAATAGTCCTCCACTGGGTTAAGCATATAAATGACTGGTACTGAATCTTTGTAATCAGACCAGCTAGCACTGTGTTTGCCTAATTTTGTACCTATTGTGTCTACTGAGTATATAATTAAATAGGTTGAGTAATTATGCTATGATCTTTGTTGGCTGTTCTCAAAAGCTTTTCACAATCAGGTCCCATTTCTTTAAGTGGCAAAGGGATGAAAGTGGCGTTGAGTCAGAAATGTGCAGAAGAGCATCCCAGTGATGGCAGAAACCTCTGTTTATTGTTCCCAAAGGTTTGAGACATGTACCCCTACTGCCATTAAAGATGAGTGATTCTAAGTGGTGGGTAGACCTGACATTAAATAACTTTAAATGCCGCATGAAGGAATACAATATATGTCCCTTTCAAAAGTCTTTCAAGCTCTTAGAAAAACTCAGGTGGTACTAAAATGTCTCTCCCGAACTTGCTAGTCTCGCTCTTCCCACCTCCCCCCACCCCCCTTACTTTAACAAACAGCAAGGCTAGGGCTCAGAGCATTTGACAGCAAAACTTCCCAGCTGGAGTTTACTAAAACTGGTTTATTTTTATTATATTTATTTTTACAGTTATCTCAAGTAGTATTGACTTGTCCCTTTTATATTAGTGACATAAATTTTTCTCTTAAAAAAATGTGTATAGGTTTTTGCTAAAAGTAGGCCATTTAAGGATAATATAAGCAAATAATACAGATGACATGCAGATTTTTAAAATACTAAAGTTGTCCAGAAATGGAGTTTGAGAATCATTACTGAGGACTCTGAAGAGAGATCTCTTATTCTCTGGCCTAGAAAATAAATGAATGCAGTCTTTCTGTTTTTTTTTTTTTGTTTGCTTCCAATTTTAATATGAGTAGTAGAAGAAAAATCTAGGTTTTGTTTTTAGCATTCACTGAACAAGTTATATTTTCTCCTTAAATCAGCCCTGGAGGGCTTTCAGCTAGAGCTTCATGGGTTGCGGCTATTAAGGGTAGCTCCTGATCAATACCCATCAGAGACAGTTCAGAATAGGAATTCAGCTGGCATTATAGGCTTAATTGAAGGAGGACATCAGTCATATTCTTTTCCATATAAGATTGTGTTTATAATACATACACCTAAATTCATATTATTTTTGTTCCTTCTGTACGGTATGTCTTAGCTGCACTCGAATAATTTATGTATGGAGACCTAGAGAGGCTAATACGAAGTAATCTTTAAGAAAAGCTTTCACAAGCTACAAAGCTGATTACAGAAAAACATGTTAGAGAGAGGGGATTCATTCAAATAGTTTTTTCAGACCACTAATGAAATAGCTATGTGCAAGACACATATAAATTAAAAATTTATGTTCTAAACAATACATGCAGTTTTTTTTTATTACCTTATCCACTTTTTTTCTCTCTTAGTTAAAAATGTACATTACTTCTTTTTTGTCATGTGTATTGTCTGGTCATTTAAATATGCCAGATGTCTTTAAATAGACCAGAATACATGGCAAATAAAGCTATTCACATAGAAAATAATTACACAGATTTTTATAGAATACAAAATCTCTCAGAACCAGTTTTTTATCAATAACTCTTCTAGACAACTCTATGAATGAAGAAGCATTTGGGTTAATGTTATGAACCACCTCAGAGAGGGCAAGATTGAAGGATAGGTTGATTATTTGGAAAACCAAAGTCAACAGTTGAAGTATTTATCTAAGGGTTTAGATAAAATAAAATAACAAAAATATTGGTCACTTAGAAGAAGATAGAAGTGGGGTATGGGATGGGATTTTAACCTGATTATTGTGATCAAATGTCCAAATGATCAAATTCATTGGTTAAGTGTTGATATAATTCGTCTGGTACAGATATAATCACAAGTTCCAATGAAACTGTGGGTAAGACATAAATATACATTGAACCAGGACTGACGTGGATGTTACTATGGGGATTGCTCTTTGTTACAGTTATTGTGGCATTAGCATTTTGAGTTAAATGATTCCAGTTTATATCCTATTGGGGCTTTATTTTAAATTGTGGAATTGGGGGAAGGAGACACCCTAGAAAATAATTCTTTCATTAGGCCAAACCACATTTATCCCAACCTGGAGAGTCAGACTCAGGGCTGCCATGAGCTCATAGAGTACCTTGTGCAAACCAGAATAGTTGCTTTTTCCTCTGGGTGTACACAGCTCTACTTCAGAGCACTCAGCATGGCAGATGGAACGTAGGATGGATTTCAGCCCTCACTTTGTCCCTCCCTTAGCCAGTAACCTGCACAACTGTATGGAACAGCCCTGAACAGAATGAAGGATTTCTATAGCATCAGCAAGAATATATCTTTTTGCACTTCTTGACAACTTGTTTGAATGTTTAACAACCAATATTATCAAGAAAGTCTTTTCAATAGTTAACCAACTACCTTGACAAACTGGGTCACTTACCTCTATACACTAATAAACCTTCAAACTTTTTACAAGAAACCCACTGCTGTTCTCATTTGTGAAAAACAGATGCCCTGTGATAGGCACATTGAAATTTTAATCATTGAAATTTTCCTCAAGGAAAGCATTGATTCATGACTTGCAGTGATTTCAACATTGACCCAGTGGCCCTGGGAGCACAGAGCTTCAGATAAGAGCAGAGCTTATGTGGCAATTCAATTTCTATCTGGTGGAATTATACTGAAATCCAAAAGACAATAATGGTTAGATCCATTAAATTAACATCTGTGACAATAAATATAATAAAAACATCTTTTAATGTAATTTGTTCCACCATCCCAAGATTTAAATGTAATTGATTTTAAACTTTAAAATACCTTTAAAATTAGACTTTAGGATTAAATTCTATAGTTCCTTGAAAGTAAAATTGGGGAAAATATATTTAAAATATTTTAAGCTCTTTTAGATGTCGCTGGGTATATAATTGGTATATTTTTCTTTGTTCCAGATCATTAGGAGTCTCAAAAACTTCATATTTTTTCCCCCCTGCTTAAGGAAAAAATCAGGAAAGGAGTGACCTTTAATTTAAGAAGGCTAGAATTATCATATCATGTGGTATATTAAACTTGCAAAAATGCAGTGTCCTCATTTAACTTGCTTTGGGGAACCTAGTAATCTATAAATTTGACATTATTTTTATAAAGTACATTAAAACAAAAAATGCAAGCTGAATTCTTATTAAATTTGTGTAAATGCAGTCACTAAATTATAATAGTAAAACATTATTATGCAAATTGGAGCTAATTTTACAATATCCCTACCTAATTGTTTACAGTACAGTAGAATTATGGCACTGTTAAGCAGGACAGGATATTGTATGAAAGAGCATGTTTTTAATTTGAACCATATTTACTCTCTGCGATTTTTCTTTTCCTTTTAGCATGGAAAAGGGATTTAGCATGGAGAAAACAAGGGCAGATGTCTCCTGCATTGTGTATTCATGGACTTAGCTAATTGATATTTTCCATGTGCTTTAGATGCAGAGATGGAGATGGGCTCTCTTCAGAGGTGCACAAGCTTCCTCTTTTCAGTTTTTATGAGATGTCAGACAGAACTGTCTACAAAGACTTGCTCCAAGGAATATTTTTAAGAGGTTTGTTTTGAGATGAAGGCTACTTGAGTGTGAGGCATCCTAAGTGGTCCTCGTTCTCCAGCTGTGTTCCTTAGCAGAAGGGGTTAGATAAGGCTGCCCTGATGTGATAGTACCAAATTACGTTTGAAACAGCACTTAAGGAAGGTTTGGGGAAGAGTACAAGACCACTGTCCATCTAGTGGAGAAATCACACTGAATAAACAGTTTTAGCAGAAGGTCAATGAACACTGCTTCAAAGGAAAGTCCCTTCATCTTAGATAAGCAAAAATCAGTGTGTGGGATTCGTTTGTGGAGGGCATTCTGCTTCCTGTTCCCCTGAAAATCCTTATTTTATCCTTCCTATTACTCAGCGATTTCATATAAGCTAAACTGCCAGCATATGAGAAACCTCTCTGCCAATGAGATGATTTTTTTTTCCAGAAAGCCTTGCCAAGTTTATGAGCCAAGAAATAGCTGAATTATAATGGCTGGAACTTGAAAGAGAAAGAAGAGTGAAATGTATTAAAATATTTTTGTAAAAATCCCTGATTCTTGAAATCAGCAGGAGCTGATCAATCTGAGAATAACATAGTAAATTTTATGGATGGGACAGGGAGGGGGCTGAATATCTGGTGATAAGAAGGTGCCCCCAGGTGGAGCCTTCTTGCCTAGTTATTCTGAAAGTCTGGGGGGAAAATGTGACTATAAAATCCAAGGGAGAAACATGTCAGATGAACAGGATTTCACTGTTTCTCTTTTGGCTTAGCACAAGTTGCCCTGCTGATGTGATTCACTTTTTTTTTCTCTGTTTTGGAATCCTCCAAAAATCTTAATGCGAAGTGTCTTGATCACTCCTCCATTTATATTAAAATGAGGCAATTTAATATCTCTGTAGTTGTTTATTTTGTATGCCCTCCATGACAACTGCAAACACCTCTTTCGTTCACTCTAAAGCCTTCCATCTCTACTTTCTCTGTCCTTTGAAAAACCTGCTGGACAGAACTGACCATAAACTCAACAAGGGGACCTCCTCCAGGGGACTTCACATTTCTACAGAGATCAAAGCTTAAGGCTAACAAGATTGGAAGGGTGGGAGGGAGGCTCAAGAGGGAGGGGATATGGGGATATATGTATGCATATGGTTAATTCACTTTGTCGTACAACAGAAACTAACACAGCATTGTGAGGCAATTATACTCCAATAAAGTTATATTAAAAAAAAAAAAAGACTAACAAGACCCATTGCCTTCTAAACTTAGACGGTAGTGAGTATTTTACTCCAGATACCAATTAGGAATTTTGTTTGACTGCTAGTAACAGAGACTAGAAATAACAATGACTTAAATAAGTGGGTTTCTCTCAGATAAAGAAGTCCAGTGATAGGCAGTTCAGGAGTATGGGTACTCCACAGTCATCAGGGATGCAGTCTCTTATACTTTTCTGCCTCTTTATTCTGAAAGCATAGTTTTCATCCTCAAGTTCACTTTGTGCTCTAAGATGGGTGCTGTCATTATGTTCACATCCAGGCAGGAAATAGGGTAGGGGAGGGTATGCTGGTCTGACTGTCCCCCTTTTACGGTATTTCCTCAGAAGTTCTCCAAACAACTTTGGGCTTACATCTTACCATAATTTTGCCTGGGAATCTCTCTGCCCTAAATAAATTTGGGGGGTTTGATATTAAGGAAAAAGAAGATAATAATTATTGGATAGGTGACTAGAAGTTTCTGTTGTACCTCTTAAAATACAAACTCCCTGAGAGTTCTCTACCTACTTCAGTTATGTCCAAGCCCAGTCCTCTCGCTTTTTTAAAGGACCTAAATTGTAGTTAATATAAGGAAAGAAATGTGGTCCCATAATCAAGACTGGTTCCTTTCTTATTCTCAGCTATATTGAGAATAGCTGATGGAGCATATTTATTGCTCAGTAGTCTTTCATGATTAGGCACCCCTTAATTTTTCACAGTAATGGGACACTAGATTATCATGGATAACAACAAACAAAGGAAGCTGGCGAAATGCCCAAATTAAACACCAATTTTCAGAGTTTGAAAAAGAATCCCATCTTAAATTGTCAGTTGAGTTCCACACATATGAAACTAAATGAAGAAACCAAGTACTTTTCTAAATAATCTCAAATTCTGTGCCTGTAGAGAAACCCACACACAGAAGAAAATTATAGTTCGTATAAGTGAATAAGACAGAAGGAATTCTTCCTGTTGTTTAAAGGAAGTTGTCAAGAAAAGTGTCTTAATATTTTAGTGTGTTGGTGTGAATTATGTCATGTAGGGATAAACAACTAAGGTAATATCTTTTTAGTTTCTCTCTTTTGCGTTTCCCTGTTTACCCTAACAGAGTGGGGTTAATGAGGAGTCAAATAGTAAAACTCTGAAGAAAGCCAGAGTCAGGGCTGCCAGAAAGCGCATGGTTAATGCTATGTGAAGGAGCAAGGGAAGGACATATTCGAATCCATGAAGTGTGTCATAACAGCCATGAAACTCTTGGGTTGGTTAGATAATCCTAAAGCCTCTTCCCCTTGTTCAGTTAAGACCTTGGCAAAGGTCAGTTGATGGCTTTTGCTTAAGCCAATTTGACTCACCAGGACTTCTTGGTGGGTGCTGGACTTGTATTCATACACGAATGGCTTCAAGTCCTTGCTCTACTCCTTAGAAGACAGGAGTCTTTGGGCAAAGGACCCAAATTTTCTGCAGCTTAGTTTCTTTACCTCTAAAGTGTTGTTATGAAGATGAGGGAGATAACATGAGGAAGAGATTGGTACATAATAGTGGCTCAAAAATTAGTTAGGTGCTAACTAATTAGGAGAGAACAAGAGGCTAACTGGAGACTTTCAGACAAAACCAGGTGTTTTGTTTTTTTTTTTTATATTGGAGGATAATTGATTTAAAAAGTTATGTTAGTTGCAGGTGTACAGCAAATTGAGTTAGTTATACATGTATCTATTCTATTTCAGATTCTTTTCCCATATAGATTATTTTAGAGTATTAAGTAGACTTTACTGTGCTATACAGTATGTCCTTGTTGATTATCTTTTTTATATTTAGTACCATGTATATGTTAATCCCAACTTCCTAATTATCCCCCTGCCTCACTGTTCCATTCCCTTTGGTAACGTAAGTTTGTTTTCTAAGTCTGTGAGTCTGTTTCTGTTTTGTAATTAAGTTCATTTGTAACATTTTTTAGATCACACATATAAGTGATATCATATTTGTCTTTGTCTTACTTCACTTAGTATGATAATCTCTGGGTCCATCCACGTTGCTACAAATGGCATTATTTCATTCTTTTTATGGCTGAGTAATATTCCATTATATATTTATATATATATATATATATATATATATATACACACACACTACATCTTCTTTACCCATTCATTTGTCAATGGACATTAGGTTGCTTCCATGTCATGGCTATTGTAAATAGTGCTGCAATGAACATTGGGTTGCATGTATCTTTTTGAAGTATGGTTCTCTCTGGGTATATGCCCCGGAGTGGGAGTGCTGGATCATATGGTATTTCTATTTTTAGTTTCTTAAGGAACCTCTATACTGTTCTCCATATTGGCTGTACCAATTTACATTGCCACCAACAGTGTAGAAGTGTTCCCTTTTCTCCACACCCTCTCCAGCATTTACTGTTTGTAGATTTTTTGATGATAGCCATTCTGACTGGTGTGAGGTGATACCACATTGTAGTTTTGATTTACATTTCTATAATAATTAGCGATGTTGAGCATTTTTTTCATGTGCTCTTTGCCCATCTGTATGATAAACCTTTAGATAAACTCATCAAGAAAAAAAGGGATAGGACTCAAATCAGTAAAATTAGCAATGAAAAAGGAGAAGTTACAACTGATACCACAGAAACATAAAGTATGATAAGAGAAAACTACAAGGAACTATATGCCAATAAAATGGACAACCTAGAAGAAATGGACAAATTCTTAGAAAGGTACAATCTTCCAAGCCTCAACCAGGAAGAAACAGAAAATATGAACAGAACAATCACAAGCACTGAAAATGAAACTGATTTAAAAACTCCCAACAAACAAAAGTCCAGGAACAGATGGCTTCACAGGTGAATTCTATCAAGCATTTAGAGAAGAGACAACACCTGTCCTTCTGAAATTATTCCAAAAAGTTGCAGAGGAACACTCCCAAACTTATTCTATAAGACCACCATCACCCCGATACGAAAACCAGACAAAGATACCACAAAAAAGAAAACTATAGGCCCATACCATTGGTGAACATAGACACAGAAATCTGCAACAAAACTCTAGCAATCTGAATCCAACAATACATTAAAAGGATTGTACACCATGATCAAGTGGGATTTATCTCAGGGATGCCAGGATTTTTCAGTATCCACAAATCAATCAGTGTGATATACTACATAAACAAACTGAAGAATAAAAGCCATATGATCATCTCAATAGATGCAGAAAAAGCTCTTGACAAAACTCAACATGTATTTATGATAAAAACTCTGCAAAAAGTGGGCACAGAGGGAACATACCTCAACATAATAAAGGCCATATATGACAAACCTACAGCTAACATCATACTCAACATTGAAAAGCTGAAAGCATTTCCTCTAAGATGAGGAGCAAGACAAGGATGTCCACTCTCGCCACTTTTATTCAACATAGTTTTGGAAGTGCTAGCCATGGCAATCAGAGAAGAAAAAGAAATAAAAGCCATCCAAACTGGAGAAGAAGTAAAACTCACTATCTGCAGATGGCAGATGACATGATACTATACATAGAAAATCCTAAAGATCCAGCAGAAAACTACTAGCACTCATCAATAAATTCTCTTGCATTTCTATACACTTAAAATGAAAGATCAGAAAGAGAAATTAATCCCATTTACCATCACATCAAAAGAATAAAATACCTAGCTATAAACCTACCTAAGGAGGCAAAAGACCTGTATTCAAAAAAGTATAAGATACTGCTGAAAGAAATCAAAGATGACACAGATGGAGAGATATATTATATTCTTAGATTGGAAGAATCAATATTGTCAAATGACTGTACTACCCAAGGCAATCTACAGAGTCGATGAAATCCCTAACAAATTACCAATGGCATTTTTCACAGAACTAGAACAAAAAATTTTCAAATTTGTATGGAGTCACAAAAGACCCTGTGTAGCCAAAGAAATCTTGATAAAGGAAAACGGAGCTGGAGGAATCAGGCTCCCTGACTTCAGACTATATTACAAAGCTACAATAATCAATACAGTATGGTACTGGCACAAAGACAGACTTACAGATCAATGGAACAGGATAGAAAAAAATCTGCCTCAACCTAATAAAGGCCATATATGAAAATCCCACAGCTAGCATCATACTCAGTGGTGAAAATCTGAAAGCTTTTCCTCTAAGATCAGGATTATAATAAGGATGGAACTTTTGCCACTTTTATTCAACACAGTATTGGAAGTCCCATCAGAGCTATTAGAAAAAGAAATAAAAGTAATCCAAATTTAAAAGGAAGAGGGGGCTTCCCTGGTGGCGCAGTGGTTGAGAATCTGCCTGCCAATGCAGGCGACACGGGTTCGAACCCTGGTCTGGGAAGATCCCACATGCCGCAGAGCAACTAGGCCCGTAAGCCACGATTACTGAGCCTGCGCGTCTGGAGCTTGTGCCCCGCAACAAGAGAGGCCACGATAGTGAGAGGCCCGCGCACTGCGATGAAGAGTGGCCCCAGCTTGCCGCAACTAGAGAAAGCCCTTGCATGAAACAAAGACCCAACACAGCCAAAAATAATAAATAAATAAATAAATAAATAAATAAAAAGGAAGAGGTAAAACTGCCACTATTTGCAGATGACATGATATCATACATAGGAAACCCTCAAGACTCCACCAAAAATAACCATTAGAATAAATGAATTTTAAAAAGTTGAAGGATACAGAAATCAATATCCAAAGATTTGTTGCATTTCTATAGACTAATAGGAATAATAATATTATTTCAAAACTGATCATTCATGTTGATGATTTATATAAAGTAGGTGGAACAAATTTCAATCTTTGCACATTTTCATTAACCATCATATCCCACCAGACAATCATAAAATAACAAGAACATCTGGTTTTGGACAAATGTCTATTCAGGTATTCTGCCCATTTTTTGATTGGGTTTGTTTTTGTGATATTGAGTTACATGAGCTGTTTGTATATTTTGGAGATTAATCCCTTGTCAGTTGCCTCATTCGCAGATACTTTCTCCCATTCTGTGGTTTGTCTTTTCATTTTGTTTATAGTTTCCTTTGCTGTGCAGAAGCTTTTACGTTTAATTAGGTCCCATTTGTTTATTTTTGTTTTTATTTTCATTACTCTAGGAGGTGGATCCAAAATGATAATTGCTGTGATTTATGTCAGAGTGTTCTGCCTATGTTTTTCTCTAAGAGTTTTATAGTATCCAGTCTTACATTTAGGTCTTTAATCCATTTTGAGTTTGTTTTCTGTATGGTGTTAAAGAATGTTCTAATTTCATTCTTTTACATGTAACTGTCCAGTTTTCCCAGCACAAATTACTGAACACACCGTCTTTTCTGCATTGTATATTCCTGCTTCCTTTGTTGTAGATTAACTGATCATAGGTGCATGGGATTATTTCTGGGCTTTCTATCCTGTTCCATTGATCTATAAGTCTGTCTTTGTGCCAGTACCATACTGTATTGATTATTGTAGCTTTGTAGTATAGTCTGAAGTCAGGGAGCCTGATTCCTCCAGCTCCGTTTTCCTTTATCAAGATTGCTTTGGCTATACAGGGTCTTTTGTGACTCCATACAAATTTGAAAATGTTTTGCTCTAGTTCTGTGAAAAATTCCTTTAGTAATTTGATAGGTATTGCATTGAATCTGTAGATTGCCTTAGGTAGTACAGTCATTTGACAATATTGATTAGAGGAAATGCTTTCAGCTTTTCAATGTTGAGTATGATGTTAGCTGTAGGTTTGTCATATATGGCCTTTATTATGTTGAGGTATGTTCCCTCTGTGCCCACTTTTTGCAGAGTTTTTATCATAAATACATGTTGAATTTTGTCAAGAGCTTTTTCTGCATCTATTGAGATGATCATATGGCTTTTATTCTTCAGTTTGTTTATGTAGTGTATCACACTGATTGATCTGTGGATATTGAAAAATCCTGGCATCCCTGAGATAAATCCCACTTGATCATGGTGTACAATCCTTTTAATGTATTGTTGGATTCAGATTGCTAGAGTTTTGTTGCAGATTTCTGTGTCTATGTTCACCAATGGTATGGGCCTATAGTTTTCTTTTTTGTGGTATCTTTGTCTGGTTTTTGTATCAGGGTGATGGTGGCCTTATAGAATGAGTTTGGGAGTGTTCCTTCCTCTGCAATTTTGGAATAATTTCAGAAGAACAGGTGTTGTCTCTTCTTTAAATGTTTGATAGAATTCACCTGAAGCCATCTGTTCCTGGACTTTTGTTTGTTGGGAGTTTTTAAATCAGTTTCATTTTCAGTGCTTGTGATTGTTCTGTTCATATTTTCTGTTTCTTCCTGGTTGAGGCTTGGAAGATTGTACCTTTCTAAGAATTTGTCCATTTCTTCTAGGTTGTCCATTTTATTGGCATATAGTTGCTTGTATTATTCTCTTATGATCCTTTACATTTCTGTGGTGTCAGTTATAATGTCTCTTTTTTCATTGATTTGAGTCCTCTTCCTTTTTTTTCTTGACGAGTCTGGCTAAAGGTTTATCATTTTTGTTTTTTTCAAATAACGAACTTTTAGTTTCATTCATCTTTTCTATTGTTTTGTTTGTCTCTATTTCGTTTTTTTCTGCTCTGCTCTTTATGATTTCTTTCCTTCTAGTAACTTTCAGTTTTGTTTGTTCTTCTTTCTCTAGTTGCTTTAGACATAAGGTTGAGATTTTTCTTATTTCTTGAGGTAAGATTGTACTATAAACTTCCCTCTTAGAACTGCTTTTGGTGCTTCCCAGAGGTTTTGGATCATTGTGCTTTCAGTTTCATTTGTCTCTAGGTATATTTTGATTTCCTCTTTGATTTCTCCAGTGATCCATTAGTTGTTTAGTAGCATGTTGTTTAGCCTCCACGAGTTTGTGGTTTTTTAAAGTTTTTTTTTCTTGTAGTTGATTTCTAATCTCATAACGTTGTGGTCAGAAAAAATGCTTGATGTGATTTCAGTTTTCTTAAATTTACCGAGGCTCACTTTGTGGGCCAGCATGTGATCAGTCCTGGAGAATGTTCCAAGTGCACTTGAAAAGAATGTGTCTTTTGCTGCTTTTGGATGCAGTGTTCTATAAATATCAATTAAGTCCATCTGGTCAAATGTGTCATTTAAGGCCTGTGTTTCCTTATTGATTTTCTGTCTGGATGATCTGTTCATTGATGAAAGTGAGTGTTAAAGTCCCGCACTATTATTATGTTACTGTCATAATAGTGACATAACTATTATGTTTATGGCTATTAATATGTGCCTTATATATTGAGGTGCTCCTATGTTGGGTGCATATATATTTACACTTGTTTTATCTTCTTCTTGGATTGATCCCTTGATCATTATGTAGCATCCTTCTTTGTCTCTTGTAACAGTCTTTATTTAAAAATCTATTTTGTCTGATATGCATACTGCTACTCCAGCTTTCTTTTGATTTCCATTTGCATGGAATACCTTTTTCTACCCTCTCACTTTCAGTCTGTATGTGTGCCTAGATCTGAAATGGGTCTCTTGTAGGCAACATATATATGGTTTTTGTTTTTGTATCCATTCAGCCAGTCTGTGTCTTTTGGTTGGAGCATTCAATCCATTTACACTTAAGGTAATTATCAATATGTATGTTCTTATTGCCATTTTGTTAATTGTTTTGTCTTTTTTTAAAATTTATTTATTTATGGCTGCGTTGGGTCTTTGTTGCCGTCCATGGGCTTTCTCTAGTTGTGGCCAGTGAGAGCTACTCTTTGTTGTGGTGCATGTGCTTCTCACTGCAGTGACTTCTCTTGTTGTGGAGCATGGGCTCTAGGCGTGCGGGCTTCAGTAGCTGTGGCACGCGGGCTCAGCAGTTGTGGTTCATGGGCTCTAGAGTGCAGGCTCAGCTGTTGTCGTGCACAGGCTTAGTTCCTCTGCAACATGTGGGATCTTCCCAGACCAGGGATCAAACCCGTGTCCCGTGCGTTGGCAGGCAGATTCTTAACCAATGCACCACCAGGGAAGTCCCTAGTCTATGTCTTTTCCTTAGAGCATTTAATCTGTTTGTGTTTAATGTAATTATCAATATGTTTGTTCTTAGTGCCATTTTGTTAATTGTTTTGGATTTGTTTTTGTAGGTCTTTCTTCTCCCCTTCCTATTTTGTTCTTCTCTGTTGTGATTTGATGACTGACTTTAGTATTGCATTTGTATTCCTTTTTTTTTTTTTTTTGCGTTATGCGGGCCTCTCACTGTTGTGGCCTCTCCTGTTGCAGAGCACAGGCTCCAGACATGCACGCTCAGTGGCCATGGCTCACGGGCCCAGCCACTCCACGGCATGTGGGATCTTCCCGGACTGGGGCACAACCCCGTGTCCCTGCATCTGCAGGCAAACTCTCAACCACTGCGCCACCAGGGAAGCCCGTTGCTTTTAATATTTTCTCTTTGTCTTTAAGTTCTGTCAGTTTGATTACTGTGTATCTCAGGGTGTTCCTCCTTCGGTTTATCCTGCCTGGGACTGTCCTTCCTGGACTTGGATGACTGTTTCCTTTCCCATGTTAGGAAAATTTTCAGCTATTACCTTTTCAAATATTTCCTCAGGTCCTTTCTATCTTCTCCTTCTAGGACCCCTATAATGTGACTGTTCGTGCATTTAATGTTGTCCCACAGGTCTCTTAGACTGTCCTCTTTCTTTTCATTCTTTTTTCTTTATTCTGTTCCATGGAACTGATTTTCATCATTCTGTCTTCCAGCTCACTTATCCATTCTTCTGCCCCATTTATTTTGCTATTGATTCTTTCTAGGTATTTTTCATTTCAGTTTTTGAATTGTTCATCTCTTTTTTTGTTCTTTACATATTCTAGCTCTTTGTTAAACATTTCTTGTATCTTCTTGGTCTGTACCTCCATTCTTTTTCTGAGATCTTGGATTATCTTTACTGTTATTACTCTGAATTCTTTTTGGGATAGATTGCCTGTCTCCACTTCACTTAGTTTTTCTTCTGGAGTTTTATCTTGTTCCTTTGTCTGCACAATATTTCTCTGCCATCTCATTTTGCCTAGCTTTCTCTGATTATGGTTTCTGTTGTGCCGGCTGCAGGGTTGTAGTTCTTCTTGCTTTTGCTGTCTGCCACTTGGTGGATAAGGCTGGTCTAATAGGCTTTTGCAAGCTCCCTGGTGGGAGGGACTGTTTCCTGCCCACTGCTGGGTGGAGTTGGGTCTTGTCCCTCTGATGGGCAGGGTTGTGTCAAGGAGTCTGTTTAGAGGTGGCTGTGCACTCTGGACAAGTTTAGGCAGGCTGTCTGCTGATGGATGGGTCTATGTTCCCACCCTGTTTATTGTTTGGCCTGAGGCATCCCAGCACTGGAGCCTACAGGCTGTTGGGTGGGGCCAGATCTTGTTGAGAAAATGGCAGCCTCCAAGTGGGCTCACAGCAGTGAGTACTCCAGAACTATTGCCACCAGGGTCTTTGTCCCCACAGAGGCCCCTGCCTCCACAGGAGACCCTCCAATACCAGCAGGTGAGTCTGGCCCCAGACTTCTATGAGGTCACTGCTTTTTCCCCTGGGTCCTGGTGCTCACAAGACATTGTTGTGTGCACCCTCGAAGAGTGGAGTTTCTGTTTCCCCCAGTCCTGTGGAATCCCTGTGATCAAACCCCACTGGCCTTCAAAGCCAGATGCTCTGGGAGCTTCTCCTTCCGATGCCAGACCCCCAGGCTTGGAAGCCTGATGTAGGGCTCAGAACTTTCACTCCTGTGGGGCAACCTCTGCAATATAATTATTTTCCAGTTTCTGGGTGGCTCACCCAGCAGTTATGGAATTTGATTTTGTCACGATTGCACCCCTCCTATCTTCTCATCGTGGCTTCTTCTTTGTCTTTCTTTCTTTTTTTTTTTTTTTGCGGTATGCGGGCCTCTCACTGTTGTGGCTGCTCCCGTTGCGGAGCACAGGCTCCGGACGCGCAGGCTCAGCAGCCATGGCTCATGGGCCCAGCCGCTCCGCGGCATGTGGGATCTTCCCGGACCGGGGCACGAACCCGCATCCCCTGCATCGGCAGGTGGACTCTCAACCACTGCGCCACCAGGGAAGCCCTTCTTCTTTGTCTTTTGATGTAAGATACATTTTTTGGTAGGTTCCAGTGTTTTTCTTTTGTTTGTTTGTTTTGTTGTTTTTTTGTTATTTTTTTATTCCCAATGATTGTTCAGCAGTTAGTTGTGATTTTCGTGTTTTTGTGAGAGCAGGTGAGTTCAAGTCCTTCTACTCTGCCATCTTGTCTCTAATTAGGGAAGCCTTCAACCAAACAGGAACCTGAAGTGTGTCTCTTGTAAGCAGCAAATAGTTGAGTCTTTTTTGTTGTTTTTTTTTAATCCGTTCAGCCACTTTGTCTTTTCACTGGAGATCAACTTAGTACATTTATATATATATATATATTTTTTTAAATTAATTAATTAATTTATTTTCGGCTGCATTGGATTTTCATTGCTGCGTATGGGCTTTTTTTTAGTTGCAGCTTAGTTGCTCCGCGACATGTGGGATCTTCCGAGACCAGGGCTCGAACCTGTGTCCCCTGCATTAGCAGGCAGATTCCCAATCACTGCGCCACCAGGGAAGTCCCAGTACATTTATATTTAAAGTACTGATTGATAAGACTTATTGCCATTTTGTTTGTTTTCTGGATGATTGAAAATTCCTCTGTTCCTCCTTCTCTTGCTCTCTTCATTTGTGATTTGATAATTTTCTGTAATGATATGTTAATTTCCATTCTTTTTATCTTTTGTGGCTTATGAGGCTTACAGGAAATAACATATTTATAACAGTCCTTTTACATTGATAACATATTAAGTTTGATCACATTCTAAAGCTCTACATTTTTAACCCCCCTCATGTTTTATGTTTTTGATGTCAAAATTGACATCTTTTTTTTTGTGTATTCCTTAACAAATTATTGTAGTTATAACTATTTTTTACTAATTTGTCCTTTAACTTTAATATTAGCTTTACAAGTGGTTATTTTATCAACTTTATAACATTAGATTATTCTGAGTTTTACTATTTACCTGCCTTTATCAATGAGATTTATACTTTAATATGTTTTCCTCTTACTTATTTGTGCCCCTTTTTCAGCCTAAAGAAGTCCTTTTAACTTTTCTTGCAAGGCCAGTTTAGTGGTGATAAACTCCTTTTCCTCATCTGGAAAACTCTCTATCTCATGTTGGTTTCTGAAGGATAAATTTGCCAGGTAGCATATCCTTGCTTGACAGTTGTTTTTTGTTTGTTATTTCTTTCTGAACTTTGAATATATCTTACCACTCCCTTCTGGTGTGCAAAGTTTCTGTTCAAAAATCTGCTCATTATCTTATGTGGGTTCTCCTGTACATAGTTGTTTTTCACTTGCTGCTTTTAAGATTCTTTCCTTTTATTTAACTTTTGACACTTTAATTATAATGTGTCTTATTGTAGGTCTCTTTGGGTTTCTCTTGTTTGGACTCTCTGGGCTTCTTGGATCTGGGTGTCTTTTTCCACAAGTTAGGGACGTTTTCAGCCATCATTTCTTCAAATAAGTTTTCTGCTCCTTTCTCTCTCTCCTCTTTCTGTACTCTTAAAATGGAAATGTTGATTGCTTGATATCCATAACTCCATTAAACTATCTTCACTCTTTTTTTTATTCTGTTTTCTTTTTGCTTCTCTGATTGAATGAGTTACACTACTGTGTCTCTGAGTTCACTTTTCTTTTCTTCTGCTTCATCTAATCTGCTGTTGGACCCCTCTATTGTACTTTTCAGTTCAATTATTGTATTCCTAAGCTCAATGACTTCTATTTGGTACTTTCTTACATTTTGTATGTCTTTAGTGACATTTTCTTCGCTCATCTGTTCTTCTGAGCTCAGTAAGCATATTTATGACTGTTATTTTGAGCTTTTATCCAGTAAATCACTTATCTCCATTTCACTAAGGTTTTTTTCTGAGGTTTTACCTTGCTCTTTTTGGAACATATTCCTGTTTTTCTTAATTTTGCTTGACTCTCAGCTGGTGTCTATGCATTATATAAAAGAGCAACATCTCCTCATCCTGAAGGATCTGCCCTGGCTCTTGATTATCTCTCAAACCTTTGTGACTTTCCAATCAGCCTGTTTTATTTTTAGTGACTCCCTGTAGTTGAGGGTTTGCCAAGATCTGTCATTGTCCCAAAGGGAAGGATCTCAGTCAGCATCTAGATTCAGGCTGATTGGAAACCAGACTCTCAGGTCATAGATTTTAATGCCTGAAAATATACCTCTTTCAGAGGAGACAGGGAGCTGGGTTTTTCTATTTGCTCCCTCTGTGCTTAGCCATGGGGTAATTGCCAGGTAAGAACTATTTGTTTCTTTGCCACTGTCCCATTGAACTCGTGAACACAAGCTCCATTGGTGATCAAGGGCACCCCTGGATGGCAACCAAAAAACTGGGCACCAGACATAAAAACTGGGGCACAAGGTGCATGTACAGGCCCCCCTCTGGGAGTTACTGATGCTCGGGAGAGTGGCAGAAGGATATCATGAAGATAGTGCACGTCCTCCAAAGTCTCTGTAGAAGATTACAGTCAGCCCTTAGATGTGTGTTTAATTAGACATCTGCCCCTCAGGCCTCTGCTCTGAAGAAAAACTGATAGACCTCTTTCACTGAAAGACTGGATGCCACAGTCTGTTGCCTCTCTCCTGGTCACCAGAGCCAGGCAATCTAGAGTTGTCCTCTGGGTGGCAGAAGCAAAAATTGGGGTGCTAGATGAAGGTACAAGCTCCTCTCTCAGAGATACTGATGAGCTGGAATAAGGTAAAGAGAGAGTGTAAAGGTGGCCCCTGTCCTCAGAGAATATAGCAGTAGGTCCCTGGATGTGTGTTAAATTAGATGCCTGCCCCTCAGGGCTATACTTTAAGATAAGCAAATAAACATCTTTCACAGAATGTCTGGATGCTTTTCAGTCAGGTCCTGGCGTGGGTGAGCCTACATGTGAGCTCTTTAAGAACTGCTGTTCAGTTTGCTATAGCCTTGCAGTTCTCGTGGACACAAGCCCCACTGGCTTTCAAAGCTAAATGTTTTGGGAGCTTGTCTTTCAGGTGCAGATTTTAAAAGTTGGTGTGCCAGATGTGGGCTTCAAAGCCTGTGCTGCTCTGGGAGAAGCTCAGGGTTTTGAAATCCCTCTTGTTGTGGGATCACTTAGCTGGGAGTGGGGTTTATTGCAATATTGTGTCTCAGCCTCTCCTACCTACTTTGTTGTGGGATTTTCCCCATTTGCCTGGTATATAGGTGTCACTCAGTTAGTTTTGGAGTTTTTTTTGGAGGAAATTGTTCTGTATGTAACTGCAGATTCAATGTATCCATGTGTCTGGTTTGCCATCTTGAACCAGAACCTTCGTCATTTTTTTTAAATTTTTTAAATTTATTTTTTGGCTGCGTTAGGCCTTCATTGCTGTGCGTGGGCTTTCTCTAGTCACAGCGAGCCGGTGATGCTCTTTGTTGTGGTGCACGGGCTTCTCGTTGTGGTGGCTTCTCTTGTTGTGGATCATAGGCTCTAGGCGTGCAAGTTTCAGTAATTGTGGCATGCAGGCTCAGTAGTTGTGGCACACGGGCTTAGTTGCTCCGTGGCATGTGGGATCTTCCTGGGCCAGGAATCGAACCCATGTCCCCTGCATTGGCAGGCAGATTCTTAACCACTGAGCCACCAGGGAAGTCCACATTTTTTTTTTTTTGATCGTTCATGAAGTATACTATCCTGTACACCTTGGGTTGACCATGATTATGGGAGATTTTTATTGTACTACCAAAAAATACTAGTAAATAAGATGCCCAGGAACCGAAGTTTGCCGTGTTGAATGCTATCAACCTTCACTTGCCTTACAAGTATTATTAACTAGTTTCTAGACCAGAATGTTTCCATTAGGCCACAAGTACTTTCACACAGCATATAAAATGCACATCTTGAGCTGAAAAATAAGAAATCTGATCTACTCCATAGTTAAAATTTCTAATTGCTAATTTTTTTCACACATTTTTAATTACATGATATATTACAGATGTGAGGAATGTCACCATCTCTGGGTCTATAAAGTGATGACTGTGACTGTGTATTTTAAACAAACACAAAGAGAGTTAAGTAGCAAAAATAGTTGTCCTTCAAAGGAATAACTTTAGAAACTCGTACTGATTCCAGAAATACTGAGTTTATTCAAAATATCTTTGGACTTTCCCTCAGAAATGTTTAAAATCCATGCAAGAAAATTACATCGATGCTTTACAAGTTAAATCTCATTTTTGCTTAAAAACAGTACTACACAGATAGATCACCTTCTGTACTTAGCTTTGCTTTCAAGAACTTTTGGCTATTTCTCAAAATTAAATGCAACTTCAAAGCACACAAATTTATCATCATTGAGGACACTGAAAGATTTTGAAAACATTTACAAAATGGGAATGTTGAGAAAACTTTTTAAACAAGGGTAGCAACATTGGGAGTACATGTATGAATTCCAGAGGGACTGTTCAGAAGCAAGAGATTCTCATTTGGCAGGATATGTTCTGATGGGTTTCTTTTTATAAAGCTGTCATCTCAGGTGTACCATCTGCAGAACTTTCGTAATTCTGTCAGACAAGAACATTTTAATCATTTCCTCTGTTCTTAAGGAGTATGACAAGCAATAGAGATGACGGTAGCATTTGGGAAAGCTACACATTTGCATCTCAGGGTAAGGAAAGAGAAAGGAAGAGAAAACAGGAGAAGATAAGCACAAAACGGCAAAGTAGGAGGAATTAGTTACTATGTTCAAATATTTCCTAGATACTGTTTTAAATGTTCTTGTTGGTGATAGTTATTATTGAACATTTAACATGAGCCAGTCACCATGGTTATTATTTGACATGTAATGTCTTATAGAATTCTTTTAATAACTGCATCTAAGGGAGGTCTCCTTACCAGTCCTTTATGGGTGAAAAGGTGGGGAAATTTTTTTCCTGTAAGTAAGTGGCCTAGACAAGATTCAAACTCATGTTTCTCTGATTCCAGAACTAGTGATCTATTAATTTGTACCAAGAAGCTAACAGAAATCGGCATCTCACTCATTTTTAGTAAGACGGCAAGTTTAGATACAACTAAGTCTCTCACGGGATTAGGACCATCTGTTTGTCACTCTAAACCTGTCTGTCACTCTGAACCTGTCTCATGTGGTTTCTGTGGATTCCATCATGTACCTTTATTTTAGACTTGGCCCATCTTTTGAGATCTCAAAGTACATGCTTGGGATCAAGGGAACCACAATTAGATTGAAATTAGTCATTATGGTACTACTTAGTACTGTTTTATTTGATTGATTAACTTTCCTTTTAAAACTGTGTAAATTTTTTCCACATAGGTTTTTGGTCCATGTCTGTTTTCCCCATGACCTTAATACTTCAGTGCCACGAAAAGCAATCATTAAGAATTAATTACCTTAGTTGATGAAATACCCATTGAATGGAAAGAGTTGACACAGACTAGTGCTGATATTTTTCTACAGATCATTATTGCCTTAGGTTTTCCATTCTTTTCTTTTTCTCTCTCCCACACATCCTTTCCTGCTCATCCTTTGTAAACTGAAATAAATGGAGCAAGAAAGCAGAAAGTCTTCCTTCCACTGGCCTCTGACCCCAGATAACCACGCTATTTTATTTATTTATAAAACTATTTTATTTATTTATTTATTTATGTCTATGTTGGGTCTTCATTTCTGTGCGAGGGCTTTCTCTAGTTGCGGCAAGCGGGGGTCACTCTTCATCGCGGTGCGAGGGCCTCTCACTATCGCGGCCTCTCTTGCTGCGGAGCACAGGCTCCAGACGCGCAGGCTCAGTAGTTGTGGCTCACGGGACTAGTTGCTCCGCAGCATGTGGGATCCTCCCAGACCAGGGCTCGAACCCGTGTCCCCTGCATTGGCAGGCAGATTCTCAACCACTGCGCCACCAGGGAAGCCCCACGCAAACTATTTTAAATGGTCATTTTCCTCCAATCTCTGTCATGGATATTTTTCCTATGGTTTTAGACATCAAGTCCTTGATAGTAGGACTCATGTCCAGCTAAGTGTTACACTGGATCTCCACCTGACCAAGTGTGACCACCATACACATCAGAAGCAAAAGTCAGACCTGAGGTCCTGCTCTTTGTCTTAACGTTATTGTGATGCTATAATCATTTTTTTTTGGTACTGTCAGCTATTACTGTACATGGTGCAAAAATAAATTGTTGGTGCTCCTAGTCCATGGAATTAGGTCCATTGGAATTGGAATGCACCTACATAGATTGCAGCCTTTGGAGTGATTAAGCTTTTTGTTTTGTATGATTAAAAAAAAAAAAAAAAGTGGCAAAGGCAGAGACTTTTCTTCCAAGGCTACTTAGTCTCTTTTCTATTAGGCTTTCTTCTTCTCCATCATTTCTTCTTCCTCCTTCCCTTTTAGCTTTCCCTCCTCTAGCTCTGTTTCTAATTCCCTGGGGAGGCCATCCAGGGTCTATCCTGTACGAATCCAGTTCCCAATTACTCTTTGCTCTATGAAACACCTATCATCAGTTCCTCAGATTTTAATACCTAGACAGATGTGTGTGCTCCACGAGAAGGGCTGTGGAATGCGGTATGTTGTGTGCCAAGACTAATCTTCTGCTCTGTAGATGCTGGTACTCAGTCTTGAGTGGGCAATTCCCATGTAGCTTTTGCTTAATGTCTGAGGAATTGGAGAGAGACAATTGTAATTTCTCCTTTTGTGACTTCCTCTTTTTGCGCTTTATTTGAGATTACGAGTGAGTGTGATTTCAGATGTGAAACACTTGACAGTGAGTCAGGGAGATGAAATTTCACTGAAATGAAGAATGCAGGAAGAGAAAATGTGTGAAAAATCACGCTGACAGGGTTTTCTTGGTAGCTAGTAAAGCAGAGAAAGGAAATTCCCACACAGCAGGCTTTAATAAAATAGGCAGGCAGCGAAGTCGGACTGTGTGAGATACTGGTGAGGAATATAGAGATGGAGAGTGAGTGAAGGAATCATAGGGGCCTATCAGACATTCTTTCTCTGCACCTAATTTACTCTTTAAATGAGTTTCCAGATGAGAATTGTTTTCCCATAAATTTGCATCAATAGATTTATGAGCGTGATTGTGCATTTCCCAACACAAGGGTTAACCAAATATTAGGCAATATTGTTTGGTATTTGTTTTCCAATCCCAAGTACAGTTTATGTAGAGTGGACATTTATGTCTGTGTATACCAAACTCAATATATGGAAATTCAGACTCCCAAAGGAGATAAAGCAGGACGCGGTCATTATTTAAGGAAGGTATTCATCATGTGATTGTATTAAAGACACATGCTCCTTAAGGACTTAAAAACATCATTTGATTTTCATACAACTTTCCTGGAATTTATGACATCAAGCGAGCCTATTCCCAAGATAAACATGGAAGTCCTATTTCCTTGTTGCCTGAGTCACTTTATCAAGGATCCACCATTTACTTGGTTTGCTTATGTTTTATATTCTTTCCTACCTACCAGTTTGTAAGATTCTTGACATAAGACCATTGCTTTTCTTCTTCCTTGATGTATCACACACGCTTAGTACATTTTGTGGCGTGTGATAGGTGCTCAATAAATGTTTACTGAATGAATGAATGATCTTGGGGGATGGGGACGGTTTGCTTCACATGAGTAAATCACCCAAGCCAAAGGTGGCAGCTAGCCCAGAGCTCCTTGATCTAATCCCTCATTATGTCAGTGGCTGTCCTTTGAGTCGCTGCCAGGCAGGCTGCAAGAGAGTAGGAACTGAGACAGAGAGTGGCCTTACACACCAGAGCCTGGCAGGTTCACATAGGGAATTCTTTGCCTTTAATACATGAAATACTGGTGGGGATAACAACTGTAACGTTTACCTTTTGGAAACTTCTGCTGAAGGCCCTTCCCAAGTTGAGGTTTGTGAGAGAGTCAGCAGCTTCCAGAGCAAGGGCCTAGCAACTTTAGCCTCGGCCAAGTGCTTTTCAACGAGTAAGTGGCTCAGAAGAGGCAAAGCAGCAAATTCTGCTGGTGACCGAAGCCTGAAACAAATACTACTGTTAGCAGCATAAGGTCACTTGACGACAGTGTCTGTAACTCTGAGCTTCCCTTACCTCCAGAGGACACCATGAGCTTAGGCACAAAGTAGGGATAAAACGCCCATTTTAGCTGAAGATATCTGTTCAAAGAGTGGAGAAAATAGGCTAACCTCTGTGCGCCTGCTTTGCACTTGGTTCTGGTGAGAGAGGAGGAGAGGCCGCAGCTCCTGCTGTTCTCAGTGGGATCCCTCCAAGAGCAGTTCTTGTATTAACCACTTCACTGTTTTGTCCCCATCTTGTTATCTGTTCTTGTTAGAATCTTTATTATTCATGGATGCAAAAAAATCCCATCATTAAACCATCATAAATATTCATAACACTTTGCAATTGTGTGCATTTCATTTAGCCACTTGGCAAAACTCTGAAGTACCAAGAGTTTTAAGGAAATCTGGCTAATGAGACCAGAGCTCAGGAAATGCAGGGTGGCTTTTCTACTTTCTGTTATTTGATTTTCACCTGAAAACAAATGTAGACTATAAATAATAATTAACAGAGATAAGCAGGGGTGGCGTTGCCTTGCAGTGAAGAGCCACACGTTCCTCGGCTTTGTCTTGATGGTGCTTTTGTGTCAAGCAGAAGATACGGGTAAACATTGTACTACCAGAGAGGGGCTCATGAGGCTGCAGTGCTAATGGATTTATCCAGGAGCCTATAAAGGCCAGACAAAACCCCTGCTTTGGTTAACAGGGACCTCTCTTCTCATGTTCTGCATGATTACTGACATCAGGTTGGAGTAGAGATAAGCACGGCTCCTTTCTTGGTCTTATTATAGTAGACAGCCATCCCATTTTTAGTGTCTAAGAAAGAATTATATCCATCTCTCTCCCTTCTTCTAATCCAGTTAATCTAAACTGTGCACTCTCCATCAGTACTGAGAGCTTTTCACAGGAGTCAAAGAGAACGAGCAAACTTTGGCAGCAGCCAAGTAGAATTGGAATAAAGTGTTCCCCACGGCCACCCCCTCCCATTCAGAGCACACAGATTTAAACCAGTGGAGACATCTTTTTGTTTCGTACCACAAATTCATGCCTTGAAACGTTTCTTTCCTGCCTTTTCAGCTTAAGGATTCTCACCACTGAAAAGGAATTTTTAAAAGATATGAGCTTGTAGAGAGAAAATATTTATACCAATATGTTTCATGGCCCTTGCCTGCACAAGTTGAGGATTCCTCCATGCCATTCTGACAGCATTGATGTTTGATAATGGGATTCATTCCCTGCATAACGGCTACCAGGTGCTGGAAAATACTGGGTACAATCGAGACTGCTCAGCAGGTTCTGCTTTCCCTGAGGAGCTTGTGCTAAGTAGAAACAAGTTACCACCAACCCAAGTATTAGCCTGGCTGCTCATGTACATCACTGTGTTAAGGAAATGTCACATGTTAATAGGAGAGGGCTCCCGGTTCCCAAACAGAGGACCAGTTAAAGAAGGTTCTCCTTGGTCTGCTCCTGTGGAATTCGAGTGGGTCCTTTTTTCCACTGTTGATCATTGAGCTCATTTGCGGTGGTGTTTGGCAGTTGTCTCGTTGTTTGTTGGCCCATTTCAAATACTCTCTAACTGGAGACTTAACTCTTGGAACTCCTCTCTGTACCAACTGATACAGGGTATCAGCAGGGAGAAGAGGCTCTTTTCACTATTTTTTACATTGACCCCACCAAAAGAAAAAAAAAGTACAAGTCTTCAAGAAAATCACGTGTGTCATTTTATATAATTCATTGTGTCAGTTTAGATGTGGTGACCTTTGAAATACGGCAAATTTCTTCAGTACTATCACACTGAAATTCAAAATCAGGCTTTGAAAATTCTAGCAGTGTTAATTACTCCCTCTGTGCTTCTGTTGCACTTTCTTCGTACCCCTCTTATCCTATCATATTTGTTTAATAGACTGTTTTGCTTGCAAGGAACTATGATTCACTCAGGCTAGCTCAAATAATGAGGGCTTATTTTAAGGATGCCTATGCCAGTAATGGAATCAGAATCTCATGAACGCTTCAAAATAGAAGCCAGATAATGACCAGGCTTTACAGTGACTGGAACTCGAAAGTGGTTCTGGGTTTCAGGAAGCAGCCCTATGGAACTGAGCAGGTAAAAGTTAGGGCTTTGCTAGAAGAAATGTGACCAAACTGTTTTCTGTACATCTGCTGCTTTTTTGTTTATCCCCCGCCCCCAACTCATTCTATTTATATTATCTCTCAAAGGGCCATACTAATGTTCCTGGGTAATTACTAAACAGCAAGTAAAGGCAGAGATGTTTTTTTTTCCTTTGCAAGGACACACATAGGACACTGACTAGCCTTTGAATTGGCTGCCTCTGAGTCAGGTGCCCAGTGCCCATCCAGTCAGCTGTGACCATGGATGTGAAGACATCGTATATGACATGGCTTCCGAGAACTGCCTCCTTTGGTTTCCTTGGAGAAGGGACTGTGGATGTGACAGGCCCTATAACTGATATGTACAGCCCATAATGACTGGGAGCTTTATCTGGATGAAGCCAGTCAGTCTCCTATTAAAAAATACCCACAGTGCTTAGCACAGGTTCTGGCATATAGTAGGTGCGCCATAAAATATAGCTAAATGAATAAGAGAATCTTAATATTTTTTCTTGGAGCTTGTTTTAGGTGAAGTGAAATAACTTGCTGTCTGCCTGTGATTTGATATCCTTTATTTGCCAACAGCATCCCTGCTGGATTCTGGATTCTAAGGCATGGTGTATCTTACTTTCCCTCTGTCTTTTCCAGTAGATTTTTTTCCTCGATCTATCAAAACCAAGCCGTTGTGGTAGAGTCAGCAAGTTAGCATTCTATGACGTGAAGTCTTAGTCAGCTTAGGCTGCTACAACAAGTACTATAGACTGGGTGACTTAAACAATAGAAAGTTATTTCTCACAGCTAGAGGCTGAGAAGTCCGAGATTAAGGTGCCAGCTTGGCCATGTTCTGGTGAGGGCCGCCTTCTGGTTTGTTCTGGCTGTCTTGCTGGGTCCTCACATGGTGGAGAGCAGGTAGAAGCAAGCTCTCTTCTGTCTCTTCCTATAAGAACACTAATCTCATCATGAGGACTCCACCCTCACAACCTAATCACCTCCCAGAGGACCTATGTCCAGATATCATCACACTGGGGACTAGGGTGTCAACATATGAATTTTGGAGGGATGCAAACATGCAGTCCACAGCAAGGCTAAATCTCATTTTAAGGTGAAAAACTTGGGCTTCCCTGGTGGCGCAGTGGTTGAGAGTCCGCCTGCCGATGCAGGGGATGCAGGTTCGTGCCCCGGTCCGGGAAGATCCCACATGCCGCGGAGCGGCTGGGCCCGCTGAGCCTGCGCGTCCGGAGCCTGTGCTCCGCAACGGGAGGGGCCACAGCAGTGAGAGGCCTGTGTACCGCAAAAAAAAAAAAAAAAAAAAAAAAGATGAAAAACTTGCTGTGATTCCAGCTGTTTTCTCTAGTTCCCTGGAGTCACTTTCCGCAGGAGACTAGAATAAATCCCCACTAACTTCCATGGGAACAAGTTGTTCTGAGGAATATAAATTTGTATTCTGGTTTCAAGGAGGTCTAGGCCTGTTTCTTTAGAGGGAAGCCTGAGATCCTTCCGCACAATGTGAACTCCCGCTAAACGGTGTGCTCTGCAAGGCCATGAACAGATGTCACAGATGTTGCGGGTAGGGGTTAGGGTGGGCACGGGTCAGCCCCCTCAGAGGGATTTCAGGCACACTGCATGACTATGCTTCAGTCTCTCATGTAGATTTCCCAGTGGGAGGGTCTCCCGATGACAACTGCCCCGAGATTCTGTGACCACAGTGGGCAGCACAGACGTGCAGTACCCGTTACAGGATTTTGCTAGACAAAGCCTTCTTCCTTATGTCCAATTACATAATCATCATTCAGTTGTTTCTGCCTATACATCCATAAAACTTGATCAGGGCAGAGAATGGGATTAGAAGCAGAGAAGATATTGTAGTGAGTGGAAAAATCCATCTTCCCTTTTGTAAATCACCCACCAGAAACATGAATGTCTGTTCCTTTGAGGTAGGTTCTTGGTTCTTCCCATATTGCTTGAATGGAAAACATTTTCTGGTACTTGGGGGGCTGCTGCTGAAAGGCACCCACTGCACACAATAACTAAGCTTCCTGATGACTCCATTTCTGCTGATGCTTTTGCTTCCCCATGGCATTTTGGGGAGTTTTGGTCAGTTTCTGTGGAAATGTAGCGCTCCCCCACTCTTCCCTCCTCTCTATGGAACTGTCAAAATTTGGGCCAGAGCAGTGGGCTGTGTGAGCCGGCTGTGAACAACTTAGCAAAGGAGCCTGGTGTCCTCAGTAAACAGAGTAGTTGATAAGTCTTGTGGACCGGATCGATGATAAGAGGAAAATAAAAAAAAAGCCGAACTAAGAGATGAGGACAGCCATACAGATTCCAGCTAAAACTGATTCAGCTTGCTAATGAATCCTCTAGCTGGTACTGAATTCTTCTCACTTCTCAAGTCAAGTTAAAAACTTGATTCCATGCCAGTTACAAGGGGCAGAGCTGTCACTTGCCAGGGAGATTAACTTGCTTTGTTGAATACTGACAGGGACCAGGGATGGGCAGGACCCACACAGAATGCAGGGCACTCTATTTCATGGTAACCTCAACTCTGAAGTAGAAGTAAATGGAGGGTGTGTAATTTGCGCTGGTTTCCGGTCCAGACTAAGTTAAACCTAGAGAGAGAGTTCACGGAAGTCCTCTGTGGATCCTCGTGCCATGGCTAGTCAGCCCTTTGGAGGTACAGAGCCCAATCCTCTGGTGCTCATAGCCCACACCCTCATATTTAGCCAGCTAGACTGCTCAAGCAAGTTGTAGGCCTGAACACTGATGTAACGATGGCTCTGTCTGGCTCCAGAACTTGGGGTACTCTGTGGGTGGGAAAGTCAGCTGAGTTGAGGAAAAGACACCAAGGATTCAAAATGTCAAGTGACTCTCCCTGCCAGTGTAGAAACTTTTCCATCTACAGCTGGGCTCTGGGAAATTATCCATGCTGTGGTCAGATCTGTGAACACCACAGGGCCTGGCTGGCCGTCCCCTAGCAGGATTTCTTTTAACCACTAAGTTTTTGCCCTGTGGCTTTAGATGTTATCAGATTGATGTTTCAATGTATCTCAAGTGACCCTCAGTGTCCTTACACTGCTTAGCGTAGATGATGTCAAGAAAAAAAGTGCTGTGAAAACATAAAACTAGAAAAAAATGTAAAAGTGTGAGTGTGTGAATGTAAGTCAGGGGAAAACGAATGAAAGAGGAGATGATACAAATTATTCTTCTCTTAAATTCTTCCTAAGTTTTAGATAGGTTTGAATATGCACAGAAACTGGGACTGTCTTGAGAAATTACAGAATTAAAGTTTTGTTTAAAAAGTCCACTTGTATAATAAAACAGTTGACTCACAGACAAGAAGATTTGGGGAAGTTGCCTAGTGCCCCTCTTCCAACTGCTTTGCGTTCGAAACTTCTCAAAGATGGGATAAACATGTCATTTGTTTTCCTTTTGCTGGAGCTCTTAATCAAGTTATTAGAAATGAAGAGGAACAGACTGGGGGCCTCTGTCCACATTTTGGGTCAACTTGACTCTGGATCTTTCCCTGGGCTCCCTGACTTAAGTCGCTTTCTTCTTGGTGACAGTCCTCCTTTCCATTTAATTCTTCCCAAGCTTGTTGGAAAGAGCCATTAGTTTGTGTTTTCTTCTTTATGCCCGTAAGATCTTGGGATGAAATACTCTCAGTAAACCACAAGCCTATTACTATTTTAAGTACCTACATCTTCCAGGAGAAGGAACACGCTGACTCCCTGTAGGAGAAATAAATGGAATCAGCTTGCTGGCTGGCACACTGTCTTTAGGAAAGAATAAAAGAAGACACAGAACTTCTTGTTCTGTCTACTGCAGAAAATGTGTCCAGCTCTAGTAAAGCAAAGCACAGATTTCAGGGGAGTTATGTGTTCCACACTCTCTGCTGCACAAATCAGGGTTTTTGTTGTTTGGCCCAACAGAGTAAGCTCTGAACACAAAAGGAGAGGATAGGGTGTTGATAAAATGCATTTTCTAAGATGTGTGTAGGAAGAAACATGTTCTTGTATTTTACTGACTTGTTTCATGGCTGTGATGGAAAGAAAATGACTTTGGCTACTTGCATCTCAAATGATATATGCAGTTTGAGGGAGCACCTGGCACTTGTGAACAAAACAGCATGCAAAAATATTTTGTTCTACTTTACCATTGTAATCTTAGAGATTTTTTTGGTCCCTCTCTTTGTGTTCTTGTCAAGATCGACAAGCATCCGTGTGTTACCAAGTGACATGAAGTTCTTGCTTGAATAATCATGACTAAAATCCAGGATATTTCAAAGCACGTTATTGACTCAAAGAGCCACCCAGTAGATTGAATTCTTCTGAATTAACTCTCAGTGACAGCATCAGGGGTAGTGCTTTTACCCCAAATTGTCAGGTCCTCCCATGTCCGCACTGTGGCTCTGATGCTGGCATCCTCGTCCCAGGGTGTTGTGATAGGGGTTGTTACTAAAAATGTTTCTTTTATTAATGTTACAGAAACCCCCATATTTAGGACTTAAACTGAGTCAAAAAGCAGACAGCAAGAAGAGGAACTGAAAGTTCTTTTTATTTGATCTTCCTTCAGGGTGGACACTAAGTAGTGCCATTGCTGGGAGCAAGATGGCACTCATGGGACACTTAGAATGGAACCAGGGGTGATTTTTTAATGAAAACTAATGAAATCATGCTTTTATCTTAGAGTGTACTGCAGTTCTTGGGAAGAGAGTATGACGATCTCTGACGGGAATTGTCAAAAGGGTCATTATGTTGGGATGTGCTGTACTTGAGGCCTTTGGTCCTCTTTCTTCTGCCATTCCAGACATCATGTACAGGAAGGGCTTAGAAGCTGCTTTCTGTTTGGAAAGGGGAAAGGAGGGAGGGAACTTGCCTGGAAGCAGCATCTGTACAACAAGCTCACTGTTTTTACTTAGGTGCTATTTTTTTTTAAGAGTGGTTGGCTAATCACCCCTTCCCCAAAGCAAATGAACCCTCGGTGATGCTCTTGACCAATTCCTTGGGCAATGCAATTTCTTGCCTTTTTAAAAGAATCTTGTACATTCATTTATAATCCATATTTTAAAAAGGACACAGAATTATTGCAAATTTACTGCTTACAGGGTCCATCAGCACTTACAACTCCATTTTAAAAATAGGCGCACATATGTATTTAACCACCGAACAACTTGACCAATATAGAGGAATGTATCAAACTAAAAACTGACGGAGAATATCGGCCTGATTAGTTATTTTCAATCATTTTCAGAACACTTGTTTTCCAGAGGGACTGTGCAAAAATCATCATGCTTTTCACAGCATTTTTGCCAGAGCTTTCCTGAAGTATGCTTATGTTATCAGCAGAATATGGAACTAAGCTTTGCAAACAATCTCTAAGAAACTGTTTTGCCAATAGTTCCTAAAAAACTGTTAGAATGGTCAATGAGCAGCTCATCAGAATTATCTTGAACTTCCTTTATGGCACTTAGGTTATACACATTCCTATAATAAGAGGTGTAAGATTCTAATCATTATCACTGGGATAAGAGATTAAAATCCATATATGTGTCTTACCACAATTTCTCCTTTGATTCTTTTTGTATAACAACTTAGGTGACTCAAGAATTCCAAATACTTTGCTACCGAAGTGTGGTTCTTGCAGCACTGCTTATGTCCTATCTCCGGTCCTGTCTGCTTTCCTGTTACGTGTGCAGCACTATCTATCAGGAACTGGCCTCTTTAATCAGGGACTCACAGCCACTTTCAGATGATCTTAGTCCCCACTTTTCAATGTTTTGCACTTTTATCCCTTTGCTCTAATCTAAGAAAATGTAGGCTTCATCTTGGCTGAGATCCTGGACAGCTCACAATTCAATATAGATACAGTCTCAGCTTCCAGAACAGGTGTATGATTATTCTCTAAAGCAGAATCTGAAGTTGTCATCTTTTCATCGCTTCCCCTACTTTCTTAGGGCACTAAGGTGATTTCTCTGGACCAGTCTCCTCATAATTTGCTTCAATGATACTCAGGTTTTCTCATCTCCAGAGTCACCTTTGTAGCTACTATGAAAATTGACTCCAGGCACTTTACTGTCCTTTTTAAGCCCACAGTGCTTTTTAACCCACCAAGATTTCTATTTTGTAAGAAGCTCTTAACCCCATTTTGACAAGATAATTTCCTTTAACTCTAAGCTTTCTAATCTTAAAATCCTGATCTTTTTTTCCTCATCTATCTCCTTTCTTATTTATGTATAATAAAAATGCTTGAATTTTATATTTTCTCTATAGATCGTTACCATGTTATGTTTACACGTAATGTCTGCCTTATGTTGTAAACTTTACAAGTACAGGTTGTAAACATTAACTTTATTCTGCATAGCGCTGAGCACAATGTCATGATCACTTAAATGCTTTTGATGATGATGGTGATGATGAAAATGACCACGTAATGCTGTTCTGGTTTGAAAATATCACATAGGTAGTGCAGTACATCTTTTTTTAATGAGTTGTTCCTCATTCTATAAAGCTGTCATTCTTCATTAGCAGAAAAGGTTACAGTAAGTTGTAATTAGTGTTTAGTGCCCTGTCAAATAATTAAGTATAATAAAAAGCTTTCAATGAGTTTAATGTTAACATGGTATAATTAAAGCCAAGTCTTGAAATGCATTAGGTGTCTATTTTGTCAGACATTTGATGCTTTTTCCATCTACAGATGAAATTCTCAAATTGTGCTTATAGCAATGTCATCATCAAAGACAAAAAACTCACATCACTCCGATGCAGAATGGGCTTCCCAGTGTCCAGCAAGGGCAATATTTAAAAAATCAAAGCACTTATACAACCTTGTTATTAACTGATAAGGAAAGTGAGTCCTAAAGATGTTGTGTGACTTGCCCAAGGTCACACAGCAGTAAATTAATTTTCCTTGGTAGTGAGAATTGTGGCTTGGGATTGTACTGAGGTGATTATTGTCATTACTGTCATTCTTTCTTTTGGAAGTATATTTGCTTTAAATTGATTATTTTTATCTTTGTCTTGATGAGGTGAAAAAAATAGATAAATACATGCAAAGTAAAAGAACATAATGTGTTTAGCTCTTGAATTTAACACTTGTTTTAGGATGCAGGGCTTGTCATAGTGCCTATTTTAAGGCTCAAATACTGAGACAAGACTGAAATCTCACTATTTTCTCATCAGAATAACTGGAATGTGCCTAGATACTTGACCATTTCAAACCCTGCACATTCTTTGACCTTCTCAGGCCTTCTCTTGTGCTTGTCGTATTATCTTTTCTGTCCACAAAGATTTTGAAAAAATCAGCAGAGTACAAGTAGCCCCTGAAATAAAGGCGTCATTCAAGGAACAAAGAAGTAGAAGGAGGGCTCCAATTAAAATGATGAAAATCTTTAATTTTTATTTAGGTATACTTGTACGGACACGTGTATATACAAATACAGATCATATGGGTTTGTTTGTGTGTGTGTTTTTTTTTTTTTTTTTTACATTTTCTTTTACGTTTATATAATGTCAGCATTTCAAAACAGCACTCGATGAGTAAGTGCAAAGGAACTGCAAAGGGGGCAGTACAAGCACAGGACCACACGGAGCTGGACTTCACACCCAGACGCACACACAATGAGTGGCTTCAATGGGGTGTCAAGAGTAAGCATGGAAAGCGGATTTGGACTCATGGGTAACCTCCAACATGCCAGCATCTATTAAACTGTACAGACAATGGGAGCAAGCCCATTGTAGGGAGATTTGTCTCACATCCGAGCAGCTCTGGGGCAAATGCATGGGAAAAACTCAGTGATGCCAAACCAGAGACAGACCTGCCCATTCACGGTTCTGAAGGAAAACCAAAAGTGGGAGGAAGTCGAGAGACAGAAAAAGTAAACATAAGAAATAAAAGGTGGCGGGGGGAGTGTAGGCAAACGGGAGTGTTTGTTGGTGGAGGTGGTTTCCAGAAGAAAAACTAGTGATCACAGCTCTGAGAGCAGTGAATGGAGGGAAGGGGTTTAAACTGTTTTTTGTTTTAAATTTTGGGGAAACTAATAAAAATGGCTGCTGCCGTTGCTAAGGCACCAGAGACAAAGTCCCTGAAAGTCCGCAGGTACTGTGTGACTCTTCCTTTCACAATGACTCAGAGAGAAAGAACCCCCATTTAACCTTCCTAAATGAACTGGTTTGAAACCTTTCCCATGCTTGGGCTGCACATGATACTGACAAGACTCTTCCTGGGGAAGAATGAAAACCACCACAAACGGAAGACCAAACCAAGGTACAGAACCGTTACTAAATTCCCTAAACCTTTTCAAACCAACATGCCGGGGGCGGGGGTGGGGGGGACACCACAGGGCTCCAACATCAGACCTTGAAAACATTGAGGACAAAATGTTGATCAAAAAAGTCATGTTGTTCCAGGTCCCAAGATGGTGGAGTCTTAAGATTGGGAGGGCGGTGACCACACGTGAGTCCTGTATGGAGCAGTGTCTCGGCCATTTGTGACTCTTCTTAGCCACGTCTACATTGGATGTTTCAAAGCCTCAGTGCATGTTTTGTATCCTGAAAGACTATTGTTCTCACTTACAAAAGGCATAAGAATCAAATTAATACTTTATTATCAAACACTATATACAACAGAGGTTGCTAATAATACAGAATTTAAAGAATGCAGTTTTTTTTAACGTTTTACTTTTCTTTCCTCTGCCACCCAAGAAAGTACAGTACAAAACAATAGTCTAAACTAACACAAACTATTACCTGGTCTATTAAAGGATACACGGTATCCACTACACAGACAGATCCTTATTTCCCTGCTTCACGTTGCAAAGCCCTTGGCAACCAGGGGCAAAGGTCGCTGGGGTTTGACTGACTGGGGCTGAGAGGCAGCAAAGGCTGCCCTTCATACTTTTGAATTGTTTTTGAAATTAAAAGCTGCTACAAAGTTCCGTCGACATCCTCCTAAGCCCCCTGAGGGTTGTTAACACCATCACAAAAGGCCACCAGCACTTTTTGGACAAGATGAAAACTGCACGATACCAATCGTCTTCTTGAAAACTCCGTGGCAAGCGTTACCTACAATTACGTCACTTTTAGGTAGAGAAGCACATTGTCTACTGGTGTGGATAGTCTTGCTTTTTTTTTTACATTTAATTTGTAGTGGCACAGTGGTGAAGGGGTCTAATTTCACTGTGAAAAATGAAAGACAATGGCAGAGAGGGCCATGAGTCATTAATTATTTTATCATTTGTTAGAGACAAATGCTAGAAAAACCACAGAAGTCACCATTTCTAAAATGAAATTAGCACTGATAATGTAGTTATGACTAACTGGAATCATTACAGGATCATTTGATTTCCTTGTGGTCATAGAACATGCAATATTATTTTGGTTCTATTGATCCATTTTAGAAGGCATCTTTTTCCCCCTACCCAAATCCCACTGGACCAACAAGCCTGTAACTAACTATTAATAAAAAAGAAGTATTACTGGGTATTACTGAGAGTTCTGAGTATATAAATAGTTAATGCAAAAAATAATCCAATGCTGTGAACTTTTGTTTCAGTGAAATGGTGGCTGCCTTCTGTGATAAGACTCTGCCACTCCAGAGAAGTTCCTGATGTCTGGGGGAATGGGATTTAATCCGAGAGGCTGGCAACCTCTCACATGGTTCCAAGTGCGAACAGACCCAGCATTAACATCCACTCCAAACGGATCGGGTAAGCCCAGATTACATTTCAACATGTGTACAACTCTCCAGCGTGCAGTGCCTTTACAGCTGCCTTTCATTCACATATCTATCTCTCTAATTCAGAACTACTCACAGTTCTTAGCAAATTCCCCTTCATGAAGTCTATCCATAATATGACCCCTCTTTTTAAACATGTACATTAAAAAAAAAACCCAGTTTTAAAAAAGTCCTTATTGTGCTGGAACGCTTCCAGTTTTTCACATCTTACACGATCATTGCATTTATTTTTTGTTTTGTTTTGAAAGGCATGGTTTCTGTTGACATGTCCTGCAACAGCCAAAAAAGGCTTGCTTGATTTCTTTTCTTTTCCATCGGTCTGACACTTTTCCCTGTCTAGGCTTTGGAGTTCAAAGTTCGTGACAGCCTCACCAGTAGCAACCCCCAAGGCTTGCATTTCCTGGTAATGGACTGGGAACATCCCTGTTGGCCGTGCTGATTTACTGTCCTCTTGCCCACCCCTACAATGAAACAAGGCAGCCCCCCCATATTTCTAAATGTATCAAGGGATACCACTTTTTCTCACAGGTTTAAATAGGACAAGCATATATACTCACTCTCAGCATAAAGTATATCTAAATAATGTATATTCTATTCTAGTGGATTTTTAAAAAAATAGTTTGTTAAAGTCTTTGGGACTCCATCTTGTTTATCTCCCACAGATAAACATATGTTCCCCCTACGCTTCAGGCTGTGTCAGAAAGGGAAAGAATATAAAATCAACTCTTGAATTTTTTCGTTCCAGACTTTGGAATTTTTATTCCAAATTTCCCTTTAGCCCTCCCAAGTAGTATTGACTCTTCCGGGGACAGGGGTTTGTGTCTGAGCCCCTGTAGTCGTGGAGTGTGGAGCAAAGTGTGGGTATGAGGGTGGGAGTCAGGGAAAGGCCACAGCACACTGGCGCTCCAGCAAAGCCAAATTACATCTCCTCTGGCCACTGACACCCTTTCCTTGGTACACATCGTTCCCCCAGAGGAGTATCCAAAGCTATTCCATATACACTCATCAACCCTGGCTTGTCAGCCTCGGGGAAGGTCACTTTATTTGTAAAAATGCCTCTTTCAGTTTCTTTAAAAAAAAAAAAAAAAAAAAAGTTGTAGCACCATGGTGATCTGTATTCAAAGGAAAAAAAATCTGGTGTGCGCTGCCCAGTCAGTCACCAAAAAAAGTTAGAGGCACTCACACATATATATCCCCCACCCAACGCAGCGTGTTTTCACACTTGCTCTGTGCTAACATTCCGGCACTCGACCCGCCTCCTAGACAAAAGGCTTCTTTTACGGAGCACAAGTTTTGCTGTCAAGAATGCTTTAAGACAGTCACCTTTTTAAAAAAACAAAAACAAAAAACAGAAAACCAGTGTCTCAACCTTTCAGAAGCCTGTTCATTTATATACTCCTAGAGGAAATGGTGTAATATTATATCTAGTCTTAATCCCTCCCCTCTGGACTTGACATGGTGACATGATGCCCTGCATGATCATCTTACAGTCCTGAACGAGAAGGCATAAGTATTGCGTGGGAGAGGAAAACCCTCCTGGGCCTCGCCATCACCGGCTGCATCTGCCACTATCCTTCCTCGTCCACATACCGCTGACAGTACGCTACAGGAGGTGAGCTCTTGGAGGAGAATGCACAGGAGCAGACGACCACGGGTGTCACTATAACCACTGGGCATTTTCATCTGGAGTCCATCTAATTTGCAAGGGGTGAGAGAAGGCAAGGGCAGGGGTGGGGGTGAGGTGAGGGAGGCAGCAACTATGTTAGCTCCCCCGGCCCCAAGTTGTTGCTTAGAATTCAGGCTGAAGGAAAGAAAATAAAAATCTGACATCTGCCAAAAAACCAATAACAAATCCCTTCTTAGGATGAGCAGTTGGGTGGATCTCTGGTGTTCCAAGACCCTGATGTTTTCTGTGACAGGTGATGGGAGGAGACTGTGCTATAATGTCAAAAGCATCGCCAGGAGGAACAGTAGGATTGCCAAAAGGCGGCTGGGTATCCTTGGTGTTTGTGCCGCGTTCTCGCCGCGGGATGGCTCGGCTGACTCGTGTACGGTATCATCTGTTCAAATAGAAAGCACACATTCCAATGAGATTTCACATCCTTAATAACTCTCTTGCAGCAGCCTGCTGTTAACAGACCGCGCCACCCTCTGCAGAGTAGGGTAATGAACCTTGTGCCACCATTGACTTTCATGTCTGCATAATCACCCATTATTTACAGCAAACAAAGGAGAGGCAGAGAAAATTGGACTTTCTTGGCAATTTTAATACTTTCCTTAAAAACTGAGGTGAAAAATGTGCACACTGTAACCTCTGGCACGTGAGCTACTCAGGTTTGCTAGCAGTCAAACCCACCATGCACAAACTTGGTATCTGAATGTACCGTTTAAACCCAATACGCCCTGGAGGAGCAAGTAACGGGGGTAGGGGTGGCAGGATGCAGTTAATGTTGGCACATTAGTGGTTAACCAGAATGGGCTGCCCTTTTTCCTCTTTTTAGCGGTTTCATAGGATTAGTGTTGAATGCCTGGTTGTTGGACGTCTAGATGAATTTTCAAATGTGAAGAATTAAATGCCAAAACAACAGCATTTTAACTAAACTACACATAGTGCTCACTAAACCTAACTAAACCGGTGCCCACTGGCTTGCCTACAATTAGGAATCAATTGTGGTGCTATTTCTATTACAAACCCTGTATCTCCAGGATTAAATTACTTGAACTTGACTATTTTTATTTTTGTCAGGCTGAAGCTGGGCACATAAATTATCAGTGTGGATGCAAATTTTCCTCTAAATAAAGTGGATTAAGTGAGGTAAGCTTCTTTTATTTAGCTATAAAGTGTTCTATGAGACTGCCTCTGACTCGGATAGCCTTCCCGAGCTGCATGATTAACAGGCTTAACTTCGAAACAGGAACTTTGCAGCAATTAGTACCCAAAGATAGACTGGAGGCTTGCCTATGAGCCATGCTATGCTCTGGCGTTGCCGGTCTTCTTCCTTCCACCTGGCTTAACACGTGCTTTTAGACTCAGTGATCTCTGAACTACACGTGGGGCCACCAGTGGGATTCTTTGGTAGATTTTATTTTAGCATCAGGAGAACTTCCTGTAGGAGGCTCAGCGATTGATTGTCAGGCTGGATTCACTCTATGGTCAGTCAGAGAGAATGGGTACAAGTGAGACTCTAGTGGTTGTTCCCAATTCTGTAGACCTCAAAGGATAATCGCTAGACATCCCTGAATGACCCACCTCGAACACCTTAATGGATTAATAACTCTATTCTATTAAATTCATTTCTGTTTTCACATCACACAGCATGTCACAATAGGGATGCTTTTTCTTTACTAGGCAGAGTCACACTCCCTGTTATTTGTCCTAAAGCGACCACCTTGCAGGCTCAGGCTGGTCTCTACTTCAGGTATGCTCACATGAGCTGTTTCTGTTCATTACATTCACTCCCTATATGAACTTAGAAATATGTCTTCTCAGCATTGAGGCTTCTGCTCTGGAGTGCTCGTATCATTTTAGCCTGTCCCCACGTGTAGAAGCTGCTGCCTCCCTGTGTCAAATTTGCTCTCCTCTCCTGGACCTTAGCAAACCTGCATGGAATACCTATTAGCTTAGGTAATAAGAAAAAGGTTAGGGAGCAAGAATGGGAGGTGTAATGGATGCAGGGGAAAATGTAAAGCCCCACATGATGCAGTCATTTATACTTGTGGACTCTTTTCTCTGCCGTTTCTTAGCCTTGCAAATGTATTAAATCTGTAGTTAGGAGGTAGACATAAATGCCCTTAACAGCCCTGAAAAGAAAATCCAAATCACTGTCTTAAGAGCACCAACCTGTTGTTAGTCGGAATAAGGGAGTACTTCAGGCTTAATTGTGAAAGAACCATAAACCCAGAGGATTCCAGAGTTCATTTTGAAATACCACTTATATTTATACACCTGAAATTACATCGGCTATTGGGTTCTTCTCGGTCTTATCTTCACCAACATATTACCCAGTCCTCTTCCTTGTAAAGTTTGGAAGTGTACTGATAAAAGAGGTACCCAAGTAACACGTAGATACTCAGTTGTGAGCTTGAAGGGGACTCGCCTTCTCAGTCTGACCAGGGTGCTCAGCGAGGGCTGTCCATGCTCTAGGCCCACACGGCACAAGACGGGGGAATGAACCTCGCACACCTTTGAGACGAAAGCGTTTGTCTATCATATAAGAGAAGCCATGAGGCCAATGTGCCTTTTGATCCTCAAATCATGGCCATCTTTGGAATTAACCTTTTTCTAGGCAACCAACCAGTAAGTACCCTCTTGCCCTCAAAGGAGAAAATCAGTCCCGTTAGGGGACCAGGGTTCTTCTCTTCTCACTGTAACATTGGTCCTGCCTCAGGATTCTACAGAGCATCCTTTGATTAAACAGGGCCTCAGTGTTGGGAGATTCTGTGGCCCTCAGGAAGCAAAATGAAAAACAGGCTGTTTGTTTGTTTGTTATTTAGGTAAGTCGGAGCAATTTCAGAATTCTAAAGAGGAATTCATAAGCAAAATCTATCCCAATGGAAATTACGCCTAAACATGAGAGAACTTCTACAACTTGTAACAGTGAATGTGGCTTGGAAAAAGAAAACACTTCTCTTCAGAAGCCAAATCAAGTCTTGCCTCCGGGCTACAGGATTCCACAACATGAGGGTTTCGGTGGTTAACTGAGAGAAGACGAGCAATATTTTGGAGCATGTTATGTGGCATATGTGTGCCCTGAGATCATCCTGTATCCCTGATGACAGGAAACTGGCAGGCAGAGTGTGCAAGCAAACAAAAGAGACAAACACATTCCAAAGACAGGTGAATTAGTATACATTGCTGAGAACATGCAGTGGAATCCTTTCAGCCTTGCTGGCTTCATAAAGTCTGGGTCTGCACTCAACCATCCAGCACAGTGGTGCGGAGCTGCAAGTATGAATTTTCGAAGGAGTACAGGGAAGTATCAAATCTACTATTGCATTCGTGCAGCCAGGGATCGTAGTTCAACCTTGTCTTACTTCTTTAGTGAAGGTGATCACCAGAATGCCCTTAAATATAGTCATGACTGACTGAGGGAGCTTCTTCCTGCAAGCACACCTGCATGCCTCTCCCCAACACACACACACACACACACACACACACAGTCTGACCACATTCTGTCAAAGCTTTGCAAACTTCTATCAGTTACAGGTGTATAGATTTGGGGGCCATCATGGACTTAAATGCTCACTGACAAAGAGTCTGTTTCCCCAAAGACAGTGAAATATGTTCACATATGAATGCATGTTAGCATCTTGCATTTTATCATTAGTTGAATTCAAAGGTAGATTTCCTAATGTCAGAACAGTCCTCAGTGTGCCTCTTCATTACCAGTGAAAAACATGCAATCTGTTATGTTTCTAAACAGCCTCTTGCTTTCCCGATAGGCAATGGAATTTACCTGGAAAAAAGATTACTGGAAAGCGCTGCCTACATTCTGCAACGGTGTACATCAGAAACTCTTAATTCAGGGTAACTTTTATAACACGCCCAACCCTGCCGGTCAGCCTACACATGACTTATGAACAAAGCCAAGATAGTAAAAGTTCTCTCCGTGGACATCTCTATGTCTAGCAATGGTAAGAGAATCCTTTTATACTAATGTAGGAATGGGAGTTGAGAAATATGAATATTACACCTGGATCTGTGTGTAACTAGCTGCATGGCCTGGGCAAGTTACAAAAGGAAGATTGTAGACTCTGGGGTCCTTAAAAGATCTCATCTCACTCACAGATCCTGTGGTGGCCCAAGTCCTCAAGCTTGTGAGGAGTCTGGAACCTTGAAAAGCCACAGTAATGCTTCCAGATTTCCAGAACACAATTAAAATGTCTCCATGTCAGCACTCATTCCTTGCAACTTTCTAAAGCAGCTAACGGATCCCTGGGGAGCCACTAAGGCCTCTGAGAGCTTATTGTACACACCTCTCCTCTGTGCTCTAGATAAGATGCCTGCCTTAGAAAAACAGGAGTGCTTGGGGAAAAAGCCTAACCCTTCCTGTCAGTTACAACGTGGAAGCTATTGTATGCCCTGAGGCACCACATTTACTCAAGGTAAGTCTCCCTAAGGCTCATTGACTGTGTGTCCCAGTAACAGTACTCAAAGGATAAAGTGGACCTCACAACCTTTTAATTTCCAGGGCCATCAGAAAGGTAAGTCCTACTGCAAATAGGTGAAAAAAAAGTCTCTGTTTACATAAGAGGGGGCTTACAAGGGCTTTGAGGCACACTCCTCAGTGAACAGAGGATAGAGGGCTCCCCCCACCTCATAATCAGTCTAGCTGCGTTAAAGAGCCAGATTGAATTTATAACCAAGTGGAGAGTTTACATTATCCACAGTATGCTGCAGTACAGAGGCTTCAACGATCCCGTTGGTGGGTTTTATTTTTCTTCATAGTGATGGGAAAGTTTGGGGGTATGGAAGATAGAAGTAGTAGAAAAGATTCACTTATCCTCGATACTTGTTTTGCCTCAGTAATCAAGGATCACGTTTGGCTCGACAGACTACTGCGGATACGTTTGTGGGAGCAGCAGGTGCATGAGTTTGTGGTGTTAGGAGGCAACATGGTTATGCTTCTCCAGACCTATTTCTATTGACAACAGCACAAATAATATTTGAAGTAAAATGAAGTCCTTTAGATCAGTTCAATGATGCATGTGAATTTCTAGAGAAAACTAAACAAACAGGTTGAATTAGTTGCTATTTTGTGCAATAGTCTTATTACTTTTATCCATAGATTTGGATATAATATAAAAGTAAAGTTTTATAAGCACATAGAGTAGAAATTTTTTTCTGTCTTACATGAAAACAGATCCATTAATAGTCACAGTAATTCACCAGCATGCTCAGAGGATATGGTAAAAAAGTAGTGAGACTTTTAGCTTTCTGATGGGGCTTCTATACTAGGATACTGCATTGTATCAAACCCATGTCAAAAAAAAAGGAAAGTCATAATTTATCTAACATGCATTACACAGAGATACTGGAGGAATGAGGTAGAATATAAGTAATATTAGCGTTGCTAGCAATGAGCAAAAGCAGAGCAACTGTAACATGCAAACATGCGGAGAGGAAGAAAGGAAAAAAAGTACTGAAGCACCAGAGAGAGATGCATTTGTTAAGAGAGATTCTCTAAGCATACTAACCTGCTGGTTCTAATGAATTTTCTACTTTGTCGTTAACATCGAAAACACGATCATGAACACCTATAGTTTTCATACAGCTATCTATAACAAAAATAGAGATAACAGCCAAATATGTTAGTGAAGACACCCTTAAACTCCCGCTTCTTTCTTTTTTCTTTCTAATTTTTCCTTTTACTTATGGAGAGACTGTTTTACAATCAGTGGCATGTATCCAAATGCCAATATTGTTCCCATTTGCTGTGCACGTACAACAGTCTGAGAAACAACAAGTTAGCAACTGCTGTGTACTTAAAATAAAGGCATCATGAAAAATAATGAGAAAAAATTTGATGAAAACTGAAACATGGATGTTGATAATACAAAACAGATACCACACAGGATTTACAGTAAAAAAAAAAAAGTTTTACCGCTGTGAACCAGACCACACAATAGAGCATGCGCAGTGAAGCCACCCTCGGAAGCTCATTTTAGTGAACTTACTTGTTGGTCGCACAAAGACTTTGAGCTTTAGACAGGACCGTCTTCCATTATCTGGGATTGCAGAGGCTGTGGAAAAGACAAAAAGAGAGAGCAAGAGAGAAAGGAGAGAACACCACCAGATTATTCATTTGCAAATGCAAATGGGCCACAGTAAATTCTTTCATGAATTCTTCCCAGAAGATGAAACAGAAATACTTTTCAGACTGACACTGACTGACTGCTATCGAAAGGGCTACTTTCCTATACCTGTCTTTCCTTTGCAATACGGTAAAGAAAGAATCATGCAAGAACGTTGGTAATCTACAGAAGAATACTTTGCATTCTTATTTCAAAGGCTCTTGCGTTTAACTTGATCTGTAATCAGTTTTCTCTAAAATAAGGAGATAATGCCGCATGAGTCCTCCTGCTTTCATAGAGAGCAGGAAAGGGGCCCCGCAGCCACCAGAGCCCAGGGTGTAAGCGTTGGCAAAATCCAGTTAACAGTTACAAGGCCAACTTAAACATGACCTAGTTCTGCTGGGGAAAGCAAAGCTCTGTCTGTCCTGAAAGCCTGTCTGTCAGTGCTTTGCAGGTAATTCAATTAGAGGTTTTACTCAGAACTTGGCTCCACATTCTGTATGACTAAACCAAACCCAGCAACTTCCATCAGGCTATTATAAGTACAATATGCTATTGAGAAAGTACTGGGTTGCAGTGGTACATTTATTTTTAAAAATTTGCCACAGAGAAGGATGGAATTAATAAAGTGGGCTTACCAAAACATGACAACATGTTTCAAGTTATAAATCATTTGAGGAAGAAACTTTCTTCTCCTCTTCAAGATAATAAGACTGTAAACTTCCCCTGCGTTTGAAAGATGATCTCCCCTCAGAACACCCAGCATAATGTCAAAGGGATTTCCAAGCCCGTAAGACCCTTAACAATCACATATGTTTACACATGCATTCTAAAGATGACAAAAATTACAGAAACGAGTGCTGCATACTTTCCTCCCTATGTGTTTGCTTCAAGTGTTTTCTTTGTTCAGAAAGAGCAGATGATATCAGTCAAAATACACATGGCTCACAATTAGTTTGGTAATACTGTCAGTGACAAAGAGAGGACCGGTGTTCAGTGTGCCTTCTCCCTCCTCTATTCTTACTGTCCCTCATGGTGAGCCCAGAAAACGAAAATGCTGATTTTGCAGGTGAGAGGATTCAAGATGCAAACTCTAGGTTAATTTCCCAACAGTCTCCTCATGTAACTCCAGGTCCACATTCTGGAGGAGAACTTATAAAGTCACCACCTAAAAGACATCAAGCTGGAAAGGACCCCCGTGTCGCTATGCAACACCTGTTGAAAACGCTCTTAATTCTTAGACCAAAGTAGATACAGAAAAGATGTTTTCAGCCCTCCCCACCTTCGTGTTCGCTCTGACAAGCAGTTAAGAAGTGCTAACAGCTGGCTTTGCTGTAGGCTTTCATTAAATCAAAGTCGGAAAAACTCCCTCTACTGACATTTACAGTAACTAGTGTGTTATTTAGGGCACAATATTTGCACTCTGTGGTTCGATCCAGGAAATGATGTCCTTCCTGTGGACCCCAACTGCAAATGTGCACGTCACGAATACAGTACACATAGGTGACTCCAAGTCGTTAGAAAAACCATGGGTTCTTGAGATAGTTTATATCTTGTTTGTGAGAGGTGGTGTGAAAAAGTGACACATGGATATTTACGCTGCTGTGCTATGGATTTCTGAGCTGAGATGAACTTACTGCAAGCCCTGTGAACTTGATTTACCACATGCAGTAGCTGATTTTACTGATGATACTGTAAGATATAACAGGCTCAAGGCAAGATCAAATGTTTGTTTTAGTGGGGGAACTTCTTAGAGTTAGCACACATTTTTCAGATTTCTATATAGGAGAAATCCTATAAATCCAGGACACAAAAGTCATTGTGGGGCACGCTGGAATAACTAAACATCAACACATGATAAACTGTCCAGGAAAAATTCAAGAGAGTTCTCTCACCAGCTCGCAAAGAGGGACAATTAGCCTTAGTTACTGGATGAGCTATATTATTCTGTACACTAAAAATATTAAATGTACTTATATTTATAAAGACCTCTCTTCCCCATCAAACTTCTCCCTTCCTCATCTCCTCTCTATCACCAGAAAAGCTGTATGACAATGATAACGTGACTGATACCTTATGATGCTGTTTGACTATTATACGCTAATCCTTAGAAAGACTGATAAACAAAGAATATAAACAAACAATGTGAGTACACAGTGCAGATTACATTAAGTCCCTTGACTCCACAGCCTCTGACCTGAGCTCATGAAATCTTAACCTAAGTCGGTATAACTTGGGTTCCTTGTTTGCCACGTTGAAAAACAAATATAATACCAGAAGGCATAAAAACTTTTCCATATGTCAGCAAAACTCAATTTTTTATGCAAGGTTTAAAAAACTGGGAGTGTGGCTTTATTCCATGTCCTGTTCCAGGTTTCTTAAACCCACACCTCCTGCCTGACAAATAGAGGGTTCCTTTATATCACTTACGAAGAATGATTATTATTAGTAATATTTGAATATATAAGGTAATATGAAAGTGCTTTACTAGTCACACCTAAACAACAAAGCGGAGGCTTGAAGCATTAAAAACACAAAACAGAGGAACTGAAAAATGTAATAGTCACACAAGTAAATTTATAAAGAAAATCCTCTTGGGATCAATTATGAGCAAGATTGAAGATGCACATGAGGGAGTAAAAGCTTAAAACGTGTCTGGCCTTTGTCAGGAGGTGGGTATTATTGATCTCTATGATTCTAGAGACACACTTCACTTTATACTAAGTAACACTTTTAGTTAAAACAATACGCTGTTTTCCTTAGAAAATTAATAGTGAAAGTTTGGAAACGGATAATAAATAATTACTACCATTTATTATATATGACTGCAGCTTTACCTATCCACTCAAACGCTTTTAAAACTGCTATGTACAGTTGCCCTGTTAGGTGCTATGGATGCGAAGATGTGTAAGACAAACTGTTTCTGTCCTTGTGCTGTGCTTATCCCAGCTGGGGACATAGGTAGGAAACACAGTTTAGGGACCAGGAGGCATCCATGTGGTAACTGAGGTTTGCATGAGCTTCATCTGGGCAGGTGAGGGTGTCGTGGGAGTGTTTATCAGAGGGAGTTTTATCCAGGCTTTACAGGTCCTCCAGAAGCCAAACAACAGCAACTGGGACAAAAGAATTATAACATTTCATCCCTGAGTTCCCAAATTGGAGCTGTAGCAACCAAAAAGAGGTCTTCACCTGCAACAGGGGAAGAAAACCTAGACCTGAACTCTTCCTATAATGATATTTGGATTTTCTGTGCTGGAGAGGATGTGGAGAAAAGGGAAGCCTCCTACACTGTTGGTGGGAATGTAAATTGGTACAGCCACTATGGAGAACAGTATGGAGGGTCCTTAAAAAACTTATAATAGAACTACTGTATGACCCAGCAGTCCCACTACTGGGCATATATCTGGAGGAAACTAATTCGAAAAGATACATACACCCCAATGTTCACAGCAGCACTATTTACAATGCCAAGACATGGAAGCAACCTAAACGTCCACAGACAGATGGAAAGATAAAGAAGATGTGTATATATTTATACAATGGAATATTACTCAACCATAAAAAAGAATGAAATAATGCCATTTGCAGTGACATGGATGGACCTAGAGATTATCACACTAAGTGAAGTAAGGCAGGCAGAGAAAGATAAATACCATATGATATCACTTACATGTGGAATCTAAAATATACAAATGAACTTATTTACAGAACGGAAACAGACTCACAGACGTAGAAAACAAACTTATGGTTACCAGGGAAAAGGGGGGAGGGAGTTTGGGATTACAATATACAAACTACTGTATATAAAATAGATAAACAACAAGGTCCTACTGTGTAGCACAGGGAGCTATACTCAATATCTTGTAATAAACTATAATGGAAAACAATCTGAAATATATATATATAACTGAATCACTTTGCTGTACACCAGAAACTAACACAACATTGTAAATCGACCATATTTCCATAAAAAAAAGATATATGGATTTTAAAATAGAATTTGTCAGATTAAAATGAGAAATTCAATTCATGTCTTAAACATTTGTCACATAATCCAAATTCATGTCCCTTTACTCAGTTTACTGCTGAAAATGTACCTTTGGAGTCAGGAAGCTGGGAGTAGGGGTGTGGGGACCATTAAAACAAGCACAGCCTCCCATTCCGCGATCTTAATAGCAACTTTATAAATCAATCCACAGAGTCCCTTCCCCCTAATGATCTGCAAAGTACCCATCACAACCTTACAACACAAAATGAAATATAATCTAGGGGCCCTCTGGTTCTCCGTGTTTAGAGTATCCTGCTAAAAAAGGGCTGCTTATCTTCGCTCTGTTGCATGACTTCAGACAGGAGCTCTAACTTCAGCCATTCCTGAAAACCTGTTTGCTTGCTCTCCTGGGGCTCAGGTGAGCATGGCTCAGCACTTATCAGCCAATCTGATACATAAAGGGGACCACATTCAATACCTCCAAATCTGTACTTCCAAAGGCTGTATTTAGCATTGCAAATATTTGTAGCATTCACATCACAGTTAAGTGTGGGCCCGTTGGCTGGATGTGGCATCCTGCTTGTGGCAGGCAACTTCTGACCTAGCTCCAACAATCCACACCTGGTATGCATGCTCTGTGTCTGCCCCTCCCCTTGAGAGTGGGCTGGCCCTGGTTGCTTGCTTCCGGTGAGTGGAATACAGCAAAAGTGATGGGATGTCACTTCTGTGATTATGTTGTAAAAGACTGTGCCCTCCTTTCTCCTTAGCACTCTCGCTCACCTTCTGAAGCAAGGGGCCACACTGTGAGGTTCTCAGTGGAAAGGCCCACACGGCAAGGAGCAGAGGGAGCCTTCCAGACAAGTGCGTGCAAGAAGCTGACCCCTCAGTGCAACAACCCGCAAGGAGCAGAATCCAGCTAACCATCATGCGAGTGAGCTACAAACTGAATCCTTCAAATGACTTGTCGCTTTGGGAGAGACCCAGACCCAGAGGACGCAGCTAAGCTGCCCCTGGATTCATGACCCACAGAAATGGTGAAATAATAAATGCCGTCTTAGCCACAAATTCGGGGGTGATCTGTTACTCAAGAGCCAACTGACATGATGCTGTGCAGTCAAGGGTTTCCCATGCCCACTTGAGGCTTTAGGACTGAGGCACCGGAGCGCACTGTGCTGAAGGCTCCCACACAGCAGCTCCTCCCTGATTCTGCTGCCATGTCTAAACAAACACACCCCTCAGGAGTTTACTTTTCAAGCTACTGGTACAAGTCCACTTAAAACAGGCCTTGAAGAGAGGTAATTATAAACTGCTGTTGAGGAAACACTACAAGAAATCTCTATTTGTTTTCACTCCGGCATTTAAAAACTGTTTCTCATTTTCCTCCCCATGCCACTTAGTTTTTGCTAATGTAGCCAGCCTGTGCCGTTTCTCGTAATTAGCATGATGCTTCACATTAACTCCAAATTGCTGGGGGAACCTAAATGAGCTTTGATACAAAACGTAAACTTAAATCATAAGAGAGAATGCCTTTCCCCAACTGTGAGAAATAGAATATAAAGATGGACTTGAAGACACCAGAAATAAAAGGACTTCAAATAATAAGTTAAAATTTCTCTTCGTATCAAAAAACGCCTATTTATCTTTTACACAGGCTATCAAACATAAACATCATGAGATTTTAAGCAACTCAAAAGCCATCAAGGAAACAAATGTTCTTCTTCATAAGGAACCGAAAGTTTAGAAGGAGAGGGGTGAGATTCTCATATTTTCAGGCCCAATCCTGTACTCATTAGTTCATTTTATCATCCCTCTGCCTAACCTTATTCATCCTCAAATCGTAATTCCAAAAGCCAAATCCTTCTCCTTTTCTGTGTCCCTTGTCAACCTGAGTACTTTGGGAAATTTTATTTTTAAAAAATAATCAGCTGCTTCTTTTCCAAAGAAATGAGTGTGTGTGTGTGGGGGGGGGGGCGGTATTAAAAACACAGTTTTCCATTGTGTTTGCCGCAGACAATATTTCTTAATTTGTGCAAGTCAAAAGAAAAGATGGGCTATTAGCTGTTAGCACAGCCCAGTTTTTCCTCTGTAGGTTTTCACGCGGTCTCACATACAACATAAATATATGTAAATTAGACAGGTGATGGCAGAATTAAGCATTAATATTCTTTTCACAATAAATGCTGAAGAAGTAAAGCCCATTTAAACAAATGGTACTACGGAAAATGTCGTGTAGAATTTAATGAGTCAATAAAATCCATTTTGTGTATGTGGGTGGAGGGTAGGGAACCGAAGAAGTGGTGGGAATAGGATAGAGATTAACCAAAGCCATATGGACTTCTTGGAAAATGGTTACCAGATCCTCAGGAAAAGTCTTAAAACAAAAGTTAGGCCTCTTGAAAGAAGACCCCAGCAACAACTTGCAGCTGGCTATTTGCCCTTCTTAAAAGCAGCACAATACCTAATTTTCATATTAAAAACAAAATCACCAGTTATGATGCAATACATCTCACCAGTCTACCTTCTGAGATTTAAAAGTCACGTTTTAATAGCCTGCTTTTGGCCCCGGGTTTATCAAGCTTGCACCCTAAGAGCAACCTCAGCCCCCGACTGCTCTGCCCACACAATTCATCTCCCACAGCCTGCTGTGTCTCAAGACTTGAATCACTGGCAGGTTAAGGTCAAAGCCCCAGAGGTAAAACTTGGAAATGAGGTTACTAAGTAAAGGTGGAAGCCTTGGAGAAATTTAAAATATCATGTAAACAATAGAAACTTTGATATGGCTCTGGGGATGTTTCTTTTTAAAAAACTAGAAAAGGAAGAGGGGTATTTCCAACAATAAAATAAGGGTAGAGTGTACTCTGCAAGCTAAATCTTGGTTTCAACACCAGGGAACTGTAACAGGGACAAAAAATTAGAGCAGAGTTCAGGGTGAGAGAAGTAAAATAAGTTCCAGCTGTGCAGCCTCAGACAAAAGAAAAAATAGGAGGTACCCACCCATCACACCCATGCCCCCCGCCTCTACCCCCTTAGGCAAAGTTTCCCTGCAAACGGCTAACCTAAGTGTTATTTAAGTTCCAGCAGCGAAGCCTCAGTAGATCAATTACTTTTTCTTAGCAACCTCAAATAAATGGCCGAGGACAAATTCTTTCGCGATTTCTAGGAATAAACAAATAAGACATTATCATGTTTTTGTACCCATTTGTTTGAAGTGTGGGCAAACTTTTACTTGCTTTTTAAAGCAGTGACAACCAACCTGTTTCTACTGCTTATTGAGGAAGGCTAGTCCCATGTGTTTGGATATCTGTTAAGGCACGACCAAAAAATAACCTGGATTTCAGAGAATGCTTTTAAAATATCCTCTGTAAGAAGCATTCCTAATTCTTTTCAAGAAAAATTTAAGTCAGCTTAAACCTCAGATTCTGAACCTAGACTTGATTTTCTTCCATGATATGACTGGCAAATTCCAGCCCACATAGGCACAGAATACAACACTTAGATATCATTTGAATTGTTAACAAAACCTTAAACACGAGGAAATACATAGTTCAGTTCCTAATTGGATATTTTACTATTTTTCAAAAATTCACTGAACATCTTTGAACAGTTAGGGAAGAAAAAAGTTTCCTATTATACACTAGTGTTGTAACTATTTTCTGAGAACTGGGCTTGCCTGAGGCAGTACTACTGAAATGACTGTACCAGGCCTTTAAGGTCAGATAGTTGTGTCTCTTGTTTGTGGTGATTTTGGTGAATTTCACCTGCTCTACCAAATAGGTATAATCTGGCAAAAGAAGACAGGAAAAATGATTCACTTATAAAAACTCTTCTTCAGCTAGAAGCCACATAATAAAGCTAATAACAACAAAAACAAAAACTCAGACAAATGCAGAATCCCAAGGAGGAACTATTTATATTATTACTTTGACACAGGGCTCTTGGGTCATCTCTGTGATGTGCTATTGGGGTGACAGTTAACTGATAAGCAATGAAAGTCACAAATCCCATTACTCATTTGTACAGTATTAACAGAAACAATGTCATTATCATACAGCACTAATGTAGCAAGACACAAAATTACTAATAAACATCAAGTTAATACAATCCAAAGAAACTCCTAGAAAAAAGTTAATATTTCTTTGAACCTTTCATAACCACTTTCATCCTTATCTTCCTTGGTGAAGGGCCCTGGAAAGGACATGGGTTAGTGGTTTGAGTGCATGTATAATGATGATCTGAACTTTCTCCCTGGTTCACCCATTCTGACTTGTTTTGTGCCTTGCAGTCCGCTGGTTAACCCACATGGGCTTTGGTTTCCCTGTGAGATTACCCCTCTAGAAGAAAAGTTGAAGTATGACCAACTTTAGAGGGCCTGTGAACTTCTATATTGCACTTGGAAACTCAGGTGACAGATCCCTTTAGATCTAGAATATCATTTCACTACTCCACAGACTGATACCATCAGCTCTGCCCGTATCGCTCCCACTGCACAGCGATTTCCCTAAAGCAAGCAGCCTCTGGTTCTAAGTGCAAATTTGGGGGGGGGGGTGAGGGGGAGGAAAGGATCAGCTCTGGATAGTTGTGACAAAAAGTTATATATGGGCTTCCCTGGTGGCGCAGTGGTTGAGAGTCCGCCTGCCGATGCAGGAGACACAGGTTCGTGCCCTGGTCCGGGAAGATCCCACATGCTGCGGAGCGGCTGCGCCCGTGAGCCATGGCCGCTGAGCCTGCGCGTCTGGAGCCTGTGCTCCGCAACGGGAGAGGCCACAACAGTGAGAGGCCTGTGTACCACACACAAAAAAAGTTATGAGGCATAAGGGAAACCAGGGGGACAAGTGTGACCTTTTATTTCTAGCCTAAATTAGACAAACTGGATTCTCCCATAGTTTCGTGTGTATGGAGGCTGGGCGTGGAGGGCAAAGGGGTTTATGTGAGGATGTGCACTGAAGCTGGAGTGAGAGTTTGGAGAAATCGGAAAGGGCAGTGAAAGACCCTGTTCCTTTTGGAAAAATCATGCTTAGATTCTGTGAGTTCTTTTTTTCAACCCGTGTTAAGAGTGTGAGCATGCGATTATATTAGAGGGACACTGCCAAAGATGAGGATATAAATCCTGTAGAGAAGCAACCGGCCTGCGCACTGAGACGGCCTCTGCAACCGCACAGACTAACTGTGCTACAGCGATGGCCCTAAATAAAACCAGTCCAGAGGCGGTGCAAACACTGCACCCATGCCCACACCCATCTCTGGATATTGTGCTGCTGTAAATGGTTCCTACTCCTGTCTTTAATATTCTTTTGCATCACATCTGGGTAAATATCTCTCTCCACAAATCAGTCGTTTCTTTGGTTGTTCTTAGTCACAGGTCACGGTCCCCCCACTGTCTGCCATCTCTGGTGGTATGATTCGTATCTAGACAGGAGTAGCATTTGTTTGGGCAGCAGGCCCCTAAAGGAACCCTAAGAGGCCTGAACAAATTAATGTTCTCTCTTTGGAAAGTTGAGTTCTACCAAGGATGGAGTTATTTAGGCACCAGGACTGTACGTTTTGTCTCACACCAAAAATGCTTTCCTTGATGAAGAATTTATGTTGACGGAGTGAATAAAATCAAAGCTAAGGATAGGGACTGTATTCTTTGTGTGTGTGTGTGTGTGTGTGTGTGTGTTACGCGGGCCTCTCAATGTTGTGGCCTCTCCCGTTGCGGAGCACAGGCTCCGGACGCACAGGCTCAGCGGCCATGGCTCACGGGCCCAGCCGCTCCGCGGCATGTGGGATCTTCCCGGACCAGGGCACGAACCTGTGTCCCCTGCATCGGCAGGCGGACTCTCAACCACTGCACCACCAGGGAAGCCCAAGGGACTGTATTCTTGTCTGCTCTGGTTGTCTGTAGGTAGGAGCATTTCCAGTCAAGTTAATGGCTGTGCATTCCAGGGCATCACGCCACAGATAGCAGCCAGGGTCTTTCATAATCTGCCCGACCCTGATTTCCTTCTTTCTCTCTCCTATTCTTTTCTCTCCTTCAATCCACATTAACAGCTAGTCCCAACAATCTTTCCTCTCAGAACCTCCCTGGCTCCCTTTTCTCATGTGACCCTCCCTTTGCCTCTTAAAAATCCCAGCTTGCTCTGGCCATGTGAGATATTTCTCCATTTTTCCAACACACGACCCTTCTGGGTTCTTACACTGGTCTGTTTCTGTCCCCTTGGTAGCACACAACCCATATTCTGTTTTGTCTCAGAGCTGGCTGCTACACTGCATCTCTGCTACTAGAGTTATGAGTTTCCGGCGGGCAGGAGCTGTGCTGGGTTCTCAGTTCTGGGGATTCCACGGCTTGGTTCATAACGTGTTTGATAAAGATATGATTAGTCTACAGGTAACAAAAATCTGTATAGCTGCAAAGTGATTTGTTGACCAAATATAAACAAACTCAGGATTAGAATAAAAAAGAAAAATGAAGAGAGTGGTTAAGGAATTTTTTTTTTTTTTTTTTAAATCCCCTTTCCTGGAAGGTTCCTCAGCCCTCTCTACTGGCTCCTTCTTACGGAATGATGTTGGAAATTGTGACTTGATAGCCAAAACCCAAAGAGACATACAAAATTCAAGCAGGTATTATTTTCATGTTTTTGCGTATGTGGTCTAAGAGATAAGTAAATGAAGGGAATGTGGGCATCATTAAAGCCAAAGACATGCAGAATCTCATCAAATACCCAGCCTCAGTAGGGGTTGCAGTAAACAGGAGAATAAAGGCAAGTGGTGCTAGAATCCAGGTGACCACGGGCTGCTTTCAGTAAGGACAGGAAAGTGATGTTTGGGGTGATTATGATCGAAGGTGAGAGTGAAGCCATCTGGCTGAAACCCTCTAGTCATTAAGAAGCCTTGGCAAGTTAAGGTACCTCAAATGTTAAATGAGAACGTAATCCCAAAATTGTGTTGAGGGGATACAACCATACTTTAGTCACAGTTGAGTTTAAAAACAAAGTAGAGGCATTTTTAAAAGAATCAAGACCACAGAGCTAGTAAATTTTGTGTTAAAAAAGCATCTGAGAATGTGGAACTTTAATAAGCTGTAAGGTGTAGGAATACTTTGGCCATTTAGAGTAACATGTCAGACATGTAACTCCAATTTAAAATATGTAATGGAACAACTATTTAGACTTGTGACTAAGTGAAATTTTAGGTTGATATGCAGTTTTAAACCATTTAAGAGAACTAAAACCTCATCTTGTTTTTAAGTTTAAATTATGATGAATGATAAGAATTACTTAAGTACTTGGGAAGTTTTATAGTCAACTTAAGTACTTAAAAAGGAAAGAAAATATATTAAATCTTTAATGGTTAGAGGAGTTTAATTAACCAAATTTGTAAATAGAGCCAAATACTTAAATTTACTCATCTTATATATAGAATAGTAAGATGTATAAACTAATCTGAATAGGCAAAATTTGATGTTTTACAGAATTATTTTTTAAAATTTGTTACTTTAATAAATCAAATATCAAAATTTAAATCCAAACTAACTTTTTAAATAATCTTTCTTAAGACAAAGTACTATCCTGAATATTTCTGGCTTATTCAGTTTTTATTTCATTTATTTATTCCTTCAAAAATTTTGTTTTGTATGCCTGCTTTGTACCAAGCACTGTGTCAAGTTTTGGAAACACTGTGGTGTATTAAAAAACGGTTCCTGCTTCTGGAGCTTACAGTTTAATTGGGATAGAGACAATAAACCAGGAAACAAACAAATCCCTAACTGCCAATTATACTAGGACCTATAAAAGGAACATCTAGCTCCTGAGTAAGCCAGAAATATTCAGGTCCATATATTACAAAAAAAACCCAAGGGGACCAAGGTGTCGAAACTTGAAAGCTTCACTGACTGATGGGCTATATTTTTCACTCTCTGAATATTACTTCTATATTTCCTCTTGCTAAAATGCAGAGAAATCTCATAGCTAGATGAAAACTTTGCCCACTTTATTGCTGCAGCAAAGTTTTTGAGATATTTGTTTACTATCTGATTTGCCAGAAAGCCTCGTTTACCAAGCAGATAAGGCACAGATGATACCAAGATGAGATAATAAAGGTTGATACATTACAATTATGACTTTAATATGAAGTATAGTAAATAAATCAATGATGTATTTTCTAAAGCTTCTAGTATTTGAGAAGTCCACAGAATGGAGAAAAGGATAACCATACTTCAAAATATGTTCCTATTTCTTAAGAAATCTGTGAAGCTAGCATATAAACACAAGCATTCTATCCACGAGCTATGATATTAATACCAGGAATCACATTTTGATACTGATTCCGTATGTCATATTAACAGGATTTTTTTTTTTTTGTATATAGCATGGCATTTGGGGCAAAAAATTCATTTTATTTCTCTTCTGCTTAGTAGAAGAAAAAGTATGTACTCTTGGGTCAACTTATCTTTTTAATCTAAGAGGTCTCAGTTGAAATTGGCTTTGAAGTTTTGCTAATTACAAAACTCAATAGGGGTTTTTCCTTATTTGGTATAACTCATATTTCTATTCATTAACCCCAGTTTTAAAAAGATTAAAAAGTCTGAAGAGAAACAACTTAAAAGTTTGAAGAACAGCCTCTCCCCTGTGATACCTCTAGATGCTTCAAGTGCAAACTTCCCCCCATACTATCTAATTATAAATCTTTTGTGGTTACGGGAAGGGGAGGTAAAACTTACACATTCTGGACTTCGTAACCGCACAGTGCTACAGGGAGATGAGAAATCATCAATGTTTTGTACATTCTATATATTGGGAAAATTAATGTCAGCCTGAGTCACAAGGAAATCAGGGTTCTGAAGGGCCATCCTGCTAGCTGCTTTTCTCAGGGCCAAGCCACTGGGTTCAGATGCTTTCATTCTGGTGAAAAGATCATTACCAAGCGGCTCTGGGGAAGTTGGCCCTCCTGTAAGTGTACTCCTTTGTTATGAATATGGAACAGATGGAGCCAAATCTATCTGCTCCGTAGGAACAAAAACACTTACAACCCAGCTCTCTCTATTAAAGACTCTACTTAGCTCCTTTATACCATCGGCTTTCTGTGCACTGCTGTGAGGTTTTGACTTTACAGAAAAAGGCACTTCATAAAAGCAACAGTTCTTACTCTTAAACCAAAGTGGCCTAAGAACTAAAAAAGATGAATACATGGTTTCACCCACAGGACTCCTTGGAGATATGCAGATATTCAGTTAGGGTGTGTGTGTGCGTGTGTGTGTGCGTGTGTGTGTGTGTGTGTGTGTGTGTGCGCTTGGAAGACAGTATTCAATTCTGGTGAATGCCTGCCTTAAAACAACATGAAAATACAGAGGAGAGCGATGAAGATGTCATGTTTCTCATTATGAGGATGGCATCTAATTGCTCTAGCATAATAAAATGCCAGGATTTAATTTTGTATATATGTCTGTAAGGCTAGCGAGGGCTGCCTTGAACAAAAAATACGACTTATGCATAACAAAATCACGCGGGTAAATATAATTAGTAATTAGGACCTATCACAAAACAAAGGCTATACGATGAGTCCTCCCCATGAAAAATAGTAATAATTACTTTCAGCGTCAGGCCAATTTGTTTTTATAATAGGAAAGATGTAAACACTGCAGGTAAAACCAATGTTTGTGCTTGTTTATCATGCTGATGGGCCGAAACACATCCACGGGCCATCCCTACAGTGTGCTGTTGCCAAGATATGCATGTTGACAGATAGCTGGATAAGTCTCATAGGATTCAGGGTGTGGATGCCCAAGGGTAGATGCACCTCCCCTTGATGGCAACAGAGGGAAAGGAGTGTCTGCCTTATTTCATTACATTTATTATACTGATACATTTACAGTCTGACTGCCTCTTCGGAGATAATTGAAAAAAGAAATTCTGTGGCAGGATGCTTGGATTCTGACTAAATCAAGTCTTCGAGCGAATTTCCTTCTGCCAGTGGAAGCACAGCTTGCCCGAAGTCGTAACCTTTGTTGGAGGAAAGGAACTGGCCTTGAAGCAGATCATGAAGCAGATGTTTTATGCCAAATCAGAGTCTGGGGATACGTAGGCTACTGCAAATAAAACTCCTCTTCTGTCTGTTCAATCATTTCAATTCCCTGCAGTGTGAAATATGAACTTGCCAACAAATGGCTAGCGTGCTGTGCCTCGCAGCAGGGGGGGAGAGTGCCACAGCTGTGCCAGAGCCTGGAAAACTTGAGACGCGCATGACATGTTCATTAGTTCTCCTGTTCAGCCAGGCCCGAACCAGGCCTTTCTCCGGAACCCATAACGCTGGGCAGGAGCAGGACTGCTGACTCCGCCCAGGAGTCAAAGACATGCTTTCCACCAGCATGAGATGCACAACTTGGCCTGACCTCTTGGATGACCTCAGAAGGTTAGTCTTTCAAACAAGAAATCATCGGGGTACGAACAGATTGAAAAAAAGATGTCTGAAAATGGTCACAGCTTTTCTCTAACTTTATTAGCAGCCTGCGCTGTGAGAAGTAAAAAAGTGAAGAACTGAAATGTACTTCGAGCCTCAAAGCATCTATGGGAGACTGCAATGTCCCAATGAAGAACTCATCAGAAAGGTTATCAGAAAGATATCTTGTCTTTATCAGAAAGATGAAATTGTGGAAACTGTCCGGCTCGCCTGTCACCGGCAAGTGGAACACTAGTTCCTTCTAGGTTGATTCCACATTACAGTTTCCCAATTAAAAAAATGGTTAATTTATCTAAATTAAAGTAAAATTAGAGTAACAAGTTTTAATGTGAGGTCTTTTGCAGCATACTGAACACACATATTCATATATCCCCTTATGCTGTAATCCTAGATTATAAATATCCCATATTCACATGCTTTCTAGTGCCACATTCTTTCAAGTTTTAATCAGGAGCTCCTTAAATAGAAATCATTTGCATCTGTAAACATTCCCTTGCAGTAGTATTTAGCAGTATATTCTCTTTGTGAAGAGCTATTTTAAAAGGAAAATAAAACTTAATATGGAATAACAATCAAACAGAGGTGTAAAAAGATAAATCAGAGGCTTGAGAAGCCTATCTAACCTCTTTATGCAATTTCTGAAAAAATGTTTTAAGTTTCCCAATCTTAAAATAGCCCAGAATCATATAGGTTATTCTGGATGTCGGATTACAGGAATACTAGTCATATAATCCAAAGCATGACCTAAATCATAGGGGCATTTTCAAGAAATGAAATGAGTTTGAAATCATTTATTACTTTGAAACGAGGCCAAATAAGTACACATGGTTCAAGCTCGAAATGATAGACCATTGTCACAACTAATGGCCAAGTTCTCATTAGTTTAGCATTTCTAAATGAAGGCTGTAGTCAATAAATCTGTCACACAATGGTTACAAATTATTGTTTTAAGGGATTAATAACAAGACCTATATTTTTACTTTAGGATTCTTTTGGTACAAATTACTCTAGAATATTATTTCCCCATAATGTTTCTTTTTCTCTATTTAACTTGACCAAATACAAATTGGAAACATAAAATTATTGCTTAACTGATATGGAACTTGGTGGGAGGGAACTTCATTTCAGGATAGCTACCCATTTATCTACTATTTCTATGCACCAGGCACTGTGCCAGGTTTCTTAAATTTAATCCTCAGAACAGTTCTACAAGGCAGATATCATTATCCTCATTTTAGAGAGGAGGAAACTGAGGCTTAGAGGGATAAGTAGTTAGCTGATGCCATACATAGCTAGTGTATGGTAGAGCAGACATTCAAATCCAGGTCTTTCTGATGCCAAAACTATACAACCTCAGTTTACAGTAGAAATCGTACTTTTCTTCATGACAGCCCCACTTCAAATATTTGTTTCATAAGTTCTTAAAAGTCCTTCCAAAAAGTCTGGGGGTAGATTAAAACTTGGTGGAACTTGACGATGTAGTCTTAAGCATTCGCAGTGGGTTTTAGTAAGAAAACCAAGCGAGAGTTTTGCTGCAGAGACATGCCCTATGCCTATTTCCTAATCAGATGCATGTCACGAAAAAGCCTTTTAATATTAGATTACTATAACTGATGTACTCCTAAGTACCCCTATGCACCACTGTAGGAGGAAATATGAAACGAAACACAGTCACCCAATGTTCCAAAAAGAAAACAGAAAATTGGCAGCGTCCTTAGTACACACAGCCTTAAAGGAGAGATTTCTCAGCCTGGCGTCGCTGTCTCTGACCTCATGGCATCCCTTGGGATTTAGGCGGCTCTTGCCTGCTCCCACTCCTGTGTACCTTAGCCTTGGCCCCGAGGAGAAGTAGATTAGCTGACAACGTTGTGGCACAAGAACCGAAATTCACATGTTAAGCAGAAATTCCTCTTCTCCAAAACCCAACTCAGAGGGTTGTGTCTGGGGGAGAGGCCTGCTGAGCCCAAAGCCGCCTGCCTGTATATATATAGAGTCAACCGCCTTTCCTGATGCCTCAGTAAAATAACAGATGCAGCAGATTCACTAACTTTTACCTTAAATTCAATAAGGATATGGGTTCATTAATAAAGTGCACCAAGGGTGATTTTGTATCTATTTCTTCTTTTTCTCTTGCAGTATAGGTATTTGATCCATGAATGTCCTACTCAACACACATGTAACAGTTTTTTCTGCACCATCTATTTTCCAAGAATTCCTCCTCTTAATGGACTACATCCAAAGGATCCCATCCAGCCAGAGAAACAAAGGACCCTGCTCCACTTTGGACAAATGGACAAGAGTCCCAAGTGATCCTGGCAGAACCTAAGTCAGATCATGTTACTCCTCAGCTGAAAACCCTCCAACGGCTCCCATCTCACTCAAGAGTGAAATCCCGGATCCTTACCACGGTCCACCATGACCCCGCCCTCTAATCCATCACACACACTTGCACACATTCACAGAGCTCTCCCCCCACCCCCGCTCATCCTGTCCCAACCGTGCGGACGTAGACAGGCAACTCTCCTCAGGCCCTTAGTGTTTTTCTGTTCCCTCTGCCCAGAAAGCCCTTTTGCCAGACAGACACGTGGTTTGCTGCCTCACTTCTTTTACATTCCTCCTCAAGTGTTAACTATTAGAAAGGCCTTTCCTGATCACTCACTTTCTATTTATCACCGCTATATAATTATAGAAATATATAATTATATAAAATTATATTGATCACCTTATATGTAAAGATAGATTACCCTATATAGATATATTTTTAATACATTATATATTAAATATATATAAAATAGTGATTTTTCCCTACCTCTATATTGCCTATTCTGTTTTATTTTTTCATCCTAGCATTTACCAACTGCATGACGTATTGCATATTTATTTATCTGCTTGTTTATCCCCCTCCCCACCCCCTGGCTCTTCATTAGATTGTAGGCTCCATTAAAGCAGGGCTTTTGCCTATTTTTTTCTCTACTGTATTCACAGAATCTAAAATATATCTGGCCAGCAGTATGCACTCAATAAGTATTTGTTGAAGGAAGGAAGGAAAGAAAGGATAAATGAGCGAAAGACAAAGTGAGCCCAAGAAAATGCTTGTTTGCTCACTGATCTACTATAAATGCCCACAAAATCACAAGTTCAGAGTAGAAAGGTAAAATAAAAAAGCCAATAACTGAGTAAGCATGTGGGTTTCCTGCAATGTAAGCAGGTCCTTAAGCCTGCTATAAATGTGAATAAGTGGCTTATTTTTCAAGATACAGTGGGCTTTTTCCCCCACATTCAGTTAAAATGCACTAAAACATATTTGTTTAAAGAAAAATGATTTTAAAGTACCTTTGAAAAAGCTACTAATAACCTGATGGCTGTTTTCAAGGCATTCCTGTGAAGGGTGAAGGCAGATGATGACAAGCTATCAGCTAAGTATCAAGTGCAAGAAGGAGGTCAGGTTTCTGTTGGTGGCCTTTATTTGGAGTAATGCTGAGCAGCAACAGCCCTGAGTAGCCTGAAAATGCATAAGGGGGTGACGCGGACCTGGAGGCGAATCTCATCACCATAATCATCAAGAGCTAAACAATGGGCACTTCTGCATCCTTACATCAGCCTGCAAGCTTAAATCACTCTATCATAAAACTCAAGGTCATGAACCTTAGGGACCATCTAGTTCAGTCTCCTCACTTTACAAGTTTAAGGAACTGAGCTTCAGGGTTTCAGGGAGGCCAAGTAGCCCACCAAAGTCCATCTCACTTTGGAAAAGGATATTGAACAGGCTGACATGGCCCAGGGACATTTATCAAATGCAAAAAAAGGGTTCACTCGAACTACCTTGGACCTAACTAGAGCAAAGAAATCATCCCCAAAGCTCCTCTTCAATACAAAGAACCGAAGTATCAGGAAGTAAATAAGTAATGAATTTATAGTATAGCTAGTTCTGCTAAAATTTATGAAATAGTCTAATTGAACTTTTTATCTGGTGAACATATTCTTTAGCGTGCGTGTAAAATCAATGTATATAATACATTTATGTCCCCTTTATAGAAAAGAGTATAATTTTAGTATTTTAAATAAATGTGGAAGGTATGGCTACTGCATCTTTGCCTCTGACACAGGGGTGATCATAGTTATGATTTATTTTTTCTCAAATATATGGTCAGAGACACAGTCTCAATTAAGATATTACTCCTGGAGGAAAATGAGAGGCACTTTACAACTCTCTGCTTTATGGTTCTATTTCCAGAAAGCACAGTGGTGAAAAGTGGGAGCTGTCTCTGATACTAATTTGAAAAACTAGTGAAGTTATAAGAACTGCTATTTCTCATAAGTAGCTACCAGCCCTCATTCTCTGCACAGTGTTAAAACTGTATTAACATGTACAATTTCAGCCAAGGTGAGAGCTACTGCCACAACCCGCCCTCAGCAATACAACACACACGTAACTCTTTCCCCCACCACTGCCACCATCTTACTGAGGACGAGGTTTATAAAATGTTATCTCAATTCTCAGGCATCTAGAATTTTGGCCCACTCTCAAAGAAATGTTCTTTCCATTCCCTATAGCTATCTTTTCAAAATTTTCAACTACTTTTGCTCCTTGCAACCAATTTGATCCTGAAAAATATATGTAAACTGGAGTTTTAGAAATCAAATCATTTAAAAAATGCTCAAGGGCTACTGAAAAGAATTCCACTTCTGTAAATGGAATGATCACTCTGCAATTTACCTTTGGTAAAATCCTAATTTTCGTATGTCATGCTTGTTTAAAATGATATAAACCTGTTCAGATTTCCTCAAGGGGATAAAATCAACATTAATTATTTCTTTCTACCCCATTTCAGTTGAAAACTTCCTCTAGAATAGAAAGCAGAATTTTAAAAATATTTTGCAGGGTCTGTCTTAGATTCTTTGAATCTGGACCGATCAAACATTCCAGAAAGCAGGAATCCTCACTGTCAAAGCCTTGGTGGGCTGTGTCTGAATCCCCTGAACTCTCATAGAGGTAGGTTTTTATTCTTTATCTGTACCTCCTTCCGTTCCCTGTGCCACTATGTTTACAGTAAGAAAGAAGAGATACACAGGCCCTGCCCTCAGGATCTTATAGTTTACAGAGTAAGATACAAAATTTCAAATTGTCATCAGGGTTCTGAAGGAAGAAGCAAGGGTCGATGGAGGCTGGAGGCTTTGTATGGGCTGGCGTGGCTCCATCGACTCTGAACCAAAGGACCTAATCAAATTTGGGCACAAAGACATTAAAAGCCTCCAAGGGGGCAGGTTCAATTAGGGCTTTCTGGCCCACCTCCTCAGAAGGGAGTACCAGACACAAGGCAGTTAAAAAGCATTACCGAATACCTATTCCATGCTCACCCTAGGACCGAATGCCTGTGGTAGGAACTATGCCTCATCCTTTGTTTTGGTATCACTAGCATAGGAAGAAGCCCCTATATAGCTACATCCCAGAATAGCTTCCAAAGATATCAAGGATTTGGGGACCCTTTCGGCCCAGTGAGCAGAACCTCATGATTCAAAGCTCCAGGGGCACTTTCCATGTGGGTCCGTGGGGAGCAGAAGGACTCATGAGGGTACAGCAGGGACAAGGCCTGGAGGGGCTACGTGGGCAGCATGAGATAAAGACTATTAGATGAAAAGACTTTTCATAGATGAAAAGTCTAGTACCTTGTACAGGAGAGTGTAAAACTGGCTAGTATTCCTTGCAAAAATAGGATAATCACTGTTCAGGACCAACTCTGAAGGCATATTAGTGAGTGCCTCCCTTCCTGTAGCCCGCTGCTACGTCATTCTTGAGGTATTACTTAGTATTTTCATCAGAGTATGTGAGATGGATTTGAGAATAGACTTATAAGTAGAATTATTTGGGTGAGGTAACTAGTCCTCTCAGACAACCAGTGAACTGGTCCACAGAAGTGGGATGAAGTTCAGTAAAAATAACACAGGACAGGGCTTCCCTGGTGGTGCAGTGGTTGAGAGTCCGCCTGCTGATGCAGGGGACACGGGTTCGTGCCCCGTTCCAGGAAGATCCCCACATGCCGCGGAGCGGCTGTGCCTGTGAGCCATGGCTGCTGAGCCTGCGCGTCCGGAGCCTGTGCTCTGCAATGGGAGAGGCCACAACAGTTTGAGGCCCGCGTACCGCAAAAAAAAAAAACAAAACCAAAAAACACAGGACAGAAGAATGGCAGACTGCAGGCATAGATGTATCTCAGGAAAGACAGCCCCCATGGTGGACTACAAAGTGAACGTGCATCACACGGGTCTACTTATCAGATCTAATCACAGTGTTGTTTTCATGTTTTGGATCTACATTTAAAATAAGACTCCAGAAAAGTTACGAAAGTTATTTGTAAAACTTAAAACAGCTCTCATGGGAACAGCCAGAGGAATTTAAGTGGCGTAATTCACTAAGAACACATGAATCTTTGAAGGATGAAACAACCAGCCTGTAGTTGTTGCCATCTCCAAAAAGGATGAGATGCAAGGACATGGATTGAACTATACAGCAAGTCTGGTTATGCGAACTACATAGAGAGGGCTGGATGATGAATGCTATTAAAATGTACTCCACATTTTTCATGACTAGGAGAAGTATATACTTAGTATATTTTAAAGCAGAGTGGGATTTTATAAATAATCTAACCTTATCGCATGGAAGCCAGGTCCCTCAAGATGCTCCAATGAAGAAAGAGTTCCACAATTTAGTAAGTTTGGTAAATAGTATATATTATATCACTCTCTTTGGAGAGTTACAATCCATGGTGTCACATTTAAGGCCCCAAGAAGTCTTACAGGGAAAAAAATTAACTTTATTTAACCCAGAATTTCCCAAACTTAACTTAAGCTTGATTGTCAGAAATTATAATATCTGAATAATTTTCTTGTTCCTTCGAACCACCTTGGGATCTTCAAATCTAGCCCAACCCCCTTATTTTACATTTGAAGAAACAGTTATATGACCCAAATCTGACTAGAGTTGGGCAGTGGCAGAAATGGGACTTAGCCCATTCCACTACATTTCTTATATTCTGTTGATGTCAATGAAACAAAGCTGGAAGTCAAGAAATAGGGTGTTCCCCCCCCTTTCCTTTTTTGGTCTGGAGTCTTTGCTTTCTCATATTATCTCCATTAAAAGAAAGAAAAGCAATTAAATGTGAGAGAAATCCTAACTGAAAATACGAGCCACGTTTTTTAACTTGTTGGAACACAGTAAAGCCTGCAAAAGTACCAGACAAAGATAAATATTATTGTACAACAAACTAGAAGTATAAATGTTAAATTGATGCTCTGCCCCTCTTTCGCTTAAAGGGTTTATTACATAGATTTTTCTCTTCCTCTTGCACAATTCCACATGTTCTACACTACTATTCGTCAATGAAATACACCTGTGTTTTGGCCAGTGGTGGTTTCCACCTACTCAGCATCACTGCCTATCTTCCTTAGGTTAAAAACCAAACAACAATAACAAAAATGTTGAAGAACTCCTCTTTCCTTATTCCATGCAGTCTTGGTGGGGTTGTCAGTCAAGGTGCTCTTGATTCTTTCCAAAGGAAAGGCATATATGCCAAATTCCTTTTCCCAGGAATCTGAATCCTGAGTAGAGTGATCCAAGGAATGGGGGAATGTTAGAGTTGAGGAAATCCAATGGTTGGGTCTGGATGAGATAATTCTAATTATTTACTTGTTTCTATGTTCTAGATCCCCAGTATTGCCTCAGTTTCTGTCCATCCCGAGGTCTTCAGTTGAAATAATCTCTTTAGTAGGGTAAGAATTCTTTTTTTGTTTGTTAGCTAGAATTGATAAAAATTGTTTCCAAGTGGAAACACTTAATGAATATAGTACTCTCTATGGGGTACATTGCAAATGGATGAGGGACATTATCAAATATTCATAATTATTATAAGGGTCACGCAGTTGGAGATGAATTTTTCCAGAAAAAGAGTGGACATAAAAATGAAATTTAAGGGCTTCCCTGGTGGCGCAGTGGTTGAGAGTCTGCCTGCCGATGCAGGGGACACGGGTTCGGGCCCTGGTCTGGGAGGATCCCACATGCTGCGGAGCAACTGGGCCCGTGAGCCACAACTACTGAGCCTGCGCGTCTGGAGCCTGTGCTCCGCAACAAGAGAGGCCGCGACAGTGAGAGGCCCGCGCACCGCGATGAAGGGTGGCCCCCGCTTGCCGCAACTGGAGAAAGCCCTCGCACAGAAACGAAGGCCCAACACAGCCAATAAATAAATAAATAAATTTATATTTAAAAAAAAAAAAAATGAAATTTAAGGGTGATGGGTAAAAATACAGCTGCTCATATTCTAAGATTAGATAGGCACTTTGCTTATTTTATCTATAAACAAGGCTTGCCACAATTTAAAAAATATGGGTCAGGTGATATAATCCTTTGGTTCCTTATTGATTAATCTGTTTCTGATGGTGGAAAGAATTAAGAATCAAGTTGGAAGACACCAACTTGTGTCTTCATTGTATAATTTTATCAAGGAGATGACAAGCCATGCCTTTCAGAGACGCCTTGAACTGAAGTGGAATGTACAGTAAAATACAGATTTCCTCAAATAAATGGCCAAAACCATTAATCTTTATCTAAGGACCCATAATAACAGTTTGTTCTCAGTAGCAGGCGGGGGAGGGAGAGAAAATGTCTTCCAGAAAGCACTTCGGCAGTCAGTCTGGTTGATAATAAAACTTGATGAAACATCTGTGATTAATATTAATTCTAATTCTTCCTTTAATGGATAATTGTGAAAAAGATAATTTATCCCATTTCATTTAAACTACAGCTGAGTTTTTCAGTTTAGGAAAAGAACATTTCTCCATATTTCTCAGGTATGAGACTCTATGGGGGAAAAAACCAGGTGCATAAAACCTGCTAAGGGTGAAGCAATTTTCTAGTTAGCCCTGGAAAACATTTTGAACGAATTCAACTGACCACTGCAGACTTGGACGTGATCCAAAGAATGGTTCTCTAAGTGACAGGCTGATATTTCTGCATCTTTACCCTTGTAGAATATTCTAAATGAACCACAGTGAACTAATTTAATACATTTTGGTCATATTTGATCCTGCAAAGAGTGTGAGAAAAATGCCCTTGTGAGTAAATGACAGTCAGCTATTTCTGACCACCAGTGTATTTCAAACTAGATGATGAGAGGAACTATTTTTGACACATGTAGATGTATAATTTAAAGTACCCATAAAAACTTGTCATGGTAGCTACCATTAATTTTGACAGAAACTCGGAAAGTAACTAATTGCCCTTCAAATATCAATATTAAGAATACCATTTATTAAACTAGCACTTTAACTCATTTATATATGGAAAACTTGAGGCATGGCTTGAAGCCTCCTGCCCAAATTAACACACCTAATAAGTGATGGACTCAAGACTCAGATCTCCTCATTTTCATCTATTTTTCTGCACTTAATAGTATTTTTAAAAGGAACCTATTAAATAATGGTCTTATTTTCTAAGAATCAGAACATATTATATGGTTAAAAACATGATTGCTGTCTAACTCTATAAGTAGTAAATAGTGATTAAATATACATCACTGTTGACCTTTAATCAAAACCAAATCATGGCTCCATTTAGATATAGTCCTTTTTCATCAGACTCTAACTAAACATCAGGGAGAAGAAAACATAAACTGACAAGCACAAAAGGTCACAGACAATAGGTACCCACTTCTTTAAGGTACCTTCCAAAAACCTCATGTTATATAAATAGAATATTACAGGAACTACTCACTATTCTTTCCTTCCTCCCCAGGCACACATTTTCCTTCTAAACTATTGGTCCAAACTGAATATTTCTTATCACTTGATATCATGCCTGTTTCCTCTCTATTTTTATGTGGCTTTCTGATTCTTATCCTCATTTAACAAAGTCTACCACTTTGTAAAAGGAACTCATTTTATAACAAAAATTTTTATAGTTGTATAAGAAATACAAAACCCTCCAAAGGGTTACCTAGTTCTTCTTTGCAGCAGCCTGGTGAAATTGTATCTTATTTACAGATGAAGCAAATGAGACAGTTTGCTTTGTGAGGCAGAGGAAGAATCTGTTATGACCCTGGTGAGTGAGCTGACTCCCAGAATCTTAGTTTATCTTAGTCTTTATCGTAGACTAGGACTAGCATGGTCTCTCTCTGACCAGCGTTCCCCGGTTTAAACAAACATTCATATAACAAAGACTCTGCCTTTTCTCAACACTGATGCTGCTGTTCCATTCACTCAAATCCTCCAATACCCACTTATTCTATGTCTTGAATTCAGACCCATCTACTCCCACTTTAAGCCAATGTTCCCAAAGTGTGGCACGAAATCACCTTCAGGGGAAATTTCTCGAGGGCTTGTTAAAAATGAAATTCCCTACTGCAACCTAATAAAATTGAATGAGTCAGACTTTCTGGAAGAGGGTTCCAAGAATCTGCATTTTTACCCCCCCTATGCAGGTGGGTCACTAAAGTTAGGACAGTATCTTAAGCCCTGAGACCTGAATTCCACCTTGCCTGTCAAATCAGCACTTCACATCTTTACTGTCATCCTCTCGACGCAATCTTCTTCTTTTTTTTTTTTTTATGGACAGTGTCTATCTTGTGATTTACTCCTTTTTTTGCTATCATTTTCATGGATACATTTTTCTCATATTGGACTATGAGCTCCCGGAGGAAAAAAATTACATCGAGTACTTTCTATTGTTGCCCTATGGTGTCTGCTACATTGCCCTGATGGGTAAACACAGCTCAGTGAGAACTGAAGGGTTGACTAATGAGAAAATAATACATAATACTGATGTATATCCTTCTATAGCCACTGTAGATTTTCTACAAATTTAATGATATACAAGTACTGACAGCCCAAGTAAAGTTTAACAAATGGATTTGTATAGCATTTTTAATATAAATATTTTAGGAAATAACTTTTCTTTTAATCTTCTAAAATGGACTTTAATAAACTAACACATCATATCAAAAGGCCACAAATCCAGCTATTTGATTAATAATCCAGCAAATGTTATTGATTTAGCAATTTCACTTAACAGAAACCTCATAAAAACCTATGCAAAAAAAACACCCTAAAACTCTGCAGCAATGGCAACGAAGCTGAAGACAATATAGAAACAATGGAAATTCAAGTAAAGGGTATTTATATCTCTGAGATGAGAATAATTTTTTCATAAGTACCGGTAGTATTTATGGAATAAGCTTCCAAACATTACTTGCCGTTCAGGGAAAAGAGCTAAGAGCATGAACGCTGAAGTTGGGATGCTCAACTCTGGCCATCGCCACACATGGACAGTGTGATTTTAGACAAGTTATTTGACCAGTCTGTGCTTTGGCTCCCTCACTTGTAAAATGGGAACAATAATAGTGTGTAACACATAGTTGAAATAAGGTATGGATGAGACAACATATGTAAATAGGTGGGATGGATAAGTGTTCACTACCTGCTAGCTTTTATTAGATAGCCAGCCTGCATCTAGCCCTTAACTAATTACTTCAATGTAGTTATAAGGCCCAAATGAGTTTCCCTTTCAGAAACATACTACTCCCTATTGCCGGCTGGATAAGTTCCTAATTCTTCAGACCAGATGTAATGGCCCTCAACAGTCTGGCTCAATCTATCCAGTTTTATTTTCCGAATACCTTCCATTCCAGTCAGACGTGTCTTGTCATTGATCTCACAGTCCTTGCTGTTCTGATTTCCTTATCCGGAGAGGGAGGCAGGTTAGAAAGGAACCCCATGCGCTGTGCGAAGCCTGTTCTCTGGAGGACTGCCCGGAGTCTCCCCAGCTCTGACAACCACCCTCATGAATCAGAGCCAGGACCCCTTCTGTGTGAAATCTGGGTGCTTGTCAATCCCAGACTCACTGCTATATTTAAAATGGATAACCAATGACCTACTGTATAGCACAGGGAATGCTGCTCAATATTCTATAACAACCTAATTGGGAAAAGAATTTGAAAAACAATAGATACATGTATATAACTGAATCACTTTGCTGTACACCTGAAACTAACACAACAATGTTAATCAACTATACTCCAATACAAAATAAAAAGTTAAAAAAAATATCTGGGTGCTGCACACGGCTGCTACGATTCCTGAACCTCATTCTAAAGATTTCAAATGCTCTAAGTTCTCAAAGTGGCTCTTCTTCTCGTATAATCTCTACTCCTTTTTCTTGAATTTAAAAAAATGTGTAATAACCAAGTCTGTGAAAAACTCGTGGATTTTAAATAACAACGACAGCAACAGCAAGTACAACTAATAATAATAGAAACAGTAATTGCAGCTGCTGTGCTGCTTAAGGATGTGCAAAGGCAACAGGCAATCCCCAGCGTTGTCATGTTAACAAGCTGCGACGTTGAGACAGTCACCAGGCTTTGCATAATATCCACCAGTGCCTACAGTGTGCTACTGATTCTGTTCATCAAATTTAAACCTCTGAAAAATGACTCAGGGTACCAAAGAGACATAGACTTTCAATAGTCTCGCTAATCATTAAATGTCTTCATTCCAACTGAAGCAGGGAGAGTGAGTGACACATTTTATTATGTCATCATGTTCTGACCCCACAAACCATTCAGTAGTGCTCTACTTTGCTTTAAAAATCCATAAACATCCTAGTATGTGAGTCTCAGGTATAGGTTGACATGAAACATCCCTCTATACATCACATTAGCCATTTTTAGAGCTGGGTCTGCCTTGAGTTCCAGGGTGTAGGTAGGACTTACCTAATCACTTGCCAAGGGTGCTTCAAATCTCTCTCCTTTTAACTTCTTTAAAAATATTTATTATAAAAAATATTTATTATGATATATGTGAATAACAAGTTTAGACTTGGAGTCAAACTGCATGGGTTCAAATCCTGACTCCACTGCAAACTACATGATCTCAGGCAAGTCACTTAACCGCTCTCAGCCTCAGTTTCCTCATCTACACAATGGGGATAATAATAGTACCCACCTCACAGATGAGAATTCAATGAGTTAAAACAAGTAGAGCGTTTGATACAGTGCCTGGCACATAGTAAACTTACAATAAATGCTAAATCACATCATTATGATGATCACGGGGAGCATTATTGTTAGGGGAGTAGTTTTCAGGCAATGTATGAGTAAGCCTTTAGCAAAAGGATGCTTTTTTACTCCCCTATGCAGGTGGGTCACTAAAGTTAGGACAGTATCTTAAGCCCTGAGACCTGAATTCCACCTTGCCTGTCAAATCAGCACTTCACATCTTTACTGTCTTCCTCTCGACACAATCTTCTTTTTTTTATGGGAAAAAACCCCCCAAAATCTCTGAACTGACCTTTATTTAAATCATTACAATATTCATTATGTGGTCTCAAAATTGACCGAACTGAACTGCCCCTGCCCCTGGTGTATATAGCAAGACCTTTAAGCAATCTATTAAAAGTAAAAAAAACAAAAAACAAAAATCACCTGTCATATATTTGGCGTCTATTTTTACTCTCCTTTTTTAGATTTATTCCTTAAAAATGAGGCCTACAATAGAGCAAGAAGTTCTGAATTCAAGGTTGAGGACCCATTGAAATGGTTAAAGCAAAACATACAGGGAAACTTCATCAATTCAGATTTTAGTCAGAGCCTGTGATAATGTACTTAGGGAGAAAACTGACTTTGAGAAACTTTTGTTAAAAATAAGTCTGGGGCTTCCCTGGTGGAGCAGTGGTTGAGAGTCCACCTGCCGATGCAGGGGACACGGGTTTGTGCCCCGGTCCGGGAAGATCCCACATGCTGCAGAGCGGCTGGGCCCATGAGCCATGGCCGCTGAGCCTGCGCAACGGGAGAGGCCGCGACAGTGAGAAGCCCGCGTACGGCAGAAAAAAAAAAAAAAAAAGGCTTCCCTGGCGGTGCAGTGGTTAGGAATCCGCCTGCCAATGCAGGGGACACGGGTTTGAGCCCTGGTCCGGGAGGATCCCACATGCCGCGGAGCAACTGAGCCCGTGGCCACAACTGCTGAGCCTGCGCTCTAGAGCCCGTGAGCCACAACTACTGAAGCCCGCATGCCTAGAGCCCGTGCTCCGCAACAGAAGAGGCCATCTCCATGAGAAGCCTGCGTACTACAGCGAAGAGTGGCCCCTGCTTGCCGTAACTAGAGAAAGCCTGCACGCAGCAACGAAGACCCAAGGCAGCCATAAATAAATAAATAAATTTATTAAAAAAAAAAAAGTCTGAAAAAGACAGTTTACATTAGAATCCAGATATTGGAGCTACTAAAATTTGGGCAGGTTCAAATTAAAAACAATGTATATTCTTTCTTAATGACTCAGAGACATTGTTTTTAAAGATCTGGCTATAAATGGGAGTGCTAACTATAAACTAAAACTTACCTAACATGAATGTAGATGCAACTAGTTGGAAATATTGCACATCTCTGAAAATAGTAAAATGAAAAAGATATTGTAATTCCAATTTCTAACAATAATAGACTGGCTGGCTATTCTCCAATTCATGATATTTTACTTTTGGGGCTCAGAATGAATTAATATTTTGTAAAGCTTTAAATTTTAAAACTAAACCTGGATATAGCCCATCTATTAAAGTTCTGTTCCTAACGTGGACTTTCTACAACCTGCCTAAAAATATTTGATGGAAAAGAAGCCTGTTGCCAAAGTCCACATATTTCCCCCATTAAACAGAGGCAAGCCATATCCCCAGAAACCATATTTCAAGCCCACAGGATACTCATGAACTAAAATAATGAATGATAACGTCTCGTTCTCTGCATTAATATTAAAGAAAAGAGAAAATAGAAAACTTTATAGCCACTATCAGCCCTCTGGACCATAAATCTCAAGCTTTGAGAATTGCTTCCCAAAAGGGTAGGGAGCGGGGATGAGTTGTGAGAGCGCTTGGAGCCTAGAGATATTTTTTAGCAAGCCAGCAAAGCACTGACACAAATTTCTACATATCTCTGGCTGTGAAAAGTCTCATTTGTGGTGATTTATATTTCCTCATAAAGAACTCTGTAGATAATATAAGCCTGCTGTGAGGCTGTCTGACAACTTTCAAACTGAGAGTTACACGACCGTTCTGTTAAAATAGAGCACGAATAGATGAGTGGGAAAATCTGTAGAAACAGTATTTCTTCTCACAAAAGGCCAAAATACTGTTCTTCCAGCATGCACAATGTTGACAGAGTCACCTTTCACTCTGCGTGCATGCTTCATGGATAATATTTTGGTCATCTATATGAGGAAATACTATTTTTTTCTGAAGACTGACTGCATTTCATGAGTGCATGCTTGTGTTAATTTACAAAAAATGACACTTAGACATCATCACACTGGAGTACAGTTGCCTTAATAAGTTACTAAGGGAAACAGAATCCCACGCTGACAACCCAAAGTCAATGGAGTATAAACACTGTTATTCCAAGTGTCACTGGCATGTTACTTCCATTTCTCCTGGCATCTGCTCTATGTAACACTACACATACACATGATACAGCAGCTCATTAAACTGCTTGCAGTTAAATTAGTACATTACTTGTTTATAAGGCTGAGAATTACCGCTTCCCTGTGAAATTACACAATTAATCAGGTGCGTTTTTTCTCTCAGGGATGCGGCCACTTCTGACATTTAGGGATTAAAAAAGAACAGTCCTTTCATTTGTTTCCACATCAGCATTTAGTCTCAGTGGGGTAAAAGGAAGCAAAAGGTGACATACTTCCTTCCTCCCCCTAAGGAGGTCAGAACTCTACTGTTCCCTCAATCTTGTAATGTAGCATTTTAAACTCTTAAAAGGAACACAGAAATTATTTTGTTTTTGAACTTCTTATCTGAGTGTCTGTCGCAGCCTTTGAAAAATTCGAGCAAAGGGAAGAATTCTTGAGTCTTCTGTTTCTTATGGCTGATACCATGAATTGCCAGTAAGCCCCAATTATTCAGTAGGTTTTAAGGCTCCCTTTGCAAACTTTAAGAACAGTCCCAAAGTCAAAATCTATTAAGCAGTGATGTTTGCCCCAGTTTCCTTTTTCACAAACCCAGCATTCATTTCTCTGATTGTTTTTAACAGTATCTCATCCTTTAGTCATTTAATAGGGCATGCATTTCTTTTTAAAATTCTCCCTACTTGATCAAATGATACTGCTCAAAATTTTTAAAATAATAAAGTGTTTTAAAATATCCTTTGTTCCTATTAATTGCCTCATCCACCTTTTTTTTTTTTTTTTTTTTTGCAGTATGCCTCCTCCACCTTTGATTTCACTCAGACTGTGAAACACACCAGGTGAAGCGTCTGTGCTCTAGCCGTGTCTGAGCTGACGCCCGGCCTTCCCGTTCAGAAGGTTAACAAGGTACCTGGCAATAAACAACCATTTTCATAAGAAAAACCTACAGTTAACACAGAAAAATATCCTGAAGTCTCTAAATATCCTCTTTTATGTCTTTATTTAACCTTCATTTAAGAGCCCTTGAAATCCATTCAAGCTTTCCTAAAAGATGGCAATGGACAACCTGAAACAGACACAATTCTCTAAACTCATTCTTTAAATAAAAAGGTGCATTCTTGCAGGTTCACTAAAGTATATGGAAGTTCACTGGAAGTATATGAAGGGAATAGAATGACTATTTTCAGACAGAAATCTGATATAATCCCAGACAAACATCTAGTGTCTAAGTAGAGAAAAACTGTTTCATTGTTTGTTAAAAATTTTTAAAACTTAAGAAAAACCCTAAATTTTGGCAATTAAGATATACTCTGTATCTGAGCAATTACTATTTGATGTCTGTGACATATTCATTCTTTTCCACTTTAGAAAATATTAAAATTTGTCAATTTCCTAACACTGCCCTTCAGCTCCCTTCTCTGTTAATATAAATATGCATCACTCAGTACCATGCTCTGACTCTACATACCAAAAAAATGCAGGAGGTGAATTAGTATTTGACCACAGTCCTGGAAATTTCAGTTATAAGCCCCTTGAATCTCAGCTGAAGTATGCGCTAGAACCTTTAATGCTAAAATAAGACTCCAGTAATCAAAAACATTTTTCGATAATAAAAGCAAAATGCACACACACGTTGAAGCAAATATTGAGTTGTTCATTTTAATAAAGTATATTGTACTTACAGGTCACCTCCCCTGCAAGAGTAAAAGACTATGAAAGATGAAAAAGATTACCTCCTGCTTTGATAAATCTGCTGTTTTGACACTCTTCTATTTCAATAAGAACAACTCAGAAAAAAGGCAGATTCATGTGAACTGTCAAGACCAAACTAATTCTTAATGTAGATTACTAAAGTAAGCTGCTGAAAAACCAGACATCTAAAGGGGGATGAAGACTTCCTTAGGCATATGTAAAACTGGCATAATATTCCTTCACAGTATAGGGCACGGGCTTAAAACGTGATTTTTTTTTTTTTTTTTTTTTTTTTTTTTTTGCGGTACGCAGGCCTCTCCCGTTGCGGAGCACAGGCTCCGGACGCGCAGGCTCAGCGGCCATGGCTCAGGGGCCCAGCCGCTCCGCGGCATGTGGGATCTTCCCGGACCGGAGCATGAACCCGTGTCCCCTGCATCGGCAGGCGGACTGTCAACCACTGCGCCACCACGGAAGCCCAAAACGTGAATTTTTATGAGGCATTTATTAGGATCTCTTTTACTAAACTAAAATATCAATCAGGGCTATTCAAGTTGCCTTAACTTCAAAGGGTGCAAAATTTGGGGGATGTCGATTATTGAAGTTATCTTTTTGGTAGTCAATTGGTCCTTTAAAAATATTTCTTTAATTGAGCCTTGGAAATAAGAAAGATTGTGATAATAAACTATTATTATATACCCATTTTACAGATGAAGAAAATGAGGCTTGGTGAGGTTAAGTTACCCAAAATCACATAGCTATTAAGAGTATAGATGAGGGATTTGAACCCAAAGGTGCTTTCACCAGAGTCTGTGCCTTTTTTTTTTTTTTTTTTAACCATGATCCACTCTCTCCTTTGATACAATGTATCCCACTCTTCTTTGATATAATCCCCAGCATATGATCAAAAAATGTTACTAAGAAACTAGGGAACTGCTGCAGTGGGTGCAGCAAAACCTAATGCTTCTAATATATCTGCTTGTCTCAAACAGTATCATCTAAGAAAAATTTTAATTGCTTTTTCTATTTGGTTTACTATTACAGTATTTATTCATTCAACAAATACTGAACAATTCTTCTATGTGCTGTTTTCTACTAATTTTTTCACTTAAAATATACTGTTTTTTTTTTTTAAAGGGCTTCAAATGCTTGGCTTTTTATTTATTTACTTATTTATTTTTGGCTGTGTTGGGTCTTCATTTCTGTGCGAGGGCTTTCTCTAGTTGTGGCAAGCAGGGGCCACTCTTCATCGCCGTGCGCGAGCCTCTCACTATCGCGGCCTCTCTCGTTGTGGAGCACAGGCTCCGGATGCACAGGCTCAGTAGTTGTGGCTCACGGGCCTAGTTGCTCTGCAGCATGTGGGATCTTCCCAGACCAGGGCTTGAACCCGTGTCCCCTGCATTAGCAGGCAGATTCTCAACCACTGCGCCACCAGGGAAGCCCAAAATATACAGTTTTAAATCAACATTATGGTTAAGCAGATTTTCCACATTATAGAGAGCTTGCCTGATTTTAGAAACACTTGTGTGAGAAACTGCACTCTAAGTTCCAAACAACTCACCTGTAAATAAGCTTTTGGAACATATCCCGTTGGCAAGTGAAGCACTTTCTTTATATTAGTATTCTCCGGATTTACTGAATATTCTTACACTTCTTAAAGGATGCTCAGTAACCATCTTATACAATCAAATGGTTTCTGAAGCTGATCTTGATCATTTCAATAAGATATCTCTTCAGAATTAGGTTTCTTATTTTGTCAGTTTTAAAAAACTGTGTAGTAGATATTAAAATTACTTCACAGTTTAAGACTGTAAATTTTAATTAAAGTACACAAAGCAGAGAATTAGCAGTTAACCACATACATTCAAGTATGCACTGAAGAATGATGCCCACAGAAACATAAACTGTCCTCATGATTTTCTAATTTAAAAAAATACGTATACCAAAAAGACTGGAGCAGAAAGCTTCAGCTCCTTGAAAGTTTTCATTGATGAGATTTTTTAGGATTCTAACTTCAAGGAAATGGACATTTTCCAGCTCCATACTTACATCACCATGTCAATTATGAAGGAGTAAAACTAAAGCATCATGGGTATTCAAGTTTACTTGCCAATAAGCTTAGGAAGAGTATTCCCTAATAATCTCCGAGAAACTCCTGGATTCCATCTGAGCACTATGACTGTAAACTATCTTTATTCCAAGTATCTTCTTTTGAAGGAGATCTGCTAAACCTTAGATGTGGCAAACGCTAGAAGAATTCTCTGCCTTTTTAGTATCATTTTAAGAAAATGACATCTATCTTCCTTATTGTAAGTCTCTCATTAAAAATCACTCGTTTCCTGAATCGAGTGTGCAATCATAATTTAGTCTGGATGCTGAATATTCAGTGGATTTAAGAAGAATTTCTTTGAAAGTACAACTTTTCTGAAGTTATTGTATTAAAAAGGTCAACCAACTGGGAAGATACAGCTGAGATGGAAGAGTATCCTTTGGAGAGCTGAAAATGTAAAAATGTGTTTAAAATGTATCTTGCACTACCTGATTTGGGGTTCCAGTAGAGTTTATAAAGTAATATTCTCTAAACAGTAGGGCTAATAATTTCTAATCTTTTTTAATACAAAATATATTGTTTCTTTTTAAGCATATAAGACCTAGGACCTTATCTCTTCACTTCCTTTTAGTTGTTTACTCACTTAATTTCTTCTCAGACTAGCTACATACTTCTTGTTTGTGTGAACTTTTTTCAAGTTACCTAACTTTTCTGTGCCTCAGTTTCTCCACCTGTAAAATGGGAAATAAGAACAGTACCTCACAGTGCTGTTTTGAGAACAGTAGGGTATTTAGAACAGTGCCTGGAACAGAGTGAGTGCCACATAAACACTAGTGAGCCTTATTTATTGATCATCTACTACATGCCAAACAATATGATGGAGGGCATAGAGCAGAAACAGCCATGAACAAACCATGATAAATATATAATGTGATTAACTGCTTGAGCGAAAATAAAGCAGAGTTAAGAGTGTAGAGAATGGTACGGATATTATCTTTATATAGGGAGGTCAGAAGAACCTCTCAGATAAAGACTTTTTTTTGGCCCAACCTAAAGCAAGTGAGAGCAAGGGATGTGGATACCTGGGCCAATGAGAACCTCAGGCAGAGAGAAGATAAAGAACCAAGGCCTTGATGTCAGGGGGCACTGGGCAGGTATGGTGAACAAGGAGGACAGGGTGGCCGGAATAGAGACAATAGGCAGAGATGGTAGGAGGAAAAGTCCAAGAGACCGAGGGTGGGGAGGAGAAGAGGACTTGTCTCAGAGGACCTTGTTTGCCAGGTTAGAGACTCTGGATTTTGTCTTGGTGAGACAAGAAATCTCTGGAGGGCTTTGACAGAGCAGTGACGTGAGGAGGGGAAACAGATAGGAGCCTGGCGCGCTAGTCAAGACAATGGAGGATGGTGGCGTGGATCAGGTGGCCAACGTAGAACTAGTTCAATAATTCTAATATGCTGCTCCACTCTCCATTTTCCTTAAAAATATCCCTTTAACTGGCATTTATTGAACATCTACTAAGTAAGGCTTTGGGCTGGGCCATTTTACAGATGTTAACTCTACCCTAGTGTACGGACCCTATGATAAAATATATTAAAGCTCCAAGAAAGTTTGAAATCATCTATTGCAACCTCATTATTTTACAGATGTGGAAATAGAAACCCAGAGAGATTAGATGATTTATCCAAAATCATATACCTCGTTAGGTCAAGAGAAGGGCCCAGGGCTCAGTTTTCCTTACTTTACAGAAGAGGACATTCAAAATCAGCAGTTGTACTAACTTACAAAGATAACTTATGGCGCCCTTTTTTATTCCCCTTTGCCTCTTCTGATTTAAAAATAACGACACAAAACTTCTTTCACACATGTCCTCTTTAGGTTAATGTTTATGAGAATCATTTCTAAAATGAGCATTTTTGAAGTTTCTAAAATAACTCTTTGCCTTAGGAAGTCTATATAAATGACTATTGCCATAATCTATTGACGGGCAGTTCTGCAAATCTATCACTGGTAGAAAAACCACCGACCTTCTCTAGTTATTTTAGTATGCCAATCTCTTACCAAAATAACTCCTGTAGATTAAAAACAGTATCTGTCAGATTGAGAGGATGGGCTCAGTCTGCCTGACCGATAATCGGCGATTCCAACAACTTAGTACACTGCCTGTTCCCAAGGAAAGGAAGACATGGCATAGAGTCGTTCTTGAGACAAATAAAGGATATAGAATCGTGAATGGTATTTTATTTTTAATGTAAACAGGAAACTTCATGAGATATTTCCAACTACTGTATTTTCTTAATTTTGTATAACTTGGAGAAATTAAGAAGGAAATAAAGCTCGTTGAAGATAAAGCAGAACTTGATAAGAACACTCCGATTTGTGTCCTGAGTCTAAGTGATGAGGTGGACTTCCTGTTATGAACTATTCCTCTTCCCTTCCCCCCCAATTCAAGCTTGTATCTGACTTTCGGTCCTCTGCAGTCACCCCTGAGCTTAAGCCTTCCTCCGGCACCTTGAAGCAGGACCGTCAAAAGGCTATAGCTTTCATTTTTCTCTTGGAAAACTTGCAAGAGATTTTAAGGCCTTGAGGAGCTGAAATATACCCCTGGCCTAGTAAAGACATTTTATAAAACTGACAAGTGGGCAGTCAGGCTGGCTCCTGAGATCAGCAGTAGGGCTCCATGTAATGTAATGAGTGCGAAAAGAGCTATTTCCCAATCATCTTGTTCATTCCACGCACATTAGGAAAGAGGAAAATTCAACTGAGGGCCAATTCTCCCCTAAGAATCCTTTAGTTTAATTATGACCACAGTATCTGAAATGTCTGTAAGGTGTCCACTCTCAGCAGTGAAAGGAAGAGAGGAAACCCTTTCCCTACTAAAAAGACAGGGAAGGATGCTCTTATGGTTTTAAAACATGATTGAAAATTCAATTTAACTGATGACCAGGCCACTGCGCTTCTTGTAAATGAACATCTTTTTGCTGCTAATTTTGTGCTATTTTACTTTTCATTAAAAGAAGTAATTCAGGTTAAACTCAGCTGAACAGCAAAAAGCTCTTGGTATTTTGAAGCATTTTGAACAATTACTTTGACAGGAGCCCTTGACAGTTAAATGACTCCGTTAAATGAATGTTACAGAAGACACATAATGATTTTTAGTGAAATATTGAATTTAACCACAAATGAGGAAAAACCAGTCATAAGCACTATGGGTGTATTTGAATAATAACATCTTGCTTATGAACCTCAATGGATTCTATAATTTCTAATAATCATGCAATCAACTAGTTAGCTGGTGAGTGTGTTTCCCATCTTAGTGCCCTCTATTCATTTTTGCGTTTTGCTTTTGTTGCTGTTTTTTAATCTGAGAAACCATGTGAAAATTTTGAAACTGGCAATAATTTCCTCTTACATCAGTATGATATTTTAGACTTAGGCAATTAATGAGTCTCTGTCTCACAGCTGAAGTCTTCCTTTTTCTCCTCTGCTGAATGAGATTCTTTGACAAAGTAAAAATCAGCAAAAGGCAAGAGCCTGCTGCCTGAGAACATGTGAATTCACTGTACGCTAGTGTTTCCCCCATCCACGGGACTCAATATTCCTTTTCTTATTTTATGGATCGAACGTGAGATACCATCAAGACTTTTACACGTTTTTTCATGACTAACGACTGAAATATGTACTGAAATAATAAAACGGGTGCTGTTCAATTTCCTTTCTAAATTCAATTCCAATATAAGTGAGAGTGCCCTTGTGATGGGGAAATCCGGCTTATTAGAAAACTCTGTTTTCTGTAGAAGAAGAGGAGCTAGAAATCCTTGTAGACTTAAAACATGTGGGTGAGGAGAGGTAGGGGAGGACACTGGGATTGAAGAAATGAATCAGAAAACCAGGAACGCTCTTTATCTCGTTTGCCTGGCAGGCGACGAGCAAGCAGCCCAGCACCCTGGGAGGCTCTGCGCTTCCTGATTCTTCCAAGCAGGTGAGGTCCAACCTCCCCTACGTTCCCACGGCTCCCTGCACTCAGGCTCCCTGCACTCAGCGGCATTCAGCAACTGTCTATTTCCACTTTCACTGCCTACTTAAATGTCTGCTCCCCACTAGACAGTCACTCCTTGAGGACAGGGAGTGTTTTTTCATTTTGCATCCCCCAAATTTCTGAGCCATGATAAGCTGGTCAGTAAATGTACTTTTTTTTTTTTTTTTTTAGTAAATGTACTTTTGAACAAAGTACTTTTAACATTTAACTCCTTCAGCTGACAGTCAAAACACGTAGGAAAGGCCAGATAGCTTAACTATCTGATACTAGTTAAAGGCAAGTCCAGACTCACAGCAAGCTGCCTAAATTAGGTATTTCCTATAACCCTGCTAACTCAAGTGTGGTCCATAGACCAGCAGCAGTGGCATCACCGGGGAGCTTTCCAAATACCACATCTCGGGCCCCACCCCAGGCCCCCTGAATCAGAATCTGCATTATAACAAGATCCCCAGGTGACCTGTGCACAGTGAAGTTTGAGAAGCATTTACCTAGGATACATGACCAGTATGATGCCTGAAGAAGTGATGGTGTGTAAGATGGAGAAAAAACCAAGATACTTCTTCACACTCTTGCCTGTTTAAAGACACAGCTGCTCTTAATAATTGTCTTTTCTCCTTGGTGCAAAGAGAGTATTTATCATCAGCTTGCTGACATTTGCAGGAGTTTTGGCTTTCTCCAACTGAAAATGTGGATGATTGAAAGGATATCGCTGACACCTGAATGAGAAATCCAATGACTCCAAGCTATGTAAATTTAATTATTTCCTTTAATTCTTTTTTCAGGAATCTCTTTTTCTTTTCCTGAGCTTTGGTAGCAATTTTCATTTAAAAGAAATACAAGTCAGCAGTGGTTCACTGAACAGGCTGACACGCGATTTCATAGCGGGAGAGGCGCTGTGTGTTTAATCTAATTTGTGCTCTCAATTCCCAGCTAATGTATCTAGGGATCCTGATGTATGCATGTACAAGGAGACATCTATAATGCAGAGTCCAGCACTCCGCAGTTCTCTGAAGCACGGCTAAAAAATCAGTCTGGGTTCTTGCAGCTGCCCTACAACATGATAAATCTCTGTATACTCACAGATGTAGAAATATTCCCGGCCTGGTCTGAATTCAAATCCTAGGGAAAAGGGTGTGAAGAGCTGGAATTTTTCAGAGAACTTCAGTGGTCCATTTGGAGAGTGAGGCCGGTTACATTCCCATCTCTTGAACCCTTTGGAAGTATGGTCGCAGGCACTGTAGCCATCAAAGTTCACCATGTAGAGGACATAACGCTCAGTCTTATCTTCTGGGACTGAGTCCTCATAGTGAGGGCAGAACACATCCAGGTAGTCATTGATACAGACGTCAATGTGGTAGTCACCCCTCTGAAATCTGTCGGAAGAAGAAAAAGATAGGATTATTCATAGAGGAAGGGCTTCCTGCTTGGAATCAGTGGTTGAACCCATTAATAACGCTCAGGCTAAAGATTTATTATAGTAAGTTTTTATTTGGCGCCGTACGATTTGAGGCATGGTTTGAATTGTTGCTGTTCCAAATCTAAATAACTGCATGCCATTTTACAGAGGAATCCTATTACCGTTGTTTCAAAGTACCCTACCAATGGAGCGCTTCACTTTCATTTTAAGTATTAAAGGTACCGATTTGCTGTTTTCCTTCCATTGTTAAAATCAGAGTTTTCATATTTCTAAAATAGTGTTTCATTTAATAAATGTTTTTGAATAAATGAGTAAGAAATTTAAAGAATAGATGAATTGTTTTTGTTATAACTGAGACCATTCTCAATTTCCTATGCAACTGTGGACAATTAGAGTGATAAAATTGAGAGAATTAGAATCATAGAATTTAAAAGTTGAAAAGAAAATTCCTAGAACAACACTTCCACTTTAGAGGAAAATAAAACCCAAAGGCATAATGATGAAGCAATGAGCCACTGAGCCAGACCTGGAACCAAGACTGAGGATCCTAGTTAGGTGTTTCCCTTAGTAAATCTGCTTTTGTCACAAACTCGTTTTAGCCAATCTCTGTTTTGATGCCCTCGCCCTTTCCCTATTAAATTGAAACCATCTAGGTCGAATGACTTTTCTGCCCATTTCTTTCACTTTCATAGGTTGTGTTCTAGGGCTGGACTGAGGAGTAGAGAAAGTAAGAAGTCAGATGAAAACAGCAAAACCACGGCCACTTCATCCTGAAAGAGTTAAAATGTGTGCACACAAACACACCACTGCCCACATCACAGTGTCTGCTTCAATTCTTATCTTAGCAAAGTTTTGCTTATTTGTTTTAACTAATGTGCCTTTCCCCATCAACTGAACAGTTTTTCCCAGGACCCAGTGGTGTGTGAAACAGGAATTGTTACGTACACAACTTTCTAAAATCAGAGTGGAAAAGCCTACAAAACCCCTTTGTTTTTAGCTGGTGAGGAAATTCTTCTCCGAACCCTTGGGAGGGTCATCACAAAACTATGTCACTGCTGAAATACAATGCCCATAAAGTCATAAAATCTTCAAGTCAGACAGTCTCAGGGAGAACACTTCCCAGTGACGGTGAGCTAGTCTATTCTATCTTTGGACATCTCTAAATGTTAGCAAGCTTCTTCTTATATTGAGCATAAATCCACTTCTGTGTAATTTCCATCCAGTGATCCTATGTCTGCTGCCTGAAATTACAAAGAGCAAATCTAATTCCTCTTCCATCAGGTAGTACATAAAACATTCGGAGATGTCAGCTGTATCTCTCTCTGTATCCTCCTTTCTCCAGACTTGAAAATCCTGATTCCTTTGGTTATTTCTGGTATAGTTTCCAGACTCCTCATCATACTACTATTTTGACCCTCTTCACATCTTCTAGTTTCCCAGTGTTCTCCTTCAAATGCAGCACCCACATATAACAAGGACCTCTGACAGGTTGTTGTGAATACTACCTTTGCTCTGGATCCTAAATATTCGTTGACAAAGTCGAGATTCCCTTCTGAAATACACCGTGGTAAAAGTGGAAGAGCTACTTATTTTGAGTGAGTAGAACTAGATCTGCTGCTGGTTGAGTAGGAGAGTTGTAAGCCATCCTGAGCCTCAGTTTCCTCACATGTTAAGTAGAATGATAATGAGAATCTTCCTTGCTGACCTCACACAGCTGCTTCAAGCCTCAGGTGAGGAAATGTATGAAAAGCACACGTGAATATAAAGCACTGTTACTATTAACAGGATATATTAAAATGGGTAAGTAACAAAGTATTACTTTTTAAACAATGGCAGTAAGAGCATACAACAGAAATAAAAATAATCCCCAGGTTTCCCTTTTTAAAAATCCCAGAAGAAAGGAAATCATATAAGAATCCTAAATTCTGTCCATCCTCAAATATCAAATGATCCCCAGAAATTCCACTTGCTCTGTGCTTTGGAAAAGCAGCATGTTGATTTATGCAAGAGAAATAAGGAAAGATGATCAGATCACTTCTCGGTTAGAGGATCTCAAAATACATAACCATTTTTAAAAACAAGAAAACCCTCAGAAGTATTTATTTCTTTATATCTACAGTGATGACGAAACCAGGTTTTCTTTTTCTTCATTACTGGCAGACAACGATTTGTCAAGATACAAGGAAAGCCTGTGTTGCTTTTAAAAGGTTTTTGCACATCAAGGTAACATCACTGCCAAAGTACAAAGAAAAGACACTGCAACGTTCAGATAAAAGGGTGCTGGGATGTGAATCATCAGCACTCAGAGTAGGCTGACAGTTCTGGCTGAGAGCCAGACAAGAACTGCAGCAGAAGGCAATGCCCAGATGCACTTTATATTATTATATTATTATTATAGATTTTAAAGACATTCAAGGGGGACGTTTTTCCTTTCCCTAAGTGTCACTCATCTTAGCTTCTGCTGGCACTGGACACTGCTTAAAAGTGAAAATTAAGAAAACTGCCACTGTCTGGACCCATGCGGTTATTGCTTTATTCTACAAATTGTCATAGTTTTCTGATGCCTCAAGTTTAGCTACCCTTTTTCTACACGTTTACCCCTGTTAATTCTGCTATAATTTTAATAAAGCAAAGCATGAGACTGAAGAGCCATTTTACATTGGGTTGAGCAGTTATCCTTTTCTGGTGACAATTTACTTTGTGTGGGGTGTTAGGTGAATCACTGTGGAGCCAATTTTAAACATGAGATTGTCCTAGCAATTAACACTTACACCCTTCTATGCACACGACAAAGAAATGATTATGATTTACCATAGAATCAACTTACACTTCTGTTTCAGATATTCAATTTGCATAAATTATTTTACTAATGTAAATTTCAAAACAAAATGGACAATGTGAACATAAAAACAGTGACCAATTGGAACTCATAAAAGACATCTGTATAATGTAGCTAAGTACAATCCAAAGAAAGGTTGAGAGTTAGATAGACTAAGACTATCCCAAATTATGCTCTTTGACTACGGAGTCACACTGAATCATTCTTTTCTGGCCTTAGTGTGAAGAAGCACATATGTATGGCTAATATTATTGAGTGGTTATTACGTTACATTCATTATCTCAATTTAATCTCCATCACAAGGCCACAGAATAGACACAATTAGTACACCCAGTCAGAGATGAGGAAACTGAGATTAAGAAGTCAAGCAACGTGCCTGGTGTGACAGGAATAATAAAAGGTGGAGGCAGAATTCAAACCCAAGCAGTCTGACCTCAGAAATGAGATTTAATTGCTAAAGTCAAGTTCTTAGGTCCACTCTGTATTTCACCAGAGGGATGATTCTCATTCTTTTCTTTTTTTTTTTTTTTTTGCGGTACAGGGGCCTCTCACTGCTGTGGCCTGTCCCGTTGCGGAGCACAGGCTCCGTACGCGCAGGCTCAGCAGCCATGGCCCACGGGCCCAGCCTCTCTGCGGGATGTGGGATCTTCCCGGACCAGGGCACGAACCCGTGTCCCCTGCATCGGCAGGCGGACTCTCAACCACTGTGCCACCAGGGAAGCCCCTAATTCTTGATGGGGTTTCAGTTCTTTCCTACATTCACTGATGCAACAAATATTCGCCATGTCCAGGATCTGCTACTTTATGGCTTTACATCTGTTGTCACATGAAATCCTTATTGGGCAGTTATAATTAGTTTCATTACACCAATGAGAAAATGACATTCAGAGAAGTTGTTATCCACTTAGTTCGATTTTTTTCCACAGGAAATAAGCAGCAGAGGTAGGATTTCAACCCCAGTCTGATGGCTTCTGAAGCATATATACTTTCCTCCTAATCATAATGGCTCAAAGCTTGACTGACTGTAATTCCCCTCATCCTGTTTAAACTGATCTTCTAGGAAAGTCTGCTGCAAGGGGTCCTGGCCCTTCTCTCTTCCTCACTAGGTTGATCCTAAGCTCCTGCACTGAAAGCGGAAGGGTGCATCAACATCTGAATAAGCCTCAGATCACAGGGTTAGCTCCTGACTCATGCACATCATTCCAACCTTTCACAGGATAAAGTGCTGTTAGGCTCCGTAGCCATTCACAAGAAGGGAACATTTTTTTTTTTCCATCAGGAAACTTTCATGAGTTTTAGTTCGTATTAAATGAGCAAATTCACCTCTAGGAAGAATGATTCCACATGCCAATATTTACAAATTTCATGGGTAGCCCGCCACTGCTTTGACACATTTGTAAATTTCTGGGAAATTTTCTTATAAATGTCTCTTCTTTACTCCTAATCTTTAATTCCATCTATTGTATCTGTGGTTCTCTACCTCTCTGAAACCATTGCATATTATGAACTGTAGGAATTTCTGGCTGCATACCAACACGCCAACAATAATTACAATACAATCTCTACTAAATTATCACAGTGGTTTACGATGTCAAAGCAGGCATGGTTGCCACACTTAGAGAAGTGACTGTGTTTGAGTAAAATGATTACCGCTCTGCCTGTGTTCTCACAATGCAAGTCCCAAGTGCCAGGAAACATCTCATATGCATACAGTGATGGCCCTTGTCCTCCACTGGGTTGCATGGTTGCATGCCACATCATCAAAATGTGGCAGTAGGCTGGTTGAGAATGTCATATATATTGTGAAAGGGTCATTTTAATTAATTAAGAAGAATAAAATTCAGTACAGCAACTAATTCTTTGCAATCAATTCAACTACTAAAAATGAATTATGCACTTTATGATTGTTTTGATGACCCAGAGGCTGCCTGGAGGGTTGGATAGAAAATACAGTTTGGGGCTACTGATAGCAAAAAAACAACTAAAGGTGAGATTTGAGCTACAAAGTCTCTATGCAGACATGTGTTTTTGTCTTAGTTTGTCTTCAGTGTTTACCTGATGACATTCCACAGCTAAATACAGTTTTTATTATAAATTTAAACTACTATTAATATCTCTCTCTTTATATAACCTGTCTGGAGAAAGTAAATCATGGATTAAGTATTGGAATTCAAGTGAAATCAAGATGACAGAGGTGAAGTAAGAGTTGACAGGCTGTCTGGGACTTCCCTGGTGGCACAGTGGTTAAGAATCCACCTGCCAACGCAGGGGTCACGGGTTTGAGCCCTGGTTGGGGAAGATCCCACGTGCCACGGAGCAACTAAGCCCGTGCACCACAACTACTGAGCCTGCGTGCCACAACTACTGAGCCCACGCGCCACAACTACTGAGCCCATGTGCCGCAACTACTGAGCCTGCGAGCCACAACTACTGAGGCCACGTGCCGCAACCACTGAAGCCCGTGCACCTAGAGCCCGTGCTCCACAAGAGAAGCCACTGCACTGAGAAGCCTGTGCACCGCAACAAAGGGTAGCACCCGCTCGCCGCAACTAGAGAAAGCCCGTGGGCAGCAACGAAGACCCAAGGCAGCCAAAAATAAATAAATAAATTTATTTTAAAAAAAAGAGTTGACAGACTGTCTTTGCATTTAGTTATCAACAATGTGCCCCCAAGTTTCTACTGAGACAGGGACCAAAACATTGTTTCATGACCATAGTTAACCTGATCTGTAGGACTCTGCTCCTAACTAACTAATTTATTTTCAAACTTGGGTCACTCCACTGGGGACATCTAGTACTTGAACACTCCAGTCCTTGACCTCAAGTGGAAGTTCTCTACTCTGACCTCGGTTCCTCTTTGCTTTGGCAAGGAGACATCACCTAGCTTTCTTTCTCAATGGATAGTTTTTCACGTCATTGACCTTACTTCCTCCTCTATCACCATATGCTCTCTTGGTGTGGAGGCTGACAGCTGGGAGGTCGAGTTCACAGGACACACAGGCAGTGCCCTGGGTTCAGGCTGCAGAGAAGCAGCACCATCATCATCATCCTTCTCTGAGTTCGTCTTTAGCCACTTTTCTCTGCAGTGTTCCTCCTCTCATTCCATTCCTCATTTGCTAAAGCCAAAATGCGTTTCATTTTAGTAGCTGGAAAAGGAAGGGTACGGTGCATATTTAAAACGTTCTAAATTGGCCTTCAGCATATGTTGCTGGCACAGCAGAGAGCCTGCTTCCAGGGAAATATGTACTGAGGTATTTTATCAAGCAGCTCTTGAGTGAAGTTTCTTTACTCCATAAATAGAGAAACAGCGTTACTGAAAGGAGACACTGCTTATTAGAGGTTAAGAAGCTGTGAGGCACTTTTATCCCCCTTTCATGTAATGTTTTAAAGGACTCAATGATGAAAATGCTATTTCCCATGAACTGGATAGTTGATTATTACATTTTAAATGTATTTTAATCTGTCAAGGAGGTGATTGTTTTAATATTCCTATTTGAACAGAACTACAACTGTCACGTCTTTAATTACAAGGCAACTTATTATATTACATTCTGAAATTGAAATGTAAAAGAAGGATATGATTTATGGTCAAAGATTAAGCAAATTTATCAGCTCAGGGTTCCTCCCAAATTTTAAACTAAATCTCAAGTGACTATGTCTTGACAGCACAGTCTTTCAATTCTATTATAGATTTAAAGGCTAATTTCAGAATAAGATGTCTTTTTAACCAGAAGAATTTCTCATTTGTCCTGAAGGGCCTAATGGGCCCAGCAACAGACACAGGATTTGTTTTATAAATACGTTTTGGGAGGTGATGGGCAGGATGGCAGTCTCTGTTGCGTTGCATAACACGTCTCTTCTTGTCTCCTTCTGTTATTCCTTTCAGCACAGAATGCAAGCCTTATGGCTTTCGGTTCCTAAATCTGAAGATGCTCTTTTTTTTTTTCCAGCAGAGGTTAAAGCGAGAAATACAAACAGCAAATCAGACTTGGGGTAGATAAATCATATTAGCATCAGTGGGGGATGAAGAAAGACTTGTTTTGCTGATTTTAAATGTTCCCTCTCTCTCACAGGCTGAAATATGCCAACCTTTCAAATATATTGGTCATTGACCTTTGTTTCCAGTTCTGAGACAGAGTCATAGACAGTTTCACTGTTCCCAGGCCAGTTGTTAAGGCTGAATGAGGTATAGTACATGATGACCGAAACCCACCATTCCAGGCAGCCCAATCCAGCTCTTCCAGGCTCTAGAACATACCAAGAACAACTAAAATTCCCATAAAAGTGAAGATTTACAAGTGTAAAAAGAACCTACTCAAGGATGAATTTCAGAGATATTTCTTACACATTCTTTTGCAGTTGAAAGGCTGTAGGCTACAACACACACTTTCATTCAACGAAGCACATGATACTGAGAAAACATTTAGAACCCGGAGTTGGTGCTCTGCTTATCCATTAAGGAAAATTAGAATAAAGTTCTTATACATGCAAGTTGGAAGAAAGGAAATAAACGTTGTAGTAATCACAAATTCTGCAGCATGAGAGCTTTGTCTTCAATTTAATAACTGTTGGTGATGAGAATAAGATGTAATTTACTTAGCCAGATATTTAGAATTTATTAGTGGTCTAGTATACTAACCTGTCCCTTTTTTTCTGTGTGTGTGTGTGTGTGTGTGTGTGTGTGTGCTTTAAAAGCAAGTGGTTTAAAAATTCCTCCATTAACATTAATTACTCATCTCAGATAGATGGATAGAAATCTCAAATACCTTGCGTTATTGCTTTTCTAGTTCAAGTCACATCAGGCTGAATGACTTTTTAAAATTGATATCTCCCAGGAGGAGTACCTGTTTCAAATACATGGTCCACAAAATGTTCTCTCCTCCAGTGTTTTAACTCATTTGGAGTTTGTTTTATTAGCCTGACTGAGGAGCTCCAAAGGAAACAAAGCATTAAATTGGCAGAGCCTAAACAAGACTTTCCTTCAGGAAGGGACCCGGAGCTTTGGGTGACAGTCTAATTGCTTCTAAGCCCCCAAAGAGGCCTCGGGCTTGGGGTAAGAATGTGTCAACGTCAACAGGCTAAATCAGCCAAAGAATTAAGCAGGCAGAGTTCCACACACCCGACACATCGCAGACCACTGCAAATGGTTTTCGAAAAGGGATTAAAATAAAATAAAGAATTATTGTCTGGCAATCAGTGTATGGCCTCACAGAGGTCACTTCCACAAGGCAAAACAGGCTCCTTCTTGACTCCTGCTGGCCAGGAGCTTCCTGACGAAGCTGCCCTTCATGCCCTAAGTTATCCAGAGTTTTACATCATGTCAAGCATATGGAACAGAGCAGCTGAAACACACACACAGATCCAAAAGCAGATGCGGGAAATCACTGACCTGGTTATCCAGCCACTGTCCTAGGAGAACAGGATTCAACAAACTGATTCTGTTCTGAGGATGCAGGAGGTGGGGAGTCAGTCAAACAAATAAGCCACCTGCCAAACTGCTTACATACGTGTAGCCCTTTTGTATCCTACGAGGATGGAGTTACCCAGCAGAATTTCAGGTTATTCCTAGTTTCAAAATTAAGAACAATAACCAAAGAGAGGGCTTCCCTGGTGGCGCAGTGGTTGAGAGTCCGCCTGCTGACTCAGGGGACACGGGTTCGTGCCCCGGCCCGGGAGGATCCCACATGCCGCGGAGCGGCTGGGCCCGTGAGTCATGGCCGTTGAGCCTGCACGTCCGGAGCCTGTGCTCCGCAACGGGAGAGGCCACAACAGTCAGAGGCCCGCGTATCGCAAAATAAATAAATAAATAAATAAATAAATAACCAAAGAGATATAGTAAATGTCCTTCCTATTAACCACATCAAATAATGATTTCATAGTTCTTACATACTGCTGTACAAGCGGTAAATTAAATATTTGTATTATGGCTTGATGATAACCTATTGGAATCATTACCATCTAAGTCTGAAATTTGGCCCCGACTTTTCAAAAAGCGGGTGGGTGTTCGAGATCTACGTGGCATGGAACTACTGTCTATTAGTTTATTGTTAAACAAACAAAAAACAAGCTGGAAGAAAGGAAACAAATGTTTTATGGCTTTCTTTTATGTTTGATCTTCATAGGACCAGGGTAAGCAAATATCTTGCAATGCTAGGGCACAATAATGGTAATAGTGTTTTATATAAAACTTTAGAATGCAAAGCAGAAACTGTTGCTGTTTCTATGCAAATTGGCACGGGAGAAGTAGTTATTTTTATTTGGTATGGTTAGGACCTTGTGAGCAGTTGGATACAAATCTGGAACCAGGCATGAGGCTAAGGTGAGAGAGAATTGATCTGGAGTCATTAGAAATTAGGTGGTGGGTAGAGCCATAGAAAATATGGAATTCATTCAAGGTAAATGCATAGATGTAGAAAAAAACTGGGACTGCACTGAGAGCAGATCACTGGAACTATGATTATTCTAGTATTTTTATGGAGACCTCCATTCTTTACACTGAGAGCTCCTTGAAGGTGGTGCTGGTATTTACTCATCTCTGCATCCCCAATGCTCAGCACAGTGCCTGCACGGAGTGGTGACTTGAGAGACCTCCCAGAAAGTAAATTGTAGCTGATGGATATTAGAAACAATGTTTGAAAACAGAAAACAACTTTGTAAAGTGCCCAATAATCTCCTTCTGTGTCCTGGGTCCCAGTATCAAATTTTGAGAACAGCTAAATAATATGACAAACAAAGGTCAAGATCAGGAAACAAAATAATGGCCGAGGGCAGATAAGAAAATGATAATCAGGCCTATTGTTCCAGCAATGCTAGAAAATCATGCCTAGCCAAGTAGACGACTTAAGCACCTAACGCAGAATGAAAGTTTCTCTCTTGTCATTAAGTCCTCTATTCAATTACCATTTATTGGGGTAATTAAACACTGGAAAGTGATGCCAGGCTAATTGTTAGATTATGATAATTACATGTCTTTGCTATGCTACAGCTGATCAAAATAAGATGTGGTCCCGTGCACTTAGCTGGAACTGCTCGGTAATCGTCAGACTTCCGGAGAGCGCTAGGCCATTTATTACCAATTCATTACAAATCAGGCGGAGAAGCTTATTATTTGTAATGCTTCTTTCTTCCCCCCACATACAGTCTCCTGGAACAAGACTCCCCAAAGGTTAAGCCCAAACCGCCGCCTCTCATTGGCCCATTTCCATCCCAATTACACAGCTGAATGGCATTAGGTGCCTCTATTTGAGAGGGTTCATCAGACTGCTTCACAAAATCCTGCAAGCGCCTATCACATTGGCAGGAACACCCAAGGCTCCCTTTCAGCCTCTGCCAACCACTGTTCTGCTCTGAGCTGTGTCCCAGCAACCGCAAGCCGGCAGTGCTGAGAATCTTCTGGTTCTGAGGCTCCCTTCTGCTCAGGTTAGGACTAGACCAGGCTGGGGTATGCCCAGGGTTTGCCCCAGTTCACGGGAGTCGTAGGGATACAGACTGTGCCTCTCCTGTCAGGATATCCGGCTTTTGTTGCTCAGGCCGGGATCACGAGAGGAAAACAACTTCCTCGTCACCTCAAAGCTACCAAATAGTAGCTCAAATCTTTGTAGAAAAAGACTAGAACCAATCCCTTGTCCTTGGACATTTCCGGGGGTTAGAAATCTCCCCTCCCATCCCTCTACTGTTGGAAGGTGGGAAGGAAAACAGGTATTTGAGAGTCTTCCTTTGGCTTTTTCCTGGGACTTCTCAACTCTCCCCTGCAACTGTCATCAGAGTGTGTTCATGTGGGCCATTGCCAGTGGAGGAAGCGCAGAGTGTCAGGTCAAAAGTTTACTAACTGCTACAAAGTTCATGTCATGTTATGGTTCTCTATTTTAGGGGTTTGTTTTCTTCTTTTATTTGGGCTGTATTATGGACTGAATTTGTCACCCCCAATTCATATGTTGAAGCCCCAATGTGATTGTGTTTGAAGACAGATATGGAGGAAATTAAGGTTAAATGAGATCATAAGGGTGGGGTCCCAACCCAACAGGATTGGTGTTCTTCAAGAAGAGACACCAGTGCCCCCTCTCCCCTTCTCCACTCTCCCTTCATGTGCCTCTGCAGGCCAGGAAGAGAGCTCTTACCAGAAACTGACACTGCTAGACCTTGGTCTGGGACATGTATCCTCCAGAATTGTGAGAAAATAGATTTCTGTTGTTTAAGCCAACAAGTCTATGGTATTTTGTCACTACAGCCTAAGCGGACTAATACAGGCAGTTTAAAAGTTAATTAATGGGGCGTCCCTGGTGGCACAGTGATTAGGAATCTGCCTGCCAATTCAGGGGACACAGGTTTGAACCCTGGTCCGGGAAGATCCCACAACTAAGCCCATGCGCCACAACTACTGTGCCTGCACTCTAGAGCCTGTGAGCCACAACTACTGTGCCCGTGTGCCACAACTACTGAGCCTGCACTCTAGAGCCCGCAAGCCACAACAACTGAAGCTTACGCACCTAGAGCCCATGCTCCACAGAAGAAGCCACTGCAATGAGTAGCCCGCGCACCGCAAGGAAGAGGGGCCCCCGCTCGCCGCAACTAGAGAAAGCCCGCACGCAGCAACGAAGCTCCAACACAGCCAAAAATAAATTAATTAATTAAATAAATTTATTTTTTAAAAAAGTTAATTAACGGTAGATTTGGGGGTGGGTGCTATTGAATTACATCACTGCCAGGGACTTCAGAGACATAAAGAATTATCGAACAACAATAAGGGAACAATGGCCAGGAAGGAAGGGAGTAAAGGAGGCAAGAGAGCGGAGTTAAGCTACTGCGGGCACCCCACAATACCCTGGAGCGGGGGGGGGGGACACTCAATATCCACCTGCTGTTCTGAGCAAGCGGCTGGTCTGAGGGGAGAAGGCACATTATATTCCTACGTAAGGATAGTTTCACCCCTGAAATTAACTCATAGCACCACGAAAATGACTGTATTCTCACCCAGCAACTGTTATCTCACTGTTTCAGCAAGGCTTTCGCCCAAAGATAGAATGAAGGCTGTTACAGAAAAGTCACATACTCCATTTTACCCTTCCTCGACCCTGGAAATTAAAACAGAATATGCCACTGCCTTTCAAAAATCATATTAAGTGCATTCTTGGGACAAAACAGACCGTGAGGTACCTTTGTTAACACCGAAATACATAAAACTGTCATTTTATGCACACATTTACTGGTGGCCTGTGGCTCAAGACCGGGGAGCTGGGAACAAAGGTACTTTGGTTCATCACATAAAAATGGTTTTGCACTACTTAGTATTATCATTTCCTCCCAACACTCATTAAAAGGATATTCATTCATACAGCTGGATCCTCTATTTACTTTTATAGCCTGGACCACAGGAAGATATATGCAAGAATAATGTAATCATAAAAAATTAGAAACTAATCGCTCTATCCCAAGGAAACATAAGGGGGAGAAAGAAGTCAACAATTCACCATTTATTTCTCAGAAATAAATCTAAGCACTTCAGGGGATTCTCAAGTGCTATAATATCTCCACCTACTTAAATGCTTGTCTATCTCAATGACAGAAAGGAGAGTTGTTTTTCCCCTCCCCCTTCCATTTTAACAAACTCTACTTTCCAAGTGTCTACCCTGGAAAAGAACTGTAGTTCAAAGCAAACGCACGTGACCCTCCTCTTGAACTTTCAGAATTTTTGGTCCTGCTACAAGCTCTGAATGAGCCACTTGTAGAGATTGTGAGATTTCAGAGGGATGGTTAATGCCAAGACACAAAGAGGATGAAATAAGAGCGTGATAACAGGCCTGCCATGCTGGGTGGCAACTCAGCACCGTGAGCCTTGAGAGGCCAGCGTCACGACTGGCTTTCTCCAGCACTCAGTAGTACAATCCCAGATCCCAAAGTTGCGTCCACGTGCACATTAACGTTTCACTGCTGTTCAAGAGAGGGGGAATGTGAGCTACTACTGAGTTATCCACTCAGTGCTGATAAGCTGGGTCAAAAAACAACAAAGGCATGAACGAAACCTATGAGAGCTATTAAATGAGCCTGGAACTTAGCACAATCTGTATCCAGTGTAGAGACAAATGGGACTATATCGCACTGATCAATTTATTTACAAAATAGGGCAATTTCATCTACTGATGTTTTAATTCAACATCTGGGTACCTACTCTGTGTGTGCCAATTATTTAATTAAAATCATAAGCCATTTGGTATTCTAAAAGGAATGTAGATTTTTTTTCCATTCTAAATACAAACTATACCTAAATAAATTACAAATATAAAATATACTTTTCACCCTATCTCTGGGAAGTAAAAGGGTAACCAAACAGGATATTCCCTTTAGTACACTCTCAGATTCTGTCTCAGGCACCCTGTAGCTGAGAAAAGATTCACAGCAGCCAAAATCTACCCAAGGATGTTTTCATGAATCCAGCCATTCACTGAAGAGCCTGAGTCTTGGTCACTGAAAGTGCTGGTGACTTTGGTTTTATGAACGTGACTAGAGAAAGTAACATATGTCATGTGCTGGCCAAGTGGGCAGCCTAGAAGCACAGTCTACAAGGCTGGTAGAGAGTATAGCCACTATTGGTACCAGGGGCCGGGGGGGCGGGCGCGCCGCCCTACGGCGGGCACTGCATGCGGGGCTGGAGGAAAGGAGACAGCGTCCGGCTGCAGAGACACCTCTCCTGCTCTGCTCCTACCGACAGCCAAGTGAGGTCTAGCTGTGTTTGCCGCAGGCCTGGCACATGGTCTGACGCTTACACGCACCTCAACAGGGTTGTGAATCCTAAGTTACAAGCCATTCTAACCCACTGGAGGACATGAACTGAACAGTAGGAACTCTGGAAAGTGTTTTTGGCTTTTGTTTTAGTTTAAATACGAGTTTCTGGCATGAAGCCAAAGGAATCAACTTACTTATTATGCCCAGCAGCACTTCCCGGCAGAGTATTAAATTTAGTTTTATTTATTTTTAAAATCAGGGTGGTGGCTTCAAGATATAATTAATATCTCTAAAGACGTCAGAGATGTGTGGAAGTCTATGGGAACACGAAATACTGCTATTCTCTGTTAGACAGTTAGGATATGTAAAAATTCGTATCACGTGAGGAAACTGTGTTGGTTCCAATGACTAGGAAAATTTATAGGGCAACTCAAAATTAGACCTATCACTCCTGTTTCTCTTAATGGTAAAATGCAACCCAGCATCCTCAAGCACTCACTGAATTAAAAATGGAACTCTCAGCATTACAGTTGCAGCTAAGTATTTATGTATGCCATTGAATCTACGCACATCCCTCATATACAACTTTCTGTAGCTGGTTTGACTCAAGAACAACCACAACCAAGTTACTAGAGTCTAGAGCGATAAAATCCTAAGTCACCACTCCTTAAAAACACCAAGTTGCTTGCCTTTGTAGTCCTAGACACTACTCACGTTTGCTAGTCTTAACCTGCAGTAATTATAAATTCTTCAGCGCACAAAGCATGCATGACATAGGCTCGTAAAGAGACAGCCTCTGGTCTTCCCTTGGGACCCGATATTTGATAATAATTTCACAAGAACCCTACTTCTGCATCAAGACTAGAGAGACACACACTAGTGGAAGGAACTTCGAGCACCATCTCATCCAGCTGTTTCCTTTCAGGACTATTAATTATCTAGTCTCTTAAAAAAAAAAAACCTCCAGGGAGAATTGGAGTAATAAATAGCTCTTCCCAGGACCTGTGGATGTCATTCAAAATCCAATGCATAAAGAAATTCTCTATTCAGGGGCAACCAGCTTTTCAGTGTTGTTCAGAGCATTTCCCTCACTCCCGCCCGATGAGAAGATTTGAGAGAAAAATAGAGGAAATTTAGCTCATGTTTTCCTAGGAAAGTCGAGCTGATTGTATTATCGACTGTCTACTGCATTAGCAATTTCCAACTGAATTACTGTTTCCCTGCATTATACTGCTATTGTTCAATAGCATTTTCATTGCCCTAATGAAACAAAGCTATATAATATAACCATAAAGTACTGATTACAGTTAACAACAATGATGGAAGAGAGCTAAGGAGAGACCTATTTTTTAAATATGCAAAGAAAAAGATACGAAATGCTGATACTCAGCAGACTTTTTTTTTTTTTTAACTCTTTTTGGCTTTCTGGATTGAGATCAAAACAACACTGACAAGTTAATTCTTTCTCTTCCAACGATACAAATGGTATTTCCCCTACGATAGAATTTCTAGAAGGTTTCCCAAAGAGCAAAAGTTCTCCAGGTGCTGTAAAAAATAATAATAACAATGATAACAATGTGGATTTCACACATACTTTGTCTTAAAAAGTGCCTACTTCAAACCAGAGGATTCCCTAATATCATGAAAGAGGATATCCAAATTTTCCCCGGGGTGCAGGTTTCTCACCATCTATAACTGAGCTCCTTTACAGAAGTACCATCATGAAAGCACCAGGGTATTTTCTATTGGTCCATATTAAATCAACCAGCAACACAAATGATCAGGTTGCTGGGCGGGACTGAAGGCTGCCCCAGTGAGACAGCAGGTCCATGGCTGAGATTTCTGCCTTTTAGCAAAGGCCCTGAAGGTTACTTGGCAGCCTTTTATACTCCCAGTTCCTTTCCCATAGATAGAAGCAGTAAACAAAGAGGTGCAGGGCACAGGAAGAAGTGGTGGAGAAAATTCTTCGGCATCGCTAATTATATTAAGACTAGAAGCTGTAGCATCAGACACTTGCTACCCTCTGACATTCGTGCCAGAGCTACCATATCCCCGCCAAAAGCAGAAAACAATTGGTATAATGGGGAACAGAGCACGTTGCTGTCATTCCCTAAGAACTCCTTGCATCGAGCCAGTGACAGATAATGAAATTACTGTATGATGCTCTAGTGGCAGATGATCCGTGACTGCCCAGGTCCTAGACACCCAGACATTCTTCATCTGACAAATCCTTCCTGCCATTTCCTGAGTGGACATGGTGTAAACATAGAGTTCACTGAAAAGGCCTGAATGTCAGGATCAGAGACTCGTTCCTCCAAGATAAACTCTGGTCTTGGAACAAACCTTCCTCTGGAGATCTTTCTGAGTGTTTATATTTCTATGAGCAACACTCGGTAGTGTCATCCATGTGGACACAACATTCTGAGTTCTACGTACTGTATTTGAAACACTGATCTGATTTCAACGGTTCAGAACAGTCACCTCAATGCTCACTTTACTCGCATTTTCTAGTTTTCGCACCCCTGAAAAAAAGATTTTTAAAAAATCAGGATGGTATCTGTTAGACCTCTTTCAATAATGTGTATCACTTGAAAGATGAAAGGGAGGGTGCATTTATCTGTTCCTCTTAGAGCGCTAATTTATGCAAGTTCATTTGCCTTTTGCATCTATTGATTGTATTGTTGTTTCATCCCCTGCACGCCATTAGAATCCTCGCTGACCTCACAATAATGCCAAGCCCGACAAAATGTATACTACAGATTTTTATATGCTCTTGCATCTACAGCCTATTTAAAAGTTGGCATAAGCAAGATGATGGTGTAAACAGAAATTATGGGCAACATGAAAAAGTATTTCACTTCATCACATCAGAAAGAAAAACTTAGAGAAGATGAGAAGACTTAATGGTTGAACTTCTCTCTTCAATTTTAAATAGTCATGTCTGAACATTTGAAAAGACTCCTGTGCTTTAGGCATGCTGAAATTAAAATAGAAGTGCAATTTGGGATAACAGATTATAAAACCAGTAAGCACAGCTGCTGTACGCAGGGCAGGAATGGCTCTTCATTTCCAAATCCATTTTTGTAAGACAGTCAAATGTGGAAGTAAAATAACCTTTGCTGTGAAAACTAGAAAAAGGGCTAGACCCCAGGAGAACAATTTTCAGACATGGTCTGCTATTTATTTGCCCCCAGTCTCAAATAATGCTTTTGTTTAGTGCTTCATTCTGAAGAAAAAAAAAAGTATATATCATCACATATTTTTCAGTATTTATTAGTCTAAATGCTTTCTGTTTATAAGCCCAAGTAAACAAATTTAATCTTAGTCTTGGGACTAAAATAACTTATTAGTCTTGGGACTAATAAAATAACTTATTTAAGTATGAAGTGATCCAAAGCTGTCAATCATAGGACAAAAGAATACAAAATTTGCCATTTTGAGATACAATTTTTAAACCCCAAAGAGTACTTTAATCCACTTTGTACAGAGAACATACCTGCTTTTTTGAAAGGTTTATAACTATTTCTTCTTGTTTCCACCTCACTAATTTACCTATGCCCAAAAAGGCATGGGGGAAATGTAAAAGCCCGGCGAGAATCTGTTCTCATCTTCCTGCGGGATGATTACTGGCAGCACGGATTTGACGATGGAGAAAAATCACAAGTTGTTGAGCCTGTGAACAGGGAGACTCCTCAGCTTATTGAGCATTCTACAATTGCTCAGGCAGGGATGTCAACAGGGGCAGAGGGACACCTGGCAAGTGTGGAGTTCAACCACCCGGACCTCTCTAAGGATGGCTGCAAATCGTACAAGATGTCCAGAAACACTAATAGGCGTCCGCTGAACCACTTGGGAGGCGTCACTAATAAAAAGTGAAAATCAGGGTGGAAAGAAAATTTCATTTCCAATCCTCCTCGTGGCACCTGGCTTTTTCAGCACATATGGTTTGTAAAGTTTGCTAATGTCTGGTGGTTATCAAGGAAATCAGAGTTGATTAAAGATATCTCAACTTTATCTTCATTTCCCAGACTTTGCAGACATCCACCTGATGACTGAGACGGGACTGCTATCTGATCGTTTGTGGCAGGCAGCACAGGAGATAGGTCACGAGAAAGGGATAGAGAGCCATCTGCCAAGCTTCAAATCTGGCCTCTGCTACTACTGACTCTGGAACCTTGGCAAGTTATTTTACCTCTCCATGCCTCAGTTTCCTCATCTGTAACACTGGAATAAGAATAACACTGCACTCCTAGATCACCAGTTAGGATCAAATGAATAAATTAAATGAGTAAATCAGGACTGACTGTAAAGTGCTTAAATAGTGCTTGACAAATAGTACAGGTAAGAGGAACATGTACAATTTACATTATTTACATAACTAAAAAGGTATTTTTTTGAGTGCTAAAGACAAAGAATTTTAGTACTTTGAAAAATACCTTGAGAATCTCAAAGATCTTTAGAAATAAAAATGTTGATAGCCATTGCAACATCTCTTGAATAGGCAGAGTATAATTATAATAGATTTTTGTTTATGAAATAAGGAAAAGAAGTTTATAGAATAGGGGAGGACAAGTGCTGACTCTGTGGAGGAACTGGGCATACACAAGGCAACTCAGCCTTGTGGAAGTGTGTTGGATATAAAAATACATGGAGGAAGCATGGGCAGTTGCCCGTGTGGTGTGATTTCTGGGACACAAAAGCCATCTTTAAACAAAAATAACTTCCCAAGAGGGAATTTCAGTTCTTAACTGTGTAAAGTGTTATTTTGCCTGGGAGGGAAATTATACTTGCCAGCCAATGCATTAACATATTTTCATTTCTCTGACTCATTAATACCTGTCACCTAGCAGAGTTAAGGCCCCTGAAAGACTATGGGATACAGTAGGTAAATTCTGATGAGAAAAAGTAAGTGGTCTACAGGGTTGGGAGAACAAGCCTCAGGAAAGGGGCACTGGACAGAGGTGTAGGGCAAGGTACTAGAGAAACACTTGACACTTCCCCATTCTGCTGAGGTCCGCTCTACAGACTAAGTGTCATCACATTTCATTAGAAGAAATGGCATTCTCTTCAAGAAGGCCGATTTTAACTCAAAATTTAAAATTATACTTCCCTTGAACAATATGATACTAGACTGACCTTCTATCCTTTCTTAATTTGATTGACTTTTCACATATTTATGTCCTATCTCTCTTTGTTCATTCATTCATTCATTCAACACGAGAATATTGATTGCCTCCAGTGGCTCAGGCATTGTTCTTATGGACAAACAAAAATGAACCAAGACAGAGTCCTACCCTAAAGAAACCGACAATCTAGTAGGGGAGACAGTAAATAAATCACTGCAATAAAATGTGATACATGTCATAAGAGAAATTTGTACCAAAAACTGTGGAAAATAGGAAACAGCAAGAGACCTTGAAAGAGTTCTGGAAGACCTCACAAAGGAGCCAGGTCTTGGAAGATGGACTGAATCATTCCAAGAGAAGGAGCAGGGGTGGGCTTTCTAGACACGGGTGACAGGTACAAACCCTGAGACTTGAAAGCAAGGAGTTTGTTGAGAGGGCAAATGAGGCTACAGAGAGAGGTGAAAACCTTATTTTGAAAAAGGAGTTGATGAAGGTGATGAAGATTTTTAAGAAGGCTCAGGACATGATTGGGTATGTATTTTAAAGTGATCATTAGCCCTGGACAAGACAGACTGGGTGGGGAGAAAGCCTGGGGCAGGATGATCACAGGAGTCTACTGCAATCTACCAGGCAAACAAGTATACACAGACATTACAGGCTTCAGCTGATGATTCCTTACTATCATCACATATTTTTCAGTATTTATTAGTCTAAATGCTTTCTGTTTATAAGCCCAAGTAAACAAATTTAATTTTAGTCTTGGGACTAAAATAACTTATTAGTCTTGGGACTAATAAAATAACTTATTTAAGTATGAAGTGATCCAAAGCTGTCAATCATAGGACAAAAGAATACAAAATTTGCCATTTTGAGATACAATTTTTAAACCCAAAGAGTACTTTAATCCACTTTGTACAGAGAACATACCTGCTTTTTTGAAAGGTTTATAACTATTTCTTCTTGTTTCCACCTCACTAATTTACCTATTGTCTCACGATAGGTAAATTGTCTCACATATGACAATAAACTATTCCCTTATTCATCCATTCAACCATTATTTGTAGAGGCCCTACTTTGTGCAAGATACTTTGTGTTGTAGAAGCTACAACATGAGTCAGCACAAACTCTTCATCTCAGCTTCTTAGGATTGTCTAGACGTGAAGATTTTGAAGTAGGGCATTTGTGGAATTAAACAAAAGGACATGGACTAGAGAAATTTCATAGATGCAGAAACATCAGAAGAAGATTAAAAGTAATCCTTAACATCTGATCATATTTTGCAGTGCTTAAGTATCACCACATGTATTAAAAGTTAATCTGCAGTGGCCAAAAGAACATTGATAGTGGCATTAAAAGACGTAGGCTTAAGTACTGTCTCTGTCTTAAATATGGTGTGAATTGGGCAAGTCATTTAATCTCTCTGTAGCTCACATTTTGAATAAATAAACAAAAAACTCGGTGTCCTAAAGGTTCTACAGTGCTGTTTAGGTTTGGCATAGAGATAATGCAGAATCATCTGACTGAATCATCTCAGAAACTAAATAAGACACAATAGAACACTAAGATTTTGCCAAATTCCATTCCTGGATTTCCATTCATTACATCCATTTCAGTGGAGTGAGGAGCAGCTATAACCAAACTCTCAAGTTGGTATCATGTCCAGTGCCTGGGGGCATAGGGGGTCACGATGAATAGGTGTCTAGTGTCTGGTACGTAAGGTTAGAAGGGCAAAAATATGGCTAAAATCATGAAGAGGATTCCACCCTTTCCCATGGAAAGCGGCAAAAACTAGGGACCATTTACGTGGTGACAACTGATAGGAATGTCACCACTGATGAAAAGCTGTAGTTACAGGTTATCACACCATCATATTCCCCCCACACTTGCTCTCAACCCTACCGAGGGCTGAAGCAGCACAACAGGAAATGGCGAGCATAATGATGAGAAGAATCGGTGAGGTCATCATTTAGAAGTTTCCCCCCAAGTATCTTTTGAACTGTTTCATGGGGTCTCTTAACATCTAAAGTCCTTGAGGAGCTCTCCTGGTTCCAACGTCCACATCCCAATTTCAGGGATATAAATACATAATGTGTACTTAATCAAAATTGCTTTACACCTGTTCCCTCCTACTAAAAACGATGGGAAAAAAACCCCACATCTGTATTACCCTCTCTGGACAGATAAAACTTCTTCTCTTCCAAAGTCTTTTGAAAGGTAATTAGGGACCTTAAGTGTGGGGGTAATTTAAGATTTTTGTCTGTCTCCAAAACTGTTAACAATATCTTAAGCAGATGGAGGTCATTTCTTTTATTTCTCTAACTTTCCCTTTTGGCTCTCTGACAAAGGATATGCTGACATAAATGTTTTGTTGTTATGCATGGTAGATAGACCTGCAGGTCCCAAAGGTGAGGCAAATCATGTCCTTTCAAACGATCTGTTATTTTTGGCAATAAATTTGGGTTAACTATAACACAGAGCCTTGAAATATTTTATATGCCTCAACTTTAGCATTAATAGGAAGGAGGGGGGTTATGAGAGAGGGAATGGGATGTGCCAAACAAAAATGTGTTTGGGTCATTTTGATTCATTGAAACAGAATGGCTTTTTGAACACCCCGTGACTCTGGATGTTTACGTTTAGGATTCCAGAGACCAAGTTCTTGGCTTCTCTGGTTGACAGCAAAAACTTCACTTCCTGGAAAACTGGTGCTATCAGCCTAATTGTGGCTTGCTTTAAATTAAGTCACAGGCCTTGAAGTGTTGAAATGCCTTCTGCCATTTTCTCTTCTGAACTAGTTTTTCTGACTAAGTATTTTCTCCTCTTGATGTCTTTAAGCGTGTTCAAAGCTATAATTCATACATAACATTCATAAGAGCCTACTGCCTGAAAGTACTGCTCAGTAACTCAAATGTTTTTTTTGGCCTACTTTTGCCCCTTAAATTTTGCTTATAATTGATAAACGCATGAAACACCGAGCAATTAGAGGACGAAGGGTGAAAACCAGGGCACTGGCTCTATGTGGTTCATCTACTAAATCCTCCAACAAAGTACTCATTATTTCACATGAACTGGACTCTGTTTTGTGAGACACTGGGGGTGTTTAGAATTCTAAAATTATATAGTGTACATGAAGTCAACCGGAGATCACTCAAACCCGTGAGGATATGAGAGTTTTGCTTATATGTCGCAACTCGTAAGCAAGATTTAAAAAGTCACAATGCTTTATCATTCGTTCCATTTCTTAAGAGAACAAAGGTAATGATTCTGGAGGCTTTTCATTTTCTTTAGACAAGCGCAGGAAACTGAGAGCTACGCGGCCTTGCCTTTTGATCCCTTGGGGGTTATTCCCTTGGGAAGTCAGAGAGCTTTCTTCTCAGTGTGTCGAGGGCAGCACTCCTCTGTTGCATAAAAGCTGTAGATCTCACCAAGATCGGAAACCTTAAATATAGTTTATTAGACTGTTAAAAGTTTATGACATCACTTCTCTCTTCTCTGGTATTCACCCCATTGATCTCTACAGGGATCTTAACATAGCCTCTTGTACAGTAATACCTATGTGCTCAAGCTTCAAAGACCCATTTACTTCACATGTGTAATCTGCCCACTTATTCCTGCTGAGATAATACTCTTGGTTTAATTGCTCATGGAGCAACTGGATAAATCAGCTACAATTGGTTTGTATTAGCTATCTATGCATATGTGTAAAAGCAAAAAGAAAAGTAAGATTGTTCAAGCTATAAACTGCAGAAATTAGGATAAAAATACGATTCCTATGAAGAAACAGACCGAACAAATATTTCTAAATTTTGAGAAATAGAAAGGAAAAAACCTTAAAAACATACTTGGAGGTATTAACTACTTCACTGTTTAGGGAGGTAGAGAATAAATATCCTCAATATATGTTTATATATGTAGATTTATTTATACATAAAGAGAGAATGAATGATGACGAATGACTTAATGAATAAATAAATGAAAGCTTGAATGAGTGAATAAATAAATGCATAGAGAAATTACATAAATTACCCAAGCCTGGTCCCATTTAAGAAATGTCATACTTATGACATTTGCTTGGAAAAACTCAAGGTTATTTTCATTAAATGATCAGAACTATGAAAGAAAAATCTCTTTATATAAAACACACTATTATTTCTTATGTATTAAACTCTTAAAGAATCATTTTCAAATTGATCTTCCCTGTTAGAGTCATTAGATCTTCCCTGTTAGAGTCATTAGCTAAATATAAGAATTATGGCGCATACACATGTGAAAACTCATGAATACATCAACATGCACACACAAAGACCTAACTCAAAAATATAAAATTAATATTTCAGTAAAACATCTTAAGCCTTCAAGTAACTAAAAAGGAATGCTTGTCTGGTTTTCCCTTTCTCTTTTTTTTTTTTTAATTTTTATGAATGTTGCATCCTTATATAGAATAACAAGCCCCACACTGTTTTAAGTAAATCTCTATTTAATCTTCTTGCTTCTAAAGATACTTTACTTTTAAATGATAATATACTCATTAAACTAGATAGTGAAGTAAGTAATATGTATTTGACTACAAAACCCTAGAACAGAGTTACATTATAGACTGAGTTCTAAAACTGGCAGAATGTTCAACTAGAAAGATGTGATGCCTATTTAGACACATCAGGTATTAAAAGAGTTGATAAAAGGCATTGCTTTTTTGATTAGAAAACTTTTAGTATCTGGAAAATCAGGCAATGACCAGACTACTATAATAAATAAATCTAACATTCAGAACAAAATTTATTTCATTTGAAAAATATGAAAACGTATTATTGTCAAATGGGTTTTATGTCAGATTTAACTAAGGCTTAAAATATGCTAGGCCTATTATATGTGGGACTGTCTTATGCACTATATGTTGTATGCATTTTACATAGGAATTGAACTATAAATCGAATTTCGTAAGTGCAGAATAAATACAGAAACAAACAGAAACCTATTTATAGGTAATTGATTTCATGATTTTTAGAGCTATTGACTGGGTAATTTTAAAATGGCACCAGCAATGGAGGTTGCCAAGTTTCCACTTCTGAAAATTTCAATACCTTGTTTGTAGTCTCAATTTAAATAAACAAGAACTCACAAACTCAAGCAATTCCAGAAATGAAAGGCAGACCCTAATGGGAGCAGGTGGAGCAGAGGAGGTATTATTGAAATACTTGTTGATATGTTTCAAGAGTGCTCAAGGCCATCTGATGCTAAGGGCCACACGTGAAATCAGCAGGGCCCTAACCTGACTAATTGTCTCCCCTGATTGTGACAGTTTTGATTAGAAGAATAATCAGCTCTCAACAGCCTGTAAGCAAAAATGCCACCTGAGGGTGTGTGTGTGTGTGTGTGTGTGTGTGTGTGTGTGTGTGTGTGTGTGTGTGTGTGTGTGTGTGTGTGTGTGTGTGTGTGTGTGTGTGTGTGTGTGTGTGTGTGTGTGTGTGTGTGTGTGTGATGAATGCACAGCTGAATGAATGCAGATCACCATTAACCCACTCTTCAAACATTAAAGGGATTCCAATATGAACAAAGCCAATAATTCCCTTCATAATTAGTGTGAACATTTTCCTTCTGTCACTCTGCAGTTGCTTTTATACAAACTAAAACAAATGCTGATACTCAGGCTTTCTAAAAGTAGAAATGTGCTCATATTTTGTCACTGAAATTTCAAAGATGGAAAATTGAAGTCATAAAATTCTATAACCCACTTTTTAGTAGTTATTTTAAATTAGTTTATGCTAAACTCAATGAGAAATTGTTTTAAGATAAAGGAAACTTTCCTTAACTGTTTCTACTTATTTTTACCTAAATACTGATGAAAATTAAAAAAATAGTTTAATTTTTTAAATAAAGATTAGGAATATTTAATCATTCAAAATGCTACATTAAAATCAGTTCAATTCATCATCTGAAACCCTACTTTGTGATCTTCTGCTTCTTTCAATTTTAGATTAAAATGACTTCAGTCTTTCATTAGCTTTGTGCAGAGAATCTTTTACCTAGAGTGGTAATCTACTTCAGCTAATATTCCTATGTTAGTGATTTTTAAACCTTGAGATTTAGAAACAGAAAACTTCCAGAAGTTATTAAGCTGTTGAAAGTGAAAATTTAGGGAAATTTTGTAATATGCAAATACTAACATTTTCAGTAGCCATGATAAATTTAAGGGCATTTTGTAAGTGTGAGAATGTAAAATGTATTATGTTCAGTTTTATATTTGCTCATAAATTTATCATGTTTAGTGTATTTAGAGATGGGTAGGGATAAGGCAGAAAACATTCCAGGAAAAAACATTTCATAACTACTTTGTAAATATAACTTTTACTTCTTAAACTTTCTTCCTGCTGTGGCTACAAAAATCAGAGACTGTGTGTGTGTGTGTGTGTGTGTGTGTGTGTGTGTGTGTGTGTGTGTGTGTGTGTGTGTGAGAGAGAGAGAGAGAGAGAGAGAGAGAGAGAGAGAGAGAAGTATTTAGGTCTGAAGAGCTAAAGCTAGGTTATTTTGAGCTCAATTCCATGGACAGAGGTGAGTTTATCTTCAGTTAAGTGTCTAAAGACATGTGATAACATTAAGTGTGATTTCCATCTACCTGACGGACTCGACAAAAATCTCAAACCCTCGAATGGTGCCTCCAAATGTAACTGTCAGTCAGCTAATGTCAAAACCTAACGTCTTTTCATGACCTTACACAGCTGGTCCCTGTCAGTGTCAACAGGCTTTGTTGGATGCGGTGTCATGGCAGGCAAGATGATTTATATACACAGACCCAAAGATCTCAGAGCTTATTCGGAGGAGGCATTTCATCTGGTGTACTTGCCATCAACAAATGATTGACTGAAATTAAACAAAGCCTTATATCCTGAAATTTAAGCAGTCTCTGCTCCTCCCCTCACTCAGATCATTAATATATTTAGTTAGCTTCGGAATTCACAAAAGACCCATGTCAACAGTCTATTAGGGAGAGAAAAAAATGCGCATTAAACACCTCCACGCTTTAGCCTCTGACCTGCTTAAGCTGGCACATTTTTAAAATTCTTTGTGGGATGAGGAATTACTAAACAGCTTTCTTCTCAGAGAAGATAAAATAAATTTATCAAATAAATTATTAAATAAATATCAAATAAAATTATTTAAATAAATTATTTAAATAATTTATCAAATAAATTATTTAAAATACTTTATCAGGGCTTCCCTGGTGGCGCAGTGGTTGAGAGTCCACCTGCCGACGCAGGGGACACGGGTTCGTGCCCCAGTCCAGGAAGATCCCACATGCCGCGGAGCAGCTGGGCCCGTGAGCCATGGCCGCTGAGCCTGCGCGTCCGGAGCCTGTGCTCCGCAGCGGGAGAGGTCACAACAGTGAGAGGCCCGCGTACCGCAAAAAAAAAAACCAAAAAAACTTTATCAAATAAATTATTTAAAATACTGTATCTATTGGATTAGGATGGAAAGGTCCTCACTCTCTACCTTTAACCTGTCTTGATTCCATCTCCCTAGGACAACACACAGGCATATAACATAAGACACCCAAAAATGTCTCTGTTTCTTTACTGTTAAAGCTCATTGTTGCAATATCTGGTAATGGATAATTCTCTCCACTTTACTCAGTGTTAATTATTCTTTTTCACAAGCATCGTAATGATCTGTAAAACTAACACTTTGGTCCGGTTAGCATATGTTCAGAACAACTTTAATGCACAGTTGCCCTGACTGGGTGCAGGCAAACTTCTGATTTTGAGTACTTCCTGCAGAGAAAAGCCATTCACTGACTGGAAATGCTCCATACTCTACTGTTGTTTGATTCACACAGTTTTAGCTTTGATAGACACAGTACAAGTTGGAGATATTGACTGTCCCTTTAACTTAGAACTCTTAATTCAAAAAGAATTAGGAACCCAGTGGGTGGCTACAGGTCCATATTCCACATACAGAGGGCTAATTAAGAGCTCTGGGGTGGTGTGTGTGGGTCAGCTCCTAAAAGGAGATGTCCATAATATATCAATCCAAAGTTAACTTCACCTAAGCTAACTAGGGTGTGACATATATTTTTATCCCAGGTCTCTCGGCTGTTTCCCACATATCTCGTTTCTAACATGCTGAAACTTGCGTAAGCATTGAAGGAAGAAAAAAGTAAGTAATGACTGTTTAGGTACTGTCATGGCAGTGCAAATCAGCTCTTGAAGAAGCCAGCTGCTCTGCACTGTCATCTATCTAAGCAGGCTTGCTTGAACATGCAAAACAGTGGGTTACAGTGCTTTACATCTAGGTAAAGGTGTAATAAGTGGCATGTGTAGCAGCCCAGCAAACAGAAACAAAATCTTTTCAGCTCTTGTTAAGCTTCTAGGGAGCTGAAAAACAGTCCACTTTAGGAAGAGATGATCTGAAACCAAGTGTCGCTGCAACCGTGCCAGTGGCTGGGGTATTTGTCTCTGTTAGTTGAACAAACCATGCTTCTCCCAGCAAATCAATCTGGCCTGGCTACTGCTTTGGACAGGGGCTGACCCATCACTGCTTCTGCTTCTTTCATCACTTATCTCCTGTCCAACTGAGCCCCCTGGCTGTTCTAGCTTTCCCCTTGTTCAAGATGGCCCTGCAAGAACTTTCTTTGGGCTTTTAAAATCCAATAATTCCTTTAATGACAGACGCTGTTTATATATGCAGAGAGCTTCCCAAGAATATGCATAACCCCGAATGTCCACTTTGATTCTGTGCTCAGTGGCTCGGCCCTTGTCCACTGCTGTCCGTCACGCGCACTGTGCTTTTCCAGCTGGGGAGTCCCCTCATGGCAGGTCAAATGCTCTGCACTGATTTCCCCTTCTCCCAGCGTCAGCTGGACCCACAGACTCACAGGCCCTTCAGTCGATTTACCAGTGAACAGCCTCAGTGACCTACGCAACTCTGCTTGAAAACTCTTTTTTTCTTCTTAACAGACTTAAAAAGTGTGTACATTCTAAATTCCAAATGCTAGTGAAAGAAACATAACTTACATGATTTTTCCTGTTTTAACTTTTATCACTGACCTGTTACGTCTCAAGTTATCTTCTCCCAAAGAAAGTTCACTTGCCACTTAATACTGCACTACATAGAGGTGATAGAAAATGGCCAGATAGTCTTTAGAGATAAAGGCACTTTACTTGGCCTCTGACCCTATTAATTATATGTTTACCATGTAATTTAAGTAAGTTACCTAGTTAAAAAAAGGAAAAACAGCAGTTAACTGTTCTAAAAAGTAAAGTCTACAATATTAAAAAAAACCCATAGAGACCCTCTGAATGACCTCAGTCTTGAGCAGCATCTATATTCACCTCACATGTATTAATTCTTTAAAACAACTCTATAAAGTAGATGTTGTTCTTCCCATTTTGCAGATGAAGTAAATGAGATGAAGAAAGATCCTAGAACTTGCCCAAGGTTACTAGTAAATAATGAAGTCAAGATTCAAATCCCCTTCTCTGTCCCTCCAAATCCTATGCTGCTTCCTCTGAACCACATTGCTTTCTACTATATTTTGGTCACATCATATTTATTGTTGGACTTGGCTGCCAGGCAGCTGAGAGCTAAATGAGAGTAAGATATTACCTTTGATATATTTGTTTTCCCTCACCCCTTTCCATTTTAACTATTATTATAATTATTACTATTTGAACGGTCTCATGTGACATGCTTTCAATCAGTCATTCAAAAGCCTTCACTGAGCTCTACCGAAGTGATAGGTATCAAGTTGGACAAGAGTACTAGGATGAATGAGATACAATTCCTGCTCACAGAATTCAGCCTACTCGGGGACAGACACATAAAACTTGCAATTATATTCTGAGATGTAAAGATGGGATTCCAAATATATCCTTGGAGATAAAAGGCTTCCTAGAGTCAGAGTTTGAACAGGAGCTATCTCGAGGCAGCGGAGGCAATCTAGGCAGGGTAGACAGCATGAGAGAAACAAAAGGCACAGAGGGAAAAGCAGGATGCATGGAACATGGACTACTTAAGCCATTTTGGAAGTAGTGAGACAATAAACCATGGTTATAAATAAATACTTTGTTATAGCAATTCTGTGATGCAGAAACGGAGTGCTGGAAAATCTCAGTGTAGGTCAGCATCATGAATTATCTGCTGAAATCATAAGGGGAACTAAGCTCCAAACTCCCTCTACCTCACAACTGCATTTAAAACATTTGTTAAACGGACCAAATCTCTGTATGGAAGAGTGAGCCTTTTAGGAAGTATTTTTTTTATTATCTCTCTGTTATGTGCAACAGAAACTCAGAAACTTCATCACTCATTGAACATCAGGGAAAAAGAACAGGATAATTTTAATCTTTCTTTGGAAATTTCAGTGTATAACTGATATCTTAATAAATGCATTTTAGATCTTTGTGTTTTTAAGTTTGATTCTTTATAAAGGCTCTTTAGGTTTAAGTCTTAATTATTGGGTTGGTCAAAAAGTTCATTCGGGTTTTTCTGTAACATCTTACCTTGTCATATTATCTTGACATCGAAATATACTTTTTTGTAAATGCTTATCAGACAATCCTTTGTTCTTTGACCTAAGGAACACTTTTTTCTTTCCTTTAAATTTACTTTTAAAATTAACAGTGTTGGGCTTCCCTGGTGGCGCAGTGGTTGAGAGTCCGCCTGCCGATTCAGGGGACGCGGGTTCATGCCCCGGTCAGGGAAGATCCCACATGCCACGGAGCGGCTAGGCCCGTGAGCCACGGCCGCTGAGCCTGCGTGTCCGGAGCCTGTGCTCCGCAACGGGAGGGGCCACAGCAGTGAGAGGCCCGCATAACGCAAAAAAAAAAAAATAACAAAAAAAACAACAGTGTTTTATTTTAGAACCTCAAGTATCAGCTGGAATACTTTTTTTTTAAATGTCCAGGACACAAAAAAATGAAATGCCCCAGGGAACAACAAAAGTCCAGAACTGCAAACAAATGGAGGGTTAGAGATTAGAGGACCTTGGGGATCTTTCGTCCTATGCCCATGTTTTACAGCTGAGTAACTGACACCCAGAGAGGTGGACTCATTTGGAAAGATCACCAAGTATATTAATGACAGAGCTCAGAGCAGAATGAATTCCTGAGTTCCAGGACAATGTTATGAAAATTGTCTCCTGGAGTTCTGTGTGTACAAAAGAATTGAAGACCCTGTAAGGTTGATACCTTCTTCCTCAGGAACATCACGAAGATACCAGTGGAGGAGAGGACTGGTCAGAATTGAGTTGTCAAGCAATGGCACAGGCAGAAGCAAGTTCTGAGCTTCAAATGTGATGGGTGAGTTTACACCACTTCTTCAGTGGTCCACACCAGCATCTCAGTGAGGGGACATCAGCTGACGATGGGCCCTGCAGGATGCTTCACGGGGTTTGCTGCTTTGGTAGCCACAACTCTCCAGCTGCCAACAGACACCAGAACCCGCCCGACACAGGTGGCTACAGGTGGTGCCGTGGCCACTTCATACCCTTTCTTCTACTCTGTTTTGTGCCACTCAGTTCCTTGTCCTTAGGAACTGTTCACCACTGCCAAGGAAACATTTTGGAGTACATTTTGGCTTTTCTTGTTTCATGCTATCTTTTTTTATGTTTGTTTTTTGTTTGTTTGTTTGCTTTTTGCGGTACGTAGGCCTCTCACTGTTGTGGCCTCTCCCGTTGCGGAGCACAGGCTCCGGACACACAGGCTCAGCGGCCGTGGCTCACGGGCCCAGCCGCTCCGCGGCACAGGGGATCCTCCCGGACCGGGGCACGAACTTGTGTCCCCTGCATCGGCAGGCGGACTCCCAACCACTGTGCCGCCAGGGAAGCTCCCCATGCTATCTTTTGAATCAGGAAAGGCTACTGTGCCACACAGACAACTCCTACATCCAATAAGGAACCACATGCAGGAATGGCCAGCTCTGCTCATCAAAAGGGACAGAGACCGTTTCATCTGACAACGATTGAACAATCTTTATTAGAATAAAAGCAGAATGATTTGTAAAGGTTTGGAAAGTATCTGCTTTTTTATTTTGCTGATGCCATATTCATATTGATGAGACCAGGATTTTTATTTAAAAAAAGACACTAAAAATGAATTTAAAAAATGGACCCAGCACCATGGAGCAAAGGATTATGGGTCCCATCCATTTGTGCTCTGTGTCTTCTATTATTGCTTGCTGACTATTTCTGCTCATAAGGGACCGTGAACTATCCATGAGTGGAAAATGGATACAGCACAAATTGATTCAGTAACATCACACAGACATGTATGAATAATGAGGCTCAGTTGCAGTCTGTCACACAGCAAGCGTATCAGTGTAACTGATTTATTGAAAACCTGACTCGTAAGTTCTCATTCTTAAGAGAAGGCATCAGCTGGGTTTTGTATGTTTCTTGTTTTGTTTTTTTTTTTACTTTTTTTGGTAAAAGAAACAAATTTGAGCAAACTCAGATTTTGTCATTTAAAATGTGGAAAAAGCTGAAACTGGTATAGAGCTGACCTAGTTCCTCTCTCTTCACCAATAAAAGGAGGAGGAGGAGGAGGAGAAAATGATACTAACATTACCATAAACCTTGAAGGCTCATCAGAGATGCTAATCAATTTCAAATTTCCTAAGGAAAGCTGTGTGTTCGTATGGGTGTCTACAACTGTTAAGAGGAATATAGCTAAGTCATTAAAACAAGAAAAAAATGAGCTTCTCATTAACCCCTCCTTTAGAAATAGCCTAAGATATTCTGTGAGAAAAACGAAAGGGCACTCTGCATTCATTCCACATTCGTCATGCAAATATGGTGGCTGTAGGTGTCGGAACAGTAGCCCCTCGGGCCCAGCAGCCCACTCTTTCTGAAACGTGCCCTGTTATTTCTTTGTGTTTTCTGAAATTTCAAATTCTGACCACCTGCCCATTTAAATGAAAGAGGTAGGAATCAGACTACATGACACCCAAGATTTCTTCTACTTCCCAGGTTCTGGGAGACCTTGAAATTAAAAAAAAAAAAAAAAAAAAATGTAAAGGATAGAACAAGGAAAGTTAAGATTTTCTGAAAAGAGAGGTTGTGAGTAAAAGCATGGGTTAAAATACTCATAATTACAACATGAAGTCCTATGCAACTTTCAGATAAAGCAAGAACAAAGTACACAGATGTAGAAACTGAACTTGGCTAAGAGTAGAGAGAAAGCTATTAAATGGAACTCTTTAAGGGTACAAAGGTACCACTTAGTAAGTCACTGAGTTCAGGCCCCGAATAGCATCTTTGTGAATCTAGTCAATACACCCCTAAAGTCAATACACCCCTATGTGCTGGATAGTAAATACAGAGAAAAAGACCCTTTCTACAGGTTGGAATCTAGACGAGAGAGTATAGGGGAAAAGGTGAACCACCACTCAACTAAACAGACCTGAAACAGCTTATATAGATGCAGCATTGCTTCTATAGGTCAAAAGTGTTTAATTTTATACAAGGATAACAAAGGATCCTGTTATTGCCTCTATAAACAAGGCATTATAAAAAAAAAGTGTGGAAAATTAACCAAATCCAGCAATAACTTGATTAACCTATGTAGTCATGTTGGTTCATAAAAAATCAATTATTTAATATAGGCATTAAGTAAAAAAACTTTTTTTAAAAACCATCTGTAATTTATTCACTGGCCCTGGGGATATCTTTGGAATCAAAGACAACTTAACTGAGTTCTGAAGTTCTCACCAAGTACTTGTACACGTTTTCGAAGGGCCGTGAAAGCAGCTGGGCACTTTCTGCTTCGGGCTACATATTAACTAAATTCCAATGTGCCCTGCACAGACCAACCTCTTGATCAATTATTTCCTGCAACTCTCCAGAATGTTCTTTCCGTGTTAGGCCCTGGGATCTCTGGAGAGATCCTGAAAATGCCAGGACACACACATTCACACCCCAAAACTCGTGGTCCTAAAACGCATGCATCTTGAAACGTTGTCATCTTCACAGCCGAGAGTGAAGAGCCGAGAGAATTCAGAACAGGTCAGGAGCATAGGGTGTGGGGAGGAGGTTTGCAGCAAGAAAAAATCAGAAGGGAGCAGGGAGAGATGGGAAAAAAGAGAAACAGAGAGGAGCATCTTTTGTTTAAATCAACAATTTCCGGATTGAATTCTTCATGTTGAGAAATCCAGCAAAAGAATGGGACAAATGCTATGCTGAGAAACTGATATCACCATTTCAAACGGAAACGTTGCTCCACAATAAACACCCACAATGCGCAAAGCCCTCAGTAGACGACGGCCCCAAGTCCAGGCTATGAGCTACACCTAAAGGTTCAAGCACAGCTAGTGTATGCCTGAGTCCCAGAATTTAAGCCATTAGTTCAATGCAAACCAACCCCACTAATCTTTGTGATGATTAAAAACTGAGAAGAGAGATCAAAACGCCTGGCAAAGTATAAAGCTGTGCTCCGTCGTGAGGGCCAGTCTCACTCACGCTCTCCAGACTGAAGCACTGCCTGGTAACTACTGTTAGTAAGCAACCTCACAGCCTGGGCTCAAATAAGTTGGGTTCCCTCTTCTTCCCTTTACTCCCAAATCTCTTGTGTGGATGGCTGATGCCTTTTTTTTTTTGTGCTAGGATTCAAAAGGTCCATGAACCTGAAGCTCATTCATGTGAGGAAAGAAACACACCACACAAAGATTTGTACTGGAGAGAAAACCCAGCTGGTTGTGAGGCAGGAGGCCTGGGTTCCAGTCCTCATTCTGCCATCAACTCCAGTGACCTTGAGTCTGTCCTACACTCTCCAGGGCTCAGTGTCCTTATCTAGGAAGACGGTGCTGCAATGAGATAGGGGAGGGGGCTCTAGTTCTACATTCTTTAATCCTAAGGTGGCACACTTTTTATTGTGCTCCAAAATACAACCACAATCATTTGCCAAAGATTTTGAGATCGTTCAGTTTGGTCATTTCTCTAGTAAAATAAATATTGTATTACGAAACGAAAAACCAGATTACAATATAAAAATAATCTTGATTATGTTAAAACACTCACACACACAAATATCTATCTTAAACCCTATATATAAAATCAACACTCTGAATGGTAGTATTATGAATAAAGTGTATTTTCATCCGTGCACTTAAAAAATATATATATATTTCTAACTTTCTTCAATGATAATGTACTTCTTTTATTGTCAGAAAAATAGTATTGGAATGAAAAAGTTAAGCTGCTACACCTAGCTGTTTTCAGGACTATCTTCCAAGATTTCCCCAACAAACATTTGTGACATACGTACATGGTTGTGTGTGCGTGTGTATATAATTTATAAAGCACTGAGATTCAGTGGGGGAAACTGTGACACTTAGTAAAAACAACTGACCTCAACATTTTAGAAAACAATTAAAAATTAAAATCTGTTAGAGGGCTTAGAAGAATTCTGATAGTCAATAAAAAGATAAATTCAGTGTACAACAAAATTAAAACTATTGCTTGAATTAATCTAGCTATTAGAATTTTCTTATAATCAAGTAAAATTTATTAAGATTGAGCTTTTCTATATTCTTTCATATGCTTCCACATCCATTCCCTCCATAAAATCTATGCACATTGCTTCCCTGCAAGGATGACCTGAAGTCACTAATGCGGACGTCAAGGGCGTAAAGTCACACCTCCCGCACCACGTCTAAGCCCTTGATTGTGAGAATGTCGCGGGCAGAATCAGCCACCTCATATTAGACCAAAGTTTACTCTGTATGACAGCAGCGAGGGAAGTGGGTGAAAGCATTCAGAAAGCAATTTTAAAGCTTAGGAGAGCTTCTAGGAAGTTGTAATACTCAATCTCTGAACCAGAAGCAATGAGTACAGAAAGGCGACAATAGTAACTTTATGAGATTTAAATAGCAGGTAGGGAAATAACTTAGGCACACCCTGCCCTAACACCTAATCAAGGAGACTGGGCTGGCTTTAATTCAGCCTCAGGGACAGCACATCAGCCGTTTCTAGAGCCAAGAGGAAGTTTGGTCCATTCTGTTGTCCTCCAGGGCTAGGTGTCTCAGCCCATCCCTACATCCTTCATCACCCCTGTCACAGCTCAGGTCCTGGGACGCTTTCTGATACGATGACAATATCCGAGCCGCCCCTACCCAGGATAGACTAGAGCAAGGCTGTGCTCTAGCAAAGGTGGGGAGCAAAACACGGAGGTGACACTGCTTCAAAATCTACTGTCTGTATGTCCTCGGGGGACAAGGGGAGAAATTCTGCACATCGGTTTTCCAGAGAAGCAAAGCATCACAGAGGATTCCGGGCACAGACTTTTCCTTCCTGCCACAACTCTTTTTTTCTCTGGGGATGGTGAACAGTTTCATTTCCTCCCTGAGCTTTCTACAATGAACTCTAATAACTCAGCCCTCTGCTGTCCTGACAGTTTAGTTAAACCCACTGAGCAAAATGGTACAAACAGAATCCCAGGCAAGAAGGGAGTTGCCCATAGGCTCAAATTAACTACCAGTCCCCAAGTAGCTAACCTTCACTTATCGCACAGAAAGAACTCGGAAGCCAAGTCAAACCCATGAGCAAAACTCATCATGCCAGGAAAGAGGAGAGGGGAAATCAACACCTCAAGTCCATGGCTACTGATTCCAACTCTCCCTCCTGACTCTGGGTCCCGACAGAGACTCTGTTCACAGCCAGCCCTCCGCCTGGAGAGGTAAATCTATTTTTAAAGCAAAACTTCTTTTTACGCTCTTTTTTGTCCTTGAGACCAGCACTGAGCTCACTGGGGAAGCAGGGCCTAAGGGTTTACACCTGTGACCCAAACTTTCCATTCTGTGTGAGGTGCTTTTTTTTTTTAAAGAAAAACAATTCAAGGGAAGTTTCTGAACCACTGCTTTTCCTGAGGCCAATGGTTACCAACAGCGACAGAAAAGTTCTTTATTTTCCAATGTGACCCAAATTATGGCTTATCCCAGACTTCACCTTCACTTCTTTCCAAGTCCCTCCCAAGGCCATCTTATCTTGTGTACCTGGAGGGAGTGAGCATCAACATGTAAGCCTCTAAAGATAATGGCTGAACGTTACCTAAGATGGTGACCCAATGTGGTTTCTTTCCGTTTCCTAGATCTTGTTCTGGCCCAGGTTATGTAGGACGCTAGAAGAAGTAATATGGCCAGGTGACTCCTAAAAGGGAGTCGTGTATGCTCTTACAGGGCAGAAGACTAAGGGTCTACTGCTTCACTCCAAGGACACCACATACACACGTGGCTTTGCGTAATAAAGCATGAGCAAGTGTGAGAGCAAAACCACGGTGTTCATGAAGCATGGAAGTTAGCATGTGAGAACTCGAGTCCGGCACAATTGAAAATCAAATAAAAAGGTCGCTAAACAACTACCAGAGGTTTTATTCCCAAGCAGATCCATCAAAACAGCATAAGACATGTAATGAACGCCGATGATAATACTCTTCTCCCCATTTCTGCCTATTTCAGTCTGCTTGCAGAAATGTTCCCTCATTTTAAATATATTGTGGGAAAAAACGGGGGTGGGGTGGGGCATTCCCAAAGATACACACCATTTAAGCAAGAAGGGGCCTGAGATCCGCACTGAAAACCAAGAGAAAGGGGAATGAAGCAGGTTCCATGACTACTGGTACCGTGCGGTCTACACCACCCTGCCTGCCCCAGCCCACCCAGCAAGTAAGACCCATGGTCCCGTTATCATCTCCAGCTCACATGAGAACATCTGGGGCACTAGGAGGCTGACCCACTCACGTCAAGGCACCCGGCTTCTAACTGCAGGACTAGGATTTGACCCCAGGTATTTCTGACCCTCAAGCATGTTTCATGATGCCATGATTCCAAAGATGATGCCCAAGTTATTCAGAGATGCATCCCTTTGCTGAAACAGTCACTGCTAGTGCTTTTCTATGATACCAAAGTTCCACAGTGGATTTAGAGACAGTGGACAGCTCATAAATCGTGTTAAGCCATAGTCTATGTCAAAGGTGCAGGTATTAAATGCTGAGTCACTGCTATGCTTTGCAGAGATAATACTTTATCCTGCCTGTCCACATATTCTAGCCAGTCAGCTAGGCTTGGAGAAAGACAGCTCAAGTGGAGCTGGGCTCCAGAGCTGAAACGATAGAAATGGTTTCTCTGTCCCAAATTTCCTTGCCTACTCCCACAGCTCGGCAAGTCTCAGCGTCTGCCTGTTTTAATGATTCACACACAAGAGAACACAGCTAATGTCACTAGGCCAAATCTGGGTGAATGGAATGCTACCCTCCCCAGCTGTGTTGCATGAGGAATGTTCTTGCTAAATCAGCTTAGAGAACTTGCTGTGACACTCGCTTCTCCTACTTTCTGTCACAATCAATGAAGTCAGACCTCCTGTTGATACACCACTCAGTGTCAACTAGAGGAGGAAAGGCGAGCTCACACTAGCTATAATGTAAATTAGCGGGGTGAGTTCCGTAAGGAAGATGCGCAGAGCCTTCAACATCTGGGGTGGGCCATCAGAGGAGGACACAGAAGTGTTGGCACCCGAGCCCAGTTGTTACAGATGGTGTGACAGCCAGAGTCTTGGGGAAACGAGAGAGAGACTCTCCTAGGCTGAGAGAAATGTCTAAGAAGAAACTACCACCCAAGTTAATTGCAGAGTGTCTGTTTGTCTGAAGTACTTCTTTTATTCTTCCACAGCCAGAATCTCTAGCCCGTGTGTCCCCCTTTGAAGGAACCTTAGTCTCAACGAGGAAAACCAATCTTTAGGAGACTACTAAGGGGTTACAGAGTAATTTACATTTAAATAGGTAATTACTGAACAAAATCGAAACATAAATCTAAAGGAATGATTATAACGGTGGAATCTGAGACAACGTGACAAATGAGGGGCCCGTTTAGCATCTCTCAAATCTCATCACTTAAGGCAGCATTTCAGAGTGAGTGAGCTAGACCCCTAGCAGTATTATGAGACCCACAGGTGATATGCAGGTACAGCATTAACAAACAATGAACCACATGATGAGAAAATTAGTCCTTTATGAACCCTCTTTCAAATAGTCAAGGAGCAAATCTCAGTGTGTTGTTAATAGGTCTAATACCTCCCTAACACCAGCTAATCTCTACTTTTAACAGTAGGTTTCAGGAACAGAGCCTTGTTTGCTTACTTGTGGCAAGTAATTATTCATGGCAAAGGCATATTTAGGAGAAGGATATAAAGTTTCCAGGAAAAAAATATTAGGTAAAAAATATTAGGGTCTAGTTTAAAAAATATGTTAATGCTGGCATAGGTGACACATGCACACAGCAAAACTTTGAAAGTGGCACATAGATGATCAAACTTTGAGAAACTCTGTCTCACAGCCTGTCCATAAGGCAGCTTTACCTTTTGACTTTACTGACCTGGAAGTAAAATCGAAGAGTGAGAGTCAGCAGGGAAAGCCAGCTCTGAGCACTAAGGGCAACAGACCTAGAGGCAGGGTACGGAAATATGACCACCCTGACTTTCCCAGGAAAGCAATCCGTGACCTATGTCCAAGGTCTTTTCCTTTGCACAGCAGATCACAAATAATCAGAAAAGGTAACAAAGGTATGTATGCATCCATGCTGACGTGAAAACCGGCCTTCGGGTTTTTTACAGTCAATTCAGAAGCATATTATAGTTACAGGAATGAGGACTTTAAATCTCAATTTTCAAATGCAACACAGCATTTTGTTCTCTTTTCATGACCTATTTATGCTTCATTTGATGCTCAACACGACTGACATCCTTGTAGAACTGATAACACACAAAGCCATATAACTTTCCTTTTTAAGAGCAGAGTTATGTAAAATGTGCTTTAAAATGTGCAAAGAAATGCGAAATCACAATATTTTTCAAAGGGAAGAAATCTTGGCTGTCCTTTGTTTTGTCAGAAAGAAAGTTTATCACCCAATAAAGAAGAAATTATACTTACAGCTTTAAAATGGGCAAGACTCACATTGTCAAAACGCACATATTTTGTTGAAAATAGTCTCCCTTAGGCAGGAAAGACAAAATTGCTTTTAATGACAGAACTTTTTAGATTGTAGTTGGAAGGGAAGGGTGTTTATGAGAAATAAAGCTAATGAGTCACAGAGCAAAATAAAATGAATGGAGTAGTTCCTCCCTTGTCAGTACAAAACTTGATAAGAAACCAAGCTCTGCCAGCAGGAATCATTAAACATCCATTCTGCACTGATTCAGTGCCAGGTGACCTTCCTTAGAAGGTGCTTTTGAAATCTTCCAGGTCTAAACAACCACACCCTTAGAAATTAAGGAATGTGCCCCAGGGTTTGTGGGTGTTCAAACCTCACCATTTTTGATATTCCACCACCTTTAACAGCTCTTTTGGTTGAAATACACATTCAAAGTGTATGAAACTAAGCTCATTAATTACTACTTTCAACATGAATCCACAGCCTGCATTGGATATAGAAACACCCACTTGAAAAGTAAAAAAAAAAAAAAAATAGGTCAAACAGGTTATTTGGCATCCTGTATCAAGGAAATACAGCTGGTTAACTAAATGACATTTTTAAAAAAGGAACAAGCCTGCAATGTTGTCAAGCCAGTTTGTGTGTTGATAAGAGTACAGAATTTAATTACTTATGGGTGGTTGAGGAGAATCTGACTTCTAGCACACGTGGTGAAATTTTAAACCACATTCTGCCCCAGTCACCAATGAGTGCTCAGTAGGACTGACTATGTCACTTGCAGGGCCTAGTGCAAAATGAAGATGTGAGACCCCTTGTTCAAACATTACTAAGAACTGCAAGACGGCAGCAACATAACGTTATATCAAGCGTCAGGCCCTGTGTGAATGAATGCTCAGGTCGAACATCCATGGAGCCTGTTATACCTCTTTCCAGCCCCTAAGAAAGCTCTTTCCAAACCAGTGTCATAGAGATGCCCATCCTACGTTCAAATGAACGTCTTGGTCCAGATTATTTGGGACATTTGAGGATCTCTGCCCCAAACAATATTCCACTTAACAGATTCAAAGACTGATAAACTTCGGTATTTCCTCTCACTTTCTCTATTTACTTTATTTTTTTTTGCAAGGCTGAATAAAGATGTCTCAAAATATTTCAGTTTCCTGTTGCAGAGCTAAGCCAAGGAGCCGCTTGGTTGTGAACAACAGGCAGTTCAGTGTATTGTAAAGGAAGAAGTTCACAATCATCTGAAAGTTAAGGCCTGGAGCCCACCACTGTCTGGCTGACCTTGCCACAGTGGCGTCTTTCTTTTCTTGTTAATGTGCCTTTCAACATTCAAACAGGATGTCAGCTATGAATGAAAGTTTCTGCCCTTTTCCTGCTATAAACCCCAGAGCCATTTCCACGCCTCACAGGAATCCCTGTTACTTTCCAGCGATCGTCAGTACGTTGTGGCTTAACCTCAAAATGAAACAGACATATAGTACCTTAAAGGTAAACAAACACACAGACCAGTGAGAGCAGTCATCCCACAAATTCTGCCCTAAATTCTAGCATCTTTTCTCTTTTCTCCATTTGGAAGCTTTAGATGATCCTCTTTGAGTTTAACAACTCTTTCTGGCAATGAAATGTGAAGAGGTGATGATTTCCTCCAAATTGGGAGGACATTAACAATTAAGTGTTAATGCGAACACCGTTAACAGTAATGCAATTATAACTGTATTCCACAAAGGACAATAGGAAATAATTACTCTGATTCTCAAGTGATAGTTCTAGGAGAATGAGATTCTCAGTCTAAAATCCATTAGGAGGAGCTCTAAAACTCAGACGCACACCTACAGCTGGAGGAGCCTCTCCTCCCTTGAAAGGATGACCCCGTCGGTGCCAGCACAGGCACTCTATGGTCGTCTGCTTTTGCTCCTGAAAAATGGCTGCAGTGGGGGTCCTGGGACCACTAACTTGCTGTTCCTGGAGCTGCCATCCAGTCCTGAACAAGGCTTATCTGAATAGCCAGAGATGCCGTTTTAAGCCTCCAAGCTGGACCAGAAGCAAATGACACCCAATCATCATTGTATGGCTTCTAAGGATGATGAAGCATATCCCAGGAAATGACTAATCTCCGATTACCATATGCATGTCAGCATTGAGACTTGACCAGAGAGAGTGGTATAATAGCAGACCAACCATTAATGCCTGTCTCGGTCTTATTTGATTAAAATTGGAGAACTAAACAGAGAAGCTGATAGAATCAGTCAATTGCTAATGCTCTTTCCTAATGATGCATAGATGGAAGTTTAAAATGTGCTTCTAAATTCCATGACAACCCTCGATGTTAGCAGTCCTTCAGTAATCCATAAATCCTTCTCCCCTTTCATTCAAAGCTTAACAGTACTAATAATGAATAAAATGAACACGTTGAAATTTCATTTCTCTATTCCCTGCTCTCTGATAGACATGGCCACAAGAATGATTAAATGAAATCAGAAGAAAGCTGTCTCTTTTTTTTTGGGTCTCTTTTCTTCCACACAAGCTCATCTGTTATATTCTGAAGATTTCTTTCTCCGCGATCCTGCTCAGAGCTATCGTGATCTATTCTAACACCACAGGCTCACACAGGCCGTACTGTCACACACGTGGATTAGCATCACCACCTCCTAGCTGGTCTCCCTTATTCCTTTCCATTCTCTCTTCCCAATTCATCAGGCCGTCCCAGGTGAAGAACCCAGAAGACCCCCTATTCTGTAAGAGCAAGTCGAATCCGTCCTTCATCACGTCCTCCATGCTTTGGCACCACGGAACCTCTCTGACCTCAATTCCCAAGACTCCTCCGTCAACCTGGCCTTCTCATGTGCCCTGTGAGCTCCCACCTTAGGTCTCTGCTGATTCTCCCTTTGCCTCTAATTCCCTCAATTCCTCCCCGGACTTTTTTCAGTGGATGAGCTCCTCTATAAAGCTTTCACCACCTTCATAGCCCACAAAGAACTCTTCCCTTTCTGAAATCCAACAGGACTGAGAACATCATTACACAGGAAGTGTATATTTATAGAGATGATCTTTTCTAAATTGGGGCATGATCCCAATTGCATTTTATATTCTTTGGCATTGATAAGGACCATGTCACCATCTTCTCTTTATCCTTCATTCTGGGGTACATGGCCTACAAATTCATGCTAGTCAGGTGAGGACAGAAATATCAATCCTCCAACTGAATAATGCAGCTTGGTTGACTGATAATGAACTACTTCAGCTAACAGGTTAGTCCACTTGCAAATTAGGGAGAAGGCAGGGCCATGTTGCTTAGTGATGCCAGACCATGAATTGTGGCGATAAAAGCAAGTCCCCCTAACACCAAGGTCCTTTGCTGAGTTTATGATTAACTTCTCTACCCAAAACTTTATTCCCTTTCTTGCCCTGCCCCTAGTCCTCTCAGGATTGAGGGAAATCAAAGAAAAGGGGGCACTGAAACCAAGCAGGACCCTGCAGGTCCCTCCCAGGTGCAAGCCCCTCAGTGCCCCCTGCTTCTTGTTTGGCCTTCCCCGAATTCCAAAGAGCAGACTCAAGCAGTTAATGATTAGGACAATAGAACCACAGGACGCCTAGTTCCTCCTGAAGGGATATAAATAACAATCCAATGTATATCTTTGAGCTGTTCTGCAGGAACTAAGACCCCCACCCAGGTGGAGGATGGTGACTACATGCTGACCACAAACACACAGACCTCAGACTGGTTAGAACCAGAGGCTTGAGAATTAAGATTCCCAAAACATCACCATGTTACCTCACCACCAACCAATCAGGAAAATGTTCAGGAGCTGATCGCGCACGCACCCTGCCACCCTCACCCCTCATGCTGCCTTTAAAAATTCTTGCCTGAAAGCCATTGGGGAGTTTGGGTTTTTTTAAGCCCTGGCTGCCTGTTCTCATTGCTCGGTGCCCTGCAGTAAATGCTGTACTTTCCGTGAGCACAGCCCAGTGTCGTTGAGTAGCTTTGCTGCCAAGTAACAGTGATTCATGACAGTATGCCTTCTACCAAAAGATGCCTAAAGGAATGTATTTGGTTATCAGTCTGGGTGTAAATGGTAACCAAGGAAAACAGAATTTAAAAATCAAAAAATTCAGGGGCTTCCCTGGTGGCGCAGTGGTTGAGAGTCCGCCTGCCAATGCAGGGGACACGGGTTCATGCCCCGGTCCGGGGAAGATCCCACATGCTGCGGAGTGGCTGGGCCCATGAGCCATGGCCACTGAGCCTGTGTGTCCGGAGCCTGTGCTCCGCAACAGGAGAGGCCACAACAGTGAGAGGCCCGCGTACAGCAAAAAAAAAAAAAAAACCCACAAAAAAACCCCCCCAAAATTCAGTATTTCCCTTCACAGCTTGGCATTATATTTATAAGGAATAATAAAGTCATTAATATTACATGTAGAGTAGTTGTTATACATAGTTGAAGATTCCTCTATTATTTCTCTCAACATTTAGTAAGTGACGACTGTGTCAGAATATTTTAGAAATAACTGCTGTAAGATATCCTTGCAGAAAGTCAGAATAAATAGCCTTAAGTCTGAACTGATATACCAAATTCTGGAAATTGTAGAAAAAGCTATAGCTCTTCAGAGAAAACACATACACACATGCACAAAACCACTTACACAAAATATAACAAGTAACTGAATAATTTATTACTACAGAAAAAAACGACAGTGTAGATGTTGAGGGAATAAAAACAACTCCAATCTTTACAGTGCTTGAGGCTGGTTTCACCTACAGTAATTGGACATCTTGCAGATCTCTGAACTAGTCAAACCAGTCCTTCCAAACACTTGTTTTATCACTTATCGCACAACAGGGTCATTTAAGGGTCTATGCTTGCAATGAGTTGAGACCAGGTTTCTTTCAGCTATGACAAATACTGATGTTAGTAACACTAGTAATGATAAAAATTGTAACATTTTCTCAGACCCTAAAGAAGAACCCGAGACACATTTTGCCTTCCTCTGTTGCTCATTAGCAACCATCACTCCACGGCTTTCATATTAAAAGCATGGACACCTGAAGACTTTACTCCTTAATAAACGTTGCTCAAAGGACGTTAGCAAGAAGCATACATCAGGTGACAAGATAGTGCCACCCAGGGCAGGGGGACTGGTCAGACTGTGCAACAGGATCCCAGGGACCTGTCTCAATCAAGTTAATTAGAGACATCTGCAGCACAGAGATCAAGCCAGGCTAGCTCGGGCAGCTTATTTGCACCAAAAAGGTACAACTCATGTGGGAGGTAAGAGGACTAGAATGACAAACAGATAGCAATCAGTAATGTGAGCTGCTCTGTCATCCGAGCATACTCTCCGCTGAAATAAAGCTGGTAGGACCAAGGGATGCAAATGTCCAGTTGATCAAAAGGCTAAAGGATATTTGAATAAACCTTTGATATTCTTAGCTCTTGGCAGGAATCTCACCACTATAAATGGAGTCTACCCCCAGCACCTGCTTGAACTCTTCATTCACCTATGTATCACCTGCCTCCCGGGGATTGCTCCAACTCATTCCAGGGACCCTGCCCACTGTTTTTCTGCAAACAACTCTGCCCTCTTCCAAGATGTTGTTTCGGATGGAGATCTAGCTCAGAGATACGCTGTGTTTGAAGTTGTAGCCTTTGTATAGCTGACACTTTGAAACTTTGCCTCTGGAGCTTACACTCCACACAGCTCAACTCTTGGCTCAAGGAAGGAAGCCACATATCATTCCCAAACGCTGCATTCCAGGCCTGGTGTTTAGCAGTCTGGCTCTACTGAAGTTTGCAGAGTTTCAGTCTTTAAAGTATTTATTTTATTCAACTCTTTGTTCTTATTATTCTTAAATTCCCCAAACTGATAGCAGCCAGCTTCTCAAGGATTCCACTGGATTTCACTGACTGTGCTTTGCATACATACACTGAGAAGAACTAGATGTTTTCACCAATGACAAACAAGCTGATTTCTCTAGGTTATTACTGGGGATGATGTCTCGTGTTAATGTTAACTACAGCTCACTGGAGAGGCTGATAGAACTGTGCCCCAAGTCAAGAACTGTGGCTATGATAGACCCAATTCTCAAAGCTCAATGAATCTGAAAATACAATTAGCTTAGCCATGTGTAATCTGATGTGGGATGGATACCATACCACGACATATTCTTCCAGCCCCAGAACATGTTTCGATTCAGTGTTCTAATTTATTAATAATTATATTTTCATTTGACTTTAACATCCACATGCACCACCATCATGATTTAGAAATAAATCCCCATAAAAGCCAGACTGTAAACTGGTAGCCTAGGAAACAATTTCCGCTCCATATGTGTAAGTTTTGGCCAATCCAGTGTTTCAGACTAATCTGAACCAATCTTTAGGAATCCAGAGATTTCACATAAAGTACAGACTTCGCCCTTCTAGTGAAAAATTGGAAGATCTGGCATCATTGGGTCCATATTCTTTCACAGAAATATTCTGCTAGAATGGGAGAGCAGCCATCCCTTTCAGTAGGGTCCTTACCAAGTTTGTACATCAGGCCTGATTTTCTCACTGAGGTATCTGTCTGGCTGCAGTAGCCATGAAAGTTTGCACTTCCTGCTAAAGAACCTCTGTCTTTGTCACTTCTCTGAATCTGCCATGTAATCAATAATATTTTACAGATTGTCTTCTACTTTAAGAAATATTCATCAGCACAAAACAGCCCAGCCAGAATAGAGTTTTCAAGGATTTCAGACAGTCTGAATTCCAATTTTGAATGTAAAAATTTCCCAGAGGATCAGAAACCCCTGCTGAGTTTTCCTCCAAGCATAACTAATACAATACTGGGAGGTGTTATCATGCAACCATGCATCTCTGAGATGGCAATGAGGAATGGCTCAATTGCAATCCTCTACCTAAAGCGTCCTGGGATGGCTTTAACATGCTGGAGAGCGTACCTCTAGGTCAACAACTTTGTTAGGAGATGCCAGGCCTGATGGTGTCAGATACTGACTCATGTAGGGAATACCATTTCGATCTTGTTATACCTGTTTGGGAATGAAAATTACTGATACCAGGCCACCACGTTTCAGCCAAGAGCCACTCATTCTAAAGACAGAGGGAAAACCATCAACTGTTCCAGAATGATGCTGGCTGACTTGCCAGTGGGAGGGAGCAAAGAGAAGCCATGAAGATCAAAGACAACGTAGACGGCATGTGTGACTATTCAAGGCCATTCTAAGTGAAAGGACAAACTGTGGTAACTCATAACTGTCCAGGCTCCAACCATTCAAAAGCTATTACATTTCCACCCAAACCACTGTCTATTAGAAGAATGCTGCCCCACTGTTAAGACAGTGATCCTGCAATCTGTGGTTACTTCCTGCTTCTACACTATGACTGCACCTTATTAAATAAACTTCCGGGCTAAGATGTTTACTTGACTGGGAAATGACTACTAATGAGCTGTTAAAGGACATATCCTCGAGTTACTACCAGTGGCGTTTGTTAACGCGTCCCCTGTTGAACAAAGTTGTCACAATGGCATAGTGAATAAACAATCTTTTTTTTTTCTCCCTGTAAGTTATACAGTATGAAATGTTAATAATTAATTTGCCTTTGTGAATGAACACACACTATCTTTCCAAACAGGTACTGGTGCAACCTCACCCCACTCTTATGAGATGGCTCATCATTTCACACACTTCACACCTTCCCAGCTATCAGTATCACTGACCTCAAGTAGCTGAGTGTGAAACGGCAGATGGTTTGTGGTGCTCAGTGATGCCCTATGAAAATTCAGCAGAGCTAACTACAAGAGTTTTCATGAAGGATGGTGATTTGTGCAAACTTCCCAAGGAACTCAAGAAAACAAAATACTACTCCCGTCTACGTCAAAGGATTCAGTGAGGCTCCTGGGAGAAAAATGTCAAGAGATTTTAAGGCCTTCAGTAGTACAATATTGCCAAAGTGCTCCAGAAGTTATTTTAACCTGCTGCATTGCTAAAAGGGGAGCAGAGCCTGAAAAGCCAGTGTAATTTTGAGGGGTGCTCAAGGATTCTGTCAACAGCACTGTAACCTTGCACAGGGCTCACACATTAGAAGATAGACTGTTCTAGGCTATCCCCAACCTTGGTACATATTCCTCATGAGAACATCCCATATTTGTACCACCCCGAAGTGAGAAAGTGGATTGTTCTACCTAAGATGACATTACTTCAGTGTCTCAAAATACCCAGGCTGAATTGCTTCTGGAGCAATGGGATGCTGTTAATTAATATCAACACTTCCCAGATCCTTTTCAAATGTCTAATGTCGAAATATTTTACAGGAGTGAATTTCAAACTGTGCTCATGTTTTTCACAGCATGGCACCTGTCTGAAATGCTATAGTTTGAAAATCAATAAAACATGAGATGGAAGATACCAGGGTGGCTTGAGAGTTTTTAAGGAACTACACTCTTGAGAGCAAAACAGAGTACATAATACTTAGAATGGAAATATGTAAACCTTTACAAGTTTACATTTTCATGACTCCCTCATGAAGCAGGGATCCGGTTCTGTTTTACTGATAAACAGAGCCATCAACTGACTTGTCTGGAGTCTCAAAACAGACCCTTCTATTCCCGCTGTTTCTCCCCTCTGATTTAATTAACTATAAAATAAATGAAAATGACCAGTGCAATGAGAATATCTGAGTATAATTTGGGGAGGAATACTTCATTACCTTTCCACCAACTCCAATTCCTAGAATTTTATGTGTCAAGATTTTTTGAGTTTAACTCCTTAAAGAAATACTTTATTCTTAGTCCATTTAGCTGCCTTTAAAATGTGTACTTTCATACACACACACACAGAGTAACATTCAAACCATGTTGTTGTCATATACAACAAAGCATATTCGTTTCATGTTTATTATAATATCCTGACTCCTTCATGAAATAATTTGATGGGGTTCACAAATAAGAATCAGACCTAATGAAACCATTTAGATCTTAGCTTAAAAACAACAACAACAGGGGGCTTTCCCTGGTGGCGCAGTGGTTGAGAGTCCGCCTGCCGACGCAGGGGACACGGGTTCGTGTCCTGGTCCGGGAAGATCCCACATGCCGTGGAGCGGCTGGGCCCGTGAGCCATGGCCGCTGAGCCTGCGCGTCCAGAGCCTGTGCTCCGCAACGGGAGAGGCCACAATAGTGAGATGCCCGCGTATCGCAAAAAAAAAAAAAAAAAGTCAAATATTAAGAGAATGGGAAGTCGATTTTAATGAAAAATAACTTCGTCATACACCTGCTGATTGAGTATATATTTAGTAAGCATGTACTGCTATGTGCAAGTGCTGCTAATGAGCATGAGGCAGTGAACAGGAGATGCTGTGTGGCAAGCAAACACAAAACTTAGCTGAGCTATCTGGTGCCCAAAACAAAAAAGGAAACAATGTATCACACAGTTTCAAAGGGGGAAGTTACTGGCTTATCAAGAGAGGGAAAGATTTTCTTCGTAAGCATCTGAGGAGATATTTAATGGATAGGTCAGTGTATGTAAAGCAGATACTAAACAGAATAGTAAGAGAACTAAAATAGTTATCTGTACACTGTACCTATCTTAGGGCTCTCTGTTTCTCCTAAAACAGGTTAAATAATTTGTAATCTTTTGAACTAAGATATCAATAGAGTAACAGGTGGGGAAACCCTTACCTTTCTTGCCTGTTTACAGACGCAAATCTATACCTAAAATTGCATATGCTACTTATGAAAAAGCAGAAAAGACATGTTGGAAAAGGACTTTCTTTATGTGAAGTATTACTATTCTAGAAAAAATTTTCTATATTGTATTTGCAATTGTAAAAGAATCTCTGGCAATTACATTCCTTTGTTTTTCAGATGTCTTTTGGTGATACACGTTCCAAATCCTTTTTATTTCTCTATATGATGCTATTTTCTTTTGGGTGGACCTGATAGTAATAACCAAGCCACCAGGTGAAAGGTTCTCAAGGTTTTCTATTGGGTTCTCTTGACTAATTTCCAGCTGTACTGTTTCCTTTTTACAGGGTGGTTCTTATGTGACTAATCTAGGCCACAATATATGTTTTTTTTTTTTTAAGTTAGGTAAGAGTAAATGTCTCCAGACCTTTCATTTTTACAGTGCTTTATTTGCTAAATTATGCAAATCAATACCCCCTAAATCAAATATATACCTGCCCTAAAGAGAGTTCCCCTTAGTTTTGAAACTCACTTTAACAAGCTATCAATCAGAGGATGATATTTAGAGGTAGCATAACTGATTGGCAGCAGTGGGATTTCTGGCCATTTTTAGGGATAACCACTGCAATATAGGAGGATCAGGTTTTCAAGCCCTAGGAAGGAAAAAGCCTCAAAAAAAAACACCCCTAATAGATATATAATGCCATGACAGAAATACTACTTATTATGTCATACCTAATAATCCACCTGTGCCTTATCACACAGATGTTTACACCCTGTTGCCAAAGAAAGTGTCTCCCTTCTCCTCCTCATTCACCAATTAATACGCACCTCAGGCACAGTGGCCAGACATCTATGTAGAAAGAAGAGACAGGCAGGGGATCCACGAGCAGAGAGACCTAGGCAAGTAATACTCTCAGCATTATCCAGGAATATTTAGTTGCTTGCTCAAATGCATCATTAACAAAGGGCCTACTTCCCAAAGGTTTGCACTGTGTAATTAGCAGCAACAAACACTGCCCCTGCTCAGGTCAACCTATGGGATTAGTTACAAAGGTTTTGTAAATTTCAGAAGCGATCTACACAGATGTCTAAGAAAAAACACACAAACACACAGAACAGAATAATGGATGCAGCCACAGCCATTAAGTAGTTTAGGATTTGTGAGACTCAGACAACCAATACATTTTATGGGGGAAGTCATAAAAGTCAGACAGGAAAAAATATATAGCTTGAAAGTTGCAAACTTCTAGAAAGCATGTAAAAAATGCTGAAAAGTGGCAGGGGCAAAGGAATAAACATACCACCTGGAGCTCATCAGTCTCGATAAATAAGACAGGGTCACCTGAGTTTACTTCTGGAATGAACAGACATCGCTTTAATTAATTTAATTATTTTTGCGAAGGGATTGAATTCTTTTCATACTCTCATTTACTGTTGGCATTAGATTTGCTCATATGTCATTAGAACATTTTCTAAAATGAAACCTTCATTTTATTTATGGAAGTTGTTATACTTCTCTCAGGCTGCTCCAAAAACATACAATTAATCAATGCTAACCTTTCGATCAGGAAGGTATACTATACTAAAAGAGAGGCAAATACATTTTGACAATTTGTATCAATTTAAAGGCCTCAAATTAACTCATCACATTGTACACTTTAAATATCTTACAATTTTATTTGTCAATTATACCTCACTAAAGCTGGAAAAAAAGGTCTCGAATTAAAAAAGTAATTTTAGGTCTTCCCTGGTTGCGCAGTGGTTAAGAATCTGCCTGCCAATGCAGGGGACATGGGTTCAATCCCTGGTCCGGGAAGATCCCACATGCCGCGGAGTGGCTAAGCCCGTGCGCCACAGCTACTGAGCCTGTGCTCTAGAGTCCGCGAGCCACAACTACTGAAGCCCCTGTGCTCTAGAGCCCACACGCTGCAACTACTGAGCCCACATGCTGCGACTACTGAAGCCCGTGCACCTAGAGCCCGTGCTCCACAACAAGAGAAGCAACCGCAATGAGAAGCCCACGCGCCGCAATGAAGAGTAGCCCCCGCTCGCTGTAACTAGAGAAAGCCTGCGTGCAGCAACAAAGACCCAACGCAGCCAAAAGATAAAATTAAAAAGTAATTTTAATTTAGATTAAAAAAATAATGTTAATGATGCGATCCGGAATAACGTGAATAAAAGTTAAGGCTGATCCCGTGTGAACAATGAATTACTCTAGCTTTTAGAGATTTATTCCTGTTTAGTAAATAGCACTGCTTATTTTTTATGATGGTTATTAGTATTTAAACAGGTTGGCAACTTTCAGTTCAGAAGTCAAAACTATTGTCTTGGTTGCCAACAAAAATAATTAATAAAACACCTCTAACCCCAGGGTAAATATGTAAGCAAGTGCATGGTAATGTATAATAAAAATAGCACTTCCTTCTACATCTGGGGCTAATTAAAATCTGATTGGAGTAATAATTGAGCAGTGCCCAGGCTACCCTTGATTTTTCTTGTCAAGTTTCAATTGACACAAATGCACTGACCTCAATAAATGAAAACATATTTTTTTAAAAAGCATAATTATAGCTATCCTCTTTCAGGACAAAAAAGTGATTTACTGGTGCCGCAGGGTTTTAAGGTTACAGGTGACACAAGTCTTCTGGGGAGTCACTCATGGCCACTGCTGTTGACGAATTAGAAAGCACCAGGGAAGTCCATGAGACTTTTCTTCCCAGTTTCCTCCACCAAACACACAACCCCCTCCCTATACAAATCCCAGTTAAAATAAAAGAATAATATTACCTAACCATGTATTGAGTGTGTGCCAAGTACTCTAAGAGTTTAAAGGTACCATCTCAAATCTTCAGCATCCTAATGAAGTAGGATCATGATTAGCCCCATCTTACAGATAAGAAAACTGAGTCGCAGAGCTCCTGACTCCAGAGCCCTCATTTTAATTTGCTATACTAACTGAAAGCAAAAAAAAAAAAAAAAAAACTTACCAGTATATTTTGAAAAACAAGTAAAGGAAATAGGGTTTCCCAAGTACAATACTTACACTCCGAAAATACTCTTCTATAAAAAAAAAAAAGGTAAAATACTTAAATTCAGTTGGAATAGTACTGATTTAATTCTTACAATGTGATGTCTATCTAAAACCTACCAGTGCCTGCTTATATCAGTTTTTTAAAAACTCATTAGAAAACTCAGAATAATACATATTTCTATGTCCAAAGTGCCCTACAGGTATGCTTCATACACACAGGCCCTAGTTGAAATTGGAAAAGCCAACATATTACTACTTTTGATATGATTGCTTAATGAAATATATACTAACGCTCAAAGTGAAGACTATTTTTCCATAAATCAACATATTGCCGGCACTGTCTGCATTTGTATCCAGTCAATATTCACTCTTTTAATTTAAACTTAAATTCAACCACATTCTCTGTGAACCTACTTCTTGCCCTATGAAAGGACACGAAGATATATCAGAGATGCTCTCTGCTCCTAAGGAGTTTAGTGTCAGAGACCAAGAAACGCCAACTATCCAATAACAACTACAACATATGGCAGAGTATAATAAAGGCTAGAATTCAATTTTTTTTTTTAATGTAACGCACCAGGCTACATATAAAGCACCGTCCTAGGTACCAGATGGATATCAAGACCAATGTCACAGACTCTGCCCTCAGAAGCTTTCTCTTGGAAGGGGGATGTGTTCAATAGTTATGCGAACATCTGGCTCCCTTTGGTAAGTGCATGAAAAGCAAACAACCTTAAAGGAGGGCTTCTCAGGGGCCTTCTCCGAAGAAGCCACAATTTAAGCAGAACCAAGTTGCTGAGACACTGGGAGGCCGGGCTTGAGCGGGAGGTCATAGAAATAGTGGAGAGTGAAGTGAGACATAAACAAGTGCCAGATTGAAAGGAGCTTTGGATGTTATTAATCATGAATCGTCTTGACTTCATTACGACAAGAAGTGATCTTATGTTTTTCGATGTATTGAGATCTGTGACTGGGGAAAGTCATTCTGACAGCAGAGTGGGGGATGAACGGACCGCAGGGAAGGCAGTTACAAGCCTCTTATAAGTTGTCGGCGAAAGACTAGCGGATGGCTTGCACGAGGGCCTGGTAAGGGGAATGAAGGTGACTGGAAGGACTGAGAGACGGTGGGGAAGCCGACCTCCCAGGATGGAGGACTGCTCAGCAGTGAGCAGAAAGGAGAACTTGATAATGACCGAAATCTGAACCAGGGAAGGAGGAGGGCTAGCCCAAAATGGCGAACAAATAAGGAGAAGTAGGTTTGGCAGTCAAGAGAAATAGGTACGGTACTGACTTCCTGGGTTTGAGGAGCTGACAGGGGGACATCCTAGGGAGAATCATGTACGGAATTCATTCAGCATATATTTATTGGGCTCCTACCACATGGCAGGCACTGTTCTAGAATTTGGGGATACAACAGCGAACAAGACAGACATCAGAGACGTGCAACAGGCAATAGGGAATGAGCGTCTCCTGCAGAAGCAAAAGCCAGAAATAAGGACTGGACGGTGAGGAAACTCCACGGTTCTCCTGGATTCAGGAGAGTTTCAGAAAGGAGGCTGGGCCACAGCAGTGAACGCTGGAGTTGGTGGGAGTGAAAGCCTGGCTCCATGAGAATTGAGGTCAAGGGGACCTGATAACAAGGAGGTCATCAGGTGCTGCTGAGACAGCCTCCTCCCAGGGTTGGGCCAGGAGCCAGGGAGGAAGTGCACCTTTAAGAAGTTTGATGGTAAAATAAAAAGAAAGAGGATGGTATTCTCATGCACAGTTTTACACCTAGTTCTCTAAGAATACAGAGAAAGTAGGGATTTGTTCTGACTAGGAGACCTGGGAAAGCCTATGGTAGGAAGCAAGGATGTTCCCTGTTTTTGCACAATATACACAGGAAGAGAAGCAGAAAAGAGAGGATGGAGAGTCAGAGTGACAACAGAGTTCATCTACTGTCCTAGTAACATATCTCTGAGTTAAAGTTCTGAAAAAGAAAATGTGTTACCTAAAAAAAAAACCTTGCTATTCTACTTTAAATTAAGTAAATATAGTTATCTGTTGTTTAGGGAATAAAAACTTAGCCTTGGCTGGTCCTTCACCTAGAAAATATTTGATTTTAGAACAAAAAAGTAAATTTCTCATTTGAGAAAGAAAGTTGAGGACGGCAGGCCCCCGGCCCAGCCCTCATGCTGGGTCCCCCCTCGTCTGCTCTCAGGAAAGACCCAGCTCCTGAGAAGCAAGGATGCACCCGCTGGATCGGGCCTTGCTGCGCCGCGAGCTGCCAGAGTGCTCTGAGCAGCGGCAGGAATTCCTCTGGGCCTTGTCATGACATCATTTGTGCAATGTAGCCTGTGATGGCAGAAAACGAAGCTGGTATTTATACAGGGTATTAGAGGGGGACCCTCCCGCGCCAGGCTTAAGATGACAAAATGTCAGCCTCAGTCATCTGACAGGCTTTGGTCTCCTTCTGTAACCTCTTTCTTTTTGCCTGCTCTTTTTTTTTAATATACATATGACACTAACAGAAAAATAAATTGAAAAGAGCACTGAGGCAGAGTGTATTTCATGCACTGGTGCCAATGTTTCACATCTCATGAACCGCGGGAAAACAATTCGTAGAACTAATTAGTTTACAGTGTTTAAGCAGCTTGTTCCTCGTCTTTAATCTTCTTTATGCAATACTGTGAACAAAGCCATGTTATCTTCTGATTTTTTTATACAGTTTAACAAATATAATCTCCCTTTTCTTTCTACAGATTACTTCATTTAGACATCAAACTATGTTGTTGTTTCCCCCAGGGAGAAGGGGTATAAATAAATTGACATCTATCTGCAGAGGTCTCAATGGTCTACCAGATCCACCAGGCCCTAATCCTCTTTGTTGGCATGGAATCCACCTGGCTTAATTATATTTACAGTTTCCAACTATACCTCATGGCATGCAGGTTTCCTCTGAAACTTTGCACATCTTCCTGCATCCTAGCTATAAGTCACATCTAGGCTGCTGTCTCTTTCTTAGATTCTGATGATGACAAGACCATCTTGCCTTGCCTGAAACTTAGCATCAGGTCCTTAAAGAATAGAGCCCTGATAAATCTACCCTCAGGTAGTATTATGGCCCACCAAAAAGAACATGATTTAAGGGCCCTCATGACCTAGAGCCATGTGAATGGAAATAGATCATGCGTGCACAAATGAAGTGAAGGAAAAAAAGCAAGGAAGAACCGAAAACAAGCTGGGAAAGATTCAGCTGTAAAATACGGCTCATCAAGTATGACTTTTAAGAGAAACGGCGTCTTTTTGTGCCTTCCTATTCTAGATCGCTATTTAATTGCTAGGCTGTTACAGCTATGATATATGAGTCCAAAACCAGGCACCTGAAATCCAAGAACTGGTGAAGGCTAGTGTTGAAATAATCATTCATCTGGTAGGTGATGTCGCACACACATAACTACTAAGGCTTTGAAGCAATGTTATTCCCTGAGAGAAACTCCTTCCAAGTGGCAGAAAACCTCCTTCAGACTTATTTATACATTTGAATCCACATTATTAAAGACATTTTATAGTCTCAGTAAAACACGGTACTTGGTGCAAATTTTCTTTTTGCCTGCTTGAGAACTGTTTACCATCCCATGGTACCAATCTTCCTTAAAGTTCACTCTGTCCTTAATTGTCAAGCAGATTCATGGTAACTCCTAATTAGTGCAAAGCAGGTAACACAGCTGCGACTCTGCAACCGCTGAACACCTCTAGCATCTCTATCAAGCTGAGCTCAGGAGCTCTCTCTGCTCCCCTGCCAAGGTTAATGGTTTCAAGTCTTCTGAGAATTATGAAGTAGGTGCCCAGAGTGAGAGGGGACGCCTGGATCTCCAAACGGCTGCTTCTACCACTAACAGAGTCAGCATATGAAGTTGCCAGCTTCCAGCAACCGTAACAGGGGAGAAGTTTCTTTCTCACTGCACAGCCTCCAAATCACATCGAGGCTCTGATTCAGAGCTAATATAGAAGATGTAAATGGATCCAACGCAACAGACGTTATGCATGTAGACCACTGGAATCAGAGAGACTAATCAGAAAGCTGGGGTGGCACCAGACGGTCTCCTGAGGAATCTTCTGAGTTTAAGATACACGAGTCGGTGATACGAACTACGTTAGATTTTACTCTAAGAACATCAGCACTGACTACTAGGAAACCCAGCTCTTCCACTTTCCTGCTCTAAGACCTCGGGCACATTAATTAAATAAGACGGATGGTGGAGGATTACAGAGCGTACATCGAAAGCCCAGGGCAGCTAGGCAGGGCATAAGGAATTTGAGGAGTCGTTACTGTTTTGACAGTTATGATTATTTTGCATTTGCATCACAATCTGGGGCAGCGGAGTTTGCAAGCAACTGCAGTGAGGTGTATATGGAGAAGGAAATCTATCTTAAAAATAATGTGCCAAGGAGAACCAAGAAATAAAGAACATGGAAGATGGGGGAGAGAGAGAGAGAAAAAAAAGGAATTTCAACAGAAATAGAATGATATGCAAAAGGAAACAAAGAGGAAAGGCAGGAAATACACATCTAAGAGGAGGGTTTGAATTCCTAATCCTGTTTTTTTTTCCCTTGAACTTCTATTCAAATCCTTTTTCTGCATCTCAACTCCATCTGCACTATATGGCCCAGTTTTAGCCCAGTTCCCAATTGCAGCAGTCCCGAGGTAGAAACGAGGAGAGAAAAATTTCCCTCTTAGCTATGAAGAATGAAAATCGTTCAAATACAATGTAAAAAAGAAAGCAAGACTCCACAAACACTTCATAGTAGCGAATTCTCAGGCAGAAGTGGAAGCTCCAAAGTGACTCCCTGAGGTGTGTAGTATAATGTAAGTGTTTCAAGTTTGCCGGATGACAGATAAACAGCTAGCCCTGTTACTACTGAATGAATCTCTCTTTTTTTCAGGGCAGACAGTGTTTGTGGTAGAATTGGTCCTTAAGAAAGAGTTAATTGATCTGTTAGCTTTTTGTGTTGGGCCAGAAATAATTATAGCCGTACCTACTTCCTACGGATTATATTCAAAAGCTACAGATACTCACTTACTCTGTTTTTTATTCTACAGGGAACTAAGCGGAACTGGGGTTTGCTTCACTGATTCTCACTTATTTTAAAAGTCAGGCTTAGGAGGGAAGAAAAAGTCAAAGAGATTGGCCAAGAAAGGATGAAATGTGCAGTCTGGGTAAGCAAACACTGTTTCAGATAAAGTGCTCCGTGGGTCTCGACCTCACCTTCTACAGTGTATGAATTCATTTTGCAATGATCCTTTCTTTTTTTTTTTTTAAATCAAGATCTTTGTGTGCTTATTTTCAACAGGGGATGGCAACTGATCTGTTTTCTATAACCTCACCAACTGGATGCTGAAAAGAGGATGGCATATTTAGATGCCCGTAAACGTTCAGATTCACCTTTAAAATGTGCCACGGCAATGTCACATTCAGGGTAAATGTGCAAGTTTTGCTAGGCCAGGACCGGGAATGAGCGTCTCACAGGCAAAGTGGCATTAAAGGCTTTACAGTAAAACAGTCAACCTCTACTGATTCATTTTACAAATTCCAATCATCTGATGGACGTGAAATCCCCAACAAAAAAGAAAAACAAATCAGATGATTCCTGACTGTGTGTAAAAGAGCATCTAGGACTGGACAGAAAAAAAAAAAAACCCCAAACCTGACAAATTCAGTCCAAAGTGTTTTCATAGGAGCCCACTTAGCTTACTGGCTTGTCCTGCAGTGTCAGGACCTGTGAGGGACTATAAAAGTGAGAAGATGCAGAAAACACAAATCCACCCCTGAGAGCTTACCGGCTTCAGGCAGTAAGAGGAACAAGGCACAAGAAGCAACACGATGATAATTCTAAGGAAATGTGTAACTAAACAGTAAAGAGTGGATCAGGCAATATACAGAAATCCGGAGGAAACAGAAGAAAAAAATGACAGTAGATTATGGAGTGATAGGGGTTTCTAGGGTTCAGGCATATCTACTTTCTCCTCCTTTGGAGCACAGAGGGTATCTTACCCCCTCCCACCACCTTAGAGTTGTGAGCAGAAGGAAGTCGCTCGTGCGAGTCGCTCGTGGGCTGAAGTAATAAGACCCTTCGTGTTCTCTTATGTGGAAGCTTGTGTTGAAATGACAAAGCCACAACACTGAAGCAGCCTCACTGAGGCTATACTGAGTCACTGACTGGAGGATAGTTACCTGCAATAAGAAATAAAGTTTGTTATGTCCCTGAGGTCCTGGGGCTATTTGTTACTGCAGCACAACGTATCCTGTCATAAAAAGTATATGTATACCAAGGCAGAGAAGATCAAGAGGATGCAACTCTGGGGCTTCCCCGGTGGCGCAGTGGTTGAGAGTCCACCTGCCGATGCAGGGGACACGGGTTCGTGCCCCGGTCCGGGAGGATCCTGCGTGCCGCGGAGCGGCTGGGCCCGTGAGCCATGGCCACTGAGCCTGCGCGTCCGGAGCCTGTGCTCCGCAACGGGAGAGGCCACAACAGTGAGAGGCCCGCGTACCGCAAAAGAGAAAAAAAAAAAAAAAAAGAGGATGCAACTCTGAAAATGATTTTAGGACCTCCTCATTGCCTTTCCCCCTTGGGTTGGGAATATTCCAACCCTCTGGCCTGTCTGCTTCCAGCATCTCTCCCTCAAACCGTCCACACCGCCGCCAGAGCATTCTAAGACCCACATCTGTTTCCATCTGTTTGAAGCTCCAGGTGGATTTTCCTCACACAGAAGCTAAAGAACAAATTCCCTGGCACAGGAGTCAAGGCCCGTGATCATCTGGCTCCCGGGTTTTGCCAGTGTTCTCTTTGCCCCCTCGGGTCCATGCTATATTCCTGCCACCAGCATCCTGATCAAGCCACACTCTGCTCTGCATCCATGAGTTGCTTCACTCAGCTTCTGTCTGTGATGCTCTCCCCTCCCTCTTCTCCTTGGTGAGCACCCCATCAACTGCTGGCAAGATTCCCTTCCTCTGTGAGGCCTCGATCTCCCGTGTCCTCCCTCAGCACTTCATGTGTCCTGTTCTAACACAACACGCTGCTCCTTAAGAACTCTGTTTTCTTGTCTTTCTCTTCCCACTAGACGGTAAGTTGCTCAAGGCAGGGACTGATTCATTTTTGTTTCCCCCAGAGTCCCTAGCACAGTATCTGATAAGCTGTGGTATTTGCAGAAATAGTGAATGAGCAAAGGAAGGAAGGAAGGAAGGAATATGTGGATGGATGTATTCAGGGCTGTATTAGGCAGAGGACAGAAACTGCACAGAGAACTATAGTAAAACATAAATGGAAGCAGCTAGGATGGCATCAAATTATGAAGACTGGAAATTTTTCACTTGATCCAAAAGGTGACAGGGAGTCATTATAACTTCTTGAGCAGGGAGATGATGAAAATTTTGTTCAGCCTCATAGCACCTTGTACCTTGAATGACACCTATGTTTCTACCACTCTTATTTGCCCTTCGACTGTAAAAGCTCCCTGAAAACAGGAGCTGTGTCTTAGTCATATTTGTATCCCCTATAGTGACAAGCACAGTGTTTGTATAACAGGTGCCAACAAATATCTGCTGAATTTAATTCTAGAAAAATTACTCCCTATGCTTTGAGGCTGGAGAGACAAGCCAGCCGGCTATTGTATTGGATACAGCATTAGATGCGAAATGGACTTGGTGGGGATTGGGTGGCGTGATGCCTATGGAAGTATGGAAGTAGAAATCCAAGAGAGTCTAATATAGTCCAATCGCCAGGTTTCAGGGTCTCTAACGTAAATGAATGTTTTGAGCCTGGGGTCTAACAAAAATGGTGGTATATTTAAAATACAAATCTTGGGAGGAAGATTTGTTTTTCCCATGGGGTAGATGAGTTCTATGCTGACGATGTGGTTTCTAGAGTGGCAATGGGACAAACAAAAGAAAATATACTATAGCTACAAGCAGCTCCAAATACTAATTGTCATATGCAAATTTGATCCCCCATCTTGGGATGTGGTTAAATTTTGATTGATTCACTGATTCATTCATTTGTTCATTCTTTCATTTAATATTTATAAATTATTCACATTGTGTAAGGCAATGTTCTTTCCAAAGTTTACTCAAAAGTCTACTTGGATTTATTGTCTGTTTCACTTTGCCCTTTCTCAGTTACTCCCCAAAGGCAACGATGACGAGTGAGGTAAAGGAATGATGTGCCTGTTTCTTCTATCATGTTTGGTTCCCAAATCTCTCTGGTTACTCACTATCAGGCAGGGTTTGCAAGGGCCTCTTCCTGTCGAAACATTGTTTTGAAAGCTATAGCTGTCAACGTGTAGTCCTACAGGCATCTAATTATTTTATGAATTCCAAGTCAAAAGATCTTCTTGAGCTCTCTCTCTCTCTCTCTCTCTCTCTCTCTCACACACACACACACACAATGATCTAGTTAAATTATACCCTTAAAAGAAATATTAAGAGTGAAAACAGAATCTCTCTCTTAAGAGATCATCTAATACTCAAACTTGTGGAACTCGTTCTTGAAATATTCCAAAATAGAAAATGTATCTGAAACAGAATTCAAGGCATACATGTTATCAATAACTTAAGCATTCTCATTGTTACTAACACATTCAATATGTCATTTAATCTATAGCAAACACATGTATTGAACTAAACAAAATCTAAACCAAAGTTCAGATTTAAATTTGCCTTGGGTTAATTTTAAAAGAACATTGAAAATAAATAAATAAAAGAATACCTGAGAAAGCATTACTCCAGTGTAAACTAAGAAGGTACCTAGAACTTATTTCATTGGACCCTGAAGCTTCTGAATATTTGTTGGTTGATCTGACTCACACCTACAACCGACAAGGTCTAACATCAATATTTCATTCCTACAACTGAACATAAGCAGTTTTTCAAATCATTTATTTGTTACAAATGGGGAAAAAGCACACGCCCATGGCGAGGACCATGCCTTCCCAGTACATTCATTTTTAACCCACCCCACTCATACTTTGAATTAAACAATTATTCTTTCTCTATGAATTGCTTTACACTTGCCAAAAAAGAATCAGCAAGTCATTAATTTCAGAGGAAGTCGAGCATTTCTTGCTCCCTCACCCTACAGCAATGAGGTGCCAGGGGGGCTGCAATGTTCACAAGAAGCTCAGTATGAACCCCAGTCACACAAACTCCGACGTGATCGTGACATTATCTTAACCATTCCCTTAGTGATATGGTACCTTTCAGAGATGCTACTCATTATACATTTGGAAACAGGATGAGATGTCATTAACCCTTTTACTCAATCATCTTTTTTTTTTTTTTTTTTTTTTTTTGCGGTACACGGGCCTCTCACTGTTGTGGCCTCTCCCGTTGCGGAGCACAGGCTCCAGATGCGCAGGCTCAGTGGCCATGGCTCACGGGCCCAGCCGCTCCAAGGCATGTGGGATCTTCCCGAACCGGGGCACGAACTCGTGTCCCCTGCATGGGCAGGCGGACTCTCAACCAGTGCGCCACCAGGGAAGCCCCTACTCAATCATCTTTAAAACCCACCTCCAAGAGAGCAAACTGGGCTTCATGCCTGGTTAAAGGCTTAAGAACACATTTTACATTTATTCTCATTCAAGCCACATTTTGACATAATTTATGAATTAGGGAGCACAAGTGTTATCAGAATTCAGTTATAAAATGTTCAGGGCCCCTTGGCTTTGTCACCATCGGGGACAGGACACATGCTGGGTTTTCCATGGCCCAGCCAAACTGCTTCCAGGTAGTTTAGACGACAAGGCTCTTCCTCTGGGCATATTAAAAATTACGAGATGAGATGTGCTCCAAGCAGTGCACTCTTAATTCTAACATTTTCTGTGGCAATACAAAAGGCTTCCACTATGTGCCCCTCCCCCCGCTTCGGGACTGTAATAAGGGAAGTCTGCAATTTTTATGGTTTTCTTTGTGTACCCACAAAACCTATGAATAAAGGTTTGCCACTTGAGGGGGGGAACTGGATAGTTGAGAGCAGAAGTGGAAAGGAGACATTTTTCACCGTGTAACCCTTTCATAGCTTTTCAATTCTGTACCGCGTACACGTGTTCCACACTCGAAATTAAAAAACAACTTAATTTTAGAAGAGTAAATAAAAGCAAAAAGAAAAAAAACCCCAAATTTCCTAATCTATGTTTAAAGGAAATCATCCATTCTTATAAAGTTACCAAAACTTAAAAAGACTTAGTAAAAAGCAAACCAGTATTCACAACCGAGTTTATGAAAATGCTTCAAAGACTCTATACCTAAAACACTGCACTTAGGCAGACACTATTAAGAATCATATGTCATCCTTTTATTATGATTACTATTCAGCCAGAAAGATCATTACCTATTTCAGTATTATAAAAGAGATTTTTTAAAGTAGATAATATGTTTTTAAAGCAAAGCATGCTAATTTTTTCTTCTAACATATTATTGAAAAATATTTAGCATTTCAAGCAAATATGTATTATTTTCTTTATTTATTGTGAGCATCTGATTCTCTTCAATATGACCCACATTCATTCATTCTCACACACTGGGATCCCATTAGAGAAAGAAGCCACCTGTTTATGGTCCTCATAGAAGAAAATTAGGCTGCGGATAAGTCAGGTCCCTCAATCTCACCCAAGAAGAAAATTAGCCTTAAGGCCTATTCTTGTGTTTGATTTTCAATGGAGAGCCAAAAAGTGCTAAAAAAATAATGAAGTCGAGATTTGAAGCCACCAGTTAGGGAAAAGTAAGTATATCCTATTTGTTGCTAATACCCCTCTGCAATAATTATTTTTATTTGTTCATTTTCTGGAGCAGACACAATAGTTTTGTCTTTACCTTTTAAAACCAAACACTTTTTAGTAAACAGGAGATAAAAGACCAATAAAACCTTTGTTCTTGCTCCCTTTAGCTGCCCCCCTAAGGCCTGTTTTATCTCCAGAGTTGTTATCTGAAGTGAATTACTGATAAGAAAAATTAAAGGACTCAGAAGCTGAATGTGTAAGGTAATTTGCAGACTGTTTCCCACACCTTGTTTCTGTTCAGCTGGGTCCCACCAAGAGTCATCACATTCCCACCAGCCAGCCCCGCAGGCATCGAAAGCAAGTTGCCTAAGTAGAATGGTTCCCAGGCCCAAATTCCTTTTCCAAGAAGAAAAACCAGGTAAATAACAAGACTCTGAAAAATCAGTCGTACATTTACACTGTTCTTATTTGTATTTGCAAATTACTAAGTGGCAGGAGAATATTAACTTGTACTTTTAAAGGACCTTCATGTACCAAGAGATTAACTTTAATACCTACCTGCACGTACTTTATGATGAGCTATCAGTTCTTTTTTGTGACTCCCTTGGTCATAACTGGTATACTCTGCCTTCCGCATAATATCAGTAGTGAGTACTCATTGAACGTAGGCACAGTCCTAAGCACTTTACAGGTATTAACTCATTTACTATTCAGCTCATACGATTATCATCCTCACCTCACAGACAAGGAAAACGGAGGCACAGACACTTATCATTTTTATGATTCACTGACTCGGCACGCATCCATGAATTCCTGATCTCTTACTATTATCCATTCTTAGTAAATAATCTCTAGAACGTGCAAAGTCTTGTGTCAGATACCTGAGAGGAATATGAGGAGGGGTGACAACACACTCAAGTAGTTTGGAACTTCTTGGCCCTCCTCTCCCTCAAAAAAGCAAAAGAAAAGAAAACACATTAAGAAGAACATTTCCAAACATCCCTGGAAGCCAGGCTCTTCTAATACCCACAGTCTTCGGTATAAAATGGCTCCTGACTGGTGTTGCTGACTGGTTGCCGGGGCCAGGGTAGGCGGAAGTGAATTCTAGGACAGGCTGTCAGGGCACAGGTGGTCCCTGTAGTCAAAGGCAAGGGGAGAGCCTTGGCCACGTCCAGTACTGGCCTGAGATGAGTCCAAGAAGTCGCCCTTCTGACTGCCTGTCCACGTTTTTTATCTCTCCTTCCGCCAACTTCCACACAATCGCCCCAATGTTCACTTTAAAAACAAAACAATAGTATTCCCCTCCGCAGCTCTTTGCCACAGACAAGATGAGGGGCTCTGGTTCCTATCAAGTTTCTGAGGTAACGTCTTAGGGAGTTACTCCATTTTTAGGCTGCTTGCAACTCAACAGAGAATGATCATTTGGCTCAAAGAGGGGATGTGAAGAGTCCTTATGACAACTAGCTCCCACATGGGGTTCCTCCCACATTCCTTCTGCCCTCATGAAAACAGATCTGTGGCAGAAGAAACAAACATGGCTTTCCTGGGGAACTGCTGCCAACTCCTGCTCAAGACCACAGCCGATATACAGTGTGTTTGGGGCTTGCTAAACAATCAAGTGTACATACTTCAAGAATAACTGCAACTTCCTTAAGTGCCTGACCGATTCCTAGGGAGGAATACGCTGGGAAAGAAATCTGGGTCAGCAAACCTATGACAAAAACCAGATGGGGGTAGGGCTTTCGGCGTCTCCTTCTCACCCTGGGCCATAATCTCTCCTGCTGAAATAAAATGGTTTGGGGATAGTATCAAGTAGACACTTGGCGTGGTTGGCTCCTAGGAGCAAGTCATTCTTGGCTTTGTGCTAAACTCTGGGAAACGATTGATGTCCCCTGGGCCCCTCTGCATGGCTCACTGCCTGCTTTCCTCCTCACCAGCTCTCCCACTGGCTCCAAGGAGAGATCTGTGGCTTTATGACCAGCTCCCCGAGGCTGCTTCCACTTAGTAAACCAGTTTGGACCCAGAAGTTGGTTAGTAAGTCGCCTCGGGTGAGAGTGGTATATGGGCTTCCACATATCAAGAGCAAAGTGTTAGCCGGACAGCGTTTCTGTCTGTGGTGGTAGGCACACTTCTATCAGAGAACCGTTTATGTTCATGAGGGCAAATAAATCAACACACCTATACCTCCTAATTCATTTGCAGCAACAAGGCACATTCTGCTGAAAACAGAAAAGGCAGGAGAGGGTAAGAGGCAGAGGCTGGGCAGGGGGGAGGTATTTTATAATGTTACAACGCTGGTACAGAATTCCTTTTGCGAACCATGTCTGGAAGGTAAAAGGAGCCTCACATATCACTGGAGAAAATTACAGTCATGAAAAGACAGGTTGCCTGAACATAAAGTCTGCCAAAGTTCTCTGAACAGGTAGAAAATCTGAAATGTGGTGGGATCTGGTTAAACGGGAACCTTTGCCTCAGTGAGGCCCTAAAGGCGGCCTAGGCGTGTATCTGGTGTCTGCGTCTCACAGGCTACCTGGGGAGCATCTGATCTTAGAATCCTCTTCAATCAGACTCAGTTTATCTGAAACTATAGACCACTGAGTAGGGCCCACTCTATAATTTGCAGGGCATGGTACGAAATGAAGGGCCCCTTGTTCAAAAGGCAGGAAAAAATGTGCTATTAAGTGCACTAAAATATAGAGCTTTTTCCTTTCTTCCATGGTCTCTCTCAATTTCTCATGATGTTTTTTATTTACTATTTAATGTTATTCTAAACAAGGAAAACTAAAGTATTTAATTATCAGCATGCATTTTACCATTCATCTTTATATGGTTCGATGACAGTTTTAAATGCAAAAGGAATGGCTTTTAACTTGTATGTGGAATCACCAAACAACACAACTTGCATATTGTAGTTCATACATGCATATGTATTTTGTCCTTACTAGGACAGTGGAAACACTTCATGTGGCTAACTCAACTGAAACTAACTCAACTTTAAAATCTTACTTCCTTTTTTTTTTTTTTTTTTTTTGCAGTACGCGGGCCTCTCACTGTTGTGGCCTCTCCCGTTGCGGAGCACAGGCTCCGGACGAACAGGCTCAGTGGCCATGGCTCACGGGCCCAGCCGCCCCGCGGCATGTAGGATCCTCCCGGACCGGGGCACGAACCCGTGTCCCCTGCATCGGCAGGCGGACTCTCAACCACTGCGCCACCAAGGAAGCCCTAAAATCTTACTTCTTGATACATGCATATTCTACCAACATTCTATGGAAATGGGCAGCTGCCATAGAATGCTGACCTTGTACTCGCTTGGAGTCCCTGAACTCCCACTCGTCGCAGTCTGTGCTCATGGGACGTTGTGAACACTATTTGCAAACTGTGCCCCAACAGGCGAACACATATTTTATATACCACTTCCTCTGATGCACAGGCTCCACTTACAAAATGCTGGTTCAAAGATAAGACTAAGACTTGTGAGATGGTGACAGCAGAGCCTTAAACAGAGCATGGGGCCCTTCTGTGAGGGACCCCTGGCCATTGTTGTGAGAGGGACCATTCCTGATCACCGACGGGGTCGGGGCTCTCCAAGGATGGAGGTGTGATGGCAACGGAACACACTGTGGTAAGGCTGCAGGGGACTGACTGCCTATGGTGATTACCCCGTAAATTATCTGTTCACACAGTTTCCCTGGGGTGTGTGGTTGGGCGTATAATTATATGGGGCTGTCCTCCTTAAGGAGGCTCTGAATGTGGCCTAGCTGCTAGCCCAGGAAACAACCGAGATAATTATTTATAGCAGCCAAAGGAATGTATAATTTCTCTTACTGTGAGCTCTTCTTTGCCACTGGAAACAAACACATACTTTTCTCTCCTCTTGGTTTTCAACGTGCCATAACCAAACAGCAAGCTCACAGATTTTGGTTAGTCATTCTAAATCAACAAGGACCCACAAAATATGCAGGAAGGTGTCAAAATAACAGAAGGCAAAGAAAGTTAAGGAATAAAAGAAATCCGGAGAAAGTAAAACCTGCCCTCGATACTGTACCTAAATCCTCCACAATGGACAATAAGAAAGCTACACCTGACGTGGGCATTGTCCTGGGCACACTTCCCTCCCTCCTGCGCTCCGAATAGCAGCGGGTTTCAACCAATTTGAATTAGGGAGCCAAACTGCATCTGCAGCCAACAGCTGGAATTCAGCAACTGTTGTTAATCCACCTTAATTGCTTATTATTCTATCAGTTCTCATTTGTGCTTTTGTTATTCAAAGTGATTTTCCCTACACACACAACCAAGCATGGTTTTTGCAAGCTGTGGCCAAAGAATTCCTGTGTTTCAATCGTAGGGCTGTTACTGTTTTGTTTTGAAACGAAAACACATTGACACTGGATTTAAAAAAACAATAAAGTTAGCAGCGATGCCCACAGATGGACTAACATTGGCCTGTGTGTACACAGAGATGCGGATATGAGCCACCTCCAAATGAGAACAAGGCTTCTTTTGGTGCCTTAATTAGAGTGGCAGTTAGCGTGGTTGCTGTTTTCCCTAAACAATTCTTCTCCTCCTTGCTTTAAGGAGGGATTTTCACTCCAACACTTTTATTGCCCTGGTGAATAAATGAGATCCCAGGATTCCAGGGAGAAAAAAAATAACCAATATAAATGCATCAGGTGCAAATTACCAAGGTAAATAGGCCCATGGAGACTGTAGAGCTGGCAACAGCAACTGGAATATCTGAGGGGGGCCAGCAGGAGAACGCCCACGGGTCACGGCCCCAGTTCTGCAGTGCACTGGGCAAGTTCAGCCCAGATGATCCATCCTGCAGCCTGCAGGAAGGAATCCACAACACAAGGCAGTTGTGACTTGGCATTGACAATATTCTTACTAAAGCTTCAGTTGTATCTTTTCTCTGACTCTTTAATTCTCCCAAATGCCACTCCTTGGTAGCATCTCTCAAAGCAGATTCCCCCAACCAGGGAGACCACCACAATATAACCACCTCCATCTATAAATTGATCCCCAGTAATCATCTGTTTTGTGAGATTTTGCTTATCATCTACAGTAAGTCAAAACCAATGCAAATTTATCATTAGTAAGTATGATCCAAAAGGCATGAAGACTGATCTTTCATCTCTTCTGTACAAGGTATGTGTGTGTATATGTATATATATGTGTGTGTGTGTGTGTGTGTGTGTATATATATATATATATATATATTACAAATATCCCCTAAGGAATGCATTTGTGGCTCTGCATAATCTTCTCACCATAACACTTGACTGCAAGGTCCTTCTTATTCTCTAATGATTTTACCAGCATAAGCCTAGTCCCCTGTAAACTTGGTACAAAGCAGAGACCTATCACATACTTGTCTCTTCCACACTGCCTCACTCTTTACTGAACTGAATTCAATTTTCTCTAGATGAGGAGAGACAGGGTTCTGTATTAGCCTGGACTTATGTCCACCTCGCACTGTCCTCACAAGGTGTGGCTGTCTTACCTCTTACCTTCTTCTGGGTCTATCCTGAAGGCATAGTTGTTAGTCTTATTTATTTCCCTATTTGTGTCACTGAATCAAGTCCCTTAAAAATTAGTCGGCTCTCTCCACAACAAGAGAAGCCACCGCAATGAGAAGCCCACACACCGCGACGAAGAGTAGCCCCGCTCGCCACAACTAGAGAAAGCCCGCACGCAGCAACGAAGACCCAATGCAGCCAAAAATAAATAAATTAAATAAATAAATTTATTTAAAAAAAAAAAAAAACTAGCCTGCTCTGCCAGGACTAGAACATGAGACACTGCAGGCGACTGAACATATGTGCAAACATGAGCTATATTATGACAAAGGTCTTTAAGGGATATTTGTCTTGCCCTTAAATCACCCTGACTCTGTTTCTTTTCAGCAAGAGCTGAAAAAAAATGTTTTTTAAAAAGTGTTTCCTGGGAATGTTTCAGCGAGAACCATTCATCCTGGAGCCTACAGGAAGAAACCTGTGAACCAACGGGGAGAATTTACATTCAAATAGCTTTTGTTTCGAACTCTTACCATTTATTCATATCTGGTATGGTCTTGGCTTTATGCCTCCTGTTTTAAGGTACTTACCGGGCTAGGTAAGGAAGTACTGTATCCATGATATAAACGAACATGAGGATGATTTCTACAAGGCTTCTTGGGCATATCCTTCAAGTGTCATTTCCTAAAGACCACAGACCCTTGTTAAAACCATTTATTCGTATGGGTTAAGCCTCGTTCACAGAAAGTGAATCAACTATATGATTTTTAAGTATCGTTTTCAAATAGTCCTTTGCTCATTCAGGATATTTCTTACTGTCTTCATACTATCAACTATATAACCAGCAAACTATAGCCTTTATCTGTAAATTAAGCCTCTTATTCAATTTGTAGAAAAATTGTTATGTGGTTTGGTGATGATCTGCAGGAGTTTTAAATACATTATACCCTGTTATATTAGAGATGACATGTAACTGCAAATATTACAGCTTATTAAATCAGCCTCACATTCATCAGTTCAGTAGCAATGAATCAAATTGCCCTGATTAGCAAAGAAATTCCCAGAAACTATTTTTGCTCATTCAAGATTGGTGATTTTAATCCTTTAAAAAATATTATAGTTCACACTTTATTTTAGCAGTCACTCACTATTTGTTTAAAAAATTTTTAACTGTAATCACATTTTAATACAGTCATTATTAACTAAAATTTTAGATATATACTATACACTACATTTCTGCTCTGGTACCTTAACCCTCACTTCGCTGAACCTGTGATGATTTTCGTAACGAAAATTAAAGAATGCTGAGTTTGTATGTGAAAGATAGGGGTGGAGGAAACCACCCCACTTTAATTCATGGCATTAAAATTAAAAAAAGAGAACACGTCATCAAAATGATAGGTGACAACTAGGTGGAAAAAAAGTAGCAGATCTAGGATCCTGTGAGATTTTTTTTTTTTAATCAAATTTAAACTCTTTCTTGCCTTAAAGACAAGACCTGCAGCTGATACAATTCTACACTCCCCCCCATCCCAACGCTTAGAAGCTGAATTCAAGGAGGAATCCCCTATGTGATGGGTTTCTAAGATGACCCTGGGCACTTCCTACACAAGTCAGTTAATTACGCCAACCTGCAGCTGTTAGTGCCAAGACGTTGTTCCCTTTCCCCCAACACAGGGCGGTAACCAATCCTCTCACTTCACTGATCTAATTTCGGTTTTCAAGCGCCCTGGCAATCCACTGCGCCTCCTTCCCTCACCTCCCACCTCTGATTCTTTCAGAAAACGAGATGAAGCTAATTTATGTTCATTTTCTCCATTTCCCCTCATGCCTCGTGTTTAGACCAGTCTCATCTTAGCCATGAGCTAACGATACCATCATCATTTAGAAAGAACCCTCACCATAGTGCTGTCAGCATCAAAACTGTTCCTCAACATTCTAAATTTATCTAGCACATCTTCCCCATCTGATGCAAATGAGCTAGCAATAATTTTAGTGGAGTAGGCAGCGCTTTAAAGAATTGTGAGCCTGGTCCTGAGGAGGTTTACACAGTACATTACAGAGCACAGCTGTATCCTGTTGTTTTGTCTGTGGGGCTTTTGACAGCACATGACTATAGCTGCTGAAAAGCATGTACACGGGGTTGATATATACACACATACATACATACTCGGGACGTGTGGAGCAGAATGTGGCCGTGCTTTAAGTGTATCAAACTATGACTTCTAAATTCCTTTCCGTCAAATGCCAGTAGAAGCACTTGATAAATGGTCCCTAGGAGAGCACTTCTCATTGCCTCAGGATGGAATGGCTTGCAGGCATAAGACACTCCATCAATATAGAGAGCTGGCAGATTGAAAGGCAGGACTATCCCTGATACGGTGCATCTGCTTACTAACAGCAGCAGCGTTCCAATCCTCTTCCCATTCATCTCCTACAAAAACCACTCCTCTGAGAGGCACGCCAGTCAACAGATGGTCTCTGGCTAAGGTGTAATCAGGAGCAGCTTGCTAAATTTACCCAAAACAAATAGAATTATAGGTTTTTGCCGGGAGTCTGAAATTGAATTGAGAACTTGGGTGATAGATAATGGAAACTAAACTAGAGGAGCTCAAAACGCATCACAGCACGTTGGGAGAGGGCCGGCATGGGATGAAGTCTCTGCTCTGAACTTCTCTATTTACTACCAGGTCATCTATTTCCAATAATCCCATCTACCATGCAGGACGGTGTGCCCTCACTATCAAAGCTTCCAGAATCGGTACAATCATCACCAGCTAATGAAGACATCTGCCTTGATCAGATGCGCAGTGAACAGAATACTACCTGGTATTTTGACTATGTTTTGCCCAGTTACAACGCCTTACTTTTAGGATGACTGTAAAGTGTCAACAGTTTTCACCATTCTTGCATTTAGGAGGTAAGGGCTAAATTGAGGGCTCTGAATAATCTTGATTTTCTGAGCACTGGTGTTCTTGAGTCTATCCCCAGAATTCCTCACTGTTTTGAATCATGCATTGCTTAGAATAATGGCAACAGAAAGTCTTAGAAATTGCCTGAAAAAAAAAAGGCAGCATAAAATTAGAGTAAATCATTTAACCTCTGCCTGGGTTTCACTACCTACATAGTAAGAACTGTGCCACCCATGCAAATCACTGTATGAGGATGCTGTAAAAGTAAATGAGGCAAAATATGTAAAGACACTGAAGTTCCAAAGAGATAAGGTCTTAAAAGGTAAGGCCATTTTTAACCCAAACTATCAGCAGTCACCTTAAGTTATCCTCATAATCATTAATAATATTTATCACCAGTGAAACTTGTTTACCCACTTAAAAAACTTAAAATCTCAGGGACAGCATGCATGAAACTACCTTTAAATGAATAATTAGAAAATTCTCCTCTTTCTTCATGATAAAAATACCACACTATGGAAAATTTTATTTTCATGTATCAGTCAGGCTAACATTTTCAAACATCAGTTATATGAGAAGCGTCTGAAGAGTTTTCTGGTTTCTTTAGGTATTTTTGTTGTAACGAACCCTCTGCCATACAGGAAAGGAATCCCAAAAGAAAAGTGTTTCTTGTGGCAGAATGAAGGTATTTGGGGAGAGAGTATTTTTTACTTTATTTTTTAAATTTTATTTATTTATTTATTTGGGTTTTTTTTGACTGCGTTGAGGAGACAGTTTATTTTTTAAAATAAATTTATTTATTTATTTATTTGGGTTTTTTTGACTGCGTTGGGTCTTCGTTGCTGAACGCGGCCTTTCTATTTGCGGCGAGCGGGGGCTACTCTTTGTTACAAAGCGGTGCGCGGGCTTCTCATTGCGGTAGCTTCTCTTGTTGCAGAGCACGGCCTCTAGGCACACGGGCTTCAGGAGTTGTGGCACGCTGGCTCAGCAGTTGTGATTCGCAGGCTCTAGAGCACAGGCTCAGTAGTTATGGCGCACGGGCTTAGCTGCTCTGCGGCATGTGGGATCTTCCCAGACCAGGGCTCGAACCCGTGTCCCCTGCACTGGCAGGCAGATTTCCCAACCACTGCGCCACCAGGGAAGTACAAAGAGTATTTTTTAAATTATCTAAATAAGAGCTTCATTCTTCAGGCTTGCATTACAGGCTGATAACAGTTAAAGTATCTTTTAACATAATTGTTTTAAAAGGTGGCCAATTTGAAATGAAACTAAGTTTTTTGTTAAATGTATGCCATTAATGAATTTGACAAAATGTGTTCCTACTCTCAAGGAGGACATTTGACATTTTTTTTTTTTTTAAATAAATTTATTTATTTATTTTTGGCTGCTTTGGGTCTTTGTTGCTGTGCATGGGCTTTCTCTAGTTGCGGCGGGCAGGGTCTACTCTTCGCTGCAGTGCACGGTTTTCTCATTGCGGTGGCTTCTCTTGTTGCGGAGCATGGGCTCTAGGTGCATGGGCTTCAGTAGTTGTGGCTCATGGGCTCTAGAGCACAGGCTCAGTAGTTGTGGCGCATGGGCTTAGCTGCTCCACGGCATGTGGGATCTTCCCAGACCAGGGCTCGGACCCGTGTCCCCTGCATTGGCAGGCGGATTCTTAACCACTGCACCACCAGGGAAGTCCCAAGGAGGACACATTTTTAGTTATATGTTATTAAAAAGAACTAGACGTTAGACCTACCTTGCTAAAATACATACCCTCTCTATAGGTAACTTTATAGTTACCTGTCCTTCTCTTATCTTATATAGAAATAGAAGATGAAATACAGAAAACAACCATACTTGAATAAAATAAAGTAAAACAAATGAATTACAGAAGTACACACAATTTGTATGCTTATAGGAATCAACATTTTGAGCAGCAGAATAATCTAATAAAAAGAGCACAGATACAGATACCTGATTACTACATAAACCTGGGCAAATCATTTTAACTGCTCTGTGATTCAGTTTACCCATCTGTAAAATCAGTAGAACAGGCTCCCTACCTATCCCCCCAAGGTGTTTGGTGAGAGACCAGGAAAAAGTGTTGATGAAGCCTATTTAGACATCAAGCCTAAAAGGTCTGGCACACATTTGTGGAAATACAATTATAATGATTTTCATTACTATATTAGTAGACTCTGAATTTTAATTGCTAGGAATAATTCTTGCTATTTTATTTTTAAATGCTTCAAAAATATAGCTATAACAGAAAAATCTAACATAATTATTAGTAAAATTATGGCTCTATAATATCGTATTTATTATTCCATTATTGCTTCAATAAGCTATTATATGTATTTTAAAAGTAGCTTGTGTTTTGTGTATTCTTAATTCAGTTTGTTCTGAAGAACGACTCTGACATTAATAATAAAAGGCCAAGTCCTGCAAAAAGAAAGTGCCCAATAAGGACTTGGCAATAATCTCAGTCTAAGGCAAAAATGCTATGAATTTTAACATGAGGGACCTGTTACATACTAAGTAAATATTCCTAGTTGATAATTTGTGAAGCAGTAGACATTGTATATCTATGAGAAAAAATACTGCTCATTATATGAAAGGCAATTTTAAATAATATCAAATGATTTAACTTACAATGACTCAGGAGAGCTTCAGGGCATGTTATTAATTTCATTAGAGAAGAAACTGTATCCTGCACATAAGATGTGAAACTATGAAGGACACTGTGTACTGACTCTCCGTGCAACAAATCTGCAAACACTGCCTATGGCATGCTGTATGAGAAATCTAGGCAGCTAGAAATCACAACAGACAAGAAGTTTCAGGTCATTGATCTTAGAACTGGAAAATTTCCCCTAGTGAGCCAAAATGAACCCAGTGCGTAGCATCAACACACACCCACTCCCTCCCACCCCCTCAAGTAGCCTATCACTGAGAGATATCATTAGAAAATGCAGCCTTCTGTAATAGATAAGGTATGAATACATAACTAATTCATTGGTGGCAACGTTCAATCATTCAGTAAATATTCATAGAACACCATCTATATGCATGGCACCTTGAGAATCAATAGTAAGAGATATGAAATAACTAATAATTTTAAGCATTTTCTATTCTAAATCCTTTATTTAACTCATGTAACCCCCCTTCCTTTCTCTCTTCCTCTCTTTCCCTACCTTTTCCCACATCATCATTCCCATATTCCATTTGAGAAAACTGAAGTACAAAATGACTAAATAACTTTCCCAAATTGATAGAGCCAATAAGAGACAGAGGCAAGACTTGAACCCAGGCCTTCTGACCCCAGTCTGCACACCCAATCACTAGGCCATACTGCTGTAAAGGAGAACCACGAAGGAGGCACAGGGAACACCCCCAGCTCTACGGCATTCGGGCTTAATAGCGCCGTTCCCACTGCCTGCAATGATTCGCTGGCCCCTTGAACCCTCCCCAGATCTCCCTCAGGAACAGCTGTCCACTCCCTCCTCTGGTCTATCAAGGTGCCTTGTACATATTCCAATGTTTGCACTTATCAGATCTATAATTGTAACTACTTGCCTGAATATTTGACCGTTTTATGTTTGGGGCCTGGCCTACAATGCAGCATCCAATTGGTGCAGTAATTAAAAGATTAACCTGTCCTTAGAACATGGCAGCTTAGTAGGAGAAACAGCCCCAAATCTACCGGTATACATGTCTGTGCTTGTTAAAGGCAGCATGTGATAATGATAAATAAGAATAAGGGTTACGGCAGCACAGGTTGCCAAATTATGGATTGGGGTGAAGATGGGGCTTGAAACTGACTCCGTCTAGCCTTAAAGAATGGGAATGAGTCCGATAATTGGAGGAGAAGAGAGGTAGTCTGGGGGGCAGAGGAGCAGGGGCAATGGTGTAGAGAAGGGATTGCCTGAGGCATGTCGAGGTGGGTCAGGCAGACCCATCTGCAAACAGACATGGCATATTCAAGGGGGATTCAGTGCGAGGAAAAGTGAGGAAGGCAGCTGACGGCCAGAATGTGTATCCAGTCCCTTTAGTGCCAAGCTGAGAAGCCTCAAGTATATTCTTTGGGGCACTGAAGAGTTTTGAGCTTGAGAGTAACATGACCAGAAGAGCAAGATAGGAAAAACAGTTTGTGTGCAGGAAAGACAAAAGTGAATGTTGAAAAATATGAAAAATCTACTCAGAATTTATTTAGTAAGAAAAAAGGCAGCTGCTACATTCATCACTTGCTGAAATATCCCAACTTTCTCCACCAAGCAAGTTACTATAACCAGTAGTTTCTTTTCTTTTTTTGGGCTTTTTTTTAAAATTTTTATTGGGGTATAGTTGATTTACAATGTTGTGTTAGTAAGCATTAGCTTTTAATGTAAGTAAAAATTCATTTAACACTCATTGCTGCCTTTTTATCCTATGTACAAAGGATACAAAAATGATACCATTACTTTTAGGGATAAGAATCTCAATTTTTGAAAAGGAACAGAATATGGAATAAAGAAGAAATTCGTAAAAATGTTCACAGATTTGTTTGCAAAGGTCAGCAAAGGAAAACAACTATTCTTCTATAATATAAACTGTCAAAAGAAAAAAAATACATTTGTTCAACAACAAATTATACAACCAGAGAATAGGAAAGGACGTTAGAAGAAATTTAATCCCCCAGCATTTTACAGATGATTAAATTAAGAGGACCAGAGAAGTTAAGCAATCAGCCCCAGGTCACACAGAAGGTTGCTAGTATTTTATGGAATACAAATCTAGTCTCCAAACTCTGCTTTGCCTCTGCCATCTTTTACAGATATAAACGTTAAGTACACTATAAAAATAATTTCTAGTACATTTTGACACAAAACAAATTTTAACTCTTTAATAATATCTACATGAACTTTAAAAGATTAAAACAATAGGGCTAATGAAAATGGAACATTCATTCAGCAGCCTATATAAGAAAGAACCTAGGCAGATAATGTGGGGATGGCGGAAGGTTCAGATATAAATAAGGAAAGATGCCAAGCCCTACTCCCTAGACATTCACAGTCTCTGAGATCTGTTGTAAGTATAAAATACACACCAGATTTTGAAGACAGTACAAAAAAATGTAAAACACCTTATTAATATTTTATATTGATTAGGTGGTAAAATAATATTTTGGATACACTGGTTTAAACATAAAAATAATTTTACCTTCCTTTTTTTGTACTTGAAACTTAAAGTCACATATGCGGTTCACATTATATTTCCACTGGACAATGTTGCTCTAGAGAAACAGCAAGATTAGCCAGCTGTGGGCTCTGGCCTGCCCATGAAGGCCAGGAAAGAAGACAAGCTGTAATCTAACCATTATAGAGATAAGGATCTTAGGAGAAAAAAGAGACTAGTCTTCAAGGCATTATGTTATCTCACAGGAAAAAATTTGGGGAGTTACGCACAGGAAAGGAATCTCTCCCATCATCTTTGGAACTTCACAATATAATGCCTTTGGGCAAATCAGATCACCTCCCTCCTCCCACTGAACTAAACGTGCAGTTTATCTTTCTGTTCGTTCTCTGTGGAACCATGAGCCAAGTGAAGTGCACATGGATGACTTCTTAGAACCGAAAGCATGCCTGTCCTTATGTTAGAAAAGCAACCACCTTTAGTGACCACAGTTACAATGGGAACATCCTAGGTCCTCATTCACAAGGTCACCAGATTACAGAAGCAGCTCTCTGGATAATTAAGTACAATACTACACACACACACACACACACACACACACACACACACACACACACACACACACACACACACACACACACACACACACACACACACACACACACACACACACACACACACACACACACACACACACACACACACACACACGAGGTATCATCACAGAGTTGTTAGGTATTATTTAAAAAGAGACACAGGCCCCAAATCGAATTACTTATGCTAAGCCCACACCACCAAACCAAGACTTAATACCTAACCTAATCACAGTTTCAACCTCCCCCAGGAATGTAACCTTAACCAGTCAGTCTGGAATTTCCTAGTCAGCACTAGTGAGGTAATCTACCTAATAGACCCCTTTTGTCCCCTAAGGGAAGGTAGGGAACCTTGCCTAAAACAATCCACTCTTTCCTCATCCCTCCCCAGTTTCTCCCTATAAAAGTCTTCCATTTCGTACAGCGCCTCGGAGCTCCTTTCTATTTCCTAGGTGGGATGCCGCCCAATTTATAAACCATTGAATAAAGCCAATTAGGTCTTTAAATTTACTCAGCTGAATTTTTTTTTTAACACTTTAAACAGACACTATTTCCATTCATGTCTTCTGCTGCATAGTTTCTTCAACTTCATAATATGCTTTTTAAATATAAATGTGGGATTCACCTAAATTATGCCAACCTTAAATACAAGAACTGTAGACAAACTTTCAGAATGGCTTTATGTTATCAAACTGGCAAGAGCTGAAATATCAAGATCAATTTTGCCATTTTCTAATCATCTCTGGTCACTGAGATACAGCAATAACAATTAAGTAGTTTCTCCTCGAAACTAAAGGTGAATAAATCAATCTAGAACCAACATTATTTGCAACAGAAAATAGGATACAAAAAGCTAGTAATACAAGTATGTACAACACTGAATAAATCCAGTTTTCATGTTGAAAAAAGTTTTAGAAGTTAATTTCATTTAAAGGTGTTTCAATATTTAATTTCAATAATTTAACTTGTTTTCTCACATTCGAGTGTCATTAAGGAGTTAGGCCTATCCACTACTTAAAACATTTCATTTAATCATTCACACATTTATTTTTTGCAGTATTTGTTTACTGTATGCCATCTTATTCTGATATTTATACTTTCTAAATTAAATGGATATTTCAGGTATTGTAGTCTAAATTATCTAGAAGAAGCTTCAAGTTTTTAAACTGTATTTGGACAAAGCACTATCTTCTAAATTTACTTATAGAATGGCTTTGCTCTGGAGTTGATCACAATTTGTGTCACGTGATAACGTTGACTTGCATTGACATCTTAGCCTTTATTGCAATTTTGCCTAAAATTTTCTTATATTCCTTTGAAACATTAGACTAGACGTCTTTAGATAGCCCTTTCAGACTCTTTGATACAACTACTACTTCTTTTCATCTAAAAGAATCAACACAAAAGAATAAGTGTCAACTTTTCTACATTCATTAAAAACACAATCATAGGGCTTCCCTGGTGGTGCAGTGGTTGAGAGTTCGCCTGCCGATGCAGGGGACATGGGTTCGTGCCCCAGTCTGGGAAGATCCCACATGCCGCGGAGCGGCTGGGCCCGTGAGCCATGGCCACTGAGCCTGTGCGTCCGGAGCCTGTGCTCCGCAACGGGAGAGGCCGCAGCAGTGAGAGGCCCGCGTACCAAAAAAAAAAAAAAAACACAATCATATATGTCAGAATGGTTTTCGAATGATTTTAAAATATGTTTGAGGAACAGTGGAATGTATCTTCACAAGGGCAGAAATTGTTGCATGTTATATTCATTGCTATACCCCTAGAACCCAGAAGAGTTCTCGACACATAGTAGATGCTCAGTAAATATTTGTGTATTGAATGACATATAATAAGTGCTCAAAATATAAATGGCTAATGATCAAATAATTAATGGTAATGGTAAGGCCATTAGTTATTAACAATATGCTACATGACCACCATTTCACTCTGTACTACGATGTGAACATTTTAAATGGTAGCTGTCAGAAATTATTGTATGTTAATGGCAAGTAAGTGCTTAATAAGTTTTCTTGAATAAGTGGATGAATAAATAAACTGCAAAGATTGAGTCAGGGTTTAGAAAAATGAGTTGTTGAGACATCATGATTTCAAAACTACATGGATATTTTGAAAAGGTGCTGAAAACCAGTAGAATTGCCCGATCTTTTCTTATAAACCTCCTGGAATGCAAGTTTTAACATGGTGTTAAAAACAAGTTGTGATCAGGTTCTCCAAAATTACATATGAAGACTAGGATGCCAAAGAACCAACCAGTCAGGAATTTGTCAGTGTCAGAAATCTTTTCTTGATTTAGAATATTCTCAGATACCAAACTAAATGGTAAATTCAACCACGTGGGCTAGATGGTCATCACGACAATGAATGCATAATTATTTCAACATAATTGCACGCCAGGACCTAATCCTCCACACAGTTTGAAAAAATGATGTTGAGATCAAGGACGTTTTGAACACTTTTTTTTTTTTTTAAAGTAAATGGTATTTCCACCTTGCAAAATACATTTGCTTTGGATGTATATTGTATTTTGCTGTAGTGATTTCCTATGCCTATCCATTCATAAAATGCTGTATCCCAGCCTTAGACAAAAAAGACAAAATTCCTTTAAATTTAAATCTGTAAATTACCTTAAATAGTCTGATAGCACAGTTCTAAATCCACCCTAACCACAACTGCCTATTTAAATCAAAACTGTCCATTAAAAAAACTCACAAATACAGTATTGTCCATCAATGCATACACATATACTTTTCTCTTAAAAAAAAAAAAACAAAAAACCCAAACTAATAACGTGGCTTATGAACATGTCATGGTGCAGATGTGGTTTGTTCAAAGGGCAAAGAAGCAATTATAGCCCCATCACTCACAATACATTCCCCCCAATTTTCATCAGCTTACATCATAGTAAGACTTTACAAAATTTTCATTTGAAAAGACCTACTTTCCTTAAGATCTTGAGCACAAAACACCCAAAAGGTGCATTTTGGGAGAACGAAGGAAATGCCATGATGCTATCTATGGCTGCTGCAACACTTGTTTTACTTTCTCTTGTAATAAATAGAAAGTCAAAGGAGATTTCAAATGGTGGGCAGATGTAAATGGCATTTGTCTGAAAAGACATAAAGCAGCATTCAACAGGGAAGTCCCACCCCACTGAGTCTGTATAAGCGCTCACTCCATCTCTGTTGTAGTTGAAGACAGGGGCTGTCAATCAATCCACACTCCGTGGTTAAAGAACCCCACGTAGGCTCCTCAGTAGGGTGTAAATTGCTCCAACAGTCTAGGTAGAAGCAACTGATTTGCGAGCTGACGGGGGGAAAAAATGGTTTCTTCTTCACATACTCTGAAGTCAACGCTCTGGCCTGTTTTCTGTCTTCTCTAGAAGCTTGAGGCTCTTAGGAGGCCATTATTACAGAGCCACAGAAGGCACAAAGCTGAAAAGCTCACTCAGCTTAAGAAGCTAACGACATTGCGCGCATTTTCAGTGATTACTGCCCTTAAAATAGAGCAACAAGATAAAGTTCTGCCAGAGCAACACAAACACTGTGGTGTTTACACAGAAGTATATACAGGACCTTAACTCTGGGGGGGGCCAGTTCCATCTTGCAGTAAGCACCAAGAACGCTGTTTTGAATTCAAAGGTAACCTTTCCAACCACTATTTTCTGAGTAAATGACTTAACCTCTTGCAGCCTCAGGTTGTTCATTCTGAACTACCTCCACATGGGTTGCTTACCAAGAAAAAGTAATAATAAAAAAAAAAAATTGTAAAGCTCTTTGAAGACCTAAAATTGCTGTAGAAAAATATCAACTGAATTTAAGTCTATGCTCCTTGGTGAAGAAGTTGCCAAGTGAGTCTGATCAGGTCTCTCCTCTGGGCTGTTCTGCCTTCAGGGGCTCTGCCCCCTTGCTAATGAGTATTTGTGTGCATTGCATCCTGCAGCCGAACTGGAACCCAAAGGGAGAACTGAGCCAGGGCCCAGGCTGGCGGGGCACTCACCCATCCTGAGACACGGTGGAGGAGGCACTTGTACTGCAGAGTCCGGGTCCAAGGCACCCCCGCCCTCTCCCCTGCCTTGGGACCCAGACTCTGCAGTACAAGTGCCTCCACCGTGAGGTCCAGCTGCTGTGTGTAAGCCCAAATGTAGTCAGAAATTCTCGACTGGGGCAAAGAAAGGAGGCTTTTTCCAGAGAGGCAGCCTTAGCACCCTTCTGAGCCAAGAGGAGAGAGAGAATGTTAAGCTTGATGAAAGTAGAATGCCTGTTGAGATTTACAAGGAAACACTTACTTGGGAGCTGATGAATAAGAAGATACGATGAGCATGTTGATTCTGTGGGGTTTGTTTTCAATATGCTTTCATATCATTTGCTACCCCACTCCCCTGCAGAGTATTCCAGAAACAGATACTGTCCCATTGTAAAGATGGGGAAATTAGTCAAAGTGTCTCTGTTGCGTAGCAAGTGGAAGCCAGATGTCCGAAGCCTTATGCTGGGCAGATGTTAAGAGTTTTAAAATGAGAACAACCTGAACAGCCCTGGATGAAAACATGGTATTCTAAAAAGAGGACACTGACAGCCCACCGAAATCAACTGTTCATTTATTTATTCTACATAAATGATACTGTAGGGCGCCAGCTTCTTGCCAGCCTACAAAACTGTACTCATGGATTTACAAGATGCTTCTAGACAGAGAGGCCAGCGGAACCTGTTGGTGAAAAACAGACTCACCACTGAGATACTGGGCTCCATATTGTTTTTCCATTAAGTCCAAAAACTCAGATAGAGGGACAGAAATGCTGGATGGATAGCTATGGGTAGATGAGCAGGGGGGATAGGGAGTAAGTGTCACATGTAAGCGGATCTGTGAGATACAGTAAGAGTAGAGGATGTTTCAAGGCAGGCCTGGGTCAGTGTCGCACAGGTGCTGGCGCTGGAATGTGTTTCCTGAACATCTGTGCTGAACACAAAAACAGCCAGGACCATGAGGGGAGAAATAACAAACCTCACATTGCCTTAACAAAAACAACAAAATAAAGCACATTCCTGTTTTTTGCTGTGTCTGTCATGCTAAATGACATCCCTGTCCCCAAATTTAGCTATATGTCTTGCCACCTCATAAAACCCTAATCAACCTTCCCTTCTCTCCTGGCATCAAGTTTTGCACACCCCTGATCTCCCAGAGCTAAAGAAAACAGCGCTGAGACAAGGCTCCCCCATTAGGGGGAGGTTTCCTCTTTGCTCAGAATCTGAGACTAAATACAGATTGGAGTATTCATTCGGGAATTCAACAGAGATCCATCTTAAAGAAAATTCCAAATACACAATCAGAAAGAAAGTATTTGTGTGCTTTTCTGCTCCTAGAAGAATGTGGAGAGTAAGAAAAGGTCACTGTTTCACGTAAAGTGATTTCCCCCCTTGTCTGGGTAAGCAGAGATCACATCAGCCCACCTGGAATGGGAGTCATTTGTGAAATGCTTGTTTTTAATCCAACTTCTCTACAACCTGAAGACAGACCCGAGAAGCAGACATAAAAGGGCAGATTTATTTTACCACGAGAAGGGAATGGTCAATGCAGCGGCCAATGGTAACCCTAAAAATAGAAACTTGCCAACATTTTTATTGTCAAGCAAAACAAACCCAAAACCCATTCTTCTTCAGAAGGGGGAGAAACAAACGCTTAGAACCCTCCAGTGGATTCCTGCCTCGCTCAGAATAAAAGCCCAGGTCTCTGCAATGGTCCTGCCAGGCCCCTCCTTCCACCTCTGAAAATCTCCTACTTCTCTGCCCTTACAGCTGCTTCCCTCCAGCCACACCAGGAACACGCTCCGGCCTGCAACTGTCTTCCCCCAGAAACCAGCCTGGCTGACATCCTCCCACACTTCTCCTCACATTTCACCTCCTCAGAGAAGCCCTCCTGACCCTGACAGTTCCCATACCCCTCACTCCCTTACCTCACCCTGCACCGCAGCACTTAAACTAGCTCCCTGCTATAGCCCCACCACTAAGAACAATGCCTGGCTCACAACAGGTGTTCAGTCAGTAGTTCTTTTTTTTTTTCCCAATACATTATTTTATTTATTTATTTTTGGCTGCATTGGGTCTTCGTTGCTGCACGCAGGCTTTCTCTAGTTGTGGTGAGCAGGGACTACTCTTCATTGCAGCGTGAGGGCTTCTCATTGAGGTGGCTTCTCTTGTTGCGGAGCATGGGCTCTAGGCACGTGGGCTTCAGTAGTTGGGGCTCGCAGGCTCTAGAGCGCAGGCTCAGTAGTTGTGACACTCGCAGAGCTTAGTTGCTCCGCGGCATGTGAGATCTTCCCGGACCAGGGATCGAACCCGTGTGCCCTGCGTTGGCAGGTGGATTCTTAACCACTGTGCCACCAGAGAAGTCCCAGCAGTTCTTTTTGAATGGAAATTTACTGTTTCTTGACGAGGGCATCTTCCCAAATGATATGCAACCAAAAATGTGATTTCATTTTCCACGTGAGAGTGAGACATGGGCAGCGGCTTTCAAAGTGCTCTGTTTTATCTATGCAAGGCCTGGATTCCACAAATCAAATCAGTGAATTAGAATATACAACTCTGGGCCCTTCTTAATCTCACAACCTCATCCCACTCGTGCTCATGCCCCAGAAGTATCTATCTATCTATGAGATACATTGTATACAGGAGAACCCAAACCCAGGCAACTGAAAATCATGGCAAAGTAGTTTTAAAATGAACGAAGCTGATTTCACTATACAGTGTGTTAACATCATCCATTTGTTGATTATCCTTTAAGTTGTGTCAGGATAAGTCCTGACAATTCAAATGACCTACTGTCCTGAACACTGTAGCTTTGGTTTTCTAAGCAAAATTCTCAAAAGTCAATTAGAAAGCCTTCTAGGAAGAGAATGATTCAGCCTGTGCCCACATAATGCCCCTCCCAAAATCTGTTGGTCTGCTAATCTGTTAATTAAGCAAACTGTTTTAACTTTTAACATAATAACCACCTCAATTTATTTCTTTCACAGTATTGACAGCTTTCGTTCACCTAGTACATATGCAGCTGAGAAATAAAAGGATGCTTGAAATAGCGTGAAGCCCACATCTAAGCCCTTAATTAATTATCTGGGAAGCTCGTGATGACGATGCTGCTGCCGTTTCCCCTCAATGGTAGACTCTTCAGGGCTCCAGCCGGGCCGCCTAAACCTGGTGTGACAGCTACAAATCACAACGCCGAGTTATTAAAACCAGCACTCCTTCACTTCCATGGAGGCAGGTTTAGAAGACGTTTGAAAGAGGTCTGCAAGTAATTAAAAATTTTACGTGAAAGTCCAGAACCTCAAAATCACACTCAGTGAAAGAAGTCAGACACAGAAGAACACGTGTTGTACGGATCCAATAATATGAAATGTCCAAAAAGGGCAAGTATCTAGAGACAGAAAGTAGATTAGAGGTTGCCTAGGGCTGTGGTGGGAATGGGGAATAACTGTAAATAGGCACAAGACTTCTCACTAGGATGACGAAAACGTTATAGAATTAGACTGTGGTGACTAGATTGTATGACTCTGTAAATACACTAAAATTCATTGAATTACACATTTACACCCCTTGAATTTTATGGTATATAAATTATATCTCAATAAAGCTGAGTTAAGAAAAGAGAGAAAGAAAAAAAAGGTCCACTATCTATAAAAGCTTTAAGTTATGATGGTTGGGGAAGGGGGAGAGGGATTAGAAGCAAATGATTCATCATGCAAATGATGGCTTCTCTTCCTTTCCCCACTCCTGTACAATCATGACGAGCCACGAGAGGGTTACCAGGGTGTCAAGCACAGCACAGGCAAAAGCATGAACTCCAGGCCAAGCTGCTCGGGTCCAACCTACTGGCTCTGTGAGTTCATGGCAAGTCACTCTAAGGCACTCCCTGTGCTTTAGTTTCCTCATCCACAAACAGCAATGAAAATAGTGCCTACCTCATAGGGTTGCTGTAAATACTAAATTCAATATTTGAAAAACACTGAACACTTCCCTAAGTGTTTGCTATTATTGTTATGCCTTTAGCCTCTCCCTGTGTGCACTACAAATATAGTTTTCTGTGAATGCCAAGATATGAGAAAAGTTGGGGAGCATGCCTGACACATGAATCAAACTGCATTATGTCTGAATCATTTTCTATAAGTCATATTATGAGTGGTCCTATTATATTATTAAAACGTACGTGATAATGTGTGAAAAAAAATTAAGTGGGCTACATACGAAGATTTTTCCCAAAAGGTCACTTAGAAACACATTCCTAAGGATCTACTGAACTCATATTTTCATCATAATCTAGTAAGTAAGAACATTATAAATGTACTTTGTCTACTCAATTGTCAGGGTCAAAGTAGAAATGGGTTGGGTTTATTGGTGTGTCTTTTAAAAATACTGTATTTTTCTCATGCAATGAAGTGTACCCAGTGGGGATCCAAACTATATACACAGCAACAAAGCACAATTAAGAGCTTTTTAATGAAGGCACTGTAAACAGCATTTTCCTTCTGCTTTAGAGTATTTCAAATACAAAATCAGCAAGCCCCAGAGACCGGAATTTCTGCTACAGGAGAGATGAAAGGTTAACTGCCTTAAAAGGAAAGAATATGTTTGACATATTTTATTTAGAAAATAAAAGAGGTTCCTAATAAAAGCAGAGTCCTACTTGATGCGCCAAACACTCCTTCAGTGTTTGCATACACAACTGGATAATTAGAAAGCCCCACTGCAAAAAAAAAAAAAAAAAAAAAAAAAAAGTGAATAAAAGCTATCACTGACATCGGTCCCTTGTTTACCAGGCTTGCTAGAGGCCCCCAGAGGTCACTATCATTGACAGGATTTTGGTATTGTAGGAGGGGTTGATAATGTACACACATCTCTCAAGAGGAGAGTCCTGACCAGGCTTAATAGAAGGGCAGCTACTACGGAAAACAATGTAGCAGGCAAAGACTGGGGGACTAGTGGGTGGAAGGATGTTCAAGGATTGCAAATGACATCCCCAGTCAATTAGTACCCATTGGGAAGCCGAGGTAAACCACACCAAAAAAAAAGAAAACTAAAAATTCCCAGGGCAAGGATCTTCCTTTGCCAAAGGCAAGGCACCCTGTAGCCATTTCCATTAGGTACACTTCAGTAACCACAGATCCCCAAAGCATCCTTCTGAGCTGTTGAAGCTCTAGTCATTTTGGAAAAGCAAAACTGGTTTCTATAACGTATGGCGATGTTAGTTTCATTAGGCATGTCTGAAAGGCAAAAAAACACAGCATTGAGTCACAAAGCTAACTTAACTCTATCTCCCCGTCATACCTGAATTCCTAGAAACTCAACGAAAAGTATTTTCTATATTTCCAGTCATTGAGAGGAACCGTGTTAATTATTCCCAAGGTTCTTATACCTGAAGATCCCTGTGACCCAAATTTAACAAGAATATCCAGCCTGTTTGATTTGATATAATGCTGTTTGGGATACGGGGTTACAGAGAATAGATTTATTTACATGATATATTAGATTAGTTTAATGAACATGACTTCGGCCAAGAAAGATTTCACTCTTTGGGGTACACAAAGACAGCTGCTATAAGAACTTGTGTTTTGGGAACTTCCCTGGTGGTCCTGTGGTTGAGAATCCATCTTGCAATGCAGGGGACGCTGGTTTGATCCCTGGTTGGGGAACTTAAGATACCACATGCTGTGGGGCAGCTAAGCCCGCACGGGACAACTAAGCCCATGCACCGTAAATACAGAGCCCATGCGTTCTGGAGCCCGCGTGCCACAACTAAGACAGAAGCCCACGCACTGCAACGGAAGATCCTGCATGCTGCAACTAAGACCCGACACAACCCAAAAATAAATAAATAAATAAGTATTTTTTTAAAAAAAGAACTTGTGTTTTCCTGTCACTGTGCTAGACTTCTACTTATTAATGAGACCACCTATCAGCTGCTGCCCACGCAAATTATTAACCATCAAAAAACCCTCACTCTGAAAGTTAAAGCCTAGTGGGCAGAATCATGGTCCAATTGCTGATTCTGCTTCATAGAACATCAATTAAAATTATGGGAGTATATATGCTAAAATGTAGAATTTTACCAAATTGGAAATTTACCTTTTCATGACTCTTTCACCCGAAAATGCAAGCCATTCTTTGAGGCAAAGGAATAAAAGTAACCTTGTCTTGACAATGTCACACCACGTTTTTCCTAGCTTAATCCTTCTGAAAAACTTCTACTCACTTAATCCACTTCATCCTGTAGAAAGCCTTGTTCAGAGTATCACATAATATTGAAACAATAAACAGACATGTATGGTGTCAAAGCTCTAAGGGAAAAATATACGGAGATCTTTAAAAGAGTGTTTTGTCTTCCAAAATAAAAAATGAGTGTTCTTTGGGATACTGAAAGACATGCTCCCCTTAAAACACACACACTGCAGGAAAAAAAGTATAAAATCAGACGTCCAACCAAACAGCATAACTAAGCCACAGAGCAGGTGTTCTAAAGACAATTCAGGTTAAAAACAATGCAACGTGGATTAAGTCAACATATTTGAATATTTTCACTTGAAAGATAAAGTTATTTTAAGAAAAGAGAGGGTTGTTAAAGCATTTTCATTCTGAAACAGTCAAAACTGAAACTCAGCCTTCGAAGGAAAGCTTCCTTTCCCCTTTGAACTATGAGCCCTGCCCTGGCGTGATGAAGTGCGTGCCGCAGTGACAGAGCACACTGACTCACTTCCCCATCCTCTCCTGATTTCTCATTCACGGCTTTGTTTCCCTTCCTAGAAAGGGGGAAAGGACCCTCCGTTCATTTGCCACAAGGTCCACAGAACCATTCCAGGGCTTACGGGGACAGTGTGTCACCAGGACAACTGAAATAAACATGAAAGACAGATGTGAAGGCCAGAATTCTGAAAGGCAAGAGGGTTTGACACTTCATAAATCACCGTGTCACTATGGTACAACAAAAGCTGTTCTCATGTACTGTACTCAGGCTTTCTCCTGCTCTACTTGCTGGTGGAGTCTGTTTGCATACCACGTCTGGCTCATCACTAAAAGCTTTATAAATGCAATAAATCAAGGAGAGTGAGAAAGGGGCAAGGGCTTCGTTCTTGAAACAAGAAAGCCCTCTTAATAAATTCAAGGAAACGATTACTAAAACAAAAAACAAATCTAAACACAAAAATTGTCTCAGGTATGAAATAAAAATACTTTAAACTTGAACATATATAAAAAATACTTTAGGGCTTCCCTGGTGGCGCAGTGGTTGAGAGTCCGCCTGCCGATGCAGGGGATACGGATTCGTGCCCCGGTCTGGGAAGATCCCACACGCCGCGGAGTGGCTGGGCCCATGAGCCATGGCCGCTGAGCCTGCGCGTCCAGAGCCTGTGCTCCGCAACGGGAGAGGCCACAACAGTGAGAGGCCCGCGTACCGCAAAAAAAAAAAAAAAAAAAAAAAAAAAAAACCTTTAAATTTGAACATATATAAGAAAGCATATAAAAAATACATGATAAGCTTTATGGTTTCAGCCGTATGGCCACTTTTGGTATACTCAAGATGATGGTCTTCTCAAGATGATAGGTACAAAATACCGAGCATCCACTGGTACCTGTGTTCAAATCAACTATTCTGTCTTTTACCTGGTAGGCAGATCAAAACTCCTATTGAGTTTTTTAAAAAACTCAGTGTTGGGGCTTCCCTGGTGGCGCAGTGGTTGAGAGTCTGCCTGCTAATGCAGGGGACACGGGTTCGAGCCCTGGTCTGGGAGGATCCCACATGCCACGGAGCAACTAGGCCCATGAGCCACAACTACTGTGCCTGAGCATCTGGAGCTGTGCTCCGCAACAAGAGAGGCTGCGATAGTGAGAGGCCCGCGCACCGCGATGAAGAGTGGCCCCCGCTTGCCACAACTAGAGAAAGCCCTCGCACAGAAACGAAGACCCAACACAGCAAAAATAAATTAATTAATTAAAAAACAAAAAAACTCAGTGTTTGTTACATGGAACCAAGTAATTCTGCCATCTTAAAATTTTCCTCTGAACAGGTACAGTACAAGAAGACCTAGCCTCATGCATTGTTGGTGGGAATGTAAATTGATACAGCCACTATGGAGAACAGTATGGAGGTTCCTTAAAAAACTACAAATAGAACTACCATATGACCCAGCAATCCCAATACTGGGCATATACCCAGAGAAAACCATAATTCAAAAAGACACACGCGGGGCTTCCCTGGTGGTATAGTGGTTGGGAATCCGCCTGACAATGCAGAGGACATGGGTTCGAGCCCTGGTCCAGGAAGATCCCACACGCCGTGGAACAACTAAGCCTGTGCACCACAACTACTGAGGCTGCGTGCCACAACTCCTGAAGCCTGTGCATCTAGAACCTGTGATCCACTACAAGATAAGCCACCGCAACGAGAAGCCCACGCACCACAATGAAGAGTAGCCCCCGCTTGCCGCAACTAGAGAAAGCCTGTGCACAGCAATGAAGACCCAACACAGCCAAAAATAAATAAATAATTTTAAAAAACAAATCAAAACAAAAAGACACATGCACCCCAATGTTCATTGCAGCACTATTTACAATAGCCAGGACATGGAAGCAACCTAAATGTCCATCAACAGAGGAATGGATAAAGAAGATATAGTACATATATACAATGGAATATTACTCAGCCATAAAAAGGAACGAAATTGGGTCATTTGTAGAGACATGGATGGACCTAGAGACTGTCATACAGAGTGAAGTAAGTCAGAAAGAGAAAAACGAGTATCGTATATTAACGCATATATGAGGAATCTGAAAAAAATGGTATAGACAATCTTATTTACAAGGCGAAACAGACACAGACGTAGAGAACAAACGTATGGGTACCAAGGGGGAAAGTGGAGGGTGGGATGAATTGGGAGATTGGGATTAACATATATACACTATTAATACTATGTATAAAATAGATAACTAATGAGAACCTACTGTGTAGCACAGGGAACTCTACTCAGTGCTCTGTGGTGACCTAAATGAGAAGGAAATACAAAAAATAGGGGATATATGTATACATATAGCTGATTCACTTTGCTGTACAGTATAAACTAACACAATATTGCAAAGCAACTATACTCCAATTTAAAAAAAAAAAAACAACTTTGCCAAAAAAAGAAGACCTAGCCTTCAAACTATCATTAGCAAGTTTTCAGGAATGTGTGAGATCATGTTTCTGTCTGCTAGGTACCATGCCTGTCTGCTTAAAACAGAGTTAATTGATAGTAATGACTACGGATCAAGATTTTTTTTGCTATTTCTTTTAATATATTATCTTTACGGTGATAGTTCTGGGTAGTTAGTAATTATTCACATCCTGGTCATATAGTCATTCAATATTTAAATGAATCATATTGAATATAACACCCTTTTTGTCTGTTTTCCAAGCTTCCGCCCTCTTAAATTTAGTCCATAAATATTAATTATCAGATAAACGTAATATGATTTCAATCTAAGTGAAAAATGAATGCATGCCATTTTATCATTAGACCTATATATTAGTTTTGCTCTCTTTTTCTGATAGAAGACTTCATGCAGCAGAAATGCAACTATCAATAATTATTATATACCTATGGATCCCAATCTTTTCAAGAACAAAAACTCCAACATGAATGTAGCTGTATTTCTTTTATCTGAACTCTAAAATATGTTAAATGACAAAAACTACTCAAGGGAAATAACATTTTTATATGAATCTATATTTTACTTATCCCAAAAGCATGCATATTTGTTTGAAAAAGAATGGTATATATATATCTCCAAGATACATTTGCACACACTTTCTAGTCCACCATCGAATACAAGGGGATGTGAAGACCCCTTTGAAACATCCACAGGTCACCCAGGACTCTGCCCCCCGAAGTCACTAAAACCTGTGTCCCGCAGCTCTCTCTCATTTCTCTGGTCTCAGTTCAAGTATCACCACCTGAGAGCCATGATCCTCACTGACCACCCAGGCCATTTTAGCAGCTTTCCTCCACCTCCTCTTCTCTATCACATCTGCCGTTTTTATTTACTTTATTTTTTATTCACATCACCACCGTTTCCAATTCTCTTGTTGATTCATTTATTTGAGGGTTGTCTGTTTCCCCCACTCAAAATGAAGCAGGGACCCTGTCTTATTAACAAACAGAAGGGTATTCCCAAAATACCTAAACAGGACTCACCCAATTTAAAGACCATTTAATTTCCACTGATACAGAATCGACAAGATGAATGAAGACAAGAGACAAAATGGCTTAATTTACCAAGTTAATGTTACTAAGCGCCATTACTACTGTTTTAAAAAAAAAAAAATCAACAATGGCGAATCATTACACAGTCTGTAAAATTTTGCCCTCTTTTTGGTTTGTTCTTACCTTTCTTTTGAAACATTTTATATATGCCAGAGCCCTCCGGAAGAACAGCAATCTTAGCACGTTCATTTCCCAACTCCTGATAATGCTATCAATCAGCTCTGAAAACTGGAAATGTGTGCTTGCTTCCTTTTATTTTTAGAAATGAAAGGAAGACATTCAGTTTGTTTGTCTTGCATTTTGTTTAAATGCAAAACAATCTAAGATGTGCTTAAGGCAGTCCCACTGCTTTGCAGCAGGCATACTGCTCACAAATGTGCCTGGCCCTTTGGGCCAATGCCCAAAAAGGCTACATCGCTCAAAAAGCTCTGGTCCACAAGGGGGCCAGCAGGTGGAGAGCAAAAGAATCAGCCATGAGTTTGTGTTTCCTGCCTGCTAAGAAGCAACGAAGTGCCAAAAAGACAATTATCGTTCCAGCCACAACATCAGTCTGACCAAGAGGCTCTATCATTAACAGAGAGTACAGAAATCATCTTCGGTACCCAAAGTCTCCAAGCTTGCCATGATGTTCAGAAGGTTTAAAAGTGCACTATCTGACATCCCTTTGCCTTATTTCTTTATTGAAATAAATCCCTTTGTAATAACAAATGAGAGTTTCCTTCACCGTATGCAGATGAGTGATGCATGGATGCTTTCACACTTGGTTGGTGGGGAAGAAAGACGGGTAGCAGAAGCGGACTGTGGATTACCATTTGCAATTAACAAGAGCAGATATATCTCCTTCCAATTCCTTTCACTCTTCTAATAGAAAATAATTAAATCGTGTGACAATTTAAAGTAACAGGTTGGTTTCTGAATATCTTTAAGGTGGTGCAGGATAGACAGCAATTAAAAGGTTCTTTTTTAACACCAGTAGTTTGGATATTGAAAGTCAATGTGTTGGGTTCTTCTGTTTTGTAATTCATGCAGTTCATCAACCAAAATAATACTATTTAACCTCTTTCTGCCTAGTCAACCTTTACTGTAGATCAAGTCACTGAACCATGCACACTCAAACTTAAAAGTTACCATGAGTGACTCTTCAACTTGAAGGTACTCACCTATGTTCCTGGCAGACCAGCTGTGTGAGCACAAAATTCAGCAGAAGTAACATAAAGGCCATTCTTGGCACCAGCTGTCCCAGTAGGAACAATGACTCAATAGGCAAGAAGGGATATTAATAATGGTAAAACACTGCTTGCCTGATCACAGAAAAAAGGCCCAGAGCAGGGGTCAAATGAGTCACAGCAGAGCAGAAAGTGCTTCTAAACAGGCCAGTGTCTCAGAACATTAAAAATGCAACAACTGCTTAAGGTAGGTGAAAAAACAAAGGGCATTCCATACTGTTTACACATCATCTACTATTCACTATCCATCAACTACTATTGACTTCATTAATATAAACTTAAGTAAAATAAATGCAGCCCTAAAGATACTGACAATATGCTGAAGATAGAAAACTTTGAAAGTATTTGCTTTACTAAAAGCCCAACTGGGTTTTTATACGTTAGATATAGTTGGACCTCATAATTAAACCCAAGGAGAGGGTACTTGGCATCCTTTCAGGCCTATGGTGAACCAGCAGAAAATCCCGAAGTGCAGAAGGGATACAGGGTTTAACCTGTATCCATGCATCTTTGCTTGCAGTGATGCCACTTTACGTCTTTAATAATTTTTTGGATAGTTTCTTCATATTCCTAAGAGTCACTCTAGGAATTTCAATTGTAAATAATTTATTAAAAATATTAGCATGTGAGCTCACAGTTTTTAATTAAATTCATACTATTAATGCAGATTTGGCATATATGTGTGTGTGATGCACAAATTGTACTTCTGAACTATGTTTTATTAATCTTAGAGTAACAGCACAGCATAAGGGAAAAGAACATGAGCTTTGCAGTTACCCTAAAGGGATTTTCTTTCATATCCAGCATTGCAGGACCTCAAACAGAAAAGTTAACCTCTCTGAGTCTCCATTTCTTACATAAAAGTGAAGATAACTATACTACAACTTTGAAGCAATGGCAAGTGCTCTCATTTTCCTAAAATTTATTTCTAAATTTTCTTTCAAAGCTTTTATTTAGTTAGCAATCAAATTTAGATTGCTCTATAGAAGATGTCTATATGGACATGCACAAGGACCAAACACTGCCCAAAAAAGTCAATCAAAAGAAGACATGATACTATTTTGCTTATAACCATCAGTATAGAATCATAGAAAACAACAGAAATTTATTAGCTTATCCAGAAAGTTAAAAGGACAAACAAGTTATATCATTCTAGAACAATCCTAGAATCCAGATTCTAGATTTTAGAAGAACACTGCTTTTTGTAATAGTAGATTTCATCTATAAGACTCAAAGACTCAGAAGAGAAGACTGATCCTGGTTCTAGCTCCATAGGTCTACAGCCAGAGTTGCCTTTTCTCTGCACCAATTCATTCCAACGTAAGGTTTACATGCAAACATTCTTCCTGAAACCAGGACTGGGCTTTACACGGGATTTCTGCTTGCTCTGTCAGGAGAAAGCAAACAGCCCAGACGTGGCTGGACCTGAATACGGACACCCTCTGCCATGGTTACGCTGCTATATTCCACAAGCAAAAGCTATATGAGTTCGCCTTTCTAGAAATCATCTTCATGTGTACTTTTATATTCAGTCACGGATTATAAATAGATTCTCTGATTAAATAGTTTCCCAAGTGAAAAGTGTAGAGAGAAGAATAGAACAGGATTTACTTCTGAATGTGAGAGTGCATGATATTTTGCTACCAGCTACATCAATGGAGTAGCAAGTCATCCCAAGGAGATCAGGAAAGCAAATTCCTAAATAATAAGGTGTTACGGTAAAAAGAGGAGTATGAGGATAAACCGTAAGTACAATGTGAGATTCTAGTTTCTTCGGTTGTAGTGATACAATAGCTGAGAGTGCCATAAAATTACTGTCAAGCCATTAGAAAAGCTGCAAGTTATGAAAAGATGGCTTAAAGTGAAAAGAAAGGGACTCTAGCTATGCTGTTCTTTTACTAAAATGACTGTAGGTACCACATGTAGTTACATTTTTGATATAGAATAACCAACTATATTAACTAGAAAATTCAGATTTCTACTTTATTTTCTCCTGAGTAAATCAGGAGAAAATATTTTTGTGCTGGGAAAAATTCAGTTACTTGGGCTTTTAAAATTTTCTAAGTTTCTGACCTGAAAATATGGCCTTAAGTTTTGTCTAAGAACCAGAAAACCCAAAAGTCCCATGTTCTTGTTTTGTTTGCAAATTGGTTATTCAAATAAACTTTACTTTACAGTGACTATTTAAGATTCTTCTAGATTGGGGTGCAGGCATGTGCATCTTATGTGGCAGGTAGGAAAGTTTCAGAATAACCTCATGTAACAGATGTGAGAACAGGTGGAACATGTGAAAGGATGTGAGGAAGGTCAGATAATAACGAACAGTGATCACATCAGGCAGCCAGGTTCCATTCCTGCACCCCACCCCCTTAGAACATGAACACCACCACCACGCTTTCTCTCCCAGAGGTAGACGGTGTTCAGAACGTTCTCCACAGATGTTCCTTCAAAAACCAAGAAATAAAATGATTTTCAGGAAGCAAAGCCTAGAGGATAAATGGACTAGAGCGAACAGTGTTGGCCCCATTAACACAAAATCACACCTCTAAATTGATAGAGGGCTGGTGACTCCACAGAAAGTTACTCAGCATGATAGTCATCTGTACAATGGAAATACCAGTGCTCACCTCACAGGGCTGCTGTGACCACTGACTAGGAGGACTCAGGAAAACATCCTTCACCCGCAGAGCTCCATATTGAAACTAAGCCAGAAACAGGACCTCTCTGGTCCTTACTCTTTGGGACGTAAGTTATTATGAGAAAAATAACAATGGCTTCTACTAAGTATCTTATTCATTATTAGGAAACTTTTTAAATTTTGTCATCACAATCAACGTCAATTTAATTTACACAGAGCATCTCCTAAGTGCACTTAAAACTCCATGATGTTTAAAAAAGAAACCTAAAATTCCAAGTTTAATAAAAATGAAATGATGAGACTTGCTTGACCACTCAAACTATGGCAGTTTTATGTACGTAATACAAGTCTAAAGGGACAAGAAACCCTCCAGCTAACTTCTATTCACTTCTATTCTTGGTTGTATTAATACTTCATTAATTTTCTCTCTCCATCTTCTCACAGCTGGAAGGTTCTTCCTAAATACAACAATAAAAGCCATTTGAAAATTAAATGTGTAGTATTTGTCTCAGCGATGCCATTCTGGTCAAAAGTACTGCAAACTAAATGTAATATTTGAGTTTTATCATATACAAAGATTTAGGTGTAAAGGGTTACTTTATCATATACAATATGATAGACAGACAGACAGATGAGATATATTCTAGGCTTTTCAGACTGGATCATGACCCATGAATGGTAGTAGCTTTTTTTTTTTAATAGAATAGAACTGAATAGAACATATCACAGTTATTTACATGTGGTAAGAGAAGTAATCTTTAAGATTTTTGTTTTCATTATGTGTGTATTTGTGTACATGTGTTTTCTCAAACACAAAACAAATTTCTTACTATGGCTCAGTGTAAAAATAAATCAATGTTAAAGAAACACTATTTAGGGTTTTTATGTTGTTTTGTTTGTTTGTTTTTAGGATCGTTCAGGTTCAAGTTATTCTGTTTTCTTAACAACTAAATTAGATCAGCTGATGAATTATTCTGATATTGGTAGACAAATGGTTGGTACAATTTGAGAAACTAGTCTAAAACACTGGGATATCAGAGTTAATGGGATTTTTCAAATCATTCAACCCACTGTACTCTGTTCATAGGCTGAGGAAACAGAAGTTTTGAATGGCAAAGGGCCCTAGACTCAAGGTTTGTTAATGTCTGTATTAGACTCAATTTATGCATCAGGCCAGATAAATTCAGGCTGCCACCACTAACTACACCACAGTCCAAGAAAACCACCTGGCAAGAAGAGCCAGCTATGGCCGCATACTGTCTACACGGTACCCTCCGAGGCTCTGGCTTCTCCAGAAGCTAGCTGCCTGGGAGGGTACAGGCAGCAGGACTGGAAATGAATGGGATTTTGAAAAGTGAGAGACAGGAAAAGGCAAAGAGCCAGTAGATGAATTGCTTGCCTTTCCTCTCTCTGATGGATTGGTCCAAAGCAGAGTGGTTTTGAAATACCGTCTTTCTGGTGCCACTCCCACATGCCCAAGCGACGACTTCTATTTTGTCCTGAAGCTATGGCCGGCTTAATGACATATCATTAATACAATACTACAATATCACAATATTGTATATATGTATATGCATATATATATATATGTATCATTAATACAATACTACAATACAATACAATACTACAATATCACCTTGTAGTGCTTGCCCACCTTTCCTGCCTCAATTCATTTCTTCCACTCACTCTTGTTTCCCTGGAATTGCATGGTCAACCATCCCCCTCCCCCAACAAAGTGTTAGCACATAAGTTATTGATTCATGCTCTGCCTCCTAGAAAGCCCAGGCTAAGATAATGTCTTACATACAAATGCTGATGTCACTGTGCATTAGTAACATGGAAAATAAAAAATAGAGGTTTTAGATATTGCTTACACATAGAGGTTGCCTTATATGTTTTCATATCAAGAAGTTTTTCCAGGTAAGTGTAAATTTTCTACCTTTTAATCTTAAACAGGGTTAGGATTCACTACAAGCAACTCAATCACGTTCTAGCTTTGGTAATCTAGTTGTAATAGGATAGGTTAGATTATGAAGCAGTAACAACCAACTCCCAAATTGTCATAGCCTGAAACCATAAGGGTTTACTTCTTGCTCGTACCGTATGCCCACTGCAGGTCGGTAAGGGGGCTCAGCTCACTGGAATCACTCAGAGACCTGGCTGACAGACAGTCTGCATGTTCACGGTCATGCAGAGGTGGAAAGTAGTACGGCTACTCTGGCGAAGCACATGCTGCTTCTTAAAGCTCCTGACTAGAAGTGACATGGGTCGCTTCCACTCCCACTTGGTTGACCATGGCTAGTCACATAGTCACACCAAACTTCAAGAGGGTTGGAAGCGCAATTCTACCACATGTCTGCAAGGTAAGAGAACCAAACCTTTGTAAAAGGCTGAATGACTAACATAGATAATGTATGGAGTAAGTTATCTCTACTATGGGAACATTTTACGCTTGGTCTCTAATCCATGGACTTGCTGTGGTTTCAAATGGGCTATGTAAAATATTGGGGCATTTGAGAACTTACCTTAAAAGCCAAATTAACATACACAATTTAACACAGACAGCAAGGTAGAGTGCAAAGACAGAGTGAGAAATCTGGGCTGAAATCCTGGTTATGCCACTTACTAGCGTGATGGCCTCAAGCAAGTCACTTAACGTATCCTAGTCTGGTTCCCACATCTGTAAAAGGGAAAACAATATCCACCTTGTAGGTTTGTTGTGAGGATGAGTAATAATGGTGATACTGTCCCACACTGGGCCTGGCAGACAGGACAAAAGGCTGATAAAAGGCAGCTGGCACTGATGACTGGTTTCCAGGAGCTGTGCGTTGCCTCTTCTGTAAAGAGGCACCCAGGTCTGTTATTATTTCCTTTTGCCATATGTGTATACTTTACTAATATAGGTGCAGCACTTTATAAAGAGAAATTTTAAAGTGAAATTTGCCAGTGAATTAGAGCTGTAAATGATTTAGAATTTGACAAGATGCCCTTTAATAAAGATATTTTTTTAAAGCCCTACACTCAGTTTCAGAAAAGTCAACTACAAAGAGCCAAAAGGGGTGGGGGTGGGGGTCTCTAACTGAAGTTCATGTGAATTAATCTGAGGGATCTTGGTTAATTGCAAGCTCACCATGAACCAGTGAGACAGGGCTATGCCCTAAAACCTAAGCAATCTTAGCCTTTAATCAAAACCTAGAGTCCACATCAAGAGATGTAACCTTCGATTTATAGATTATACAGTCAGACAACAGACTATTGCAGTGCTTGGGGTGTCCCCGTGAGAAATTCTCCTGACAAATGTAGGGGGCAGAAAGGATGGTGGGCCTGCAGAAAGCATGACAGATGAGAAATGGCTGAAAAAAACTGGAGATGTTTAGGCTGGAAGAGAGATGGTCTCAGGAAACACGATACCTACCCCTCCAATACCTGAAAGGTTGTCATGCAGAATAGATCTTTCTCTGCGCTGCTCTAGAGAACAGGAGGAGGATGAAATGGTAGGGATCACCCCTGACTGCTGGTGAGATCACAGCCAAGCAGAGGCCAGCTGCTGACCCGCTGAGGGTACCACGGCGATTCCAAATGGGCCGGAGCCAGAGGTTAGGATATTTAATGTGCTTTTTTCCCAACCCTAAGCATCTATCAGCCTTTGGACGTGCTGTACTTGTTCTAAATAGGCATCTTCTCCTTTCCTTTTTAATAAAAACATTATAACAATAATAATGTAATGTGCAGGAATTCATTTACACTGCTTATGCTACAGAAATCTTGATTTAGTAGATATCCCTTCAGGTTACGATTTCTGCTGCTGGCTGCAATATAATAAAGATGCTGACAGTTGTGAATTACTTTACTGAGTTCTACAAATGATCAACTCCAAAGGTAAATAGGAGAGAAATGAAAGGTAAAGTAGGTGGCTAGGTGAACAGGGGTGATGCCTGCCTTTTCTGCATAATTTAAGACCTGAAAAAGACGGCAAAGAGATGCCTCTTGCTGAGGAAGAAGAGAAAGTATATATGGCTCTAAGTTTCAGGACATAGAGGTTAATGGAAAATGGGAACAGCTCTGTTTTATGGGCCCTGCTGAAGATGGATGGCTGGGGAGATGGGCAGGAGGAATTATTTCTTATCTAGAAGAAGCTGAGGTTAAGAGATGAAGCAACGGTGAGTGAACGCACCGGGGACAATTATTAGAGGAGAGCTCTGACTAAAGGTGAACGCCTACTGGGAGATGGGAGACATCTGATAGGTGAAGTCAGTCTTGCCCTGGGGCCATGACCTCATTAATAGTTAAACAACAGCACTGAAAATTAATGACCCACACCTGACTGCCCAGTGAAACGGCACTCCTCACAGGCGTCCGCAAATCCTCGCATGCACATTCCAGCAGGAGGCTGGCCGCTGTGGCTACAGCAATCCCGTGGGGGAACTCGCCGGGTTAAAGGAGTAGCGGCGAGACAGGTGAAGAAACAGGCTCCATCTGGCCTCCACGATTCAACCGGGGCCGAAAGAAGCCTGGAGCTGCTGAGGAGGAGAGACTGACCACATTGAAGGTATTTAGAAAGGAAAAACCATGAACGGTCCTCTGTCAGGACTGGACGTGTGGACCGAACGGCACTCATCGGAGTGAGGAAGGCGGGGCACCGCAGTGACCTCCACCCCATCTGCCATATGGCTGGCTGACAAAAGCGATTCGTCAAGCTTCCTGGTTGCCAAATATGTGGCCTTGAAATTGCCAGGTGGAAGGGAGGACATTTTAAAAGAGCAATTTAAACAACTTCCTAATTTGAAATCAGGAGACTTTCCTCCTCCGCACACGAGATCACCTAAGGTGTTCACACCACCATTAATGTCTGAGAAAACAAAGACCACCCCCCACCCCAGTCTCCAGGTTGTCTTTCTGCTTCGTGCACAGATTTTTGAAAACAGAGTACAATAAATTCCATGCAGGACAGCTTACTGCAGCTAAAGAGTGAGCTCCTGAGATGCGCATTTTTATTTATTGGGGTTGGGGAAGGGAGGTGGTAATGTTTCCTGTATTGGATGCCTTATACTCTGCAGACCTTTGGGGACTCATCTCTGCTGAATTCTTTAACAGCTGAGATGACAGGGATGTCCATTACCCAAATGGACGGCACTCTCTCCACTTAGCGATCTCATTTGTCATCCTATTGTCTCTCATCCTCACTGCTCTCCATAAGAAGGGGGAAATCTTTTTTCAGGTGTTAGAGAGTTAATATACATTCCAGGCACAGCTGAGCAATTAAAACATATAATGAGCAGAACACTTTAGTGCTTCACCTACAGAGAAGCCTGAATTGGGCTTCTCCCTATCTCCCACCCCCAACAGGCCATAGGAAGTTAAAGAGGTAATCCACTCCTGGAAAAGCCCAGAAGAATAACTATAATACTCTTCAAACCTTAGCTGTGTCAAGTGCTTGCTTTGCCTCCAATTCTGGTTTCAGAAACTCATTTTAAAAGATAAAAAGGAATATTACAGGAAGAAAGCCCAAATCCCAACAAAACAAAGGAAGGTCTACCTAATCTGCCAGTTAATCATTTGGGGAAAAGGCTTGCTCTGCATCTAATTAGATCTATGCAGTTAAACATTCATCAAGAATTCGCCTATAAAGAGTATGTTTTATGTAGTTCTCATATGAGAGATTAAATTGGGCATGTGGAAAGCAACGGCGGATCCATTTAATGGACTCCCCCAAAATATACATCAGCATCCGTGTCAGGGAGCTAGATGGCTTCTTTATCCTTTCCCCAAAATGCAATAACAGAAATAATTAAACATCTCTCAGACCTGAACTGCGTAGTCATTAGGCAACAGTCAGTGACTGGAACCGCCATGAGAGCCTGAACCACACTTTACCCTGGCTTTTCTAGCCATTTTGATTCAGAAAGCTTTCCATATCTGGATCTCCCCTGAGAACCATTTTATGATGCTATAAAGACTGTCAACCAGAGGCAGGAGCTCCCCAACACCTGAGCCACACACAGAACTATCAAATAACATTTAATTGCTAGATGACACTGTATGTCTGGGATTGCTTTCTGATCTCCAAATATTATCCATGCAACTGTCTGCAGAGATAAGGTTGTTATGATAACAGCAGATAAAACCAATTAGACTGGGAGCAGCAAAGACTTCAAGATCTTGACTTTCACCAGAGTTTGAGGACATATAAACTAAAAGAGCTCTGATGCTATCTCCCGTATATAAGGAGCATTACCGGAGGCCTCTTTCCTTTTGCATATGTGGGTGAGTGTTTTCATGTAAACACGAGTAAGAGCAAGCAAACTGCATGAGCTACTACTTACTTTTACATCTAGTGTTGAAGAGCAAAGATGATAAAGACTGTAAACTAGTTCATTTTTTTAATACATAATACTGCTTGTGGTTTCATTGATAAACTCAAGCAGGTTATCCTAAGTGTACTCAGCACAATGTTCTTTCTTTCACATTTCAGAGGCTCTTCTGCTTTTCAGCTGACAAGATGCTACTAGTGTCTCTAGCTGTTTGTCCACATATTATGTCTGCTTTGTGATATGTTTGCAGCACCAAAGCTGAAACACCAGGAGGAAGTGCCAAGCCTTAACCCCAAGTTGCTTCTGGTGGACCACAGATAAGGAAAAGAGCACTGAATCGGGGCGAAAATGAAGAGTATATGTGAGCTCCCCAGAAACCTTATCAAAATCTGACAGCTAAACAGGATACTAGGAAATTTATCACCCAAATGATGTTCTAAAGGAAAACAAACTTGATAGAAAGGGAGTGGTATAGCTTCCAAGGGAGCCTGATTCTTCACAGCATGAATTTCTTTCACGAAAAATAAATAAATGAAAGCGTAATGGAAGTTTGTCACTAAGGAAAACATTTCATTTTCTTTGTAAAAATGACTTTCTATACTTTTTGTGAAAAAATATGATATACCCTCCTACATGTATGCTTTTCTGAGAAAAAGGGGGGAGAAATTAGGACCTATTTCCTTTAGCGCTCTCTCAGACCTGGGGTATATATAGAGAGGATAAGAACTTGTATTGTCCAAGAGAGGAGGGAAATAGCAGAGTGGCATTCAATAGTGGTGGGTGGGTGGGTAGGTGGGTAGAGGACTGCAGACTTAGAAAGGAAAATAAATATCACATGTAACAGGTGAACAATGATTATTGGTAGAGACAGGAGAAAAGAGGATGGAGGCCTAATGACCCCCACATAACAAACAACATAGTGTACAGTTTAAAAAGAAAGTAATTTACCAGTAGTATCAGACAAATAATATTGAAAAACTTCAATATAATTGTCTTATAATATATGGGTCTGATTGCACTCTTCCTAAGACTATGATGACTCTAAAGGTAAAATACAGAACAAATAGAGTCAAGAATGAAAACTGGGGGCTTCCCTGGTGGTGCAGTGGTTGAGAGTCCGCCTGCCGATGCAGGGGACACGGGTTCGTGCCCCGGTCCGGGAAGATTCCACATGCCGCGGAGCAGCTAGGTCCGTGAGCCATGGCTGCTGAGCCTGCGCGTCCGGAGCCTGTGCTCCGCAACGGGAGAGGCCACAGCAGTGAGAGGCCCGCGTACCGCAAAAAAAAAAAAAGAATGAAGACTGGAAAATAAAACCAGTAGAAAGTTTGAAAAGTTTAATACCGATCTTCATTACACAAGAATATTTTACAGAGAACAGAGACTAGGCATTCTAAATTCAAGATAATATAAAGTTCTCTCATAGCAGCACAAATAATTTTTACCAGCAATAAGAAGAAATTTCCAGATTTTGAAAAGTTATATGCAAAGAAAGTAGTGTCTGGTCTATTTTCTTACTCAATGACAGTTATATCTCAAGGTCCTTTTGGACTAAAGACTTAGCAATTAGTTTCAGTCATGAAGATCATCATTATCATTGCTCACAGTTAACACTGCTGGAACAGCCACTGCGTGCAAGGTCTAGAGGAAACGCTAATATCACCTGTTCTGCAAATAGCCAGAAGTCCTCACTCAGTGTCTAGTCTAAACTTCTTGTCTGTCCGGGAAGTTCCTATTTCATCCTCTGAAGTCTTTTCTTACTCTTTCAAGGCACATTGCACACTGTCTTCGCCTCTGACTCCACAGCATCTTCTACATTCCTCTTCCCACTAGCCAAGCCCTCTTCCATGGCAGGGACCACTGCTTGAGCAAGTCTGCACACTTAGCACAGTGTACCTCACGTGGAGAAGGTATTCACCAAACTGCTAGTAAGACTCAGATGACACCATATAGTTGTTCCACTCTCCCTGTTCTATTTCCTTGCAACATTCCTACTGCCAGAGAAGCAGCTGATTAAATAAGACACTAAATGATAGCATGTGGCAATCGTCAAATAACCTGCTCCTTTCACACTACTCACCGATAGCAGTGACGGGCTCTCTACACAAAAAAGAGATCCTGATTTGATGGGGGCAGAGTCCAAGTATTTGAATTATGGGGGCAACTCAGGTGATTCCAATATGTAACTAGGGTAGAAAATTACTGACAAAGAATTATAACTTCATCAAATTCTTTTCTTCATTTCCTACCATAAGCCACTCAACTGCATCTTTCTATTGCTTGTGGCCAAGTCTATTGTTAATAAAAATTATTCAATGTTTTAAAAATTTATTGCAAGCACACTTAGAACACTGCTTATAATCTATTATTTTTAATGGATGGTCAACATACCAACCTTGAAATGATGATAGACAGCATGACAAAATTCTTAAGTCAGAAAGTATTTCTTATTAAAAATACATAAAAATATGTAAAACAGATGCTCAAAAGTCTTCCAATCAGCATACTAATATATCAGTGAGAGAAAAATTTTTTTCAGCACTGTCAGCCAGGTAGGATTCTCAGTTTGGAGATACAGAAAACACAGAGTTCCCTCAAGGAACTTATACTCAGTGGAATCTAAAAAAATTTTTTTAATTACTAATATTTTTTCATCAGTACATTGGTTTACAATTTTAATTGTAACACCTGCCCATCCGTAATCTTACTTAACGTTCATGATAGTTCTGTGAGAGATTATGATCATTTTACCAACGACGAAACAGGTTCAGAGAGGTAGAGTGATTTATTTAGCTCACACAGTTATTAGGTAACAGAGCCATGCAAGTTTCTGAATGGTTTCCTCTAAATCCAGGGACAAACATCATGCTGTATTACTGTGCTGTATGCAAAGAGATTCAACTCTGGTCCTAAGACCTCAAAGGAGGCTGCGATCTGCTTATGGAAGGAAGCCAGACACATACAAATGATTAGAATATAATACACTGCCGTATTTGCAAATACTAAGTAAATGACAGAGGAGAGTCAGCTGTCCTACAGGGTTGCAGAGAAGGAGCAGATTGAGACTAGCAAAGTGGGGAAGGCTTTTTTATAGGGTGGACCCTGGGCTGAGTCTTAAAAGGATGGGTAAAGCTAGGTAAACAGGAAGAGGGGAGGCAGAAGCTCTACAGATGATGTGTCTCACTCTAGTCAATTTGAAAAGTTCAGGCTAAAAACAAATCCACGTAGTACGCATCACCAGTTTTCATTTAGGATGTAATTCGAGGCCAAGAATACTTCGCCACTATAGCCAAGTTAACTCAATATAAGGGAACACCTGGATTCTTCTCTCCCAGGTATCCATTCATATCCGTTTTCTTAAGGAAAAAATTAACAAATTAATCATCAAGGTATTGACTGAGCCTCTACTACGTGCAAAGTACTGTGCTTACCCCTCAGAAGCACCAAGCGCTGTCTTTACTCTCCAGGAGTTTACAATCTCATTGAGCACAGACACAAAAATTTAGATGCTCTACTTAAATATCACATGACTAAGAAACCTAACAGTGGTCTGCACAGCTAAGTGTAATGAAGGTGTAGAGGAAGACTGAGATGTAGAAGAGCTGGAAGATGGGATGGCAGTCCTGGCCAGTTAAGAGCACAAGCAAAGGTGACAGGGATGGGATGAGTAAAATGTATTCAGTAAACTCATCTGACAGACTGTGTAGGGTCTACTCTGTGTAAAGCACTGGAGATACAGATTTCACCAAGAATACTGTAGCAGGAATAGAAGGTTCAAGAAGAGATGAAATAGTCACTCTATATTATGTTCATAATTTTGTATTCCATCCATGAAGTCCTGACTCGGCTTCAAGGGTCTGGGTGTAGGGGTTTGGGGAGAATATGCACCTTTTCATGCAGTAGATCCTTTGAGGCACTCAGCTTTTCTCTATTGTTAGGGCTGCCCTGCTTTGATATGGTTTCTGCATTTCCGGCTTATAAAATTAACCACCGCACACATGGTTGCCACTATCACAACATTCACAGTTTTCAAGGCATCATACACAGAATGTACACTAATGACAAGACAGACTTTAAAATCCCATTCACACCCAGGAAAGCCATGCCTCACCGACATGTCCTTGGGAGCTGCCTGGGAGACACTGGGTTCTTGTACTGTGGCCCTGATCATTTTCTCAGAGAGATGATCATGCCTTCCATGCCTGGACTGTTTTAAGGCCACATGTGCTAACTGAATTTACGGTGTTAAGAAGAGCTGCGCCACTTGTGAGGGGAGTGGAATGCTAAGGGCTTCTCCCAGCTCTGTATCCAAAAGGGGCTCCCCTGCTCCTCTGAACAGGAGAACGGCAGCGAGAGCAATAGAAAACACTAACTTCAGTCTGGTTGAGGTAATGTTCTTAATCCACGACCACCAGAGGTGTGGAGACTGTGCTTGGAAGGGGAGTGAGCTTTTGCAGTGGGGGAGAGGGGGGCGGGATCACCTGACTTTGAAAGCTCTTAAAAGGATTCAAACCAGTCCGCATACCATTGGAGGAAAATTCTGCTTAAAAGGAAAAGGCGGGGCGGGGGGGGGCGCGGTGTAGGGGGGTGTCACTGAAAGAGGCTTTTGGATGTGGCTTTTGAAATCACACCGCAGCCGATGGATTCTGGCCTCAGACTACACACAGGGATTGTTAAGGTGATAACAATTTCTGCATTTCACGCAGAAATGCTCATCAGCTTTTCTTTTTCCATGACCTTTCGTTCTGGGTGATTCTGGGAGGGTGAGGGAATGTTAACTCCTTAGACAGATGATCTGACAGATGGACTCAAGGGAGGTGAGGCTCCATCTTGGGGGTGAGTGGGGAAGGGAACAAGAGACAAAAAGCAGATAAGAAAAACACAAAGGGCATGCCACTCCTTAAGCTTTATGAATACACACAATCATGCCTGTAACTAAGATACACAGTCAAGACAAAAGAAGCATAAAGTAGTATTCTAACAGATAATCTAAAACCAGGTTGAGAATGCGTGACAAAACCTGTTTATGAAACAGTTAGCTACTATTGTAAAAATCCGATTTATTCTTTCACATATTTAAAAAAGGAAAAAAGTCTTATTAAAATGAAATGGATGTCACTGAAAAAACCTGATTATCTTCAACTTTTTTGCCCTAACTTTATGAAAACATGATTGCAAAGAATATGAGCAGATTCAAGAAAGAATGTGAATGTAGCATACACATGAAAATGCCCATCCGTGAGGCAGTCAAAGGTGTGGAAAGCTAGTCACTTTCGCTATAAATTATGAAAGCTAATAAAGATAACCCAATACTTTCAGATGCTTTAGGGCTATAAATTTGTAAGAGCTTTATTAAAAGAAATTAGGCAATCAGTATACATTCAGAATCTTCAAATGTTCAAAAATTTTGACCAAGAAAGTCTGATTCTGGGAATCTACCCTAAGGAAATCATCAAAATATTGATAAAAATTTTTGTTTAAAAGCTTTAATCAAGAAAAAAACTTTATAAAGATTTTAATGATAGGTATAATTATACTATTAACTGAGAAAAATTAAGTTGCAGAATTATAGTCACAATATGATCACGACATAGAAACAACAAATCAATGCTTTTCATATGTATACAGAAAAAATACCGAAAGTTAATGCACCGAAACACTAATAACAATCATCTATGGACTCTCATTTTACTTCATTAGAATTTTACAAATATGTTAGAAATGATAAATATAATCAGAAAAAAAGCAATCAAAGTCTACAACTCCAAAAACAGCAAAAAATTACCACAAAGCTACTCCATGAATTATTTATGAAGGAATAAAAAATTAGATTAGAGCAGATATGGTCAATTCTCTAACACAACGTAATATTGACCTGAAACTTATATTGGTTATAGATTATATAGAGAGGCCAGGTGGTAATGTCTCACCATTTGTCTACACACACATGCCCAGATTAAGGCAGGCATACCTCAGCCTCAAACCCAACAAACTGTAAGAAGGGAAAAAAAAATAATGTTCTAAGTTGCCAGAAGCTAACTGCAGATTTTGTACTTGATAAGATGATAGGGAAAAATGAAGAGCTATCTTTGGAGAACTTGACTGAATTCCGCTTGGGGAGTTTTCATGGCTGACCTGCAGAAACAGGCCAGCCAACATTTTAATTATTCTCTCTGTTCTGCTGGTATCTTCAGACACTTAAATTATTTTTGTACTGTAAGTGTTTGGCACATAGACTCTAGTTTTACTTTTTTTTTACATCTCTGTTGTTATAGTATAGAGTGACCATCCTTCAAACTCACATGTTTTCTAGAAAATGATATATTGTAAAAAACACCGAAAATTCTTCATGAAAAATTAATTTTCAAAAAAAATACTGTTAAAATCTGATTACACCCAACCGTTCTATTTCCCATACGCTCAAAGAGCTGAGCACACACCAGGGGCCACACTTTATGGACAAAAAAAAAATACATTGTCACACACAGCACGTCTTTTCAAATTCTGTCCAATTTAAAACGTTTAATATCGTAAGACTGCTTACTAAAAGCTTAAGTCTTGAAGAATGAGAAATGAGAACTCCCACCCCGTGCTCCCAAAACTGTACAGAAAGGAAATTGCTGAAGAGGACATAAAGTAAACTCTGATAAGAGCTCCATATTCTCTAGTCCTGTGGGCACAGTGAGAATTTCCTATGGAAAGGACAAACACAGCTGGTGTCAAATTAGTAAGAGATGGTGGAGAGAGGATAGAGTTATTTAGGGTCTGAACTTTGAAAATAAAAAGGATGAACTTTCATTTTCAAGGTCAGAAGGTAGAGCCGGCAGCTTTCATGCAGGTTGCTTACAAACCACCCACCGCACTTTACTGTTGGTACATGTGTTGCTGTGGTACAGAAGTGGGGTGGGGGAGATACAAAGGGTCATGCCTTCTCTGTTGGCACACATGACTAATGTGTATACCAGAAGGGGGAGAAAAAGCACACACCTGGTTATGAGCTGGCCTGACTCATGCCTCTAGGCATTTTACAACAAGTATCCAGAAACTCTGGTTGGTATTTAGAGAGATGTCTATCAGCTGCTTTCCCAATGTCTGGGGCAGTGAAATGTACTCCTCCCCTCGTCTGTAACAAATATTAGTTCAGTTGCTGGAAGTTGTTTTTAACCACGTAAGAGGAAGTCAACAGGCTTGCCTCACCACCTAATAGGGAGCTATCGTTCGTCCTATCCTGATTTCGAGGCTCAAAGGCTCAGAGATGGACGATCACAAGTGAAAAGAAAAGCAGTGGTCTACTACCAGGTCCGTTCACATCCTTCACACTGTTGCTACACAGCCTGGCAGCACCAGGAACCTGTGCTCCCAAGTGGAAGAAGCCAGCGGGGAAGCACCTACAGGTCTGCTCCGAGCCCTTCCTGGGCAGGGCTGCCGGGCAGAGTTGCACAACATCTGACACATGTGGGGCCCATTCCCAGAGCCTGCTCTCTGATGAGAGCCAAACTCACCTATCAGTCTGCAGGGACCAAGTAGAAGGGAACAGAAGTTGAGGACTCCAGGGTAAAAAAAAAAAAAAAAAAAAAAAGATTTTCAAAGCAATTTCTCCAAAGGCTCTTTTATATATTTTTTTAAGGAGACAACTGATTGATACTGTCAATCATTTCCTTTCTCAAATATGACAATGCTATTCTACCCCTAACTTGCTCATGGCTTGATGGAAATGAGGGGGAAGTTATTCTCCTCACCCAGAAATTCACACAAAGAATATCTCGGCAAAGGCAAGTAATTCAAATGTTTTCTTCTCAGTGTTCTCTTTAATTTACTTGTTTCCCATTTACTTCTGATTAAACAAACTTTCTATAGCGAGAGTGTACAAAATTTTCCTAGGATCTCATTTGGGAACACAACAGACTAAAAATATTAAGAACACGGATTGCATAGAGGGTAACAAAGTGGTGAATACACCAAAGCATAATTTTTTTCTTATGATTTCCAACTTTGCAGAAGCCATGAAGCCATCATGTAAACTACAACTTTCATACCCCAAATACTATCCTTGGTGCGACTATCACTTACATATTTTAATATGTATGTAATAGGTTTTTTAAAATGCTTCCCAAATAAGCACTCCATTCATTCCACAGATTCTGAAACTCAAAAACAAAACCCAAAACCTACAGAGAGTCAGCTCTGGCTCCCAAACCCCAGAAGGGGGCAGGAAATCAGTGTACAGTCCAAGAGGCTGTGAGTTCTGGGCAGTGCAGGTATTTGAGAGAGAAGAAGCTCGTCAGGTGGGCCCTGGAGGGAAGCCCGTTATATCTGTGGGGGTCCTGACATTTGGGGTAATCTAAACCTTGTTACTGTGAGAATCACCCCTGGTGGGAGGGAGATTTAGAATGGATGCCTCTTTACCCAAGCAATTAAGATCATTTAGGAAACAGAAAATGGGCAATAAGGATCTCTCTCCTAGAGCGCGCTTGCTGGTGTTCAATCAGACAGTTCCAATGACAGCTCGTGGTGGAGACGTGGCATCGGCTGAGGAAGACACCCGAGTAAACGCTGGGGCTCAGCCCCACAGGTGGCTTTGAAAAACCTCTTAGGGGGGCACCGCACAGGGCATCAGACAGCTGTCACCTCACTTCCATGGTGTCCCTGAGCACCTGAGAACCAGGTGGAGTGAGGACGCATTTTTCTGGGGGCCTCAAACCAGGAGCAAGCTGGTTCTGGGAGAGAGATGGTGTTCTGTGAACGAATGTAAAACTCTGCAGCACTTCCCAGTACACAAAAGCGGCACTTGGAAAAAGCCAACAAAGAATCCTTCCAAGCTCTAAGCATTCTCTTCAGAGCCTACTTAAAGAATAGGAAGGGAGAAGAGCAGTTCAGGGGCTGGTCCCACAGAATAAACCACTCCCCTCTCAATGTTCTTGGAATATTCTTCAGTTAGAGCACTTGCCACTGAGAACTGTAATTATTTATTTACTTGCCACTCTCCCACGTACCCTGAGAGCACAGAATGTCTTATTCACATCTTAATACCAATGGTTAGCAATAACAGCTGACACATTTTAACTGTTAAACAGTAAATATATGGTGAGAAAAGAGCTCGAGAACTTTCTCAGGTGTGTGATAAACCTTGTACCGTCTTCTCTGGGAGTTCATCTCATAACAGGTCTGCACATCATTTTAGTTATTTTTGTCCACCTCTTCCCCCTCTCCACCCTTGATACCATCTTTGAAGCCATGTGACTCGTAAAAACTCACTGAGGAGAAGCATTAACTAACAACTTCTAAAAGGTGAATGACAAGCGAAAACATAACTCTTGTCTGCCTGCTAAAGCCCTGCCCAGGTCTCAGCTAAGTGAGGAAATAAAAGTCACACATCGAAACTTTTACTTTCCTTAATTCATCAATGACACATCTTTCACGAACATTACCTGCCTGTCACAGTATCAGGGCTTGGCCAAAGGCCTTAGTGTTTGTTCAGCATTATTGGCTGTAAGCCAGGTGAGTCCAGGGCTATGGGTCATATTTTAAACACATTCAGTATTTCTGATGGTCTTGTATGTTGGGTATATTGAGTATGAAATCGTTTTTCTAAAATCTGATGAAAAGGAAATCACCCAAAGGAAAATATTCACGATGGGACTGAAGAAGCAAAAGAGAGACCACAGAAGCGCAATAAAAACATTTCAGCCCCACCCGGGTTTTAGCAAGTCAGTCCTGACCCTAGCAGCGCAGCTAGCTCTGCTTCACACTTGCATCCATTCATTCATTAAGGATGAGGATGCCTTTTTCCACTCACATGCCCTTAGAGGACTCTGTGGCTCCTAGATGGTTAATTACTTTAGGCCAGGGTCAAGAACCTGCGGTTGGAAAGCCACATGCAGCTGCCCAGCAGCTTGCGTTCAGCTCTTCACCCTGCTGGCATCAGACGGTAATTTTCAATAGTACACAAGCGCGAAGGAGTTTTGTTGCCAAGAAGGGCCTGTTTATGGCTCTGTAATCAACTCAGCTTCAACAGGCCTTTTGCACAGCCTGAAAGCAAGTCCAACTTATGGAAAGTCATTAGTTTTCTCCAAGTAAAATACTATCTTTTGCCTCCTAATGTTGTTCTTGTGGAAATGACTTCTATGAACTAAGAGAAAGTTTTGTCAGTAGCCTTTTTGAAAGCAAAGCAAATAACACTTCAGCCATCCTAACATTAGTGTTTTGTTGTTAATTGAAACTCAACATCAGATAATGTATTTGTGATCAGGAAGGAGAGAGTGGAGCTCTGGAAAAATGGATTTTCAGTAGATTTTTCTACACAGAGATATTGAGGTTGTTTTCCATCTCCATTTAGCTGTCCCAAAGTGGCTGTATTTTCAAACGCAGAAGTGAACAAAGTAGAAAAAGACAGCCTTCCTTCTTGTTCTGCAGTATAGAAAAGAGCTAGTAGACAACCGTCTCAAAAGATAGTAACAGTTGGTAGGGGCCGCCCTCTAGCACCGGTACTGCTGCTCTGCCCATCCTCACAGATCAATCTGGTCGTCTCCAGCACATCTGCTTGTGCGCTGACAAATGATGAACTCCATCTCTGAATCCATAAGCAGAAAGGAGCCTGCTGATAAACAGCTATGAGCAGAAATGTATGCACCTTCCAAAAGCAAGACAAATCACTCATTCTCACCAAACCCTTCCAACAGGAATACTAATTTTGTATTTATTTGCACGGCATATGTACCGCGTCTGAAGCAGTGCATTAAAAAAGATCTCAAGCAGCCAATTGCTTTGATTGCATTTATTCATTGCAGTATTACAAGGGCTTAATGGCAGAGCAATGAAGTAGGAAGCTAGTGAAGACAGAAAACACCTCATCAATGGCTTTTCAGGGTTGGAGATTTTTCTGGTGCATAACACGCACACGTATGCTCACACGTGTGTGCACACACACTCCTGATGTAGGAAAGAATTTTTTTTTTTTAACCAAATACTGTGGCCATGCATCTTAAATCTGCCATATGCCTTTCCCGTCAACCAGCAGTTATTTTTGCTAATAACTCCAAGAACATATTGTGGGATTCTTTTTGTTTTCTGATCCGGTCATGTGACTCCTTTGACACCAGGGAACACTGGGTAAATTGTAACGTTCTAACAGGCCAGTGAATGGTCTCTTTTAAAGTCAAGTTGATGATGAATTGATATTTGCTAAGGCCTAAGCAAGCACAGGGCACTATATATACTCCTTCTTCTGTGCTCTCTGCAATGATGGATGGAAGTGAGCGGCAGAGAAGTCACAGAGACGAGCTCAAGCTGACAACCAAGCAACTACAAGTGGACTGTTTTAATCAAGCCACAAAAGAAATGGCTTTTTGTATTACTTACTGTGGCTTCATTCTCCTACTGTACACACAGATCGTGGATATACTGTACCACACTGGCCTGACTGAAAGTTGAAATGTAGTAGAAAAAGCAGAGAAGACACAGCTTCCTCCAGGCCCCTGGAGGAAGGTCGCTGAAGCCGGGCGTTTCCCCAGAGGCGCCAGGACTGGAAATTCACACTCTGTCTTCCTGAGGGATCTGACTTTCTAGAGGAGGATCAAGATGGGCCTGTTGTTTTCCTTTAATAACCCTGATTCCTCCCTACAACAGAAACTTCTGGGACCATGACACAGGTGTGATTGGTCCTCCCAGCCCTCTGACAACAAAGTTCTCTTGGTCAAGGGTTTTCACTTAACAGTTTGAAAAGTTAGGGCAAGATACTGATGTTGTTCGAAGAAATATAAGCCTACCTCATGAAACCAAGGCATGCTGTGCAAATAAATATAGAATTAGCGTTTACCCTTGGCAGGACATTTTTGGTTGAGTTGGCTGCAGAACATTAAAAAAGACATTAAGTGGATTATACACTCAGATGAAGTCTCCTGTGATTTTTAGCCATTAAGAAAACCCAGTATTTTTCTTTTGGATCTATACACTAATTGTGAATGATTACAAGAGGCGACTGTGTAATTGTGTTCTCCCCCCCTCCCCCCGCAAGAAATTTCATGGTAATATAACTTTGGTAAAATAGTTTCAAATAAGGGCTTTGGCTTAGACGGAATCACCATGTTTTGAACAGACAAAAATCATACCCTGAAATAACCATCCTCTCTGAAATGCAATGCTAATTCTTTATGTAGTCGGCTCCAAGTTCCTAAAAAGGTCTCTATAAAATTCTGTGATGGCTGTCTAAGCCAAAAGCCACAAAAATCAAGTGGGCTAAACTTTGATTTTACGATGAGGATCATGAGAAATTAAGAGGCAAACTAACCCACCCCAAGGAAATATGGCTAGCATAGCTGAAATCATATTCAAAGTTAAACCTCAGAATGTGAGTCATTATTTTAGTTGGGGTAGTGCACAGCAAACTAGCCGTGTGTTCTTTCCTTTGGATTCTTTGAAGTTTAGAACCAACATAAACTTTATGAAACAAAGGACGTCTAAAACAATCTCTTTTCCCACACTAGAACTACATGGGAAAACCGGATATCACATATGCAACGCTACCATTAATGATCAAAATGTTTTTCCCTACAATTTTTGCCTCACACTTAAGATGATTTTATTATGTTTATAAGGGCAACAACACAAAGGAATGTTGCAGACACACCTTCAGACCATTTTTTTGTAGGGAATGTAAGTTTTAAAAATGATCAACAGGTAAAGCTTGAAATCTGGGAAATACGTGTTTTGATTGCTGTTACCAAATGGGCTACAAGACACCGTCACATAAATAACCCACTGCTGAGACGCACGGCTGATGTGAGATGTGAGCAGGAGAAACGTCCAGCAGAGGTTCAGAGACTGATGCTGCGTACCTGTTGAACCAGCCCTTTGTTTTAGGACCAGATGTGCAAAATGTGAGACCACCTGTCAGTTTCCTCATCTGTAGGAAGCAGTCTTTCACAAGTGAGCTGCCTTTAGTGAATTTTCGTGATAGGACTAGTACTCCACAAAGTTCAACAGTGCAAGTGCAAATTGGCGGAGATCTAGCCAAAAAGTCTGAGAGAATTTTCTCCAGACAAGATAAAGATTCCCAAGCCCTTCAATGTCTGAATTCACATACTGAGCAGGAAAACATATACACTCGCACATGTAACACCTTGCGGTCTGGATGTTTCTTTTCTATAAAACTCAAGGACAGTAAAAAATTCATTCAACGTTTGCCAAGAGCCTTGTTTCCTAAAATAGTGGTCCTGATACATTTTCGAGTTAAAATCCAAACTATAATTGCTTCACATGATAGTTTCAAGAATGCTTATTTTCAAGAATGCTTATTTTCTTTTTGGTTAACAATTAACAGTGGTCGTAAGTACTGAGGCTTTCAAATGTAAGTACCTCACCAACCTCAATCTGCCTGGTAATTAATCAGGAAATAATTATATGCCATAATCCTTCTACTTAAATATAACAGACATCATTTCATTTGATCCTCACAAGGTCTTTAACACAGGCAGGGTAAGAATTATCCTCCTTTTACAAGTGAGAAAATAGATGCTCATAATTTGCTAAACTTGCAGAGCTAATAAGTGGCAGCTTTCCAGTCTCCTCAAGCAGATGGAAAGTAAGAGATAAGTATCTAGTCCCTAAGAGTAAACTGAGGTTTTTGTGAACAGATGGGCCTGGAATGATCATATTCCAGGCTCATCCACATTGAGCACCCACACCTTTTAGTACCTCGTGCCAAATTCAGTCTTTTCAGACACTATCTGAAACATGATGGGTCCCAGGTTCCCCATGGTGGTAAGAGGGAAGGGATGACCCGTGTGAGTCCTTGCAGTGGCTCAGGCTTTGCCACAGGCTAAGGTGTGGCCATCCAGAGCCCTTCTCTCTTGTCACAAGGAACAAGCAGCCTACCTTTCTAGGTTCCCTGTACTCTCAAGATTCTCACCACCCAGCGGGCTGCCCGACCCAGGCAGAAACAGTGCCTGTCTCAAACGTAAATAAGGCATTTGGTTATCACTTTTGACCCTCTGGAAATGGAAGTCACTCCTTATAAGGTATGTCTACCTTGCAGCTTTTAGACTTCTGCCTTTAGACACATGCTTAGGATGGCAAACTGTATTCAAATAGGGGACTGCTTGTTAAAGGGTCTTCTTAGAGCACAAAAGACATTAGCAAAGAACACTCTAAAATAGCTCTCCTCGGGACTTCCCTGGTGGTCCAGTGGTTAAGATTCCGCGCTTCCACAGCAGGGGCGCGGGTTAGATCCCTGGTGGGGGAACTGAGATCCTGCATGCTGTGTGGTATGGCCAAAATAATAATAATAATAAAATAAAGTAAAATAAAATAGCTCTCCTCATGGCCCAAGTGCCCTCACATGGTCCCACTAAATGCAGGGATGCTTTTAGATGCACTCTGATTTCTAATGGGTACATACAACCTCTGGTCCTCACACATAAGCAACACATCAGGTCAGCATATTCTCAGAGATGTCAAATACCAATTTAACATAGAAATATTATAACAACTCAATTTAGAATATTTATTTTAATATGATTGAATTAAATAGCAACAATACTCTGTTATCATTTATATTATCTATCATCTTCCTCATGTATGCATGTATGAGAGGCAGTACTGGGACCTGAACAGAGGAGACAAGTTTATTCTCCTTTGATAGTGTTGTAGAGGAGAATGACTATGTGCTTATCACCATTTTAGGCAAATTGGTTCATCTTTATGAGCTTCAATTTCTCCCTCCATTTCTCAAATGGGAAGAAAAACGCATACCTTGCAGTACTGGTATGAGAGCTAAATGATAAAATGTACATGACATACCTTAATTATAAGGCCAGTATTCCGGTGTTCTGGGTAAAATACTGTTATATTCTAGGTTAATATTCCTGCTAGATACAATGGAAAACACAGTTTCCATAACTGTCAACTGAGCAATTTTAAAAAGCTTTAGTATATAAATATCAAGTGTTATGCAAGCAGAATCTTGTAAAAAAAAATTGTCCTTTAATCCAATGGTACCCTAAATTAGCAGGGTGCTTTTTTTTGTTTGTTTGTTTTTTCTTGCGGTACGCGGGCCTCTCACCGTTGTGGCCTCTCCCATTGCGGAGCATAGGCTCCGGACGCACAGGCTCAGCGGCCATGGCTCACGGGCCCAGCCGCTCCGCGGCATGTGGGATCTTCCCGGACCGGGGCACGAACCCGCGTCCCCTAGCAGGGTGCTTTAATCACGTAAATCTTATGTGGCACTTAATAAGTGCCAGCTGGTGCCCTAAGAGCTTTTTAACGTGTCTAATTATATGTATTAACTCATTCCACAGTCTCGGCCACCCCATGGCATTGGTGTTGCCATCATCTTCATTTTACAGATGAAGACATTGAGATTACAGAGAGGTTAATTCACCAGCACAAGGGCTCCGTAGGTGGAAGAGCTAGGTTCAAACCCAGGCCAGTGGCATTAGAGTCCATGGTCTAAACCAGGGCTCCACCAGTTTTTTGTTTTTTGAAGGACCAGAGAATAAATATTTCCGGCGTTATGGGCCACACAGCCTCTGCTATAGACAATCCCTAATGGGTAGTCGGCCAACTCCTCTTTGAAACCGTTACACTCTTCTGACTCTCAAATGCTTTGTAATTTTCAAATTAGTTTGATCTGTAACCCATTTGATTCTCACTACAACCTTCCGCAGTAGCAAGAAAACTGAAGCACGATGTGTACCTCCCTTAAAGCGGCAGCAGAGGCTAGAGCAGACCCACGTGCCCGGACTCTAGACTGAGGGATCCATAAAAAGACTCCTTATGACCTGCTCTAGCAACTCCCTACAAATCTCCGTGTTCCTCTCCACCGGACACTACACTTACCAAACAAGATTATCAAAGGAGCAATGATGACACTCATTTTACCCCTCTCTGTAGTATTGATTCATTCCATCTCACTCCTGTCCCATCAGAAGAACTGATGTCTCTGAACATTTATTTTAAAATTTCCCCTAAGACATGATAATTCTTTTAACTCTGAGAAGGAACTATAAGCAAAATATGTAAGGTTTTTTAAAAAAGCCTGGTAGATTTTACAAAGCTGAAAGAATCCCCACTACTCTTTCCCATGACCAATACATTCAGTTAAAAGTGTACTTTATGGCAATCTCTTTCTTTTTTTAAAAGTGTTATCCAAACTTTTTTCAAAATTGCCAAATATATATACTACAAAAAAAAAGACTTAAAAACAAAAAAAAACAACTCTGGCTTTGGCAGAGGTATGCAATCCTGGCCACTCACTGTGGCCAAAACACTGCAGGACATGCCCGGTGTTCTCATGGTCTCTGGTAACTTCTGCTGGGAAAAGTGAAAAAAATGCCTAAGAGCCTGCCACATACTAGACTTTATGGTCATGACAATAACAGAAGTGAGGGAAAACAATGACCACAACAATAATGATACTAAGAAAGACAACATTAATAACTGCCAATATTAACTGAAGGCTGATTATGAGCCAGGCATTGTTCTAGGCATGTATTAAATCATTTAATCCTCAAGCAACCCATGAGGAAGGTACTATTATCATCCACATTTAACAGATGAGGAAATTGAGGCAGAGAAGGGTTAGGTAACTCAGGAGAGAGAAGAAAGCTGGGATGTTATAGACTATGATTAAGGCTATGACTGCTGGCTCCAAGGTCTCTGTGAACCATTCTCAAGTGTTCCATTAATGAAACAATATCAGTGTCTACTTAGAGGAAGGCATTATTGAAAATGTTAAAAACTCAAATTATAGCACTCTGAAAACCATTTACATAAATGGGCATCACCTCATCACAGAACTCTATACATTTCATGAAGCTCTCTATTTTACAGAGCCAAGGGGATAAAGATTTTTAAACATCTAGAAAAGGGTCTGTCTCAATGTTGTCCATGTGCAAGAGAGATTGCAGACAGCTGTCAACGGATGGTGATGTGGAAAAGACAAACCCATGTCATGGAAAAGGATTTCTGGTTCCAGTTCCTGGCTCTGTCACTTTGAGCAACAATTTCTATAAGCTGTAACATGGGGACAATAGTAATTTACCTCTATTAGTTTAGGGTACAAAGGAGACAATGTGTATGAGGACACTTTGTAAACTGTGAAGGGATAAGCAAGGCTGATCACCCTATAATTTGTTAGCACTATTTTTGAAGTGGTACAGACAATAAAAGTTCATCTACTGCGGCTATTTTTTTGTGTGCTATAAAATATTTCAAGGTTATTTTATTATTATACCTCTCCTCTAAGGAATTAGGTTTTACATATAAATTTCCTTCCAGAGGGGAAAACCTGACCATGAGGCAACATAAACAGACCAACAAAGAGTGATGAGGAAAGGAAAAGAATTGCCACTGATCCAATTTAACAAAATTCCCCAGAACTTAAGGTATTTGCTTGGTTTCCCCAGGGACCCTATTCAACTGTGTGCAGGTGGGGTTCCCCAAGGATTGGGTGAGCACTAAATCCCTGCTCTGCCATCACCAGCAGCCTTGCTCTATAACCTTAGGGAAGAAGAGTCTGTGACAGAAGGAGGGGAAAGATGGGAGCTAGGGATGGTCCAGCCACTACTCCACCAATGCCCCGCCGCCCCCTGCTTTCAAAACCTGATGAGGGTCATCTACTCCAAAGGTCAAGGCCACAGTAACTCCAGGGAAGGTAACCCCATCCATTAGATTGTATATCCCTAAAAGGGAGAAACCATCTCCATTTCACACCTCCCTGAGGTACAGTTGTTTTAACATTCAGAGGAGAACTTGACCTTGTACAGAATCTCTTGTTGGCCTAACACAGACTGCCTTCTAGTGACAGAGCAATTATCTGGCAGGATACTATACTTTGTGGCCATTGCTATCGACATTAATGTGTCATCTTCAACATCCAATGGGAATTCTATAGATTTCACTAAATAGATAATAGAGATGAGAAGGTGATTCCCTTTATGATTTTCCTTCTGCTAAATGAAGAATATTGATTATTGAAAGCATTTTTTTTTCCCAAATGATACATACATTAAATCATTCTATGGGGTTAATTCTTTATAGAATCGGTGAAAAAGCATTTAAGTGCTTTTTTTTGTTTAAAAAAAAAACAAAAAACTATACCTAGTAGGTTCTTCCACACATCATTTTCTATCTTTTCAGCTGTTTTTTTGATTACTATTTTATCTGGGATGTGAAAATGTCTTTTATGATACTTTATAAAAGGAAATGAATACTTAAAGAGTTCAGAAATAATTCCTTTAAAAGTAGAATATTTTATGATAAATTCTGTATACAGAATAAAGAGTTATTTCAAAGAAAAGGCAAGCTGCCTTGCCTTGATGTCCAAAAAACTGGGTGATCACCCTATAATGTGTTAGCAATGTTTTTGAAATGGTACTGACAGTAACAGTTCATTTACTGAAGCATTTAATTTTTTTTCCTATAAAATATTTCAAGGCTAACAAATTACAAAAGGGAGAAATTAATTACTCTAGAATATAAACAGCTGTATATTAAAAACACGCACCTCATTTGTATTAGAAAAATATTAAAGCGTTGAGCACCTTTTTAAGAATCCTCCCATTTTGATGTTCCAGTTGAATCTTGTACCCAAAATAAAGGAATTATTATTGCCAGTGATTTTTCTGTCACTGGTATGGCAACAATGAATTATTTGCATAATACATGTAAGATCCTAACAAAACAAAAACATACTAATAGTAATTGTGAGCTTTCTCTATTTATCTTCATAGAAACATTAAGTGAAAGACAGGGAAACAATTATAATCATTTCAGAAAAAAGGGTGGTGGGAAGAAACCAATTGACAGACAAAGTAAAATATCAATGATGAGCAAAGAGTCCTCAATTTATTTAATCCTTTGATTATACCTACAGATTATTATGTGCCAAATACTGTGAGATGAATTTTAATCCCAACAACCCTATGAGTTAGGCACACTCTGCAGATAGGAAAACTGAGTCTCAGAAAGGCTCTGTCTTGTGGGCGAGGTGTTGCCATATGCCAGAGCCCAGATCTAAACACTTACACTCTCCGCACCTTTGGAGGGACACTTGCTATCAGATTCTACAACGGCAGCTTCTGGCAGCTGGGAGGTACTGAGGTCACCACGCTGTCTGCCGAGCAGCTGTGCATGAGCAGCTGGCTCATTTCTGAACAACTGAGAAACATTCAGCTCAATCTGGAGCTGGGCCTCAGTCACCCTCTGCAACCTGGGCCCTCGCCTGGGTTCCCCACCTCCTGCTCTGCACAGGACACCTGGTCTCACATACCCTGCAGAGTCAGATGTCGAGAGTAAAGCAGCTTAAACGTAATGAGTCTTGGTAAACTCTTGGCTTATTAGCCCACACACCAGTTCACATATGACTGGCATTCTTGAATCAGACTACCTGACAGCCAATTTTATTATCTCGCTCCGGTACACCTTCAGAACCTCCAGATAGCCAGATATACATCGCTCATTAATCTGTTTGGTCAGTCAACGTGCAACTTTCTACTCCTGTTGGTGCAGTTACCCCTGTTCAAGGTTTTCTTCATGCTTTTGTGTCCTTTTTTATGTTTATTTTGTGTATAGAAGGGCAACAGAGATTTTCTTGTATTTTTGACATATTTAAATTCATCATTATTTTATTCCACAACTGAGACTTGAAGTCACTGATTTGAATTCCCACCTCTTTACATCTCATGTAGTATCTTAAGCTGAATGTTAAAGATTCTTCCCTAAGAAGTAAACGCTGACCACGACATGAGTTTAATTAACCTGGGACAGAAGAAAGGAATGGCAAGAATGGCTAATAGCTTCAAGTTAGACGTAAAATATACGCATTCCTCCATAATGGGAGTACACGCTGCTCACCTGACTTTACTACAACTCTTCATGAAACCTCAAGCTAACAATAATGGAAAGGAACTTCTTTATAGCATACCAACTAGGCAAAGCTCCATTTCAAGGGTATAGAATAAAAGAGCATTCTAGAATTTCTTTCTCATCTTCCATCCAGGACGCTGAGAAGAGGAGGAAAGTTCCCTTTGGGGCACAGGGTGAAATGCCCTGACCTCTGTGAGTGTCACCATCCAGCTCACCTATCTATCCTCCCCTGAGGACCAGGCATTCCAGGAAATTGGACAACTTGGTCTACGCGGCTTAAAGGATACACCTTTAAGCCCCTCTAGAATATTCCCCTCCTGAACCCCTACACCACTTACTGCCTATTTGGTAAGTCAACCCAACAGCCCGTTTGGCTCACGTATACCATAAACTGCGCTTTTCGCGGATGAGCATCAGGTGTCCACACTACTCACAGTGTCTTATCCACCACCTCGGTTCTTCCCACACCAACTAGCAACAAGAAGAACTGAACTTAGAACGTACTTACTATGTGCTGGGAACGGTGTCAACTGTCATTTGTATACCTTCTTTCTTAATCGTCACAAGAGTCCTGTTAGATTTTACCAAAAAAAAAACCCCCCAAAAACAAAAAAGAAACCCACACAAGCTGTCTGGTGACAGAGTGTGAAGTAAAATTCACATTTTCTATCCTTCACCCTGGAACTCAGTTCCCTGGCCCACAACAGTCTTCTTAAATAAATTTCTCAAATCCTGTCGGTCTGCAGCAAGAAGTTACCTGAACCGATGCCCTCATGAACCCAATTCATCACTCCACTTCACATTCCACTAATGAAAATCCACAGGAAGACGTTTTTTGATCAAAATTTTGATCTTACTCAGATCCCTTCAGCACATTTCATCTTCCCTAAATTATCTACTATGTGGGAGACTGTTCATATCAAGGTTGGAACACTTAAGGCAGAAATTAAATGACTGCTTGAGCCCAAACCCCAAGGCCCCTGTCCCAAATCCCCCTCCTGTACCTGCCTACCGTCTCTCTCCTTTATTACTCTCAGCACACCTGGAATTTTATGTCCCTTTGTATAATTATTTCTTTAATGCCTACCTGCCCACTGAACTGTAAGCTACATCAGGGCAGCAGCCATGTCTGTTACCAGTCACACTTTGGCCCTGGTCCCTAGCACAGTGCCTGTATGTGGTAGGTACCCAGTAAATGTCTGTCAGATGAGAAGGAGTGAGAGAGGGAAGGATCGAGGCCAGGTGGAAAGCACCTTAGCATGAATCTGGACCAAGTGCTACCTCAAGAATTAGGCAGCCGATGGTGAGGGCTGACAGGAATTCAGACACTGTGGTACCAGGGGCAATGTGGTGAAAGTGGGTGCTGCTTCCTCACTTCTAAATGAGGACATTTGCCAACAGACACATACAGGAGATAATTCAGCCCCGGCTAGTTGTGGGATTCTCCTCCATTTCCCCAGGACTTCTCTGTGTGTGCCGTGGTTCTCCTCCACACAATGGGGATTAAAAAGAAAAAAAAGCCTCTTTGTATGACTGATATGAAAAATCTTTCTAAATAAGTAAAATAATAAATGACCTTTCTCAGAGTTCCTTTAAAGACAAAGTAGGTTTTATATTCAAAGTTTTGGTACTATTGTATATGTTTAGAAATATGTCCACTTTTGAGTAAATGAAGTATTTGGCCTCTTATAAAAGCGATGTAAATAACAAGACAGTCCAGCATAGTGGTTCACAGCATAGATTTACAATCCAAGAGACTTGGGCTCACATAATTTAACTGAAATGTGAGGCAAGGTAAAGCAAGAACTAAATTACAATCCGATGATAGTACCTACTCTATAGTGTTATTCAAAGGATTAAGTGATCAAATATGTAAGGTTTAGAATAGTGCCTGGCACGTGGTAAATATAAATGCTTGCTATTACTATTTTGCAACAACAAAAAAATCTGAGCCCCAAAGAGATGAAATGACTCACTCAAGTTTATACGGCAAGATTCAAAAACAAAGCTAAAACTCAGGTCTGATTTCCCACCCTTGACTCCATCAGACCATGACAGATGCATTATGTTTAAAACAAAACAAAACAAACGTAGCCGTTTGTTTACAGGCAGGCCATTTTTCCTTTTCCTTTTCTTTGAATTTTCCACTGAGCAAATAATTTCCTGGCTTTCAGGAAACAGTAATTGTTAAATGCTTACTACCTGGTTATATTCATTAAAGATTTCCAAATAGTCCCGAGTCTAGCAAAGTAGAAATCATACCATGATTATATTATTACAGAGTTGAGGGAAGAGAATCTATTTCTCTTCCAAAACTTCTATGAGAGTCAATATAATTCCCATTATACTTTCCCTGCTATTTTATTATCCCTTTCTTTATTAGAGGTTCAGATTTGAAGCTGTTCTAAGAAAAAGGATAGGAGTGGAAAGAGATTTAAATTTCTCTTTGTCCACATTAAGTCCAAAGCTTTAGCAGATAAGGGAAAAGGGAAGGTTAAGTCACAATGGTCAAATGCTGTGACCTAGTTATGTCTTGGCTTATTTTCTCGTCCTTTCATTAAGGAGAATTAGCCAATTTAGACTCAGTTATTATGCAACCATGAAAGCGATATATGTTTAAATGTATAGCTTTCCCTTGATGTCATGACTAACTAAATGGGAAATATTTACGGAGCTGAAGAATCTAGGCTGAATCTAACAAAAGGGAACAAAAGAAAGTTAGTTTCTACGAGGTTTTTTTACTTTAATGTTCAAGCAAAAAAATCGGACGTAGACATGAAGAGAATCCTACAGCCACCAGGTGGGTGCTAAGATGACAGAATGGCAAGAAGAGATTGTTAGACATAAACTTACCGTTTGAAGAAATGACGCAGAAAGAGGTTTAGTAAATCACTGGGAGAGTGAATTGGTCATGGTGGGGTCAGAAGCCCAGCTTCCCAAGGCAGTGCTTTCTTCCCCTCCCCGAAGGCCTCTCCCAACACTCATCACTTTGCAGCCATGCTCAGTCCCATCTCCTGCAAAACCCTTCTTCACAGTGACTTCTGCTGTCTGGGAATTTTTATTTCCTGATCATTCACCGGGACTCTTCTTCTTAAGCCATCATTTAACTCTCTCCCTTATGCCTGTTTCACCAAAATGAAAAAATACTATACATTTCTTGAGGATGTCTTATTTATTTGCAACCCTCTTGGGAGGCAGTACAGTGGTAGCCCCATAATGATCAGTGAGCATTTACTGACAGAATAACATGATGGAATGAATTCTTCTTGGCAATCATGACATTTGGATAGAACACTCTCTAAAGAACCCCCTCATAATTTGTCTCTCCCACAATATACTTCATGACAGAATGCTAACTCTAGATTAAACAAAGACAAGATTACATCTGTTTAAGTTCGCTTCACTACACGAAGTATTAAGTAATATGCACAACCCAAAGAATATTTATATTTTCTCTAAAGGAAAATATGGTCTCAAATAGAGCTGTTTAAAGGTCATTCATGACACCTCTGGAAGGAGCCCTCCTGTAGCCATCCTGGTGCTAGGACTGAAATTACTGAAAGAAAACAGAATTGTACCACATTGCAAAGATAAATATTGAAATATATATTGATGCCTCTGGAAGAGCAATTATCCTTTAGGGAGTTCATTTGCTTTAAAAAAAAATACTTCTTTCTGAATGCTTTTTTTCCCCCCAAATCTGAGAACATGAATATACTTTGAAACAAGGATTGTGCATATATATTGCTTTGCTTAACATGTGTCCTGAAATTGACTAAAGGAACAGGCTTGCTGTGAGGATAATATATTCATATCGGATCGTATATCAAACATGTTGGTATGCTAAGAGTATTAGGGTAGTTGTATAAAACTAGATACTCTATTTTCTCAAATGCTCTAGTACTGAAGATGCAAGTATCTTGTGCTGAAAGTTTATTTCTAAAAGGTTGCTTTTACATTGAAAAGCTAAAGAATGAATTACTTTTAACTTCCAATTTTACATAATGCTTATCAGCCAATATATGAAGATTTTCAATTTTTACTTAAAATATAGTCATTGGCTATGCTATTAAAGACAAAGGGCCAACTAAAGCTTTTCAAATAATGTAAAGCGGAGAGGGGCAGGGAGAAGAAATGATGATCTGATTCCTTAAACAAGGTAACTAGGTAACTGATGGAATTTCCTCTTCTGTTTAGGTAATGTGCAGTACAATATTGCATTTATAAGCAAAATATGACCAAAGTGTATTTCTTATATATATTTGGTCTTCTCCATGGTGCGTGGCTTACACCTCTCCAAACCCTTAGAATTTACTCAGTGTTGAGAGTGATAAAAGGTGTCCTTTGCTATGTTAATGAGATAGTTTTGGAAAGCCCCTAAGGATGGGGGCTAGTTGCCAGTGTAGGCAACCCTGTGATTAGAAGGCTGGAACTCTCAGTCCCACCCCCTGACTTCTGGAGAGGGGGTGAAGATTCTGAGTTCAATCACCAGAAGCCGATGATTTAAACAATTATGCCTACATAATGAAGCCTCCATAAAACCCCAAAGGATGGGGTTCAGGTATCTTCTGGGTTGGTGACACGTGGAGATTTGGAGGAGAGTGGCATGCTTAGAGAAGCATGGATGCTCCGGGCCCTTTCCCCATACCTGCCCTATGCATCTCTCCCATCTGGCTGTTCCTGAGTTATATCCTCTTATAACAAACCAGTGATCGAGTAAGTCAAATGTTTCTCCGAGTTCTGTGACCTGCTCTAGCGCAATAATCAAACCCAAGGAGGGGGTCAAAAAAAATCCTCTGATTTATAGCCAGGCAGTCAGAAGTACATGTGGCCGGAGATCGGGCGGCCCGGTGCCAGTCTTGTGGAACCGAGCCCTTTTCTTGTGGAATCTGATGCTGTCCCTGAGTAGTGTCAGCACTGAGTTGAACTGCAGGATGCCCAGATAGTCTCTGAGAATTGTTTGTTGGTTTGGCACACCACCCACCTCCACACGTTAGAAGTGGATCCAGGAACCCAACCATAAAGAGCAGGTGAATTTGGCTCTTTGTGTAAAAAGATACGTGAAGATACCCTGATCCAACAGCCACCCCTTTAATAGTTCCCACCTGCCTTTCTTCCCACTCAGCTACTTGAGCCATCTCCCACCTACTGTTTTGAAGGGGGCTCACCTTTTGGGCACAAATGTAAATCAAGCTTTTTTTTTTTTTTTTTTTTGCGGTACACGGGCCTCTCACTGTTGTGGCCTCTCCCGTTGCGGAGCACAGGCTCCGGACGCGCAGGCTCAGTGGCCATGGCTCACGGGCCCAGCCGCTCCGCGGCATGTGGAATCTTCCCGGACTGGGGCACGAACCCGTGTCCCCTGCATCGGCAGGCGGACTCTCAACCACTGCGCCACCAGGGAAGCCCTATTTTTTTTTTTTTTATACATTCTAGTTTCACGTATGCTACGACCTAGATGGGTGACATGGATGTCTGGCTTAATGCTCTTTAATATCAGAATTCTCTTCTGTCAAAACAAGAGTTGGCTTAGATTGGGCTCCTCTCTTTGTCCCAGTCCCAAACACCCCCATGTAACACTGCAGGGACAGACCTCATCCACTGTAACAGCTGTTGCTTAGACAAGGCCTGGGGTGAGGCGCCCTGAGGTCAGAATCCTAAAGGTGAGGCACTAAAGGGATCCCTGCAGGTCAAGCTCTAGGGATCCTTCCACTTCTGTGTGGAAGTGCTACCTCTACATCAGGTTTCTAAAGACTGCTCTTTTTTCAACCACCAGGGAATAACTGCTTTAAACACTGATGAGGATTTAACTGTGAATTAACTACTCCTATGAAGAACAGGTGAAGCATTAGATAGCAGACATGCTGTATAAGGGATATAATTCCTTTTCACGCCTCGGGGTTCCCAAGACTCTGCCTTTTCAGGCCAGATAACCAAACTAAGCATACCTGGGGCCGCCTCATTGCCCTAGAAAACTGCAACGTGCCTTACCTTTCCTGCTAAAATGCCTTCTCCGTGTTACTATTCAAAGGCATGAATTTGGTCTTTAGAGGGTCATTAATAAGAAATAGCCATAAAATACAATTTATAGGGCTTCCCCGGTGGCGCAGTGGTTAAGAATCCACCTGCCAATGCAGGGGACACGGGTTCGAGCCTTGGCCCAGGAAGATCCCACATGCCGCGGAGCAACTAAGCCCGTGCACCACAACTACTGAGCCTACACTCTAGAGCCCGTGAACCACAACTACTGAGCCTGTGCTCTAGAGCCCGTGAGCCACAACTGCTGAGTCTGCGTGCCACAACTACTGAAGCCTGTGTGCCTAGAGCCCGTGTTCTGCAACAAGAGAAGCCACTGCAGTGAGAAGCACCATGACAAAGAGTAGCCCCTGCTCGCCGCGACTAGAGACAACCCGCGCGCAGCAACGAAAACCCAACACAGCCCAATAAAAGAATAAACAAAATAAATTTTAAAAAATACAATTTACAAAACTCAAAGTAAACTCTGCTATCCTACCTGGTCCCATTCATATTAAGAACCACGTGACGAACACCTTTTGGTCATGAGAAAATGACAACTATATAAACAATCAGGTCTCTGTTTTCTCATAGCCACAAGGACAGTAAAAGCCAAATTTAAGGCTTACATAGATATCCTGGATTCTTCTACTAAATTCTCCCTAAAATATTCTCACTTAAATTTCTGACCTCTTTTATAATCTTTATTTCAACTGACTTTTTAAAAAGATGTATCTTTTTCATCTATGGCTTCAAAACATACTTGGAAATAAGTGAAGATATATATATTCCAAGACCTCAGCCAGTCCTCTCTCCTGAGGGCCAGAAAAGTGGCAAAGCGCAACACATGGATCCCAAGGCAGCGTGGACCACACAGCCTCCTTCCCACCCAGGTCGGTGCATCCTGCCACCGGGGCGCCTGTGGCCTGGCCACTGGTGAGAGGAGGTTTCCTCATGTCAGGAAACAGTCATGTGGATTCACTGCTGAATTTCCTTAACCACACAGGAGCTTCAGACCTACCTCTACTCAGCTAGGAGTTCTCTTAGAGCTCAGCAATGTTGTTTTTTGATCTCTTGACACAATAAATGATGTAGTAATTCATTACTGACAGGGCAAAAAATTTTGCCACAACGTTTACAAGCTCTAATAAATTATGGATAATTTACCAAATTACTACCAGGGAAAAGAAGCCCGCCTTTTTAGATTTTCATTTATCATTCTAACTCTTTCCTCCCACCCTTTCTGTCTCTCACACTTGTCCTTCTCTCCCCGTCTCTCCCCCCTCCCCACTCCCTCTCCATCTCTTTGTTTCTGTTTCTCTCTGTCTCCCTCACACAGACACATATTTCCATAATAGATTTTGGCTTGAAATCAGAATTGGAATATAGTGCAATTGGTATACTCTACCCTGTCCCATGGCTAATAAAACACTGGAATTAGACTTAAAGTAATGAATGGATTCTATAGGAAGTAAACGATCATGAATATGTTAAAACAAAACAAAACAAAAAACCCACCATTGCCAACTCCGTAGGAGACTCACCAGACCACAGTAACAACCTTTGTTGAGTACACAGTGTGGAAGACTGACTCCTCCAACAAGAAATTCTTAATCCAGTACAAGAAATAAAAAAAGAAGAGCTCCCCTTTATATTTTATGTTTTGGTTTGGCCACTGGTATATGGCCTTATAAAGCTGAATTATTCTTAGCATTCAGATAACTTCTTGTGGTAATAATGGGAAATTATACTCATAAGGTAATATTTACATTGGAAGAACTAGCATTAAATTACTGGGCTGACTGTTTGTGTTGTAAAATGTGAGGGGAAAGGCCTCATTTTCAGTGGATTCACAAACCAACATGAAAGTCAGTGGGATATGAAAATAATCACCCTCTGGCTCTACAACCATACAATGATGTCATGAGATGGATGCAAATGTTTTCTTAAAGATGAACCCAACTCTTTGTGAAAAAAGCAGATTCCAACTTCTTTAGAGAATCAGGGCTTAATGAACAATTCACCCCCTTTGATGATAAAATCTTTTTAAGACAGATCACTCTTATCTTCTATTTTTGAACAGTTCCACACTAACACCTCATCCCCAGCTCTCTATCTGAAGTTAAGCCTGACTTCTTCCAAACACCAGCCTCCCCTGTCCAACCTTAAAAGGTGGATGTCACCCTCTGCTCCTTCTGTGCCCCTCTTGTGGCCAGATGCCTTCTCTTCCAAGTCTTGGGACACCTACTTTCTTCTCCTTGCCCAGAGTCTACTTGTATCCAAACCCACACCCTCTTTCTTGCACTATTGTGGCCGCCTCCTAGCTAGGCTTTTTACGTCTAACCTCTCCCTACAAGATGACTCTTCCTAAAGCACCATTCTCAAAACACCACAGTCCTGCTCAAAAGTCATCAGAACTTCCAACTACATTCCTGGTGCAAACAATTGCTCAGGTTGTTGCTGGAGGACTTCCTCAATGAGTTGCTGCTGACATCCACGATGCCCTAGCCAGGGCCTCTCAACTACTGTGCTCCGAAAGGGTTACATGTAGGAGAGGGGCTGGGGCAGGGGCTGGGAGGCCTGTCCTGGGCTGGAGAGGGATACTCTGCAGGACCTGCTGCTTCCTAGACTTGAGCTGGATCTCTTTACCCAAGTGGCCTGTATAAATTATTTTCTGGAAGATGCTCCAGGCAAAGTAGCCTGACGAATTACTGTTAAAGGCAAACCTTCTTGTCTCTCTCTGTCTTGGCTCTTAACCTTACCACCCTCCCCCCATTCTGCATTTCAAAGTCCTAACACTTTATACCCACCTCCGCTAAGAAACCCTCCCTGACCTCCCCCATCACATGATTTCTTCCCCTTCCTTTAAAGCCTAACAGCATGTGCTATATATTTGATGGTATTTGTGATATTAGTCCTGCTATTAACAAATGATGGTCTACTTGCCCTTTTCCCATTATTAGGACACCGACTGCACCGTTGTTCCAAAAGCATCTAACTCATACTGTAGGGACCCAGTGAATGTTTGTCAAATGTCACACTGCTGAAGAAAAGATGGTTAAAACCACAGTTAGGATACTCTTTTTTTTTTTTTTTTTTTTTTGGCGGCCTCTCACTGTTGTGGCCTCTCCCGTTGTGGAGCACAGACTCTGGTCGCGCAGGCTCAGCGGCCATGGCTCACGGGCCCAGCCGCTCCGCAGCACGTGGGATCTTCCCGGACCGGGGCACGGAACCCGTGTCCCCTGCATCTGCAGGCGGACTCTCAACCACTGTGCCACCAGGGAAGCTCACTTAGGATACTCTTATTTGCTTTGATGAGTGTTCTGATCTGATACTCTTCATCAGACAACAGTTCAATTAAGTCTCCTAACAGTTCCATAAGCAATGATCCCAGCAGGTAGGGCCTTTCGCCCTGATCCTTATCCCCTTCTGGTTTTCCTGAGGGTTCTTTTTCAGGTTTAGGATTATTAATGTGCTAAGGATACAAAATAATAAATGTCTAGAGTTAATTTACTATCACTCTCTGACCTATGAAATCTTCAGCTGGAGGGCTGCCATAAATGTTGACCGTAAGGACCGATCGTGAAAAACCCCAATTCTCCACTCTTAGTCATCTTTCCAAGAAACCACACACCCCTTAGCATGTGTGCTTGGCCAGTAGTTAAATTGTAGGTGACCTTTTCAGGGATTTGGTGCTAGAAGATGGAAAACTGGAACTGTTCTGGCAAACGTGAAGACAAATAATATGCTATCATTCCAACAGAAAGCCACAAAGAAAGTCCACACTGGAACTAATTGGCACCAACAAGGAAGTGTGATACAATACTCTCCCTTCCACTGAAAACCTTCTGTGGTTTCAGGGTGAGGACGAAGAGAATGAAGAAAAATAAACACAATATGAAATTGAAACCACACCAGGAACAAAAAATATGAACTGCAAGACCACAAAGTAGTATTTTTATGGGTAACTTTCAATTTTATCAAGATAGAGTCAGGAAAATAGTACACATAGCTATGTTATGTGACTTAAATGCCAAGTTTCCATTTTGTTTTTATATTAATATTAGGACTTCTCATATTTCATCTCTGTTTATGTTTACATAAATTACATTTATATCAAATCCAGATTTGGAGCAACTCAGAATAAATACTTGGGCAATTCTTGTTAATATTTTCATAGGAGTTCAACTTTTGATTTTTAATGTTTCTCTGGAAGATAATGCCTGCGTGTATAAATTTAATCCATTCACCTTGCTATATTGCTATATTATGTTTTTATCATTTTCACAAGAAAACTTGCTGTATCTGATATATAATTTATGTCCATTTAGAAACATGTATTTTTTTCAACTAATCAACGCTGAATAATGCTAGGTATATCCAACACAAAAAAAACCACAAGGGAACTTTTCCCTCTATCACATTCTTTTCTAAGTGTTAAAGGGGGCAAAACTTTTCTTAAAACTTAGTGGTTAAATGATTAAAGTTCTGTAAATCACAAAATGAGTGGGTGACAAAAAATATAAGAGCAGAATCAATCAACTTTCAACTGTAAGAAAGAAGAGGGAGGCGAAAAGGTTAATTTTACGTGAGGCTACATAATTTTCATTTAATTGCTGTTTCATTCAGTGTCCAAAAACACCGGGAATATCCTTTTGTCATATGTACAGAAGGGCTTTGCTATTGTCCCTCAGGAAGGCTGACAGCTGGCCCTGCACTTTGACCTCTGACCCTGCCTCAGCAGGGGTCTCACTGATATTCCCAGAAGCTTCTCTCAATGGAAGAAGATCATTTAAAAAAGAAAACGCCACCTCAAGGGCTGGTGGTCCTTCCACTCTCACCCTCTGCTCCTGCCCCCCTGCGTGGTGGCATGCAGGTCCAGTCAAGCCCATCAATTCCTGGCCCTTCATGAACTCACTATTTTTCATGTATATTTGATGGGTCCTTTCCCTCTTATTCACAGTGGCTTTCACAGTCATGTTAGTGGGTGAGAGCCTTCTATTCTGGACTTACATTTGATTAATTTGTGGTATTCATGTGTCTAATTCTCTACACACAAAGGGAATGAACTAGCTTGGACTCTATCGACAAGCCATTTCTGCCAGGAAAGTTCAAACGTAAAGGGAAAGGCTGTGTCAGTGGAGATGGTTTCCAGCTTGCCGAAAGCAGCTTGGAATACAGCACAACGAAACAGTCCAGCTTAAAAGAACAAAAGGCAGCTATCATCTCCAACGCTTTTGTTAATGATATTTTAAAACACGTAAGCAAATTCCTAAATGCTGCATTCCCTGTCACGCATATGTACATCTTTACAAGAGGGAGCGCCTGAAATTACTGCAGCTTTACAGACATCACACACATACAAAAAGAGACTCCTGGCTTCCTTTCAAATCCCATCAGTCAACTTTTATCAACCAAAGGGGAAGCAGAAGATGATAAACACTGCCTGCAATATCGTTTGTGTTTTAAGCTTTGGGTCTTTTAAAACAGTTATGTTTACAAAAGTGTGAATACTTTTAAGGAACAGAATATTGATCAAATTCCTCGTTTTTAGTACACAATGAATGCCTCCAAATATGTCCCTAAATGCAATGTTTTATGAGTCCCATAATTATCTTTGCTAATCCTTAAAGAATGATAATGGCCAAAAATTTACTGTCTTCAATAACCTTCTTACTACAGTTTCCCCTTTCAAGTTCTCATTTGAATTCGGTAAGTTAGTATTTTACTTTAAAAAAAATCCACAAAATTCTATTCAACAGCTACTTGAACTTTTACAAACGGCTGAAAAGAACGTAAAGCTAGATATGAATTACTTGAAGTCAACAGAATAAGAAAAAGTTGTCATATGTGTAGCACAGTCTTCTATGTGTCCTTTAATAAAAAGCAGGACTTTGGTCATTCCATGATGTCACTGATATTCTGTACAAAAAAAGTTCCCACAGACCAAATTCCACTTCCTTTCTATATTGCCAAAGATGAAATAAATCTTCAAAATGCAGGGGAGAAAATAATGTATATGAGTTCTTCAAGAATATATGAGGCAGCCTGCAGGGAATAATGTTAAAAAGATAAAAAACAACCCTGGCTTCCACTTTTGCTGATTTACTCCCATGACCTTGGGCTTACCCTCCTGCTAGAAGTGGAATGTATGTGTGCACATGTGTGTGCATATACTCAGGCCCTGGTGCCTGGACCAGTCATCTGTCTACTCTGGAAAGGGGAGAGAATACCATGCCAGGTAAATGGAATTTGAGACAAAGCAGTCTCCCCACACCTGCCCCGGGCCGGGATGCCTGAAACCAAGACACACAGGCTCCCGAGAAAGGACAAAGGACAGACATTCCCGCACAGTTGTAACAGCGTTCTCTCTGATCTCACAAGGGTAACAGGACCGTTAACCTTCAAATACCAATAACCAGGTTTCCTGACGAATATGGAAAGGGAAAACCTAGGCTGAGGTCTGTGTGGCATCTCTAGGCTGCACTAGGAAATTAAGGGTGTGGTACTGAGCACTGAAGTGTGAGCTCCTGGGCGAGGCAGCCTGTGGCCTGGAATGAAGAGTGTGTTTCCAATATCTACATTCAAGTTTTATACCAACATACATATACCCCTCTGCATGTGTACATATATTCCTGTGGCTCTCAGCTATAAATGGGGGGAGGGGCAGAGAAGAGGGAGAAGGGAGAAAGGGAGCTGAGAGACAGCTGGACTGGGGGAACCTGCAAGGTACTGCCGAGGGGACGCGCTGACGCAGGTGGTGAAAGGAAGGAATGGTTAAATAATGCCCACAAGCAGCACTGTGGTGATAGAACAGGCAAAGGATAAAAACTGAGCAAAGAAGGAAACCACAGAGCACCCAAGAGCTGCGGTCCTTAACTGCCTCAACTTAGGGATGCAATTACTCCTGCTTCCATTGCTCATCTTCAGGCTCGGGTCCAGAACGTGCCGAAGATCCTCTGAGCAAAGTCCTCCTGCATGGAGGACATACCAATAATTGTGGCGCCGGAAAGACTCAGAAGTGCCAACATAAAGAAAACTCAACAGGGGCTTCCCCGGTGGCGCAGTGGTTGAGAGTCCGCCTGCCGATGCAGGGGACACGGGTTCGTGCCCCGGTCTGGGAGGATCCCACATGCCGTGGAGCGGCTGCGCCCGTGAGCCATGGCCGCTGAGCCTGCGCGTCCGGAGCCTGTGCTCCGCAACGGGAGAGGCCACAACAGTGAGAGGCTCTTGTAATGCAAAAAAAAAAAAAAGAAAACTTAATTTGTTAGTTGTTTGAGCTTTGTAGTGAAATCAACTACTTGAAAAAATAGGTTTTCAAAAACTTGATAATATAGAGTATATCTTGTATGTAAAATAATAAAACTTCAGTTCTGTAAAATTATTACAAGCCCTCTCCATATTTTTACAAATCCATCTCAGTTTCCAGATTCAGCATCAGATCTATGATGGGAACTGGTTCTAAAAGACGTTAGAAGGGACAATTTCAGGACAGCCCAAAGTATAGCTTTTCATAAATATCACTAGTTTCTCCCACCCTGATTCTTTTTAGCCTGGAAACCACATCTTTTCTCTGAGCTTATAAATAAACACATGCAGATATACACAAAACATAAGCAGCATGATTTGTGTGTGTGTATATATGCATATATAAAATTAAATACATATGTGTATACACACACACGTGTTTATATATAATTAAATCTATACTTAGCGTATTAACTCCAAGATGGGCATAAAGACACTTACAGTGGTGCTCATACTAGTCAGAACAGAAGCCAACCCTGGAGAACTTCAGCAGAAATGGTATTTCCTAAAAGAGGATCAAGATTGTCACAAAATCTCCTGGAAGATTAGAACGAAATGGACTCAAACTTAAGGATGCAGCCACCGGAGCTAACAGTCCTGGCCACACTTGGTCACTCTCCGCTGGCCTGTTGGATTCAAGACCCCCCTGCCACTCGATCCCCAATCAGCAGACACTGGAGACCACTGCCAATGGAGGGGGCTCTAAAGGACCCATGATTCTCTATGTCACTCCCTCTGGACTCCAAGTTGTGGGCAGAGACATTAGATTGGTGAGTTTAGGCCACATGCCTGTGCCAGAGCCGCTAGAGATCCCAGGAAACAAGAATCTGGCCTCTGGGGCTTTCTGTACTGGAGGTGAACCCTCACCTCCCCACAAGTGTCTCACAATGGTAGATGTTCAAGCCTGCCAGGAAAGGCCTTCAAGATGCTAGCCACCTCCAAAAGAGTGACAGCTGTGCTCTCAGACACTTGTACACTGGGAAGCAATTATACCCTGTTTTTCAAGTAAAAAGGGCTATATTAAATTTATTAACAGAGAGCCTTACAGATTAAAAAAATACAGTACCAGAGGAAACGGTCTCCTAGAAAAGAACAGTGAACTATTAAATTCCTCTCCCTAGGCCAAGTATATACTAATTTTTACTTGAATTCAAACATTAAAAGATCTTTGACAGGAGAAAAACTAGGACAGAATCACCTGGACTTCTGCCCTAACCCCAGAAATTGACATAGCATAACCAAGGCCTACTTAAAAGCTGGTTGTATCTGTTTAACACCAAACTCTGAGCAGAGGGCCTACCTCCTAATGGTGAAAGAAGCTGTTTCCACATTTGGAGAGGCAAGACCCACAAAGGAAGGGCCTTTAACTTCTAGTAATTACCCTGGTACCTTAAAGTCGGTAATTACACAGAGAACCTTGCCCTGAGCTGGCCTTCATTTTGTTCCAAACCCAGTGAGTGTAATTAGCCTTGATTAATATCCCACATTTCACATCAACAGAAACAGTGAATCCAAATGGTCCCCACATTCTGCTGCCTCAGGAAACCTCACTGTTTGAATTCTGTACCTTTATCAAGGGAACATGCTGAGCAAATGGGATCAAATGATGCCTTGGCACCCACCTTGGTCTAACTATTCAGAGGGAAGCAGCAATGCCTTTCATGTAATCATCTTAATCCCCTGTATCAACTAATTAATACACAGAGAAAGCTTTTACTTGCATGTGAGCAATTATAGCAAGTTCCTGGTCGGTGTCCAAATATAATTCATGGACAGTGAGGCTCCGGGAAGGACAGCTTCTAAAGATGACTTTAAAATGCAAAGGGGTTTTAGGGGGGGCAGGAATGAAACAATTTTGTTAATAGTAGGAAGGGAGGACCAAAAATAAATGTCAGTTTCTCCAAAAATCTTTTTAATTTCAGAACTCTATTTTGCACATGACTTGCTTAAACAGGTCCATTTATGTGAGCAAAGTAAGACCCAAGAGGAAGCAAAGAACTTTGATTCTATGTCCTTATACAGCTGAAATGCCACAGAGTTAGTTACAAAGGCCTTGAAAACAAAGAAAACTGATGCCCTTAACTAACTAGCTTCTGCTAAAAATAAACCCAACTAGTCTCACTGAACACAGCCTTCTGAAAGGCAACTAAGATGTGAGCTCAGTGATTTCACATTCCTCCCAGGGAGGGGTGGGTACCTGTTGCACAGGCCTCCCCCCTCCCCCCCGCCGCCCTGCCCCCAGTGCAGGAGACCGCACATCAGTATTTGCAGCTGCCTGAGAACTGATCCAAGAATTGGGAGCACGGGGTGGCAGGGTTTGGGGAGCTGTGAGCAAGTGCGGGGGAGAGCCTGCACAAAAGGACATCTGAAGCATCGGCACCTGCTCTGGGGCTCCTGCTCTCCAGTCTGCCCAGACAGAGTGGGAATCGCTCCAGCGTCGGGGCAGCTTGTAATCCAACGTGGGGCAGAGGGCACAGGAACCTAGTGGCTCAGGCATTCAAGAAAAGGCTGTCAGTCATGAAGCACCACATTGTGGGAACAAGCCCCGGGTGTGCCCGTGAACTCTCCCTGCACAGATGGCTTGCTGTCTAGGGAAAGCATTACCCAGCACAGCCCAGTCGACAAGTACACTGAATCCAAGTTTCAAGAAACAAAACGTTTCCTCACATCACCCCCTCCCTCCAGACTATGCTGAAGCTGCTTAAAAAGTGCCAAGAGTTATCCTTTTTTTTTTTTTCCTTAAAGAATAAAATGCTAATCACATAGGGTTGGGCTCTCTGAATTAAATACTGTACTGAGCCACCCTGGGAACTAGACGGTATCCTCCCAGCTACAAGGCTAAAGAATGAGCAATCACCAGCCCATGGAATTTTCATGATCCAATTTCCCCACCTTCCTGCCGCATACCCACTGGCAGGAACCAAAGGGCTGTCACCCTGATGAGAGAAAACAAAGCTGGGCACTGCGTTATGAAACAGGTTTTTCCTTTCCCATAGACACTGCTTTACGGCTAGGTCATGTAAAACAGCAAAATGCTCAATGAACACACGCGGTCCCGTTCCCTGCAGGTGATGGTGCCCTGCAACTTGACCTGAGATACAGGGACAGGAAAGAAAACCACTCTCCAATTTCTAAGTGAAAGGTGACCAAACGGCAGCTATGGCAAAGCAGAGCCTACTGTTAACAACAGAAAAGAAACTGAAAACAGCAATGTGGACAGCACAGTCATACAGGTGTGGGCCGGGACCTGAGAGGGCAGAATAAAAAGCTTCTGGGGTCAGATCTGGAGCCAAAATTGACTAAAAAGGACAGACTGGCAGAGAGCGTGATTTGAGTTGCTCTGGCACTGAGAAACCTGTTCTTATCTGGCAAGGGCACCCCCTGCTGGCCGCGGCACTGAACTCCGTCTCTTGGTCCAGCTCCAGGCAGCCAGCAGATCTCTTTGGATAAGGCCCGGAAGGGGCAAAGAGCTCTGGCAGAGCAAGTCCCTTGTAAAGCACACAATGGGAGCCAAAGGTCCCGTCCTTGGGCGGTAGCACAGCCACCGCCCAAAGCCATAATCTTTGTCCAGTCACGGTTCTCTGCAGTCAGATAAATTCCTAGCTGGCTGAAAAGAATGAATTCGACCCTGATTGCTGTTTTGCCTGTGAGAAGTTTAGAAAGTTGGGGAGGAGAGGGAGGGACACAAAAGAGGTCCCACTATAAAAAGATTCTTAAGTCACTCACATGTAACAGTGCTTGATCACTGGAGGAAATCCTGACTACCCTTTTAAAGGCAAGAGTTTATTATGACATTCTTAATGGTAATCATTTAAATCCCGAGGATAGGACACTGCAGCACTGGATTAAAACACATTCAAACATTAGAGCAGAACTTAGTGTCAACAAAACATAAGACTAAAATCAGTTTTTGCATTCCCATTGATGCAAAATGGGAATAGTAGCATCTTGTACATGATGCTACTATACACACAGATATTTTCATGTTCCTCCCAAGTTTTCAATCCTTTTCATCTAATCTTTTTATTTTTTTTCATTTCTTTCACTGTTGGGCTCTTACAAAATCATCCTGATGTTTTGTAATATCAGTTCACTGTCCCTTACAATGATTCCCTTCAGAATCATAGCGTTCAATGCCTTTGCCAGAAAATCCTATGTAACACGGGCTTGCGTGTAAGCACATTCCCACCATCATCAATTGGGAACGCTTACTTAAGGAAAACTGCCAAGACATTCAGCTAGGCTCCATCCGCTCTGACAAGCAAAGAGAAACCTGTTTGTGAAGGCCGGGTGGGTCTCTCCCCTACTGGCACAAATGTCATACTTGTGTTATCTTCAGCTCACGTTCGTTATCTGCCCTTACTCCCGGTGAGTTCACCAGTTCAGGCTGAACTTGGCTTCTCCCTGGGACCTCAATCTCATGTCTGTTCCCAGCTCTCAACTTCAAACACAGGGGAGACAGAAGGCAAGGCATCTAGGCGTGAGCAGAGAAATATAATGGGCAAAACAAACATGCTTCATCTCCTTTGGGTCATTTGGTCTGGTTTTCATTTTCTGGTTTACATATGAAATCAGGGGGTAAGAAGCGCCAGTGGAATTACAGGCCCAAAGGACAAATGCTCTCATTCGAGAATTTAAAAGGAATTTCTAAAAGCTGGAAATCTCAGTGCTTGTTCTTTATTTAATCATCTTTGCTGAAAATTTTAGGTTTCATTTCTTCATGTTCCTTATGCAACCAGAAGACGGTCCAGGTAAAATGAGGGTTTGCCATCACTCTTTTAATTATTTTCTCAATGAACATTTACTGAAGGTTAGACTTCTTTTTGCCAAAATATTCTACGTGGACAATATATAATACAACAGTGGCTTTTATTCACCATTTCTTTTAGCTTATACTACAGACGTCTATCCCTGGGAATAACAATGATTATTTGGGCTTCCATTCTGTGGTCTGGGGAGTTCAACCTTTACCTATCAAAAGGTCTGAAATTGAGTGTGTGGGTCTATTTTTATTCATAAGAGAGGAGAGCAGAACAATTTTAGAATGAGCAAAATCAATCGGTACCAGTTTGGGGAATAAGCTTCTGCTTTGAATAGAGTTGTCAAGAAACTCACAATCTGTTTGGCCCTGTGTCCACAGGAGGCTAAAGGTTTCATAATCAAAAAGTAAGGGATTTTTATTCTTTGCCATTCCAATAGCAGGCATAGCACCTCCTAAGACTTGAGGTGATTTTAGCTGTTCTATTATATCCTAAAGCACAAAAAAGCACACCTATATTTATACTCACATGCACATATGTGCAAAAATAATCTATAAGAAAAACAGAATCTTAGGCTCACTATTGCTTTATTTCAAGTGTGGGGATAAGCATGATAGCTATTGACTGGCCTTCTTATTGAATTTAAGACACAGTCAACTTTTCTGCAATAAGATCAGGTGGAAAAGAGTTGCTCGGAAGAACTCTGCAGATTTTTATTCATGGCTTCAAACGTCACTCGATGGTAAGCGACACAAAAGTATATGAGGAAAAGTCCAAGAATGAAAACCTCTTTTTTGGACACTAAGTGTCTTTCTCTCATATTGTAACAATACTAAGACCCCTCCCTTGCAAAAAAAAAAAAAAATCAATAAATAAGCTCTGACTGATACCAAACTCCTTTAGATTAAGCTCAATATGCCATTAATATGAAAAGAATTTGACAGTTTACATAAGGGATGTGACCTGGTGCCAACAACCCCTGGCTCCTCCATTCTCCAGATGGTAGCAGATTAGTAGGCAGCCTTTATTCTCATAAGAAGATTTTTTTCTCTCCATGGAAAAACTATAAAGGCCAATTCTGTTCCAAACTTCAAGTCTCCTTCACAAATGTCTACTCAATTCTGGGCCTTAACTAATGCCTATTAAAAGAAGCCCCTGGGCTTGAAGCTGTGTAAGGGGAAAAAAAGACTAAGGCAAACTTAACTCTAATGCCTGCCTTTAAAAGCTCTATTGACAGAAACAGTGGGGAGAGTTTGAACTAATGTTAACTTAAAGAAAAAGGCTGGTGAGGTTCAATTGTGGATGTGAAGGCTTGCTTGAGTTTGATCTTGACGGGGCTTAAGATAAGGGAGATAAAAACCTAAGCCTACTTACGTATTAAAAAATGCAGTTGTGCTAAATTCACTACATACCACTGTTCTCAATTTGATTTATGCCCATCATCACCAAAGACACTGAAGGACATCCCTGTCTAATATGGTAAAAAGCCACAGCAGAGGGCACTAGCTCTGCTTTGCTAATGCTAACATGAAAAATCATTTCCTGACAACACACAATGTTCTTTCACATTAATTCTTCAAATGTAACGAAGAATAAAAGCGGAATTTTTCTTTAGTCTTGCTCTGGAGGTATAAATATAACAAGTGGTTAATCAAAAAGATCCTAGAGGTAAAAAAAACAGCCCTTAATCTGCAAGAAATTCTTCCCCCAATGGATAGGAAGGGATCTTTGAATAATCAGGAAAAATATATTTTAAACAGACTGACCATAGTAAAATTTTTAAGTACATTCAGCTGCACTTAAAATTCAGATAGCTAACTAGATACCTCCCCAAAATATCTGGCTTGTTCAGTGGTCACCTGGACATATACTATATTTTTTAAAGGTAAAAATGTTTTTCTAGGAATCTTTTAAACACAGGAAGACTTCTTTATATGCCCATTAGTTGATAAAATATTAGAGCTTTTTAATGTAATTTTAAATATTTCTATTGATATTTTCACAAATTGGTGAAAGTATGATCAATTTTGCCTGGATTTTTTTAAAAGCAAGTTTGTCATGATCTCTGAGATCCTGACAATTGTAAAAAAAAAACAAAACAAAACAAAACAAAAAACAACTCTATAGTGGACCTATAATACACAATGAAAATAAGCTGTGCAGCATACGGTCCCTAACCTCAAGGACTTCACAGCTCACTAGGAAAACTAGACCAAAGAATGAAAAGTTTTAGTAAAAGTTCAAGATATTAGGAAGGAAGAGATCAAACAGAAAGATGACACAGGGTCTAAGATTCCACCTACTTAGCATGACCTATTTCTATCAGTTTCCAAAATCATTTAGTTAAGAAGAACATCAGAGTCTGCTCACAGCAAATATATTTAGCAGTCCCCAGAAATAAAAGTTTTCATGGAAATCTCAAAGGCAATTACAAAAAAGAAAGGCAGGATTTATTGAATTTCTTTTCTGCCAACTGCCTCATTTCCTTAAGGAGGAAATACCCAGCAAACAGTAATAAACACTGTGCTAAACACTCACCCAAGGATATCTGCCCAAAATGATGACGGCCCAGAACTGTTCTCCAAAGGCACTGGTATGGTACAACACGGGTCGTTTTCAGTGGATGTTTCCTAGTCTTCTATTCTTACCACAGTGTTCTAACAGAATGTCCATTTCCATGGTCAGTATCATATTCCTTTGTACTGAGAAAAGCTACATCCAGCAAAGGAACTATCCCCCAATCCAATAACTGGGACCATCCCGACAATCAGATAACAAGTTTAGGAAACGGCTTAAGGAAATGAGCTAATAACTTGACTGCACACAAGCAGATTATCTCTGATTGCTACAAAGAATGCTGTTGGGGGGGACTATGTTTCCAAGTGATCATTTTTCCAGCCTGTTACAGAAAGGTTAATCTGCAGCCTTATTCATAAGATCAATTTTGAATCATGCCAAATACAAAAGAATTACATTAAAAAATGCATCTTCAGGAACTAAGCTGACATTTTTTTCAGTTGTCTTAGATGAGACCGATTCAGATATTCTCCCAATCACACGTTTACCCATGAAAATAAAGGGGAATATATGACTTTAGCAATACTGTTTACCTAGCAAGTTGGAGTTGACTCACATGAGAGGAAGACACCACAATGGTTGTTTATAAAGGCTCTCATAAAGCTATTAGCCTCAAAATTCTTTAGTTCATGGAGATGAGGGAACACAATCAGAGAAGCTTGTTTTACTGTTATTTTACTCTAAACAGCCTAAACCACCTTCCTTTAGAATCTCAGGAGCACTGCTTAGACTGTATAATACTAAAGTGTGATGAAACCCTTTCTCTAATCCACAATCTGATAGTCAAATCCTTGCACACACAAACTCCACTCACCCCGGAGGTTAACATTCCAAGGTTATCTCCAAATAACCAAAGGTCCAAAATAGAGAAATCTGTTTCAACCTGCCCACCTATGCAAGCTTCAGTCAGAGAATTCCACCTGAGTAGTAAGTATATATATTACACTCTTGGTTCAAAAAGACCCAGTGGCCAATTGCACCCGTGTTTTCACCCTTGGCTGGCAGCAGATCAGATTGTGAAATGTAAATCAGAATACCTTTCACCTGCAAAATGACTAACATAAATGCCAATACAGATTTTCTCAGGCCCTGAGGGAGTTTTCAGAGGCACTCTGGCCACCTGGTCACTCTGAAACAAGTTGATTGTGAACCGAAAACTCCAACCTTGCTTGAGAAAGGAGCCTGGGAAAACGGGAAATCTGCCATTCCCAGATGAAGTCAGTTTTTCAGCTGGGCTGTTGTGTCTACGAACAACATTTCGTAGTTCCTATGAAATCTAAATACCGGACATTACTACAGGCCAAAGGAGACGAGCTATGTGCCTTTTTCAGATACAGAAAACCCAGGGAAGGTTTAGCAATAAGGGTTAGACCCAAAGGGTACCCCGGAACGGAGAAATTTCAGGATGCCCCACTCCAGCTGGATTACATCCAACACCCACTCATCTGAGACAGAATTTGACCGAATGTCAAGAGGAGAGAATGGACAGGCTTACCCTTCGTGTACTGGGAAGAGCTAGTCTTAGTATTTTGCTGACATTTTCAGTATAAAAGGGTTTTATTGTAAACTCTGGACCCCCAGAAGGGCTGCTTCTAGTGAACTCTGAAAGGAGAGATTAGGTGGGAGAGCCTCAGCACCAGATTCCACCCTTCAATCACGTTAGACACAGAGCTTTAGTCACTTTTTTGCTTAAAGTCATGCATCTGGTCAAAAGTTTAATTATATCACCGGCTGCATCAGCAAGCATATTGTCTGCCATCCACAGGAGGGATAAAATCTTTTTGGAGCACTGGGGTTCAGTCATCGCTGTGGAAGCCTTCCCGAAATCTTGGGTTATGTCTGACAGTTGGTATTTTTTCCCTTAACTGATCAAAGAACATAGCCTGGATCCTGATAAGATTATACAAGGTCTCTCTCAAATTCTAAACTTTGGAGAGGGAGTAGGGGCCTCACCAAAATAGCTGAGTTTTTAATGGATTGAGTCTAAACACAATCAAATTGGCACTTTTGACATAACCGGCTGGTTCTTTACCAGCCACTCATTCCTTCATTCAGTCAATGAGAATTTATTAAATGCTTAGGCATTGAGAAGATGCAAGAGGGCCTTTCCTGGAGAAGTTCATGATCTAAGCCAGCCCAACCTTAAACTAGTTATGAGTCAATCAAACTGGTTAGGCATGTGGCCTGGGTCCAAATCCACGAAGTATGAAGTAACCAACCATCAGTTTCATTCTGAAAGTTGAGAAATGCTGATTGCAATCAGTGTTTGTTTGTGGTTGTTTGTGGATCTGAGGATCGGTGTTTGTGGATACAAGGCAAGGAGAAGCTGCCCTAGAAACCAACTTCCAATGCAGAGAAGACCAGGAGGGGCCACATGGGGCCAAAACCAGCTGCCAGTTCTAATCAGCAGAGAAAAAGTGAGAAACTCTTCCAGACTTTTCTGTAAATAGCTTTCAGTATGAAGACAAGTGCTGTAGAAGTTGTAAGACATGCCAAATACCAGAAAAAATAAATGATAAACAATGTAAGCCAGACTAATCAGTCAAGAGCCATCCTTATAAGTTCCCATTGTTGAGAACATCTGTCCAGCTAATATCAATGACGACAGATTTCTGTTCTCCCCAAATACGCACAACTCACACCCATATACACTTGTTGAGCAGATTCACATTTCAGTGACAGGACATATCAGCGACATGATTCACAAAAGAAAAAACCAGTGCTCTGAAGGTGATGGTGAGCTTGTGATGATACAGGCCGACTTATATAACTGGCACCGTAGGCCCAGTGCCTAGGGCCTATTCAGTGTTCACATTTTTTATAATAAAAGAAAACATGAATAAAATCCATCCTTAATTATATTTGTTTTTATATCAGCACAGTCTTAAGATAGAATTTTCAATATTTTTCTTATGGAGGAAATGGCCCATGAGGACAGAAGTGCTGGGGGCTATGCAAATCATACTGTGGCTCTGATCAAAACCTCCTGGATTTCTGCGGGCCTCCCAGATGCTATGAACTCAACATAACCTCTCTGTTCTTTCCAACATCTAGACTAGGAGTATTAACATGTCCCCATCTTACACATGTGGATATTGCACCGTACAGAACTTAAGGAGTCTTGATTCAGATGAGAGATCATGAATTTAGGCAACAATCACATCTCAGTGGTAATTCTGGCTTCTCCATTAACAAACTATGTGATACTAAGCAAGGTAGAGTTTTCCAGGGCTAAGAGAGTTAGTTAAAATACATGCAAAGAGGGCTTCCCTGGTGGCGCAGTGGTTGAGAGTCCGCCTGCCGATGCAGGGGATACGGGTTCGTGCCCCGGTGCTGGAAGATCCCACATGCCGCAGAGTGGCTGGGCCCGTGAGCCATGGCCGCTGCGCCTGTGTGTCCGGAGCCTGTGCTCCGCAACAGGAGAGGCCACAACAGTGAGAGGCCCGCATACCACAAAAAAAAAAAAAAAAAAAAAATTGCATATATATATATATGCAAAGAGCCCAGCACAGAATATGTAATAAACAGTGGCTATTAGTATAAACATTACTATTGCCCAAGGTTAAACAGCTAATGGCTGAACCCAAATTGCAACGCAGGTCTCCTGCTGAAATCCTTTTTTTATGCAACCACGTTCCTCTTCAGACCTGTACAACAGACAAGAAGTTCCAAGAATTCTGTAGTTGTATGGTTCAGTTTTTAAAAGAAAAAAAAGAGACTATCCTTCAAAAAAATCATTCTATGCAAAGTAGAAAAAAATTTTAAAGCCACAAATTTAATAGTGCCATAGACCTCTTCTTGCCTCTTACTAACAGAAATCAGCAATGTGACTTGGTAATTTCAGTTCAGGAGAATGCAGGATAAGTTAATTGTTCAGTTAAAATGCTTTCGTGAACCCCTTGATTCACTTCCAGCAGAACTTTCACGTGCCCCACCTTCACGCAGTGAGCCGCACTTCTGACCTGTGTCATTAGGCCATTTCACTATTAGTCAATCGGACTCTCTGAGGTTGTTTACGATATTTCCACTATATAACAAAGAGGTAGGATGTTTAATCAACCACAACTCAGAATATTTATAATACAAGTCTTTATCCATAAATCTCTTAATAGTTTGCAGTCACCCATAGCATTTCCTGGACTTCCAAGGCTGACTTTATACGCCTTTGATGAGGACTTTAACAAGAATTCAGCTCCTCAGAAAGGTACATTAGAGGACCACATAGTCGCACTTCTGAAGGTACTTGACAAGTCTATATAGCTACATACAAATTACAATTTAAGGAGCTCTTTTCAGTTACCAGCTGCCATTGCAATTGAAGATACTTAAAAGTTAAATCTCTGACAAGACCTCACGGGCAATGTGAGGATAGTGCCGTTTAGAGACAATTCTGATAATATACCAAATTCTGTATATGAATTTAAAAATCAGGGCCATTTGCATGAGAACAGGGTCTATACCCTAGTAAACTCATTTCTCCTGCTCGTTATTTTCCCCTTGCAGGGATCTTCTTCTCTTCAGGATTATCTGAAATGATGATAAATTGGGGTGAATAACTGCAAAGCAAAAACAGAGACAATTCCCACACTGTTTCACAGAGAGAAAAAACAACCACCACCACCACCAAAAGCAAGCACGCACACACACTGCACACAAGAGCTTGGCTGTTTTGCTCAATTTGTTGCCTTTCACACAGTAGGAATCTCTGATCTTAAAATCAGCATGCTAAAAAAAAAAAAAAATGAGTTTAGGGAATTTCCTGATCTCAACACTGAGCCAGTACATTGAGAATAATTTTTACTGTAAATTTTGTACTTGGAGGTGAAACTGGAAAATGACTTGGAATGAGAAATTTTTAAGACGTTGTGCATGTGAGCCTGTGCGTACGAAACATATCATAATGTGACTGTAGCAAGATCTAGTTAAAGTTGTGCAATGCAGGCTATGGACAAAATTAGCCGCCCGCCCAACTGTGGAACTCAGAGCCAGCTCCCTCCTCCCGGTACGCCCCTCTGCCAAAATTCCATTAATCGCTTCCAGCAACATCCTATTTTTCACCTTGGAACACACTAACACAGGGTAAACTGTTTCGCCACAGTCCTGAAAGAGGCTTTGGAAACAATTTAGTCTCCCTCGGTCCCCACTTGCTAAAGTTTCATTCCCCCTGTGATGTGATCCTGAGAGATTATTCATTATCATGGTCCTTTACCTCTGAGACACAGAAGGAATAACAAAGAGCAACAGAGACCCACTGTGTCTTTAGGGATGGTAACAGCCAAAAACAGTAGAAAATTCCACCAGTCGAGAGCACATCAAATATCTGATTAAGCTGCAGGCCAGAATTATACTTCAGTTCCAATGAAAAGTGTTTAAAATCAGTTTCAAAGTCATCTACACTGGTGACCCAGGGCTGCTGGAGCCTCTACCGCCAAGCCCAAGGCTGAGATTGAATTTCCCCAGACAGTTCACTACTGCAGACAATAACAGTTGCCACATTCAAGTTTCATATGTTCTAACACCCTGTGATTTAGACTCAAGTTCCACTTGTGCAGCTGCCTGCCTTCGTGTGTAAAAGGGAACACAGAGCAGAGTTGAGGTCCCCAGTGCAGGGAAAATAGATCCTTTTATGTCTTAAGAGACAAACTTGTCCCAGGGCCTCATGAGAACCAAGACTCCTGTATCATGTTAGCAGCCAAAACATCTCTGCTCAATATTCGGAAGGGAAGTTAGCTGCCTGTGGTGGGTTCTCCTCAGATCACCGACATCAGCTGAGGTCAATGCAAACAAAAGAGAATCAGAGAGAGAAAGCACCTCAAATCCTATCTCATCAAATAAAAGGAGAAAAAGAACCACCTTCTGCATGTACCTGGACAAACCCCAGTAACCAAGTCTCATTCCAAGTACAGGTGTATAAATTAATCATTTATAAGTGGAAGATGAATGTGAAAAAGACAGACTGAAGACTTGTACAAAATAGTAGCTCTAATAGAATGAGTCAATATTACTTACAAGCCTGTTTTCACTTTTTAATTAAGTGTAGTGTTAAGTGCTTTTGATATGCTAAAGTATCCACCTATCACCCAGCCTGGCATAGAGCAGTTACTCAATAAATGTTGGTGGATTGAACATTTTAAAACTACTGTATTATAAATCCTTCGACATAGTTGCATAAGATTGTTAAGTTCATTTGGGACTGGGATTATGTTTTGTTCACTTGAGCATATATAAACAGTATCGCAAATAATGACTTAATGAATGTACAGAGACAGAATAGGGCCTTCTGAAGACTTAAAGACTTGTACACTACGTATCTTTTGCTAGTTTACGAAGCTAAGCGAAAAACGTGTTGGTGTTGCTCAACCTAAGTAATCAGAAGTTAATTTTCCACTGAATTCTGCTACAGGCCCCTGAGAAGAATATTTGGGAACATCATTATTGTGCACATGATATTCCTTTGAGCTAATTTTTAAATGTTATTTCTATTTTCATCCCGTTCAAAATAATGAACGACTGAGAATGAAACTAAGCATAATTTCTAAAGAGTCTGACAATCTTGTACAAAAAAAAAGTAAAAAAATAAATGTGCTCATTCTCTTTTTCTGTTCCTCTTCTCTTCTACTCTGGTCAGATCGATGTCAATAAATTCCACATTCCATCTCAAACAACAGATGAACAGAAGATTAGCTTTTCAAGGAAACAGCTGTAAATAACTATAATCTAGTTAGTAGGATTCCTTTATGGCTGGAAAGGTTTTAACAACAGGAGTCCTAAGTTTCCCTGATCAAAAACTTTAATTCCCTCCTATAGGGAAACAACAGGACATCTTCTAAAGTTCAAAAACGAGGTCACATGTATAACATTTATATATATGAACTAGTAATAAAGAACCAGGATAAAGAATTTTAATCCTATAAAATGTAGGCAAGCAAAGATCCGAAGTTCTCATAACTAAATATTCCCCGAGGAAAAAGTAAGAAGCTGGCTTAGTATGAATTATCAGTCTTTGTCCTAAGAGTGACCCTCCCCCTTCCCCAAAATACAGCAGCCTAAGAGAAGGTCCAAATAAATTTGGCCATGTTTAAAACTAAAAATGAAGTAGGAATAATTTGTTTGGCCAAAAATTCTGGTTCAGATTGAAGTACCTAAATAAGGAAAGTATGAAAATATCAGTTTTTACTGGAACAGTAATAATTTGGCTATAAAAATATTAATTATGGACTACTATGTACCAGGCATTGGCAAGACAATGGGAATGTGAGGGGTATAATTTCCTCACTCATGAAATGTGAACTTACTTCTTCAGACATCTTCCCAATGAATAAGAGTTTTGCTGGAAATACCTGTTGCTTGCTAAGAACAGAGGGCCCTCTGTAGGATTGGATCTGCCCCTTAAGTACCCGCTCCCTGAAGGCCAGCATGGGTCATGCTACGGCTGGAGAGCAAAGGCAGAGTGGACACAAGGGGGGAAAAGGATCTGGATAACAGGATGTCAGCACTGCCATGGAAAACAAGTCTGTATCTTAGAATATAGATATGAAAACTGTTATTTCCAATGAGTACTTTATTTGGAAGAAGACAGCTCTTATCCAATTAGAACGGAGTATGTCTCTCATTTGATAAATTGAGTATCTTCATTCCTTTAACCACCAACTCTGGAAGGCACCCACAGCAAACCAGATATGATAGATGCAGGTCAAACACAGGTAGATTATCTGGTGACCTGTACACTTAACCTACACCTCAGAGCAGAGATGAGGGCCCTACTCCTAGTCACAGTTCCAGAAAAGAATACATCGTGGATCCAGGCAGCCTCGTGTCCACGGGGAGCTGCACATCCCTAGAGAAAGACCACATGCAAACACTCCCCGAGGTCCCAATTAGCTCCAGGGGAATAACAAAGAGATCTAGGTTGTTCTGGGGATATCAGGATTTTCCCCACAGAACCAATCAGAACCCCCTTAGGAAGTCTACAAAACAGAACTCTGTTAAGACGCCAATACATTGGGCAGTGAGCTAATAACACTGCTTAAGTTATCCTCTGAAGTAACCTCGAACTTCCAAGGTGACTGGAATTCAATAGTCACCAGATTCACCTAAACCGATGGCCTCTAGATTACACTAGGAGTTGGGCTCACCAAAGTTTAACTCCTTTTTTGATGTCCCTATGGCAAAACAGGCTGCCCAGAATTCAGTCCTTTTAGGGAGAGGAGCACAGCCAAGGCACAGTCCAGGTGGCTGGCTGCAGATTCTTCCGAGATTTATATATTTCCTAAATTTATTATTTCAGCATTAGTAACCTTTAAATGTGATAACTGAACATTTTTATTTCAAATATTATTTGAGCCTTTTATCACCTTATGAATATTGTCAGTCTCTCTTAGCATAAAACTCAACCATTAAGAAATTTAATGGGCACAATTAATGTCTGATTTGTTTTCCTTCCCAATTGACAGCATTTACTAATAGTTATTGCTGATGAGCAACTTGCTATCAATTTTCATAGTTCCTCTTGCTATGGTATCTTGTGTGAATTTCCTAGTATATAATAAGTACTCAGTAAATCTTTGTGAAATAAATGACCCAACTGAGTTGTTGCCAGAATCCTATGAGGCTCCACATGAAGAATGTAAGAAGGGGTCTGACACATTACAGGCACGCACTCAATTATCCTGAGGCAAGAGTAGAAGTGGTGGTAAAAGTAGTCATCATAGTAGTACGTCTCCTGGTTATTCTACTGCAGGGAAAAAGGTCCATCGGATGGAGAGTATTCCCTGGTCAGGGGGAAAAGTCATCCTCCAATGGATGTGGAGGAAAACAGGATAAGATTTGAACAGTTTCATGCAATATCCATGGCAACAGGCAGTGGGTTCCATTTTTTCCTGCTTCTCGTTTATAATAAGTACTGAATGGAAATTCTAAGTTAACTTCTGTAAAATATGAAAGCCAAGGACCGTCTAACTGGCACCCAAGCTGCTGGTTCATTCCTGTTGTACCACATAGAGGGCAAAAAGGGGTACCTCAGTTTCTTGTCATTTCTCATAGCAGCAACAGCCAGTTCAAGGCAAGGAGGAAAGCAGGTGAGGGATCTGGACGGATAAATGATTCCAAAAGAGAGAACGGTAATTCAGTCACCAAGTTAGGGTTCTGATAAATTCTAAATAATATGAGGCTATATGTATAAATAGGAAAATTTGTGAAGAGCATCCTTTTGTACCTGAAAATTGCAAATAAAGAAACAGAATTTTCATAATGAACTTGGGATGAATCAAACAATGGGATACCAGATGAGACACTATATCTGCTATTGAAGACAGGTGAAGTAACTACAAAAAAAGGTGGGGGGGGGGAAGATTTTATTGAGATAGTGAATCCTTTAAAATTAAAACAGTCCTCAAATATGGAAAAGAAGGAAGCTGAGACATATTTTGAGACAATTTCTGCCAAAGCAGAAATTAGCCCTAAATGTTTCAGAGCTGTTGTTAGAAGTTACGTAAGAACATCTGGACGGTGATAAATCAGTGGAAGATATTATATGGTATAAAATGAAATTACACTTTGGGGACAGTTTAGTTCACTGGTATGTTTAATGCTTTGAATAGCATGATAAGTAAAACTGCTGAAATGAAGACTACTATGTAAAGCAGGTCACTCACAGAGAAAAATCAAACTGACATGAAAATCCCCATTAAACTAATGCTGGAGTGGGTGCAATTTTTAAAATGTGACTTCTCATACTACTGGACTGAAAAGTATTATGTTTACAATATTTTACTTTGTTTCTGAATTCTCTGGTTGACTCATGGGATTGCTCAAATTCAGGTATTTCTGTTTTATTCAATCATGCTCAATTAAGAATCGAGCCTGCCTAAATAAAACTCACTACATAAAGATCTACAATTACGAAAATAATTGCTCACAGTAATGGTTTTTAAAAGGCACTTCATACCTAGAGATCAGGAAAAATAAACTAGCCTTTCCTACAAAGAACGAAACAAAAGATGGTAAACAAATACAACAACCAAAGTAGCAGACTTCATAAATCCATCCTTAGAAAGAACAGCTAAAAGCATGAGAGTGAGGAAGGTCTTAGAGCCATGAAGAGAATGTAAAGATGTAGGACCCACTGCTCTACCCATGCATCTAGACTCAAGAGAATGGACCTTGTGCTACTGTATTTTAGGCATCCCTGGAGTGTTTTCACTTGATGACTACTTTTACTACCCCTCCCCAAAATAATTATTATCCATTCACGTATACATTGTAAATGCAGGGTATGGTTTATTTGTTTGTTTGTTTTTGCGGTACGAGGGCCTCTCACTGCTGTGGCCTCTCCCGCTGCGGAGCACAGGCTCCGGACGCGCAGGCTCAGCGGCCATGGCTCACGGGCGCAGCCGCTCCGCGGCATGTGGGATCTTCCCAGACCGGAGCACGAACCCATGTCCCCTGCATCGGCAGGCGGACTCTCAACCACTGTGCCACCAGGGAAGCCCAGGGGAGTGGTTTAAACGTGGCTTTCAATTTTATGATACAAGTCAATGGGAAATATTAGGCCATTGCTCCCATGGCCTAATATTTATAGAAACGCACCGATCTTAAAGGAACAATCTATAAAGCAAAGCCTCTCAGTTCAGAAGGGAAACAGAGAACGCGCCCTCAAAAATTAGTTATTTTAAGGGAAGAATTTAGGTTAAAAAGTAGACACAATTTGGTCTTCAGAAGTTTTTAGCTTTTTAAGCATATCAATGAATTACCAAAGAATACTGCAGAGTCTCTATTTCTGGAGTTAACAAATGTCTTTCAGATATGTCTAGGTGTAATCTTACGTGGACATAGAGGGATCAACCAGATTCTTTCTTACGGAACCTCCCCAGACCTGTGTGTCAATGTAGACTAAATGGATACACCAACTCTCTTTGAGATCACATTTATTTTCACCTGTATCTTAGCAAAGTGTAGAGGGCAGGGGAAAATAAGGGGACATTGGGTTAGTTTTCGAAATAAAATCCTAATAGCAGTCAAGAGCCACTTAAATGATTAACATGTATGAAACAGAAAAATGCTTGATAACAGGTTTAACCAAACCAGGCACTTCTCTGCCTGTCCTCACCTCCTCCTCCTTTTGATGGAAAATCAGGGAAGTAGTAAAAGTGGAAGCCTCTTGGCCTCCAAAGAAACCTGAAAGTTATTTCAGGACTCTCCGAAGACTTCTTGACCTACTTGCATGCTGGGGTGAAAAAGGAGGGGCAGGAAAAGTGGCAGAAATAATATGTAAGGTTTTTAGAGGTACTAAAATCAGGCATTTACACTGGCAACTGTATGTTGTTGCAACTGTATGTAAGCGATTATGCTCTATACCACTAAGACAATGTCATCACTTTTCTGTCTTTGTCATCTACAACTTTAAGATGATGACTGTGCATCTCTTCTGGGGCTGCCACTCTCTAACAAGCAGGAAAACAATCCAGGCAGCAGGAGATGCTAAGAGAAGACAGGTGGACCCTAAACTATCAACCGCAGGCCCTATGATGCTAGGCATGGGCTGCAAACCAACATGAACGAGAGAAAGTGATGGAAGCCAGACAAATTGGGAGGGCCACACGGCTCACCACATGCAAGGATGAAGCTAAAACCTTGCAATTACCTTCCTTGGCTCATGCAATAACTCCTTTAAAAATATGGGTTGGCAAGAAATTAGACAAACCAAACCCCTTTCTGGGAAGACTATTCAAATTCTACTTGCTGCTTATGTGGTCGGAATTAGTCTTTAAAACAACCAGATTTTATTTTTATTAAAAACCTACAAAACAACAACAGCGGCAGCCACTAGACCTTTTGGCATGTCGCCGCACAGTTAGAATACAAAACTGGGAGCCCATTCTGGTCACCCCCAACTGTATCCTCATGTCCTGGAAGAGGATCTGCTCTTGCGTTTTCTTGTCTTCAACTGATGTTCGTCGCCTATTTATCCCGTTCTCTCTGCACTGACACTAATCTGCCTTGAAATTGGCTGATTCCGCTCAAACCATGTTTACAGGGAAGCCAGTTTCATCAGGCCGTCCTTGTTCATAGACCAGTTTATGCTCTATAGCCAAGAGATTATTAAAAACTATATATTACGTGCATACACTTTAAAATGACTCAACTTGGGGAAGGTAACTGTATCGTATCTGCATTTCATTGCTTGTGCCGTAGAAAGGGGCAAGGTAGCATTACAATCTTGAATGAAAATTGTTTCCTAAATATATCATCCTCCTTGAGAAACATTTAGCAACTGTTAGTGCCCAGGAGACAAAGGCTAAGAGGAAAAATAAAATGGGCTCAATAGAATGTAGAGAAGGATGGGAAAGAGAGAGGAAAAAGCCTCATTTAAATGATCAAGCTGAGCATTAACCACAAGGAGAGAAAAACAAATGTTCTATGTTTTCCACAAACATCAATTAAGTCTAGTAATTTAGCTGATTTCTCTCACGGAACAGGTGCTCTGGCTGCAGTGCAAACTGCAGAGCGTGCACACCAGCCCGGCTCCTATGAAAGGTACCAAAGGTCCTCAACTTGCCCTAAAAAAAGATTTCCAACATTCCAACATTGTTGAGTTTTCCCTGAGCCCCCCCACCAGGTATGTGGCATCGTGGGAGTGAAACCTAGTCTAGGGACAGCCGACAGACGGGCCACTTCAAGAAGCTGCAAATTTGGGGCAAACAGAACAAACTCAAAGAGAAATTATGCAAATGGTCATGGATTTAGGCACGTGAAGCCAACTGAATTATGCTTGACAAGGAGGAGCAGGACGAATGAATTAAGTCTACAGAGAAGCCAAAAACTAAATATAAGTAACAGATTTAGCTTTCTCATACACTAAGCCCCAAACTGTTTAAAGAACCAGAATCAGTCCTTTGAGTTTAATTCCCAGATCCCCTTTTATTCAGATTGCAAAATGCAAAGTGACTGGAATACCTAAAACAAGGAGGAGGGAAAAGATATAATCAAGGGCTCTGCTAATATCCAACTGAGTTAAGCAGGCTCCAAAAAACGAGAACTAATTATAAACATAGACAGACACACACACACCCCCTAGTAAAGAGAATGAATACTCTTTTCCATAGTAAATATTTTAAAACTGTGGAATGAAGTCGAACTATATGAGGTTTCCTCCGCAAAGAGGTATATCTCCCAAATGGCACTTGAAATGAAAAGGAGGCAATTTGCCTCTATCTTTGTTATTCAATCACCATAGTTTTGGGGGTTTGTTTGTTTGTTTGTTCTTGAAGTCCAGAAGAGATCATGTTTTAACACTTTTTGTTTACTTTCTCCCTTGGTTACTGATGTTGATCCCCAAAGAGAAGAGGGGTTTCTGTGGAAGCAATCACCTTAGGTACTAAAGCATCTGTTTGCTTGAGGTTTACCCCTTGCTAGGTCAACTTAAATGACTTGGGTTGGCTCTCTCTTTGCTTACAGTTCCAACTTCCTAAATGTCTCCCTCTATAAACCCTGCAAGGAAAAGAATTCCCTCATGCTCCTGCCTTCTCTCAACAATGGATTGCTATATTACCTTGCCTTCTCTCGACAATGGATAGCTAAATTACCTTGTCTTACGTAAATAAATTACGTAAATACCGACACAGTATTTACATAGGACTGGGGAACACAGCTACTCATATTCCACGCCCTGGCTCCCGTGTGCCTCTGCACACACCAGGTTACACACCTCAGCTTGACAGTCTGTTCCAATGGGAGAAGAGGTAGCCTCAGACGAGGTGGCCCAGAAACGCATTAATGAGTGTTAACTTTGGCTGTCACTGGAGACAGTCATCTTGGATAGACAAGCCAGGCTACTTTACCTTGGTTTCCTCACCTGTACAACAAGAATGCCTTCTACCAAAGGAGTTAAAAGGATAAATGTAAATGACTAAGGAAGGCGGTCAAGACTGTCATAAAATTGCTAAAGAAACAGGCATAACTCATCTCCTCTCTTACAATGTAGTTCCTTCCTATATTCTAACCTCTACCCTCCAAATCACAACCCTAGGAAGAACGACATTCTTGAAATACTTCCAAATGAGTTCCATCCAGAGGGAGTAGAATTATAGCTCTGTGTCAAATGTCGGTGATCTAGGATCTCTAGGCACCGGCATGATTTTATCTTAAAAGTAAATGCCATGCACACATAAGGCAAGAATCTCACATGTTCCAGGGCCATAAGGCTGGACCAAGCTCACTGTAACCACAACTGCTTTCAGAAATTGTATTGAGAACTAATGTGACCAGAACTCATTTAGACAGTCATATGGATAGTTTATGTGCCCATATTTATGAGCATTTTCCACACCAATAATCACAGATGCCTGTAACCAGTTTGGCTCTTGAGGTAAACATTTTAACAGTTGTGTGGGTCAAGAGGGGAGTATATGCATGAAATGAGTCTATTATTGTACATATTTTATTACCATCTGTTGTTTCAATGATTCTTAATTACTTAACATGCAGTTCTCTGTGCTGAGAATATATTTAAAAGTAAGCTACCCTGTTCAAGTAGTTTCCATGTATTTGGGGCTGGGTAGGGAGTAGGGAACAGAGGGACAAAACATCAGAGGTCACAAAACTTCTCAGCCTACATACAAGCTTTACTTGGCTAGCACAGATTTTTTTTTTTTTTTTTTTAATAAGACTTAAAAGTCAGTGTCGAGCTTCCCCGGTGGCGCAGTGGTTGAGAGTCCGCCTGCCGATGCAGGGGACATGGGCTCGTACCCCGGTCCGGGAAGATCCCACATGCCGCGGAGCGGCTGGGCCCATGAGCCATGGCCGCTGAGCCTGCGCGTCCGGAGCCTGTGCTCCGCAGCGGGAGAGGCCACAACAGTGAGAGGCCCGCGTACCGCAAAAAAATAAAAAAAAGTCAGTGTCAAATTGACCTCAAAATCTAGATTATTAGTTTGTCATAAAAATATGTTAACGTCTGGCAACACTGTTCACATTACTCTTCACGCTCAGCCACAGAGCTGAACAGCAGCTGCCCTGTGAGGTGGGGCCTACGCTCTCCAGATGACCACATTCTCACTTCTATCTGCAATACCCTATCTTCCTCGCTTACTTGTGTTACCCTCTTGGCTTTTATTGGCAATGGAGTTTGAGACACCTGGTATAGCTCAAGGAGCTTAACACCTGGAAGATACTTAGTAAAGATCCATTGAATGAGTCAATGAAGGATCCAACTTTAAAAACATCAGAGTAGATAGACTAGAAAACATACTGGGTTTGTCTATTTCTCAAAGCACTCACTTTTACTGCTGTTAATGTTACAGACATATTAAAGTGTATTCTCAAGTGGGTTTCCAACATTTAAAAAATAGTTTGTGTAGCGGAACCTTCAATTTTACCAACATTCAATCTCCACTAAATCACGGTACACATTCAATACACAAATCTGACCAAGAAGCCAATCAATGAAGGTAAACACAGTCCTAGTTCTTGAGCAAAGCTAAGCCTATTACTGCATGGTTATGTGTAACACGGACAGGTTTTAAATATTCTACGAATGCTCTCATTTTTTTAAATCTGAAAATCTGACCACACCCAAAAACCTGCTTTAAAAATTATTTAAAATGGATCTTGAGTTGAGGAAATGAGGCAAACCAACGATATGACTTCTTTTAGATAGCTTTAAACTCCATGGAGGTTAGGGGACCCCACACAGAACACTCATACCAAAAAGCTGCAGAGACCCCTCTAGAAGGACCCCAGAGCTGAGATAGGGCGTTTTCAACATGGATGAATCAGCATAGGTGGGCAGTACGTGCTGGAGAGCTGTACACAGCTAGGGAGGGGAAGTGAAATCTCTGGCTGTGACTAAACCACCACGCTTTCTAATTTCTCCACCAAAATGACAAACCAGGGAGCCCTCTGCCATTTTTTTTTCTGTGAATGAGTTCAGCCTGCAAGCCATAGTGGAGACAGGAAAAACCAAGCCTCTTTGACTCATTTTTCTGAGCAGCCACAAGAAAGCATCCATGAAGCAAAATCTGTCAAATTTAACATTTCACAAAAGCAGCAGTGAAAAATACGAAAAGGGATGTGAGAAACTGACCTCCGGAAGAAGTTGCAGCATGTCATCTCTGTTCACGCCCCTTATTAGCAGTTTCTGTGTAATTCCTTGCTGTCCAAGGATGTACATTAGCACCTGTTTTGAAACAGCTCTGAGAGCGGCGGAGTGAGCCCAGGATTGGGGAAGATACTCATCAGATATAAGTACTCGGCCCTTATGTGCACTCCCCGCTGTCAGTCATCCATCCGCGACTGTCAAGCAAGGCCCGACTGTCCCAGGAGGCAGCAGCACCTCTTCCCAGCAGAGAACCGGACTTCGGTGTTGAGCCATTCGATGGCTGTGCACCAGGAGAACAAATCTGTTCTCTTTGGAAGGAGAGAGATTTCCAGCCAATCTGCTTGATTACTCTAACGGGTTGAGAAGGCTGAGACTTCAGTGGAGAAACTGCTCTGCTTCTGACTTAAAATCCAACCTTCTCTGCAGTCCCTAAGGCATGCCCAGTTTAGTCAGAGATTTTTAAACCTTTACCGCGCAGGTTCTCCTGTGCTGGCTGCACATTAGAATCACCTGGAGGGCTATTAAAACCACCACCACCACTCAGACCTCATCTGACTCCAATCAAATCAGATTCTCCAAGGGTGGGGTCCAAGCACTCTCTGCCCTCCCCACAAGGTGATTCTAAACGTGCATCCAGTGTTGAGAACCACACGTCTAGGAGATGTAAAGTGAAAAAAGAAACAAAACCAGAAAGGAAATGCTAACTCAAAAGAAAAAGGTAGAGTAAAAGAAGGGATGGTGCTGTAAAAGGAACCCCCTCCTCACCAAATACTTACAAACTTACCCTAGGTCTCCCAGGACAGCTCAGAGCTAATTCCTCTCCTGACCCAGCAATCACTCTCTTCCCACCTGAAAATCCTTCAGTTATTTATAATCCAGGTTTTTTTTTTTTTTTAAATAAACCTACTAAACTAGAATTACATTCTGCCTACTGGAGAATCCTTGCTTATAAAAAAAAAAAGAAGAAAAAGAAAAGAAAAAGGTTGTTTGATTATGTGATTAGTAAAAGGGATAAGACAAAACAAGGTATGTGCTTGTCCTCTCATTGCTTGTCATTACTGGCCCTTTGAACAATTAAACTTGAATGGAAAAAGGGCATCTTATTTCAAATAATACTGTAAGCTTGTATATATTTGCCTCCTTGATACAACCTGCTTCATCTGTACTGAAAATGGCAACATTTGTGATAGTGTTGAAGACTGTGAAGACTTTATCAAAGACCAATTTGGAAGGTAAGGTGGATTGGTAAAGATTATGTATACTGACACTTTTTTTTTTTTTTTTTGCGGTATGCGGACCTCTCACTGTTGTGGCCTCTCCCGCTGCGGATCACAGGCTCTGGACGCGCAGGCTCAGCGGCCATGGCTCACGGGCCCAGCCGCTCTGCGGCATGTGTGATCTTCCCGGACTGGGGCACGAACCCGCGTCCCCTGCATCGGCAGGCGGACTCTCAACCATTGCGCCACCAGGGAAGTCCTGACACTTATTTTTAATTGGCTTCTAAATAATGTGATTGGATGAGTCAGCAAAGCTACTCCAGGCTTATAATGAGGGGTAACAAGAACGGCTATCTGGTGGTGATTCTGAGAGGCACTGGGCCAAGAAAAGGAAGGGAAGCTGGAAGGTGGGCGGGGGCAGAAGGAGGAGGGGAGAGGAAAAAATGAGCTCGGTCATTGCAGGGTGTGACAGTAAGGGGTTTGGATAACTGTGCCAGCTGCTGTAATCACCACCATCCACAAGCCAAACCCTTACACATAAGCTCAGAGATTCAACTTTTTTCAAAAGTTAATTTTTAAAAGCAAAACCCAAGTTAATAAAATGTTCCAGTAATCCCCTATCATCAAATTTTACTCTATTTGCGGTATGGAACTTCATTTATTCATATTTTTAGCTACCAAGTCAGGGCTTGCTTTCTTCCAACCGTTTTCTCATCCTTCCCCCTCACACGGTGTCCCACAGACATGCCCTGTTGGAGGCCTCAGCGAGCGGGAGCCCCTGTGCTCGGCTACAGATGCTGAGGCACCCCGCTTGAAATGAGCAGAACACAAAAGAATGGAACACGAATCATTATTCCCACATACAGATGGCACGGCTCATTTTCATGACCTGGACACCAAAGGAGACTTCGGGCCAGAATGGCGGCTGGGTGGGTGCGCCCCTTCTTTTATTACTGTATCACATATCAGAGAGTTTAATTTGTGTGATTTGTGGTGGATGGCTGGAGGACAACAAGAAATGAAACGGAATCAAAGAAAACATGGAAGAAGAAGGAAGTGGAGTTACTGGTTCCCCCTTTAGTAGCCAAAAAAGTACAATATAAAAACCAAGATTGAACCTTTGGTTTAAAATTTTTTTTAACTTCGATTACACAGTTGGGTTGGTTTGTGAATATGGTAATAAGTTTAACCTTTAGAGTGGACGGCTGTATGAACAGATGGAACCTCATTAATTGTGAAAAATTATTAATCTGTCTTCCTAAGAGGAAGAAAAGTCGGTCATACTCTACAAAGGAATTTGTCTGTTCAATGTAATAAAGGCAGGACTCACTATACAACTGGGGCCTCATTATGAAATAGATATGTCTGATCAAAGTCTGTACCAAACCCTAATAATTAAAATCACCTCACCCTAACATAAAAAGCTTGAAGATACCATTAACACGAAGCTCAGTTGTTGTGTATTGCCATGCAGCCTTTTAAATCCATTATTCAATAAATATCCTTTACAGAAAAAGCAGCAGCAACTCCTTCTGGGGAAACTGAGCAGGGAAAATAAAATTAATTTACTATGAACTCCACTTTCTCAAAAACTGTAAAACTTATTTAGAGAAGGATTCACTTCTGACTAGACCCCCTGCAATGCCACAAGTCACACCATTCCCCTCAGCGTGGACATTACAGCAACAGGATCAAAAGCAAAAGATTCCGGATCAGACAGACCGAGATTTCATGCCCAGCTTTGCCATGGCTAGCTGTGTAGGAATCACATGCAAGATAATCTCAATCCTCAATTCCCTAATCTCTAGAATGGGGTTATAATATACTCCATAAATGTTACCTATGAGAGAAATTGATACATGAACCTTAAAAAGTAGAAGTGGGGGGGAAAGGCACTTATATTTCCAGGTGGCAATAAGCAAAAAGACTTATATTGCTAGCAAGTGATAATCGCAAGACTCCAAATATTTTTCTTAAGTTGTCTAGATAAAATATTTCTTGCTTTCTAATTCTGCTTGTCAAATCAAGACAGAAATAAAACTCAAGAAGTAAAGCTACAATTTTACTTAAAACTATTTTGTTAGAAGAAAACATAATTTTCTTAGTAGAAAGTGATAACAGATGTCTTTCCCTTTTTATTAATTTACCAATAATAATTTTGATCATTTGGAACATAGCCCAAATTTATCTTTGGACTCAAAATGTTTGAAAAGTTATTCAACTTGTAAAACTGAAATGTCTCTATCTCCTGGCAATAGGATATATGGAATTAGCAGATTATGACCACACTCCTCCATCCTCCCCTATCCAAAGTAGACAAGAGAATATACTGAGGACTCTTATTTTTGTCACCACTGAGGGTTTTTGTTGTTGTTGTTGTTGTTGTTGTTTTTGCGGTATGTGGGCCTCTCACTGTTGTGGCCTCTCCCGTTGCGGAGCACAGGCTCCGGACGCGCAGGCTCAGCGGCCATGGCTCACGGGCCCAGCCGCTCTGTGGCATGTGGGATCTTCCCGGACCAGGGCACGAACCCGTGTCCCCTGCATCGGCAGGCGGACTCTCAACCACTGCGCCACCAGGGAAGCCCACCACTGAGGTTTTATATTCTGAGAAAACCAGCACAAAGTGAAGTCCTAAAGTGAAATCTCACTGGCACTTCACTAAGACAAATCAATCAAAAATTGTATCAGTGAGATCAAGACCCCAAGACTCAAAATCTAGCTCTTGTCACTTACTAACTCAATGGCTGTAAGTTATTTCACTTCTCTGAGCTTATTTTGTCACCTGTAAATTAAGATTAATAATACTTCTTTTAGGACTGATGCAATGATTAAATGCAGTTAAACAGCCAGCCACATAAAAACTATTTTAGAAAATAGCTCATTATTATAAAACTTGATTTAAAATATTTTTTAAACACCCACCAAAAAATTTTAGTAAGGGGAATGAGTGCTACTATTTTAATCCTTTAAAGCCTAAAATTAACTATCAAAATGAAATTATATCCTATATAATATATATACACACACATAGCACAAGGTATACATGAGTAGACAAAGGTAAATAGCATATATATACAGTCTTGTCTTGGTCAAATTTGGTTTCTAACAGACAACCTAACAAATTCCAACGTAAGCTTGTACTCAGCCAACATTACTTGGAAATGGATTCATCTTCCACAAAATTATTTCCTTCCACTGGCACTGACCCATCACCACAAACATCATCTAGTTTTTTCAGAACACTGAATTAGTAGCTGGATGCAAGAGCTGAAGAACATCTTGAAACACAGCCATATTGTATCACACAGAATATAGCTTGGAAAAATATTACTTTTCACAAACAGAAAACTTGGCTAGAGAAAAGGGGAAGAGAAGATTAAAACAAAATATCTCCAAGTAAAAAGTGTAGAAAAGGAATTGAAACAAAAACACTGGGAATTAAGTGTACTGGAGCCTTGTGCATTGTTGCTGCTTCCAAGAGATACATTTTAAATATAACAAGATGAATTTCAACAGACCATGAACCAGAGATTTTCAACATGATAAAGGGGAAGCGATATGTATTCAATTTTTACAAGTACTGAGTGAGCAGAAAACTGAAAATTCTTCAGCTGCTGATAATGTGCTGATAGAAGTGCATCCCCCAACAGAATTCCTAATGAACTGCCAGAAAAATAGAGAAGTATTCAACAAACTAGAGAGAACAAATGACTACAGGACACTAACATAGACCTCTAACAACCTCTAGAGTCATTTTCCTATTTCTGAATGAGAAAATCATTAAAGACCATTCCAACAATTTATTTAACCATTTACAATAACCTTAAGAGTCTTCAAAGACAAGAGAAACTCATAAAGCAATATAGGTAGGAGATAATGTAGAACATCTACCATTTCCACTATTGAATGAGAGCCTCACACAGGTCAAGCCCCATGCTGGGTACTTCACGTGCCTCACCACTACCCATCTCTCAGTGACATAGAGGGGAGACACAGATGAGATTCCTCTGTAAATTACTTAGCTCAGAGTAGTTGAGCAATTTTCCTTATGTGAGCCTTGCCCTGGGCTCTGCATTATTTTTAACATCTTATCCATAGTGACTGGCTCTGACACCAAACTGAGTGGGATAGTAAATACTCCAAAAGGACAGATGGTAAGCAATAAACTGAATTTATCCATGGACAGAAGAAATTAAATTCTGGGAAGATTAGTTATGCTTAAATATGGAAATAGCAAGATTCATAATGGACCACAGACTCTTTGTATGATGGGAAATACAAGAAAAAAAAAACTGGAGAATAAAACAGAATTATTCACTTGAAAGTTTTACAGTATTTCCTTTGGGAGGCTATGTATTATAAATGTACCCACAAAGCAACTTCTGAGCCCATAAATACCTAGAGATCAACATATAAAAGGTCTATGAAAGTCAGAATTCAGAATCAGAATTATGAACCCTGCCTGACCAGTGTACTATGACACTAATTTGTTGCTGATCCAGTTACACTTAAATTCTCAATTCTTAAACTGCAATATAACATTTTTCATTCTTTTTCTCTAAGGTAGCCAATAATCTAATTAAAATTTTAATATTTTATTGCATGGCAAAATACCACAAAGTTTAATTCTTTAACTCAACTGAATATGGAATACTTCTGAATTATAGTCACTGTGTTTTAACTCAATTCACTGAGTTAAAGATGCCCGAAGAATTGGGACTCAAATGAAATACCAGAATTCTGGACTGGGGGCATCCTAAACGTCACGACATTGTTTCCCTACTCAGGAATATTGTGGATATGTTAAAGCAGATGAAAACATCACACTTAACTCATTTTTACAGTGGCTTATGAGGTCTACAGGAAATGGACAAGGAAACAGGATAAAGATCAGTAGACACATATTGGAAATGAAGTGTGCACAAGGTTATATATTACAGCATTATTTACATGGAAAAATACTGCAAACAACCCAACGGTCCATCACTAGGGACCACCTAAGTAAACTAGAGCACATCCACACAATAAAATGGTATGAAGTTGTAAAGAATAATGAGGAAGCTTTCTTTGTACTGAAATGGAATTTCCATATTTAAATCTCCAATTTAAAAAGAAAGGTACAGAACAGAGTATATAATAAGCTCTGAGTATAGTATGCTTTGAGTAAGAAAGTAGGGATTATAAAACATATATTTGGATGTGCTTGTATTTGTACAGAAATGGAACACTCAAAACTGTAATAAAAGAGGTTCTCTCTATAGGGGATAGTGGGGACCAGGGGGATGGAGACAAGATGGAAGGCATACCTAATATATATATATTTTAATATTGTGTTGATTTTTAACCTCCTGAATGCATTAACTATTAAAATGTAAAATCAAATAGAAGTTTTACTGACAACAGAAACTGATAGAAAATTTTTGATAATATGTAGTAATTATAAATATCACTGCAGTCTAGAAGGACTTATCATCAAATATTTAATGAAAAGTAGCTACCTACAGAGCATGTGACAAAACTTTGGAGATTTGGTGAGGAAAGAAGAGTAACTGCCAATGTATGTTTCCAGGAAAATCTTACTATAGGCGGTTCGCTCTAAAGACTCCAGAGAGAGCTCTCATTTTCAAAACGCATCTCCTAGGCTGTGCCTCGCAGAAACTCAACGGCAGCTGCCCCTAGGAACACACATGGAGAAACCTGAGTGTCTGCTGGAGTCCAAAGCAGCAGCTTCCCTTCAAGACTCTCCCCAATCTCCTGAATACATTCCAAACTTGTCAAAAGAAATATGAAGTGGAAAGACTTAAGAAATGATAATTACGACAAAACCCAGAACGACAGAAGAGCCTGGATGCTGGCGTTCCTCGTGATGTCATCTGGACAATGAGTCTGAGTGATCAGTGTCTGTCAGGGTTCAGCACAGGCTACTTCCCAGAAGAAGTGAATGTGCACCAAGGTTTAAAGGCGACAAAAGGGAACTGAAGGCCAAGTTGACAAGAGATGAATTGCCGTAGATTTCACAGGGCTGTGTGAACAGACAGAAGAGTGGCACAGAGATGAAATGTGGGCAACTGTAATGGCATGCATTTAAGGGAAATGAACGTAAGTTACATTTGGAGGATGATCAATGGGCTACAGGACGTCAGTTAGAACCCAAGAAGAGGAACTGCTGGCTGCTGATGACGACTCACGTAAGATTACAAGCTAAGACACTGCTGTAGCCCAAAGGCCAACCATAAGCTGAAGGTAATCAGTTAAGTTATTAAAAGTGTTCCCCTCTTAATGCACAAATCAAAAGTACGTTTACCCTTGGTATTCCATCTTACATTTGGACCCTACCACCCAAGGAGCTGAAAATAGTCCAGAGGAGAGAAATTACAGTGATCAAGATAGGAAGAGTCCCCAAGGACCTATGAAGTTTAGAATCCCCCTGTCTACAAGAGTGAAAGCTGAGAAAAGTGATGATCCAGTTCTCATTACCCTCAAACCCGGTAAGTATGAGAAACTGAAGCAAGCAGTCTTTATGAAGCATGTGGCAAACGTAGAGAACTCATTACCCCTAGGGGCGGTTCACGCTGAATCTAAAAGTGACTTCTAAAGAGGTTTAGATTGTTTCATGGGAAATACATTCACACTACATTATTATTAGAAACAAGCACCATTTGTAGATGTATTCCAAGGGAGGGAAACTTCGTCTATAATCTTTCGGCCCCATTGGCAAGCAAAGAACTCACAATGCAGTCCCACCTCTCTCTCAGCTCTTAGGTCCACTGGCAGGACCAACGGAGGGGAAATGTCAAAGGAAAATAATGCAGACCTCAAAGTATAACATTATTAGAGATGCACCAGGTAACTCAATACCAGTCTGTGCTCACCACTGCACTGGGCTACACCATCTTCTCAGGACTGTAGGAATAAATGCCATTCTGAAAAATCAACCTGAATGAATCAAGTGTATAAAAGTAAATGAGGTTAGGAGATCTGTATAATTCAATCTCAAGAAGACTGCAGAACAACAGGACAAACTTCTCAGTTGATTTAGAGGATAAGGCAATGATCCTTTTCTTAAAGAAGAGTTCACACCATTTAAACAGAAAGGATTCCCTGAAACTGACATTAAAAACATTTCCTAAGGGTGAGAGCATGAGCTGAGCACTTACTAGTCACTAGACACTGTGCCAGGTGCTCTAAGTTCTTTAACCCACGTTTTCTCCTTTGACTTTTAATACCTTTACAGAGACAAAAAGGAAAAAAAGAGCTAGATTAATTTGTGGGGGTAACCTGGAGCCCTGAGAATGTGACCGCATGCTGATGACTCATTGAAACGATAAACTCTGCATGCCAAAAGACTCATTAAACGCATTAGATGTTTTCTCAAAAACCTATGTTTTAGGGTAGAGTAATTCACAGCTTTCCAGGAACTAATTATTTTTCCCTTTCTAACCTTAATGCATTTTAAAAAAATTTTTTCTTAATTTACTGAATACTTACAATGAGCATTACGCTGAATTTAACACTTAGGTTAATCTTGGGAAAGAGATGGGAGCTCACAAGAAGCAAGGAAGGAATGGGAATTTATGATCACTCAGGAAATGTGTGCATTATTAATGGAATTCAAAGCAGAGACATGTTCAGTATGAGTAGCCCTTTCGCAGTCTCCATTTAACACAGGAGTTTAAATTTGGAAAATCGACAGACGCTTCCCTTGACTATCGAAAATCCAGCCTTTTATAAAATGTTTGTAATTCCAAATACTGTTGAGGAGTTAAGGGGGCACAGTTTGGGGCTTCATTACTTCTAATCAGGCCTGTTAATGTATGTGGATGTATAGTCCTAACAAATAACCATTCCAAGGAGGAAAAAAGGCAGAGAGACCATGGAGCAACGACAGAAATCAAGCCTGTTAACTGCCTTTGGAAGGGAAAGTGGAATTGCTTCTTGTTTTGGGGTCACAATTTAGTCAGGAAACCCAGAACACCGGGAACAAAACAAAGGCGCGTTCCAGCGAAATGAACACGGCAACTACAAAGTCCATGTACTTCACGCAACAGGAAGGTGGTTAGACCCCTCGACCCCATCACACACCCCACAGGTTGGGGACAGGACTAACAGCCTTACTTAATTACAAGGTAATTCTTACCTGGATTCAACCAGAAATCCTCAAACTGGTCCTAGGTTATAAACGGAGAAAGGAAAGAAAAACCAATTTGGGATTCTGGAAGTCAGAGCAAGTTCTCAGTGGTTTAAAAGCGGCAGAGGAGAATAGAAACTATGAAAAGGGAGCAAAAAGAAAAAAAGTAATTAGAGGAGCACAGTGACCAGAGGCTGTGGGCTTTGGGATAAAAAGCCCTAGACATTGGCAAGAGACAGGAGAACCAGCCATCTGGGAAATATCATAAAAAGTCAGGCTAAACCTACAGACCTCAAAGGCTCCTGAGTGCATTCCAGTATTACCAAAGAGTTCAGTAACTGGCGTTCTTAATGAGGGTCCTGGTTCATTGAGAAAACTCACCATACTCTCTACCGGACCACGTCTGGTAATGACTGTGACATTTTAGAACCATTTGCAACGAGAGCGGTTATAACTGTTTCATTGTTTAAAGGATTAAGCAGATTTAGGCAGAACTCCTCCTTCCTGAACACTCTGGATGAATTAGTTACTATGAGGAAGGTTGTAGTTCAAGGTGTCTCAGAGAGGCACTCTTCCTTTTAGTGCAACTGCCCACCTGACTCTGCCCCATTCCATTTTTAGCTTAGAAAGGAAAGAATACACAGAGTTAATTATGGTTCTTCAAGAAAATATCACGGCACTTTTTATCCCTTACCTTCACATAAATTTACAGGCTTTTCTAAGTGACAGGATAAATCACTGTCTCTGTTACATGAGGACTTATACTCAACAGAGATTAACAGGTCATACCTCAGGAGAACAGCGCTCCCATTCTGAATGATACACACGAACCATGGGAAAGGTGCCATTTCAGTCATTTACTTCCATAAAATGCAACTTAGTCATTCAGTTACTGCTGTGACTCACCTACTAATTACTGGCCGCAACAACATCAAAAATATTCAATCACCAAATTCGTCATCAGTGTTTTTGTACATGTTTTCCATGCTTGGTAATCTGCATTTGTTAAGAGCAGAGAAACATTAAAAGTGGAAGCACACCACAGACACCGTCCTCGCCATCCTGCCACTCTACCCATGAGGAGTTATGACTTATGTTAGCAAGTGAAAACTGGTAGGAATGAAATTTCTTTTATAAGAGCAAGCCAAAATGATAGCAGAAATTTACTTGATATGTATAGTTTTACAGAGTTGCAGCATGGTTCCTGTTCATAGAACAAAGTGAGCTAATCTACTCTGCAAGAAACAATGACCTTTTAAAGCAAGCTATGATAGGTTTATTCCTTACGTTACAAAAAGACTATCAGTTCTTTAGCAGAATCATCAGGACAAGGTGATTTTATAAGGACTAATTCAGGTACTCCTTTTTCAAGGTGAAGTACACAATTTCTCACATCTTAGAGGACATGAACCAGCAGTATTCTGCATATATGCAATAAAATTCAGACAACCAATAAATCTTGAATAAGACATCACTGGAAAGCTAAGTATCAATGAGAGAAAAGCTGTTCCCTGTCACTAACACTAATTTTAATTTTTTTTTTTGAAATGGACCAATTTCACTTTTTAAAAGTCGCAAGAGGAAGACGTTGGCTGTGTGGGTTTCATGTCTTACTATCTCGGCAGCAATATGAAATAAACGGGAGCTGGAAAGGAGAAACAGAACACTAGTTTCCATGAAGGAAATAACTTAATTCAGTATTCTTCCTGCCCTAGAAGCATCTGTCCTCGGTCTTACTGTATTTAAAAACAACCAAAAAACCAAAAAAACAAAAACATGGAAGAGGGAATAGAGACATGAATAAAACACACAAGAAAAAAATAATCTAGAAATTTAAAAAATGAATAGAATTAGTGCAAGTTGCAATCCACTTCCCCTGAAGACATGTTGGAACACAAATCTGTTTAAGTCTGTACTCCTCACTCCCAGGCTTATGAAAATTGAGGAAGAACCTCAGGGGAAAGAAATTGGGCATGCATGTGAATTTTTTAAACACCCTAGATGATTCTGACTGGTCATCCTAGGTCAAAACCACGTATCTATTCAAATCACAGCAGTACACTCACTGGTTCACAGGCTTCTTTATTTGGTCAACTAATTTCACGGAGTGTTTAACTGGTAGGTATTTTCATAGGTCCACTGGCCCCTAAAAGGATTCGGGCTTTGTTCTAAATCTCTCCCAATCTACAAATGGGTATCATCTCCTTCCTATTCACAGGCACCTGCCAACCAGCAACCTAATGACAGTCATCTAAACTAGCAGAACTAGTTAATTCTTCAGAACTCTTGCTTTCCCTCAAAGAGAGCAGCAGCTCCACTGGGAGGAAAGCCATGTGGGACAAATTAGGTGCCGCTGTAAGATTTAAAAGCTAGGGGGGAAAACAGAGCTAACTGGAGGCAGCTGTTAGGATGTGGTTTCTGTGTTTATATTCTTCTCCTTCCCCCCTAAAGCCTCTTATGGGTATTAGGAAGGAAAGCATGCATATGACCCTATGGAGAGAACAGGCTCTCTTGACTGTACATGGGGCCGGAGACCATAACTCAGCATGTCTGAGACACAAAAGTTACCTGCCAGGAGAATGAGGTAAACTACTGTAAACCTTTATTTGATAATTTCTAAAAACCCTCTTCTATCTAAACACAGCCATACAGCAGAAAATTGCACTGCTGACAGAAAGCAGTCACGATAACTAAGAGAAACTCTACAGGAACAATAAACCTTAGCTAACTGCAGATTTAAGGCTGACCTACCAGTCGGCAAATGGTACATCCTGTTGCTGTTGTGACCTCTGCCCTCCCCTCCCCCAACTCCACCTTCAAACTCTCAACCCAAGACTTCAATATGGCTCATTGCCAGCGCCTCTCTCCTTTCTTGGGTGCAAAAGTGGTTCTGATGATCCATACATATTTCAAGAGGCTTTGATTTTCAGCTTTAACTGAGAATTAATGTCACATACTATTTAAAATAACACAGAGAAGGTATTGTTCTTACAAGAACCTCCCTTTCCCTTGCCTGCCCTGACCTCTCTTTCCTTCAATATTGTCCTCAATAACGGGCTTTCTTTCCTCCTTGTTAAGCCAATATGGGGAACTGAGAGGAAGTGGAGTGGGGGGAGGAAAGTATTTCTATTTCTCTTGGCACTGAATAAAATGGTTTTCTAGGGGATGGAGTATCACTCCTATTTTAATAAAATTCCTGTTTCCTATATAATATCACTCAGGTCACTTCAACGTGAGAAGGTGATGAAAAACAGAGACAAGAGCAGGAGACTACACTTGCGAATAGTAAACAACACAGCCCACATGCTCCAAATCAATGCAGCACGACAAGCAAGCCCTCTACCCAATGCTCCAGCTACTCAAGTACAGCACATCTAACACTGTCGCATGCTCAGAAAATAGCTGTTGCAACAAATTAATGCAATGAAGTCACATTTTACTTTTTTAAAAAATCCTTTTACTTTCCCAAGCTCTGTGTCATAATGAACATCCATCGAAATTGACTTTTCCTGGCTCCTAGGGCTTGCTTACACCTAAAGCGTTAATGCAGAATAAAGAACAGACTGGAACAGTGTTGGTCTTAACTCTTAAAATAGCTTCTCTTCCCACTGGGTAAATGAGTAAATGAATCCCTTTGATTCACAGAGGGAAACTTTTATTCCTTCCTCCCGCCCTCTCATCCATCCATCTATCATCTTCCTGTTTTATTTTTAATTGCTTTGATACTTCAGCCCCTGCTACTCTTTCCCAATTGTAGACACACACATGCATGTACAACACATACACACACGGCTAGTAATGTGATATGGCAGAATTTTTACCTGAACTACATAGTGGCTGTAGGACTTTGGCACGTTACATAATATTTTCAAAACTTTAGTTTCCCCTTCCATAAAATCAAGATGATAATTCCTGGCTCATAGGGCTACCAAATAATAACCCAGCAGAGCAAGAGTAAGCACTTTATAAATATTAGTTCCCACCTCTTCCCCTCTCCCCAAGCACAACGTACTTTAGTATCCTTTAAATACAGACTTTGCAGGTCGATGAATAGGAAAGAGTATCTCCTGGGGGTTGCTGATGCTGGGAAAAGTCCCCAAATTTTTTCCAGTGCCAGTTTCTTATTTAAGTACTCCTTACCTCTTCTTTCATAAATCTGTGTTCTCATATCTTTAGTAGATTGATGTTTTCTCTGCTTTTCTAATCTTTCGTCAAGGTAATGAGATCTAATATACTGTAACTATATTGGCAATAGATTATCAACTTGAAACAAAACTATAAATATAGTCATCCTGTTACTAGCCTTGAGTTTTTTTTTTTTATATTGATTGATTGATTGATTGGCTGCGTCAGGTCTTAGCTGCAGCGTGCAGGATCTTTTTGTTGCAGCACGCAGGCTTAGTTACCCTGCAGTATGTGGGATCTTAGTTCCCCAACCAGGAATCGAACCAGCGTCCCCTGCATTGCAAGACGGATTCTCAACCACTGGACCACCAGGGAAGTCCCTAGCCTTGAGTTTTAAAGCTATGTTTAAAATGTTAAAAATTTCCCAGAGCAGTGAAAGCCAATATAAAGTTTATGTCCTAAAAGAGATCATCCACTAGTGCAAATAGAAACATTTCTGAACCAGACTACTAGGACTAATAACATATTTCAACACGTTAAGATGAAAAATGGGGGAGGCTTGTGATCTCCTCTGACCCTCGGGACGGAGGGAAGCATAGACACACACACTTACATAACACAGTGAGCGGGCTAACCCTCTCTCTTCTGGGGATGGCACTGCACTCACTTCTTCTCCATCTCCAAACATCTGCAGTGAAGTTTGAGCCCAGTTAATCAATATCTTAAAAAAACTGTTTTAACACAATAGTGTCTATTTTACTTTCTGGTCATTTAATGTACAAACTTTTAAAACTCATGATTTTTTTCCCCCATGGATCTCAGGTTTTACTAACCTATATTACAAAAGAATAAAAAATAACCTGTTGTGACATTTAAAATCAATACTCATCATGACAGAGACTATGATATTTGGTAGCTGAACTTGCATCTTTTCAGCTGAAAGTTCAAAAGTTCATCTTCTTTTTCTTCTTCACTTCTCAAAAAGTTTGTGCAGGGGAGGAGAAGAGTCAGGGTGGGGACACGGGAGAGAAGAAAGTAAAATATAAATAAATCTTCAACGTCAAAAAGGGCCTCACCTTTCTTACCATGTATGGCCGATACCTAAGAACAGACCTGGACCAGACATACCTATTCATCTCTCAACGTCTCCCATCTCCCTACCACCCCTCCATCATACTCTCCCAAAGCCTCCTTCACACTAAAATGCAGAAAAGCTGTCAGACCCTGGAAGACTAAGCCAGCTACTATCCATCTGCTCACAAATTTCCCTACGTTTTTAAAATTCAGCACCATACAAGGAAAATGGCATTCAGCAAAGCCAAAAGGAACACAGACCCAGTTCTCGCCTGAAGAGGGCTGGCAATGTGTACATCACTGCTGCTGCAGTTAATTCTGAAGCAGGAGCTGTACGTGTAATATAGAAACATGTCACTTGAACTGAAGCAAGGGCTTCTGAAACTAAATGTCCGATGCCGGCGTCTAGATGTCTTGTCTGCCACTCAGGATACATACTTCTCATCTCGGTCCCCAAATGCCTGGGCACCTCCTAACCGGTTCTGGGATTCACTCTGTACCCCGCTTGAGCAACTGTACTTACTAGGAGACTCGATCTAGTCAATGATGCGACAAAACAAAGCCAGACTCCCAGGCTGTGACTCACAGCCTCATACACAATTTAAAATGTTAAGCCTCATTCACAGTAGAAATACACCGTTCAAACCCCCGGCTCCCCTCTCGCTCATGCAGACATACTTTCAAACGTTACGGCGCACGCAGGCAGGTCTTTCCGCCTGGCTATTTCAGCTGAACGTGTCCTCTGCACGATGTTCTCTTTGTCCCCTGCATGACACTGTGCCAGGCAGCCACGAGCAGAGGTGTCCTGGGGTCTGGAGAGAGGGGCTCCCTGGGGCCTGAGATGGAGGCTCCGAGGCCCAGCCTGGCCGGTGGCAAGCAGGACCCAGCTCTCGGCAGAGGAGTGGGAAGGGAAGCAACTCCAACCTCATGGCTGGGCGTTACCCCTTTGCTGGGCGAGACACAGCCACACTCAGGCGGGCTCCCCTTCCACAAAGGGCAGCGGAGCCCGTCCCGCAGCCACAGCCTCCCCCCTTGTCCGCAAGGGCGCTCTCGATGGCCACGGGCAGCCCGCGCCGGGCTTGGCTGATTCCGGAAGATCAGTGAAGATTTCAGTCTCTGTCAATGTCCAAATACCCAGCCAAAAGATCACTTAACTAGAATTTGGAAGGCTTTAATTTAGGCTTTTTAAATTAACCCTAAACAGTGCTCTCTAATTGCGAGATGCTCAATAAATGGGCACCACAAAACTTCCTGGGCTTCTTCACAGTGAATCCTGGGTGTAATATTTCTTCTTGGGAAACACGGACTTTACATATTCCATACACATCTATATGCAGCTACAATAATTCATAAAAGAAATCTCAAATAATCAAGAGGCTGTTAAATTAAGTAAGAAGGAAATTGGAAGGAGACCAACCAAAATGACACAGTGTAATTAAAAGGGTGGGCTTTCTAAATTTCTAATACAATGGGCTTGGTTGTTACCATTTATATGACTTTGTATGGTTTTTATGCCAGCCTTCGGTATCCCACAAAGAAACAAAAACAATGAAAATTTACTATCAATAATTTCCATTCATTTAAGCAACAACCGAAATCTGTCATTACTAAAATTACCTATAAAAGTGGTCATTAAAACTAACTGTCTGCCAAGCCAGCCCAGGCTGCCCCCCTCCCCTCCTCCCCTCTTCCCTGGCCTCCTTTGATCTTTCTCCCCTGGTTATTAACATTAGTGGCAGGAGTAGGAGATCCACGTCAAAATGAGAAAAATAACTCCTAAGCAGAAGAGGGCTTAGAGCGCAGCAAGCCCCCCAGATGCCGATCCATGCAAAGCGGGGGGAAGCAAAGTCACCCCAGCCTGTCTGGGACTCAGAGGCTGTATTACTGCAGACGCCTCGCCTTGCGTCCCCCGACCACTCCATCGACCGTGTTCAGCAGAGAGAGTGGATCACTGTTAGATTATTTCCCCGAGTGGCTTTGCTTCCCAAGGCCACAGGCCTCCAAATATACCGCCCTCTGTCTTCCACTCCAGCACCTGCCGGCCAACGATTAAAATAGGATGACTGAGCGGTGCCTCTTGAAAGGTCGCGATAACAAATCCAATTTACGATTCTCAGAGGGACAAAACTGAAAGGTGGGAGAGTCTGAAAAAGTGAAAAACTGTATTATCATTTAATTTTATTCATCAACAAGATCACCTCTCATTTAAGAAGCCGGGCTAGATAGCACTGTTCAATAGACCGGGAAGGGGGAAAAAACTGCAGGGCGGCGGGTGGGAGGGAATCCCACCTGTCCTTCAAAGTATAACCCTGAGTTAAATTCTCTTCTATTATTTCTGTCCTTAAAATAGTCAGATAGCAAAATGTTCAAAGGAACACAAAGCAGTATAGTAGAGCCGCCTTCTTTCAAAGGGCCACAGCAGCGATTCGAAGAGTTATTCAGGTCACAGAGAAATTACACTTCTTTATGCATCTATAAAGAATTCAGAGTTTTCCATTTTTATTAGCATTATTATAATATTGAAGGTTTTCAGGCATATCATGAGAGGAGCATTTACAGAGAAACGCTGAGCAGACCAGCCTCATGCAGCACCCGCCTCCCTTTCTGAGGTTCCAAAGCCTGGCAGACATTTTGAAAAGCCTAATAAACACATTCAGTTGCAAGATCTTGTTAATTTACAGATACATACAGCCAAACACTTTATGTGAAAAAGCAAATGATCAGTTATTTTTGTCAACTACTAAGATGTAACACGCTACTTTGTCTTTATGAAGGCAAATTATTTAGGGCCAACCCCAACGTTTATAGAACTGTCATGCTATCATTGAATCATCACAAAAGTGTCTCTTTCTGTAATCCTTTCTTAAATTTTGCTATTGAAAAATGAGAATTATCTTTTGATTCTTTTTCAATGCACATGATGTCAAAGTCCCATGTTTCTGATATAAATTCCACGAACACTGAAAAAAATTAATACTATCATGTCACCCACTGCTCATTTTATTCACATCTTTCCTGCCTTCCCCCTGGCACTTTTTATGGCAGCCCTGATCTTCCTGTAGCAGCACCAAGGCATAGGCACATATTCAAAGGCAGGAGACCAAAAAGGTCATAGAGCAAGCAGAGAATATTCTAGCAACGAAGGTTTCGATCTTTGCTATTTCAGTGTTATTCCCGCTGAGCCTCGCGTGCCAAGAATACCACTGGCGCTGTTCAGAGACATTCATGATGACTCAATGGAGAATCAGGAGACCTGGGCACTTAACTATGTGCCGATTCCCAATGATATTCTGTCTCAACTCATTTCCATTCTCATAGAAACATGAAAGTGGGGCAATGACAGATATGAAGCCCAGCATGAACTGCCTGGCAGAACTCTGCCTAGCAACACAGCTTTATCACTCCACCACACATATGAGGCCAGAGTGCACAGACAAAAATAATGACATAAAAAGCGAGCTGGAAACGCCATAGTTTAAGGAAAAGCTACAAAAATCATATCGCAAAAGACAATGTTTAAAATAGTCTTAAATTCAATCCAAGTACAAATGAAATGTTAGTAGATATCTTAACCCACAATGAACCAAATACTGAGTCGTCAGCATATGCTTTTTTGCTACATAAAATCACACATTACCTACAAAAATGTAAGGCTGTAAAAATTCCATAGAAGACAACAAAATGATCTGCTCAAGTCTTGACTTAAGCTTGGCCCTCAGTGCAGAAAAAGGAGGCTGAGGTTACATCAATGAACATTCAAATTTTGTACACAAATATATTAGATTTTCTTTATTCTATTTCATTGACAGGCACATATGTCTGGAAGGTTATTTCTTTTAGTTTTTTTTTTCTTTAAGAATTCTAGGTTCTAATTGCAGATATATGAATATGAAAGACAAAGAGCATAAGCTTGCTTTTTTTTTTTTTTTTTTTTTTTCCAGAGAGGATATGGGTTTGTGCTGCTGTAGTCAAACCGATCTTTCATTAGTTCCAAAGATGAATACTGGTGAGTGAGCAAGACAGGCATTTTTAGCCTTGGAAATCCAGGAATTAAACTAGTTAGTTTAATGCAGCCTGAACCCACATCCTTGACCTGATTAGTAACAAAAAGCACTGCAGTAACAACCAAGGAACGAATGAATGTGCAAGGAGCAGTCATTTCAAATCATTTTCTCTGCTAGATTTCATTTAAAGAAACCGAATGGGTAACTGCTTCTGTACCCAGTGACACAACAATTCTGACAACATACTAACCTGACATTAGCATAGGATAGGAAGTGGGGAGTTAGGGATGATTAACAGATATCCTTCACATGTATCTAGTCTTCTCAGAAATTAACCAAGAATTTTAACATAAAATTTACATTTATCAAATATCATCATCCAGTAGAGAACTTCAAGCTATTTTTTGCTATGGCTTATGTTATATATAAACACCTACATGAAAATATTTCAGGTTCCTAGACTAGAACTGTATTTCTCTTATTCATTTCTGATGTTTCTTCGGAAGTAAATTGTACTAATAAACATGAAACTTGATTAGTTATAACTTCCATGACATTTATAATGAGTTGTATTATAATGACTTAATGAAATTGTACAGAATCAGGAAAATACATGAATCATTGAGGAATGTCTAATAAGGCCATCTTAACTATGAATTCTGGACTCTTACAACCAGGAAAGCCTGTATGTTTTAGAACATGCAATCATCAATAACTCAAGCAAGCAAAAAATCAGCCCAGAAAGTGAAAATTCTCTTTTCAAAATAGAATTTGAAACAATATTTAAAAAAATAAAAGCTCATCCAAAATATTTACCTTGATTGGACCCTAAACCTAACTGGTAACTGTTGAGGTCCACACAGAATTAGCATTAAAAAGTTATCAAGGAGAGCATGCTCTTTGTTTAATCAGGATATAGATGCGAAGAGAAGCACTCATTGCAACGCACAGTGAAGATCTGGAACAAAGCTGTGAGCAGCTCTCCAACAAAAAGGCCCCAGTTGTGATATTCCTGTCAGTCACTTTATTAATACAGGGGAAGCCTACTTAATGAACTGCTGAGAACGGAAGAGAGCCACTATGAGAATACATTTTGTGTTTACCAGACTGTAAAATCTGCAGTAAGATCCCAGAATCCTCTTAGATGAATAAAAGTTAAAGGAAATAACCTTCTAGACATACAAACTCAGTAGCAAAACAGGGAATAAAACAAACTGTTTCCAAATAAAATTTCTGAAAGACTCATTGCTTTGGCAAAAGCCACAAAATTTTGCTTCATCATCTAGAAACACTTAAAGTAACCCAAAAAACTAAAGATAATTTACTAAAAGACATGAAACCCTATAACTTTAACCATTTTCTTTTGCAATAAAAAAAAGAAAGATGAAGGTAAACCTTGGGAAAGGCTGTGATTTTGTTCCTTTTATTAACTAAACAATATAAACTTAAATTATATCACTAAGTTTATTTGCTAGTTACTCATTTCTAAGTGTCTTACACTAATAAAATAAAATCTCAAGTGTTTTATAAAGGTAACAGGCCTGGAAAAATTGCTGAGGGTATTTTTTCATATAATGTAAGTTTCTTTTTATTTTCATGCCTTTGGGGTTGAACAAATGACATGCAAGTTATTAACTATAATGTGACCAGTGTAATTACTACCACCAAGTTAAAATAAACGTAATCTTCAAGATGTTTCAAGTTTCCTAAAAAGGAAGAAAACACTGAAAATCTGCTATAAATTGGAGACTGGATGGCACAGCATGACCCTTGCTGTATGAACTTCTGTTCTCTATTTCTTCCTGACAGATCGTGCTTCTAGAGTGAAATAAATTAAAAACAATTTTCAACTGATTGATAGCTTTTTAAACACAGTGCACCTTGAAGGAAATCATTTACATAAAGTACTTCAAGAGTTACATTGTTAAGTTAAAAATCAAAGTAATGACCCCAATAAGAGATTCCTGAATCACTAAGTAATTTCAAATAAATGAAAAGAGAATGAAAGGCATTTTTCTCACTGGATGATAGACTTCTGATTAAATCTTTTTCTGACACTAAAGTAGGCCTTGTAGTTCTAACAACTCTTCATTTCAACTAAGGTCATCATGAAAAGAATGATTATCAAATAAACCCAATCAGAAAAGACCTCAAAAATTTTCAGGGCCTCCAATTCCTTAAGATTTTTAGGCATCCTGATTGACAGTCTTGTAAAACATAGGGGTAATTAAACTGACATGAAAATCACTACCCTGCATAAATCCTAAAAGCAGTTTATCTAACCTTTTGATCCTTAGAGAACTCATAGTCGTCCTAGCACCTGTTCCTACTCACCATTCAATGACCTTCATAAAAAGATTAACACCCAACTCTCACACCCTGTATAGTTTACACACATAATCCAAGTCCCCCACGGTATCTTCGCTGTGCTAATTACGCAGATAATGCTTCCTGCTGGAACTGGTTCATAGCAACTTCAGTTTCCCCCCTAGGCATGAGATACTACCGGATGGGTCTTCCGGAAGGAAGCTGTGCGATGCTGAAATGAAATAAAGTTTTATCTTTAAACTATAAAACACTGAATATTTGACATATTAACTTGGTGCTGACAGTATTTAAATTTCAAGCAGTTTCATAAAATCAGGTAGTGTTTTAAAGAATCTTAAATCATATACAAATTATCATCTAATGTAAAATCTGTAATTATTTTTAAATTGCCACTGAAATATACTAGTAAAAATAAATAAGCTAGTCATGCATGAAAACACTTAAGTTTCACTGGCCTTCTCCCAGGCAGAAAGGTGTTCAGACGATTTATCATGAGTCCATTTATAACTCTGCCTGATTTTGAAGGCAACACACATACAATCTCTGAGCACCTGCAGCTGACTCTAGATAAGGCTCTTTTCTCCAGTAAAGACCAATGGCTATTTCAGCTTTCAGGAGAGCCAGGCAGATACATTCAAATGGATTTCCTGTTAGGTTCCAAATTGTGCAAATATTCTGTCTCAAAAATCCAGACACAACTGTTGAATATTTGTATGATATTAAATCAAGAAAGGCAAAAATCCCAGCAATGTAATCAACAAACCTTATCAGGAAGTTATAACATTACGAACAGTGTATTTAAATGTTCAAACAACTCTAACTTTTTAAAATGAGTGATACAAACAAAAGCCCTATGTGGAGAGAAATCTGAAAGCTCAGATTTCATTGCTGTTTTCTTTTTCTACATGGGATTTCACTTTATCTTGTTCTATTTCGAATGAAAACAAATTATTCAGGGGCCACAATGTTTTGATGTTGGAAAATACTTATGTAAACAACCAAAAAAAAAAAAAAAACAGGTATCTACTAGATTTTCATCCAAAAAGCATTGTGGAAAATGGTCAAGTTCTGTTTCTAAAAAATATTACCACTAACCTCTCTTACTTCCACTTTTTAAAAAAAAAAAAATCTTTAAAATGACAAGGTAATCTCAAATTTTAAGGAGCACCTGACTGGCTTGTCAGACTAAAGTGGCGTATTAACTACACTCACTGTGGCACCAATGGAGCCTCAGTTTTTATCATTTTGATATCCCCTCCAGGGTTTCAATCTTCTCTCTTGGAGCTCAATCATGCTCTGTGATGCTCTGTTCATACATGAGTATTCGAGAGGATTTCTATTTAAAAATACGTTGCGGGGGGAGGGTGTCAGGCACTACTGATTGAGAAGGCATTCTGTGATGATCCCTATTTTCAGTTAAAATGCGCACTTATGGTTTTGGATTTAACACCCCTGCCTTTGCAGTCAGACAGTCATTTAGCTGGAGTCAATCAAGCGTGTGATTAGAAATAATAACTCACAAGCAATGAATTCAAAAAGATTAGATCTTTGCTGAAATGCACAAGTACAGCATCCCATTATGCATCCTTTCCTCTCTGGTTTCTAGAGAGCAGACCAAAAAAAAAAAAAAAAAAATTATCTTGCACTCTAAAAGCTGGCTTCTCTTAAAATCTGACTAATAACTGTTCTATCCCATGATCAGAAACCTCAGTCAGTTGGAGATATAATCAGCACAAGGAGGGGTGTCTCTTCTATCTTTTCTTTTCCCCAGTTAGGCCAAAAGCCATGTTTTACACTGAATAGGTCAGAAATTAGACCCACTTTATCTTATTTACAAAGAAAAAGAGAGTGCGTGATTAAAGCCCAAAGATGGTTAATTTCCCCCCCCCCAAAAAATCCATTTATAAATTATTCTTCAAATTATACATCACTTCAGGATCTAGTATTTTATTTAAGTAAGGGGTTTGAGAGGTAATTAGAGAAACTGTATTTAGATTTAATAAGCATTATATTGAAACCAATAACCCAAGTTCAATCAAATCTTCCCATGTAGCACCTTTGATCAAGTCAAAAGGATTTAATTTCACTAAGAAAGTTTGGCGAATTAAGGTGAATTATAAGATTTTATATTATGTGGTTTTATATTTATATTTATCTTTAATCAGAGTGTATATAATTCATAGTCAACAATGCTAATAATGGGTAGAATGATTTCAAAGCGCAAAAGATTGACAAAAATGATGACTATTTTGCCTTAGAATATGATACAGAGGGGATGGGTTGATTTGCCTCCCCAGCTTTGCTTGGTTTAGGCTGCTCTACCGCAGCACACACTCATGACACTAACATAACTCATACAAATGAGAGCAGAGAGCAGCCTGGGATTTGACAAATTTCTGCAGATAATTCCCAAGGCTGAATAAACCACATATGGGTAACTGAGAGCTAATTCAGTGAAGGAGATATATATGTCCACAAACACTCTCTTAAAAAAATAAAAAGTAAAAAAGCTCCCATGCTTCTATATGTTAAAAAAGAAAAAAAAAAAGCAAGAAAGGGAAGAGCCGTGTTTCAGTTGCTAATAGAAAGTACGGCGCCAAGTAAGAAACATCTAAACATGTTGAGCAGTCAGTTGCACCAATAAAGCCTCCTTTACATCAAGATCCACTATATTCATTTCAAGTTGTGGTGTCTTAGAAAGTGCCACTAAGAAACTTTTAGGAGCCAATCCTTTTTATTCAACAAGCACAATTTAGATTTTTAAAAAATCCAAATATTAATTTAGATGACTTTGGGTACTTTTGACTACATCTGAGAACAGCCAGACGTAACATTTTCATTCTCTTGCGGGAGCTAATTAGGGGGTCAATTTCCACCCCTCTGCCTGTCTTCACATCCAAGGGCAGCGGGCACATCAGTGGTCTTCTGGAAGAAACTATGACCCACCATTAATGTACTTTCAAGAGCCAAATCTAAAGGCTTTTGCATCTCTCCAGCTTTAACCCAGGGAAAATCAACCCAGACTCAGCTGGTAAGGCTACTTTCTATCCTACCTTACCTATACATTTCAATCCATAAGAAAGGTGACCATCTCTCTCTCACACGCACACACCTACACAGTCTCCAAGTATAGGAGAAAATGGAACTAGAGCAGTGTTCTTTACTCCTTCAAATATTAAGGTTCAGGTTCCATTCGAGAAACAGATTCATTTAATACCAACCAGATGCTGGTCACTGCACCAGAAACTGGGCACAGATGTTAAAATCAGTAAAATAGGTTTTTGTTCTAGAAGTTTACCTCCTAATCTGAGAAGCAGGCTAAACCTCCAGCAACATCACCAGCGCCCTATGCTCACAACTTGCCCAGCTGTTGTCTGTAACTTTAGACCTTACAATAACAGGAGGCAAAAGAAGTAAGTAGAAAGAAAAAACCTCATACTAAAAGACAAGTTTGTCCCAAAGAGTTTGCATTTGTTCAAAAGTAAATAAGAAGAATTGAAAACCACTACTAAAATAAGTACCATTCTTCTTTCCTACCTTCTACGGTAGAAGGGTAAGATATATAAGGCGGGATGAACACTGCAGTGCTCCGCTGGGGCCATGGTGAAATGCAAATAGAAGTGAAAACACGGTACAGCTTAATTTTTTTCCATACAGAAAGATATCCACTTAAAAACAAGTGGACATATGAAATATTTAGATTAAAATGCATGCATTTCAAGAAGCAAAAAAAAAGGATATCCCAAGCACACTATCTACAACCCTCCACTCACTCATCAAACAGATTTGCTGGGCTCCTACCATTACCAAGCCCATTCTAGGCACAATATCTTTATGTGAATAATATGTATGCAATCCAAACATTTCATGTTTAGTCCTGCCAACAATTCTCCTCTGCCTCTCTTGAACAGGTAAGGCCATAGAAGGAAAATTTAGAGCTTTCACTGCTAATTCGATGATAAAATCTTGATGTATTTCAGTTACTTGCTATTGGTAAGGAAATGTGTGAGCGTGAAATTCATTATAAACAAAATTCATTATATGAACTTGTGACATTCTCATGCACTGTTTTTTCCCCTCCGTTTCGAAACACTAATTGACAGCACTTGAAAACAGTGATTCAGCTTCTGCATGTCACATGATTCCCAGGGACTGCAGCCATCTTCCTCAGGCCAGCAGACTGACAAATCAAAAGATAAGAAGTCTCTTTCAGCTTGAATCAACTGAAATATGTCAGAAAATACATTTGGCATGATCTTCAGAAATGTCAGGTTTGGCGATGACAGGATAGGCACAGTTTTCCTGACAATTTCAGCACACCAAAGGTTCAGAGTCCACATTAGAATGAGGAGGGAGAAAACCACTTTGGTCTGCTATTTTGGAGAAATACACGTAACAAGGGAAAATGTGTGACATATCACTTGAGTCTCTGACAAAAATGTTATAAAATGCCTGACTGCCTAATTAATGAAACATAAAACTTGGAAAACGTCCACTAAGATAAAAAGGATTAAGGTTTCTTTCAGTATTTCTGCTTACGAAAACCATCCTACCCCCTCCTCAAGGGATGGGCCCAGCTTCATTTCTCTTCATTTTCCCACCAAGCCTCGCACCAATTGGGTGCCTCTATAAATATGTGTCAAATGAGTTAATGGGCCAACGGCATCGAGCAAAAATGTTAAGAAACCAAGACTTATCTGAATGTATTACATGACATGCCTCTACTGGACCCTGCATGTCATCTTACCTTGCCAGGCCTTTGCCTTGGCCAATTAAGAAAAACAAAATCAAATTAACACACAAGTTAGCAAATTCTAATCTATATCAGGCTCCTTTCTGATTTCTCCATGAGCTGGACTTTCCTCTGTCTTTCATCATCACCATCTACGCCCCAGATGCAATCATATTCTACAAATAAAAGAAGAAACAGCTTAACCTGTTCTCCAAAAGGCACTACACAGAGCCAAGACCCATTTTTCTACCTCTGGCTACAAAATTCTGACTTCTCCAATTTCCCATTTGTAAATAGATCTCCAAAAGAAATCAGCCCGAGGGCACTAAATGGCTGTAGATGTCTGCAGGAGCACTGCACTCTGACAATCGCAAACCCCAGTGAGCTTCTCAGAGAGGAGACGCAGGCTGCCTTATTTAGACACCTTCCCTCCACGTAATCTAACAACTCCAGTGCTGTCAACCTTCATCTGATTTTCACTTATAAATGATGTTGCACAAATCTGCAACAATAAAGAATACTGACACAATCTTTGTTAACACTTGGCAGCTCTCATTTTCTAAAAAAACAAAAACAAGATCCCCACATTCGGGCAACTCCTGAATGTGCTATAGCCACGTTTCATTTACTTTCACCACCAATTCAGCAGCCATCTGTCAATATTTGTACCGTAAATTACCAAATACTCTAAATTACTTACTTTAAACTGATCATGCATTTACACATTTATGAATGTTAAAGTTAAAAACCATTTCTTTATTGACTAAATCTATAGATACTGTCTCCCAAACTAGATGTACCAAGTCAATAAAAAGAGATACTTAAAAAAAATACATATTCTGACTTAATATGGGTCCTGTATTTTCAGTATGGCTTCACAATCGTTTTCCTTTTCAAAGGGGCAAAGTCAAATGTATTTTTTCACTATATTAGGCAAATGTAACACAATGTAATTTAAGACATTGCTGCAAAAGGCTCTTATTTCATCATTTCCCAAGAATTAGTCATTTTAGGATATGTATTGTTCAGTAAACATTTATTGAGCATGAACTATGTGCCCACTACCATGTTTAATGAAGGAAACAGAGTCCAGGGGAAGTAGGAATACTTGGAAAGTGCCTACTATTAACTTATACAGGCAAAAAAAAGAATGAAAGAAAGGAAAGAAGGGAGGGAAGAAGGAAGGAGAAAAGCAAATAAGTACAACGTAAAATAATTAGCACAATAATAGAGTTTTGTGTGTAAAGCTTCAGATGCATAGAGGCAGGAATAACTAATGTGGCCTGGGAATTGAAGAAAGAACAGGAACCAATAAGGTGGAGAAGAGAGAAAAGAATATTTCAGATTTGGATCACCAAATCTGTGAAAGGGCATAAGAAAGCATGGAACTTTAAGGGAAGGGAAGGGAATTTGGTATGTCTAGAATAGAAAACAGTGCGTGAGAGGGCAATGGTAAAGATTAATATGAGAAGGTGGGCCCAGGAGGCAAAGAGTCATCCTCTGGGAAATGTGGAGCAATCAAAGGTTTTTAAGCAAAAGAGAGATGTGGTCCTCCATGCTCACAGCAGCATTATTTACAATAGCTAAGATAGGGAAACAGCCTAAGTGTCCATCTATGAAAGAATGAAAAAAGAAAAGGTTAAATGAATATGTACTATGCCTATCTATCTATCTGTCTGTGTATCTATCTATCTATATACAATGGGATATTATTCAGCCATAAAAAAGAAGGAAATCTTGCCATTTGCAACTACATGAGTGGACCTTGAGGGCATTATGCTAAGTGAAATTAATCAGACAGAGAAAGACAAATACCATATAATCTCACTTATATGTGGGATCAAAAGAAAAAAGAATGAGCTCATGATACTCAGTGGTTGCCAGAGGCAAGGGGAGGGGGGTAGGCAAAATGGGTGAAAGTGATCAAAAGGAATAAGCTTCCAGTGATAAGATTAAATAAGTCCAGGGGATGTAATGTACAGCATGATGACTATAGTTAATACTGTACTGTATATTTGAAAGTTGCTAAGAGAGTAGATCTTAAAAGTTCTCATCGCAAGGAAAAAAATTTTGTAACTATGTGTGGTGACAAATGTTAACTAGACTTATTGTCATGATCATTTTGCAATATATAGAAAATCAAATCATTATGTTGTACGCCTGAAACTAATATAATGTTATATGCCAATGATACCACAATAAAACACACAGGAGCAACAATAACAAAAAAACAAAAACAAAAACATGTGATCACATACATGTTCTTGAAATGTAACCAGATAAGTTAGCCAGATAGACCTGACAAAAGATAACTTTAGCAGAAAAATCTAGCAGAAAATGGATTGGGGGACAGGAGTAAGGACAGAGAGACGTCAAGAAGCTACCAGGAGGGTCCAGAGTTGGGAGATGCAGTTCTGTGCTCAACCAGCTTCCGCTTCCAGCACTGGTGCCACTGACAAGGGTCCTTGTCCCAGGAAGCAGGGTTGAGCCACTCACTACCCAGAAGAGGTCATTCACCACACTTGGGATGGGCGCCTGATTCAAGGAAAAAAGAAACATTAATGCCAAGACTTCCTATTTTAATCTTCTCAACCAAAAGAATCCAACTAAATGTGGCCTGGTTAAGGTCAAGTCAACCAAATTTAATAGGTGATTATATGTAGGAAGCCAAAGAGCACAGAGGTCTAGGTAATGTGTTTTGGAGTTGGCAGGACCAAACAATCTCCTAGCTGCACCCCTCTGAGCTGCCTGGCCATGATGGACTTACTTTCCATTCTGTTTTCTCATCTGTTAAAATAAGAATAATACCTAATTCGTTGGTTTGCTATGAGAATTAAATGAGGATTAAACTAAAATCTATTATCATCATTATTAAATGGGGAAGAAAGAGGGAGGAGAGGAGGAGGTCACAGGTACAATTTTGGTAGATTTGAGTTGATATGAATACAGAAGGAAGAACAAGTTAATGTAAATCTGATTTTAGATGAGCTGTTTTTAGAGTGAAGAGAGTTTGGTGTTGGAGACTGAGGCATTTAGATAGGAGATAATGCCCTCCTCATATACTTGACTTTCCCTTGATTTGAGATTCAGTTTCCAGAACTTCTAATGAATTCCTGTATCTCCCAATTTTTAACTGAATGCATGGCTTTCTGGAAGGGAAAAAAAAAAAATCCACTTCATTTTACAGGCCCCTTGCAGATAGGTGATTATGTAATGACAACTGTGACAAAGCAGAAGTATATGTATGGGACTTCTTAGAGTAGGGGGACATGTTCCTCTTCATTCTTTTTTCTATCCTGGTGCCTAGAAAGTAAATCTGATGACTGGAGCTTTAGCAGCCACGGTGAGCCACGAGGACACATGCCACATCCTAAGCAACAGCAAGGGTTCTTAGCAATTTGGCTGCAGCCCTTAGCTGCACAGAATCACCTAGAAAGTTATATTTCATTTTGTTTGTTTTTGTTTTTTTTAAAATATCCATGCCTCACCCTCAAATACCTTGATTTAATTATCTGGGTTGAGACCAACACATGGTGTTTGGGTAGGCGTATTTAGTCACTCCCCAGGTGACTAAATATGTGAAGCAAGGGTTAAAAAAACTGTGATTTAAACACAACATTATCATCTCACTATATTATGCAGCTCATAGTCCATCAAGACTTCTGCAAAAATGGCATAAGTAGATTAAGAGATACAAACCACTATGTATAAAATAAATAAGCTACAAGGATATACGGTACAGCACAGTCATTATTTTATTATAACTTTAAATGGAGTATAATCTATAAAAATATTGAGTTACTATGTTGTACACCTGAAACTAACATTGTAAATCATCTACACGTAAATTTTTTTAAATGGCATAACTAATATAAAACAATAATAACGGCTACCACTTTTTGAATATTCCATTATGCCATTATGTAGGCTCCTTGTAAGTCATTTCACACTCATTTTCTGACTCAATCTCCATAACAACACTCTGATGTCAATATTATCAATTCATTTTTACTTCCCGGAAAACTGAGGTTTACTGAGTTTGAGTAATTGACTTAAGAGTCTCATAGGTTAGTATACAAGCCCAGAACTAACTAAATCCAAGGGAGTTCTCCTAACCACCACAGGGTATGCCTCTCTGCAAATGAGTTTTACTAGCTTTGATTTCTTCTAGGGGTGCCAGCGAACGTGCTAATGAGCAGTGAGATGGTGGGCAGCAAGGAGGAGGAAAAGGATAACTGGTAATATTTAAGATCCATCTCCTGGGAATAACCAGGAATTAACCTTACTTCTTGGGTCCTACGATTTGCTCAACAATGGGCCTAACGGAAAATCACTTTCCTTTATCCATTATGTAGATCTATTTAACACAGGTTTACATTTGTTTCCATGTAAACGTCTCTCTGATCTAGATCCAGAAATGTACCAGGTTCTGATTAAATTCCAAAACGTGAACAGAAGCACCAAATCCTCACCTCTTTTCAGCTTCCCGGTTTAGAAGTTTAAATAAATCATGTGAAATGCATAGAAAAACTCATCTCTTTCTCTCCTAATGTTTAATGATAATTTATAGCCCGAGAACATTTGTAAATTTAACAGCCCATCAAAGTGTCTGACAGCACACCAGTTCTAAGGACTCATTACATGGCATTAAACATAACTTTCCATGAAAGACTATACAGCATGAATGGGTGGGCAGGCTAGTGAACAGCCACCACTACAATAATTTATCGTTTGTAATTTTGCCTTATTACTTGCAAAAACATTTGTTAAGTGGGGGGAGGCAGTTGTGGCAGTCTTACAAAAAAAGCACTTCACTACTCTGTCAATGCCATAAATTACGAAGGCAGAGAAATCCTTTATGATCCTAAGGATGTGCTAATTCTTTTTCCAGCTACTCAAAAATGACAGGGAAGAAGTTTTCGGTAAAGTCTTACAGGATGTTAAAAATTCATTTCTTTGAACAGGGTGGTATTGTTTCCAACTTACCTCCTTTCCAAATTCCAAAGAACATCAATAAAAGGAAACCAAAAATGTAGAAATTTTTTCCAATATCAAGTGAGAGAGTCCCCTACTTTATCCGAATCACATCTTTAAAATGGTGTTTCTTTTGCTCCAGAAACATCTACGGGATCGGTTGTAAAACAGGCCATTATCCTGCGTAACTGGATTTTACACTACCGCAAACAGCTACCCTAATTTTGTCAAGGCCTTCATCCTAAGTAGGCAAAATCAGCACAACAGTTATTGCTATAATTAAAAGGGAATGCTAACTTGACAGTGACCACAGACTAAGTTATAACAACAAAAGTCACGGTCGAAGTTTAGCATTCCCACCTACATAAGAAACACCCTCCACATATTTTCCTTAAAACCACCCTACCAGATAACCAGGGACATTATGCAACTTTCATGATTTTCATTCTATGACTGAAATATACTATGACTGCAGATGTAATAAAATTCCAAAGTTTTAACTATCAGTACATTAAGTATAATACAATAATTTTGCTGAGAGCATAATTTTTACTACTACAAAGTAGGTCACTTATTTAGTTTAAGCTTAGCTTTAAAGACTGCTTTCTTCCCCTCCTTCTAGACATGTGGCCCCAAAGTCCCAGCACAGGTATCTTTATTTCTTTGTCAAATTCCACATATCACTTTTACTAACTTTGTTGACTGTAAAGACTCTCTCCGTAAACTTCAGCAACTGGATGGTGAATTTCTGCAGCAGAAATATTTTTCCCATATGAAAATTAAGTCATGGGATTAACTTCACCCCCAAAGAGCAGTCGTTTGAAAATGACCCTACCAAAGTCATAAGTAAGCTTAGCTAATTAACTTTATTCTTATGCATACGGAACAACATACATGAGAGTCTCCGCAAAATCAGTGGCTGCTTTATACAAGGGATTCATTGTTTACCTTTAAAATTTCCTTTCATGAATAACATTATTTAAGGGAAAAAATATGGCTTTCACAAAGATTATATGTTACACATAAACAGTCACTTGCCAACTACTTAATACAGTCAAGACAAACGGTTCAAAAGTAATTTCAGTGATTTTTATCAGGTTAATGTTAACGTTTCCATAAACTTTCTGTGCTTCTATCTAATATGCACAAGATTGGCCCTAACACAACCCAAAATGCAAACATCTCAATATGGCTGGGAGATTTATCAATTGAGAGAAGAAAAACTCTCACCAAAATAACTTCTAAAGTTAGACTGCAGCAATTAATTTTTAAAATTCTACTCAGAATAGGACTTCCCTGGCGGCGCAGTGGTTAAGAATCCGCCTGCCAATGCAGGGGACATGGTTCGATCCCTGGTCCGGGAAGATCTCATATGCTGGGGAGCAACTAAGCCTGCACAACTACTGAAGCCCGCGCACCTAGAGCCCATGCATCGCGACAAAGAGCAGCCCCCGCTCGATGCAACTAGAGAAAGCCAGTGTGCAGCAAGGAAGACCCAATGCAGGCAAAAATAAATAAATAAACTTATAAAAAAAATATAAAATTCTACTTGGAGCTAATAAACAAGGGAGCTCTTTTTTTTTTCCCCTGAATAATCAGTGGTTTGACTCAATCTAGTGAATTTAGTTGGCTCCTTTGACTTCAGGTGGCTTAGCTGACATACACTCTAACTTGACAGGTGAGGTGTTTTGAGACTGGCTCATGTACATTTCTGTATTTAGCAACCACCAATAAGTTAGCACGATCATTAAATTCACAATTAGCCAATTTCTCCCAACATATATGTACAAAGCAAAACGAAGACAAGTGAAAAAAAATCATCATCAGGCTGCATGCCTTGATTCTTTTCCTGTCACTAATGCCAATTTATATAAACTACATAACACGTGATAATTTGAAGCACTCTGTTTACATCCAAAATTATAATTCTAATTCCTTATTAATTGGCGTTAAGTAAGAATTACCAGATTATTCCAAAGCTAATATTCCATAATAGCAAGCAGACACAGGTTGAACAGTCATCTAAAATTAGCTTATTCACTGTAAAATAAAGATTGAATGTTAAGGTATAAAATTATTCTAAATCCCCGAACACAGCAGAACCAATTGTGAAATTAAATGTGACACTTTCCATAATTCAAACTACAGTACTTGATTTTCGTCTTTCTCCTCAGCTACCCCTAAATTAAATTAGTCTTATTGATTATAACTCAGAAATCCCTGTCTTGTTACCATGATTTTCAAATTTTAATGAAATGTGCAATTCAGTTGTACATAGTTAGCTTGGTTTTCTTAAATTACAGTATAGAGGATTAAGTATACGTTCAATGAATATCTCAATACTATAGTTGCCAGACATAGTGAAAGCCAATTTCTTTGCTAGCTGAAAACAACTGATAAATTCAAGCGTCACAAACCTGTTTTCGGTCTACCATGATGGATGATGACTCATTATTGAAGTAAGATCTTATGAATTGATTACCAATTTTATTTAAGTAATAAGCACTGGCTGCACATAGGTCCTGGAATGAAACAGAAGCCCTAGTCCAATTAAAATGCGTTACTGTGTATAAATGATGGTTAATGGCTTTAGTAAAAGCAGAACCACCAAGTAAAAATTCACAAGTCTTTATCCTAGAAAACAGAAGAGTACACAGTATATTTTCTATAAATTTGCTAATGAGACGTCTATACTGCGGACAGCAGCTTTGCTGGACCAAAAGTCCACATTATGTGCTTAGCCCTGAAAAACATCGCTCTGGTGTTACATACATTATAAGCAGCCTCAAAGAACACATTTATGAAAGTCAGACTGTTTTAGCATTACTTTCAGTGTAATGGGATTTGGATTTGGTTTTGATTTTTTAACTTAAGAGAAAAATATTTCTTAACAACATTTGCTTGACAATCACAGCCCTGAGCCCTGTTCTTTATTAAGAATAGAAAGGATTTGTAACCCTCAGCCTCATCTCCAGACCATTTCTCCTGCATCCCCAGACCAAAGCTGCAGTACTCACTCTCAAGCTTGCCTTACTTGTAAACAGTTCTGAGATGCCTTTCCTCATGGCTAATATTAGATTTTACACAGCATCATCAAATACGCTATAATGATTCCTGTTACTTCATTAACTGTTGCTTTTTTCTAGTAAAGAAATGACGTGCAACCCCCTTTCAGTCTTCTTGTCATAATAATATTTAAGTGATTTATTTCCATTTGTTAATTTTGGTGAAATTAACACAAAAATATTACTAAAGAGGGACATTAGAGTCCCTGGATGAATTGATTTGAGTTCTCGTCTCTCTACTTCCCAACAAGTGGGGATGAAACATTCATTTTCTACACATAGATATAACAATAAATGTTATTAGCCACTTTATCACCTGAGGAGCTGTCAACAAAGGAGTGTTTCGCATGCAAATGTCTGTACCAGAGCAGCCTTCTTCGTCATCAGAATACAAGCCAAGGCTTTATTAAATAGTGCCTGGTCATTTACAACACACCAAAAACAACTGAGCATGCTACTTAAGATAAGAATACATTAGCATTAAGAGTATTAAGCCATTGTTTCTGTGTCATAAGGCAGCAATTCTCAGCTGTAAATACATTTATATATGTTTACATGTAATGTTTCATTTATTGAATCATGTATTTTATATTATGATGAATTTCAATTACCAAAATGATGTTTACACAAGCTGCAAACATGTTTTTTTTTTCTAGAGGAGAATAAGTCCTATTCATTAGCACTGCTCACTGTCAATTATGAAATACATTAATATTCACTATCAGACCCATACAATACTTAGTTTCAAAATATGTCATCACTCAATGAGAATAAATTAAAATAAAGCATCAAGATTAACTAGGTTAGATCCACAGTAACCTATAACCTATAAATAATAAAACTTAATGCTTATTAATTTCTTACAATGTGCCATACACGGAACGAAGCACTTCATGTATCCTAACTCAATGTCATGCGTAAAACAGCACTGTGAAGTACGTACTGTTATCATCCCTATTTTACAGATAGGAAAAAATGATGAACCAAGAAGTTAAAGAATTTGCCTATGACTACATAGCTACTAAGTGCAGATAATTAGTTCTAGAGCTTATGCTCTAAAATCTAAAAGAAGCCAGTATGTCATGCTGCCTCTTAAGAAGTCTTGCATGAATCAAATGCTGTGTATTGCCAGCACCAAGAGGACTTTAATTTTTAAAATAAACTAACAGGTTTATTAAGTTATTCACAATGTAGCACTTTAGAAGGTTCATGTTAGACACAGTCTCAAAAATCTATTAGTATAGAAACTGAAACTCAAAACACAAAGTAACTAAAATAAATACTTTGCATAAATTGAGTACCTCCTCCTCCACTTTCCCAAATCCATTCATTATGAAAATTTGTCACTAGGTATATATAATATTGAAAGTATTTCTTTTTGTTTCCTACTTAGACTACAACCTATTCATGGTTTGGAAAAGCAGCTATTCTATACATTATTGAAAATGCCACACTATACGGTACCCAGAGAACCCTTGATAAATACTAAATATTATGTTGACAATGAGTAATGGCAACTGAAAACAAAATTACAATGTAACTCAAGGATGAAATATGAAGCTGAAATAAAATGGATGTGAGTCCCATTCAAGCTGTCCCTTGGTATTTTGAGGTCTCTGAAAAGACAAGTCCTTATTTAGGACAAAGGAAGGTAGTATTTTTGAGGTCTGGGAAAGATAACGACATCAATCCTGATTAATATTACAATATTGAAAAACGAATTGTGTGAGAAAGACAGAGGAAGGAAGGATGAACAAGCCATTGCACATAGTTATTTTATTTTCTGCATATACAGAAAATAAATGCAAAAGGGCTAGCATATTATCTCAAAAATGTGGTTTTTAGGTATCTTAAACGATTTTCTTAAAGTCTCACATATTTGCCTCTAGTGAAAAGGAAAAGGGTAAGAAAGGAGACATTTTCATTCTGTACCTTTGAACTGCTTTTGTGCTATTTGAAAATTACTATGTGCATGTGTTACCGATTATTTTAATAGAAGTAAAATTTTAAGTGTCAGTTTACAATCAAAAATTGCAATACTCAGTAAATTCTACTTAGTTATCTTAAACAATTAATAAATGATTAGCAAATAATTCTGAATATTCTGCATCTAAAACAATAGGCCAGGGAGAAAAATATAAGCCTGTATTTAAAAATTTATATAAGCTCTATACTTTCCACATATATATGGAATATACATACAGACATACACATGTATATACATATATATGTATATATATAAATTTTGCCCATCCTAAAACTAAAGGGGTATAACTGTAAATAGTCACAGAGCAAACACAGCTTTCCTAGACATCAAAAAAATTACTAGTTTATGTGAAAACACAAGAACAGTTCTTCCTATAGAATACTGATGGATATGAAAAAACTGCTATCAAATGTTTATTTTATACCTACTTTTTAATGCAAATGAAGTATAATTTGGAGATGCAGAGATGTATATTTTTCTAATGAAAATGGAAGATAAATATTTATTTACATCCTCTTAAATTATCTCTAATTTATTAGAGGTATCTTAAATATCATACAAAATATTTTAGCCATTATCAATTTAAAAAGATTTAACACAAAGTATTAATTTTCCCCTAGGGAAAAATAAAAGAGGAAAACAAAAGTTATCAGAAAGGCTTTTTGAGTCTTTACGTGGGGTCAGATTTCATCAAGTAACACATGTATTTGAAGGTTTTGCATTTATTTGAAATTTCTTCGGTATCACTCTGATTTCCATCACCCATCACGGGATGGGGCCAGTTTCTATAGGAAGCAAGGAAGCAGCCACTTGAAAGGGGGCCCCTGCGCTAAGTTCTCCAGGAGGCCTTGGAGAGGTGCTGGCCCCATGGCACAGCCTTCCAGCCACCACCAACTCAGCACCTGAGTAAGAGAAGGAAGAGCAAACAGGGTGATGGGAGGTACCCGGCTGCTTCTCTAACTCATTCTCTTCTCTCCCTTTCTCTCTCCTTAATTCTCCTCTCCCACCTCCTTTTCTTTCTCTCTTCCCTTTTCTTTCTCTCTCCCTTGTCTTTTTTGCCATCTTTCTTCCACTCTCCTTGTCTGACTCCATTCTTCTCTCCTTGTCTTTTTCTCACTGGCTCTCCACTCCTCTATTCTCCAGGTTATTTTTTTCTGTCTCTCCTCTAACATCTCACGTATTTGTGAACTGTGCCCTTCAACAAAAGCCTTGGCACCTTATAAGACTACCCCAAATTCTACCACTTGGGGAAAATTCCAGCAGGGAAAAGCACAGATACAGCAGGTAAGCAAGACTAGCAAATATTGGCTTTCCTCTCTCTCTTCACTACACCTGCAATTCCCCATCCTGCCAACTATCTACTTTTCTCCTCTTTTTAAGCATACTATTCTCTGCTTTCTTGTTCATCTCCCTCTCCTGAATCCTTTCCCCCTCTCCTTTGTTCTTCTCTCCATCTTTGTAACACTTGTTGAGTTGTATAAGTTATGATTTCATAATTAACCAAGATATATGAATTATGCATTTATAATTAACCAGATGCTCCACAACCTTCCTCTTCAAATATAAATAAAATCTCACCAAATTTTAGCCAGAGAACATTTCCTTTTCCCATCCTTTCCCCTCTTGTTAGCAAGCTTATAACAGAAAATTGGGAGGATGTGTCTCAAATAAACACTCTCCTAGGATGAAAATAATACTGTGTCTATACAACATTTTAATCCACCATAAGAGATCTCCGATATGGTTGTTGATGACATTCTTTGAAAATATTTTCCTAATCTATTCATGAGTCTCAAAATATTTATTTAAACTAAGTTTAAAAATTGTCCTTTCAAAATAATTTGGCCAAGATTACATTTTTTTTAAGATTACATTTTAGAATTTACCTCAAAAGTTCAGTATTTTATGTTTCTTTATATGCACTGAATCTGCACTAAACTCATTCTCCTTGCAAGTGCACTTCTATGCACAGTGCAGAATATTTTCCGTTTCTTGCCTTCCAATAAATGCACACAGAGGTATAACAAGAAGGGAAAAGTCCTTCAGTAGTCTAAATTGAATTTATTTTTTCATGTGCACTCTTCTTTTTACACTCTTCTTCCTGCTTTCATTATTTCTGAGTCATTTGTTAATCTTCATACCAATCAGGCCGAACTCGGGGTCCTTTTCCGAAGTGAACTCCTCCTCTAAAAACGTTAGAAATGTGTTTTTCAAACGAATTACATGTAAACCAGCTAGCACTACTCAAGAGCCAGGATCAGACGTGCAATTAGGCTGCAAAAATCTGACGTGCTGACTCTTTCCTGTCCCTTTTCGCCTGGGAAAAAATAAGAAGAGAAACATTTCCTGCCCAGACGAGATGCCAAATGAGCCCCGAACTTGCGAGGCGCCTGGGACGCTGGGCAGCGCCCCTGCCGGCCACGCCCCGCAGCCGAGCCCCCGCGGACACCCTGCGCTGCTGCAGCACATTACTTCCGCTTTTCTAACTTTTCCACTTGTGAGCACCATCAATTATGCACTAGAATAACAGAGGCCTGGCAAGGCAGTGTAACATAAAGGCCGATTATGACGATAAATTATTTAAACACCTATGTGCCATGTTCTTTTTACCACTGATAGGAGGCCAGGGGAATGGGATAAACGTTGAAGATTCAAATGCGCCACAACGACTAGTTTGGAGAAAGGCCACCGCACACTCACCAGTGAACCTTCCTGTTCACTGTCCACCAGGAGCAAAGAGGCAAAAGAAATGAACTGCTCACAGAAGTATTCACACTTGCAAAAACTGAATAAGAGTCGCAAAGTCCACAGATCCTAACACATGTTTATTTTTGGCCCTAGATGCAGCCCAGGAAGTTCAGGGAACACTATTTCAGGGAGCGCTGACATCTTATACCTTCCAGAAAAAAGGTAAACAACTACATATACAAAGGTTTTAAGAGAAAAGACACACTGTTTCCATGTAAAGTTACTTAAGCTTTAAGGAAATTCCAATGTGGAGTCTCTCACAAGAGTCTATACCTTCATTTGATGATAAAGTATAATTGGGAGCTGGCAGGGGATCAACAGATGTAGAGACTGCTGGTCTAACTCTCTTTTAAACTACCCTATCTCTCAACTGCAATTCAGAAATCCTTTACTTTCTATGTTTTAAATAGTGATTTGAAAATTCACAGCTGAGAAGAAACTTTATGTCCAAAAACTGCAGAAAAAACAAGTATCCTCCTTGCAATGCCCTGGGAAGTTCAAAACTCAGCAACATTGATAGCATCTGAATGCCAGGAGGATGTTGTTTCTTGTCCACCCAGGCAAACTAAATTTTAAACTGAGTCTTTAACATTGTACACCCAAACTAAAAAAAAAAAAAAAAAATTTCCAAACTGAAAGTTCAGATAACTGTCTCGAGCCTATTCGTCTCCTTTATCGAGATAACTCTTAAAGTATAATGCAACATTTCTAACGCTCAAAAAAGGAAGACTAATCCCAGCATTCTATGCAAGAGTGAAAAAGGGAAAGAATAAAACTAGATACCAGTAGGCATGTTTATAAATCAAAAGCTGACCTTAAAATATATGAAATTCAGGAGAACAGCGGTTAATTCATGTCAAATGATACTCGGCTTCATTTTTGGAATAAGGCTCCCATTAACTAGAAATATTCCAAAATTAATCCTTAGTCTACATGAGAGCTAATATTACATTTCTAAATGCAAATTGACGAAAACTCTAGGGGGAAAAACCATTTTGAACTGTGGTTTCCAGAAGGCTTCAGGTTTAGTCATGTCAAATTAAAGGGGGAGCAAAGCTTCTTAAAATAACATTCTTCTTAAATCGCATCCATATGATTTAGCAAATTGATATGGCCAAAGTCAATAAATCATGATGGAGAGTTTTTATTTTAATGTGTGACTGCTTAGATTTTATTTTATTTTTTGCTTTAAGCCAACTGCTTATCATTTTTAGCCCAAAGATAGATGCATATTGTTGTCTAGGCAAAACAAGCTACTTCTCACAAAACTGGGTTCCTGCTTTTTAATGCCAACCCACCACCAGGAAAAGAAATATCCCCACCAGTTCTGCGGGGCACAGAGCTAGCCGCCTCTGTGAATGCACCAACATGCATCCCATCAACTGCCTTTCAGTCAGCAGTATTTGAATTTGTAGACTTTTCACCACTTTTCAGCATGTAAGTGCTTCTTTTTTTCTTAACCCCAGGGATTTCATTTTATGCTGACACATACTCAAGAAGCAATCTCCACGAAACTATCCTTTTAAGGCAAGCATTTTTGTGCACTCCTTAATGCTGGGTGTTTAAGAGAAATGATAATTAGGATAGATTTTGAGCCTTAGGTAACAGTCAGTCTCACAGTGAGAGGGTGCACTACATTTAAGACCAAACTCCTCATTAAAAAATGGAGATATAAGATATGGGGATATATTTATATGTATAGCGGATTCACTTTGTTATATAAAGCAGAAATTAACACATCGTTGTAAAGCAATTATACTCCAATAAAGATGTTTAAAAAAAAAAAAGAAAGAAATGGAGATATATCAATTCAGATCCTTGCAGACACATCGACAGTGAAGTCCAGGTTAGTAAAATCACTCATCCTTACAATGGATGGTCTCCTGAATGAGCCAACATAAGGCAGTGCTAGTCTGCCCAGATTGTGAGCAAATGAAACTTCCTGGAGACAATTAAACCTAAGGGACATTGGTTGAAAATATTATTGAAAGTATCAGTGCTTTAAATATCGTTCCCCTCTTTCTTATTCTTTTTATGACTAAAACTTTTTTGTTTAAATATGTCATTTAAGCTACCACAAGAGATACTCTGCATGCTACGACTCTGATTCTGAAATCACAGTTTCAGACAAAAGCAGACTACACGCTAGTAATGAAACTACCATGAAAACATATTATACGTGTGTATGTGTATAGGTATGTTTTGTATATGTATCTGCGACTCGTCTCTCAAAACACATTCCAGTTAAACATTACTGTTAAATGAGAAAAAAAGAAGAAAAACAAACCCTTGAACCAAGATGCCATGACCTCAATCCCTTCCTCACCCACGTACATGCATAAGTTTTCCTGCCCAGCTTGCCTACAAAGATGGCAAACAGAATTTAACATTTCATGGAGCCCAAAGCACAAATCATGTTCAAATTCAATACAAAGAAATGCTTTATCTCATCCTTTATAGATTAATAACCCAGAACTGTGAGAAACCTCAGAAAGCCATGACAAGATTTAGCCAAATGACGTGTAAGTTTCTTCAGGACACTCTCAAACCATTAATGAAATGGAAAATATAAAATAAAGGATTTATCGTTTACTTTAAGATATTTGTTTCCAGAAGAGTTGCTATATCAAGCCACATGATTTATTAGAGCTAAAATAAGTTGGAATATCATATCCAATTTTTTTCTCAAGAAGATAAGATTATATTCTCAAATATGGATGGCATCAGCCATGTATCTTGCATAACAACACTTCAATTAGAAAATTTAAAAGCTAAACCCCATGAAGACTGTCTAAAAGGGAAAGAGTGAAACATGGGCAAACACAGTCCCAAAATAACCAGCTGTGAAGGTTACAAGGTTCTGACAAAGGAGTGGGTGTGATGATACTGATACTGGGCAATAATCTGTAAACCATCAGAAAAGAGCATGAAAAGTATTTAGCATTTTATAAATATTTGAGAACCAAGCAAGCATTTCTGGTTTAAATCAACCATATTTTAAACTTTCTGGTTTTATAAGAACATCCTACTATAAATCTTTCTAAAATTTGCCTGCTTTTTGTTTATTTTATTTTACTCAGGCCAGTAATGACCACTACAAATATCTAGATGCTGAACTAAGCAAAGATTCTATCTCTAAATTTTAATGTGGGAAGCTTAAATTTCTTCTATAAAGCCAACAACAGTAAATAAGCTTAGTATTGGTCATTTTCTTTTTTTCAAACCATAACTGAAAAATAAAATCTTCATAGAATCTTAAGGGGAATCAAAAGTCTGGAAGAAAACAAAACTATTGCCATATCTTCTCCAGTTCTTAATCCACCCCCAAAAAAAGATTTTTGGTTAAAATAAGTCTTTTCAATCTATAATATTTAGAATGACAAGAGAAGTCCTGTGACTCCATCCTGCTTCCAGCATCTGTCAAGAAAATCACAAACCTAACTCTCAATTCATGGGAGAATGCTAACAGGAGATGAATAATGCTTCAGAGGGAGAAAACATATTATTAGAAAGGTTCAAGACCAAATATTCACAGAGAGCTGCAAAGCCCTTTTTTTTGTTTTGTTTTTGCTTTTCAAGTGTGAGTTATTGAATTAAAAAGATAAAGAACAAGTTATTTTTTAACAAAAATCCTCAAAATAGGAAAAAAATATAATGCTGTATATACACCATTCTATATATACACATATATAAATGTAAAATCTTCTATAAAGAAAAATAATTAAGCTAATGGCTTACTTTTTTAGGTCATATTTGCATTTCAATCACTTAAAATTTTTTTTTTAATTTTTATTTTATATTGGACTATAGTTGATTAACAATGTGTTAGCTTCAGGTGTACAGCAAAGTGATTCAGTTATACATATAGATGTATCTATCCTTTTTCAAATTCTTTTCCCATTTATGTTATTACAGAGTATTGAGCAGATTGCCCTGTGCTGTATGGTAGGTCCTCATTGGTTACCTTTATTAAATATGGCAGGGTGCACATTTAATTATAAAGCTGCCTTTAAGGGCACCTACTGTCCAATCCATACAACACATCTTATCAAAGATACTCACGTGAGCTAAATTGTTGAATACTGTAGAAGCATATAGTCTGCACTGTAGGTGGTAAAAATTCAGCCTTCAGTTATAAAGGTATTTCTTTTAAAACACAACATATTACTTTGGACATTTAACACTCTCCCACTTTTCTCTATCCTATATCCTCACATACAGAAGAATAACATGCATAAATTGGGATTTTAAAATATGGGATATAGTTTACTCTTTCTAGAGTATTACTACTTTGAAAATGGCAGGAGACTCACAGCGCAGTGACACAGCAGCATTCATTTCGTAAGTTTAAGAATACAACATTTACTTGCATAATAATAGCGGTAGCCGAGGCAGCACAGAGTTCAGAGCAGTCTCTGAAACAGACTGCCTGGTTTTGTAATCCCGGTTCTGCCACTTACTAACAGTGTAACCTACATCACTGTACTTAATCTATGTCTTAGTTTCCTCATCTGCAAGATGAGATGGCAATAAAAGAAGCTAACTCACAGGGTCATTATACAAATTACATGACTTAAACATATGCACACTGCTTGAAAAGAGATGGGTACGTAGTAAGAGCTATGTAAGTGAATACTTACATTAAGCCTTAAAATACTTATTTTAAGGCTGGGTAACAGACCATGAATGCAGTAAGCATTCAGCACAGCACCAGATCCAGCATAATGGTAGCCAGTAGTAGTATTTTTATTCTAAAGGCACAGGCTAATAAGAGCAAGCTTTACCAATCATTAGTGCCTTTATAAACAGTGAACAAATAAATAAATGAGCATCTCATCTCACTTATTATCAAAGAAATATGTATTAAAACAACAGCTCTTTCTTGTTCACTAAATGAGATCCTTAAAAAAAAAAAAAAGTACCCAGGTCTGGTAAGAGTATTATGAAACTATAAAGCAACCTGACAATATTACCAACAATTACACAATGTTAATACTGTTCGACCCAATAATCCTACTATTCTACCCTGGAGAAAAATCCAAAATATAAGGTAAGCTTTAAGCAAAAAAAAAAAAAAATTAAGTTATCTATGTGTCATTTATATTATGGAAAACTATATTATGAAAAGTTATCTGTCTTTTTTTTTTTTTTTTTTTTTGCAGTACGCGGGCCTCTCACTGTTGTGGCTTCTCCCGTTGCGGAACACAGGCTCCGGACGCGCAGGCTCGGTGGCCATGGCTCACGGGCCCAGCCGCTCCGTGGCATGTGGGATCCTCCCGGACCGGGGCATGAACCCGCGTCCCCTGCATCGGCAGGTGGACTCTCAACCACTGCGCCACCACGGAAGCCCCCGAAAAGTTATATGTCTAACAATAAAGAATAGTAATTCAGCATTTCTAAATAGTCAGAAAGTTTTGGATATGCCACATATATGCTCCATCGTGGGCCTATGCTCCATCGTGGCCTGTCAGAGATTATTCGTATGTTAAAGGCACTCAAAGGCTCAGATGTAATGTCATTTCTTTAATCCAGCTTTTCCCAAACATATTGGTAACAAACTCTGGAGTAAAGGGTAGCTAATAAGATGGAAAAGTATTGGTTAAATAAGTAATGGTTAATTGTCTTGATGAAAGTTTATCCAGTCATTGACAAGGATAATTTCAGTATTATACAGGCTGCTTCCAGCAATATTAGAAAATATTTACTATATAATATTAAGGGGAAAAAGGCTAGATGCAATGAATTAATTAATAGCCAAGCATATGAGAAAAGCTCAAATGGAAATATCCCAACATGAGTTGTAGAACTGTGGGAAAATGTTTCTCTAATGTGATGCTACTTCTCTAATGAAAACAAATCCATAATAATAAAACCAGGTGAGTTAGTGATATCAAGTCCCATCTTCCCTCTTCCTGATTTGGAGGCATAGTTTATCTGGTTGTTACTTTAATAAGGCCTGAGGGGAGACTCCTTACTGAAAGTGACCTGTAACAAGAAAGTAGAAAACAAACAGAACAATCATTCAGCTTCACCAGAGGGATATGTGGAAGCAGCCAGCCCTGTCAATTTGAAAGAGGCTAATGAAACATTATCTGCAGGTGAGCGGATTGTCTCGCAGCATTACAACTCTAAGCTACAAATGATTTCCTAACCACAGAGGTAACCACTCTACAGATACTTTGAAAGACAAATGAGAATGCTGGCACACACAAGGTCAATCACAAACCTCCCAGACAACCTTGGTGTTTCTCCTTCCGCAGGAGAAAATGATCTGGGGGTCCTGCTGGGCATACCTAAGCAAGCCATACCACAATCACTTCTCTTGTATTTCTGAGTTTGAATTTTAGCAGCCTGGTATACATTCCTATTCAGGTCTAAATAAATAAAATGTATGTATACATAAACTAAAGCTCACACATAATTTGAAAGCTGTGATTTTCATTATGTTGGAGAAAATGAATAAACATCATTTTCCAATCCCGATAAATGTTTGATTATGATTAAAATGGTTTCATGAAATCATTATACAAGAGCATAGTAGGCTATAAACTATGGGGGGGAGAAAAAAAATCAATAATGGACAGTTCACTTTTATCTATGAACTTTTTAAATAAATCAACTCCCCAGGTTTACTGGGACCATGGTTTTATTTGATGCAATACATTCTAATCAGGGATTTTTAAAAAATTTTCCTTTTATGAACTAATGATGCGTTTAATTTTTAATTAATTTCATTTTAAAGTATAGAGTATGTATGAAAGCCAAAGCAAGTGTGCAGCATCTGTTCATTGCATCTGCACTCACTACCACAAAAATTAACCTTAATCTAAAGAGGCACAAATGGGTTTTTATGCCATCGGGAGGCCCAAGTACTTAAAAATCAATGACTGTCCACCCAGGCAAAGAACAGCTGTTTCCTAATATTCCAGCTCCACACTGAGGCCAGCCTCAACCCCCAAGGACTAGCCTAAAAGTGCCCACATTCTCGCTTCTCCCAGTTGAAAGTGTCAGAGAAGGACACTAGCTAAAAGCCATGAAGTAGGTTAAGTGGGGACAAGACAGAGAGGACCTGGCGTAACCAGATGGCATTTGGAGAGGCAGCTTCTATCACCATCACTTGATGCTTTCGTAAAATCATAATCAATCTTACTTTCTGTGTCCAGAAATCTACCTAAAGAAAAAATTTACCCATTTGTGTTAAAAGGCCAACACATGTTGAGAGTAGACTGATTCCCAACCCTGTAAAGCAGAAGTTCTCTCTCTGGAACCCACGTGACTTCTAAAGAATATTGCAGAGGACTTCCCTGGTGGCGCAGTGGTTGGGAATCTGCCTCCCAATGCAGGGGACACGCGTTTGAGCCCTGATCCAGGAAGATCCCACATGCCATGGGGCAACTAAGTCCGTGCATCACAACTACTGAGCCTGCGCTCTAGAGCCTGCGAGCCACAACTACTGAGCCCGCGCACCATAACTACTGAAGCCCGCGTGCCTAGAGCCCATGCTCCGCAACAAGAGAAGCCACCGCAATGAGAAGTCTGCACACCACAACAAAGAGTGGCCCCCACTCACCACAACTAGAGAAAGCCCTTTGGCAGCAATGAAAACCCAATGCAGCCAAAAATAAATCAATAAATTTATAATTTAAAAAAAGAACACTGCATAATCGGGCGGTCATAACATCCTCAGAAACTGTGTGCTTTTACCTTCCAGAATGACATGACATCAAGATGTAAGGGAGAGAAAAGAAAAGTTGACGTGTGCAAAATAGGAGGAAAGAGAGGATACAGGGGTTGGCCATAGTTTTCCTTGGCACACTGGGATTTTCTAGAAGTTCTTTCAGAGATCACTTTAAACACAGAATTCCATAGGAGAGAGAAAGGAGGAGAAAAATCTCAGAAATCACAGATGAGAAGACAGACTCACGCTCTGTGTGACATCGAAAATGTCATTTTGCCTCCTATTTTTCCCACCTACAAAAACAAAATTAGACAACAAAATTAGATGAACTTGAAGAACCCACGTGGCACCATCTTTATAAAGCTTTCCTGATTCACTCTAAGAACTAAATTTTAAAAGCCACATATTGGGATAAATTACTAGGTAACATAAAAAAGCTACTAGGTGGGGGCTTCCCTGGTGGCGCTGTGGTTGAGAGTCCGCCTGCCGATGCAGGGGACGCGGGTTCGTGGCCCGGTCCAGGAAGATCCCACATGCCGAGGAGCGGCTGGGCCCGTGAGCCATGGCCGCTGGGCCTGCATGTCCGGAACCTGTGCTCCGCAACGGGAGAGGCCACAACAGTGAGAGGCCCGCGTACTGCAAAAAAAAAAAAAAAAGCTACTAGGTGGCCTTGACAATTACGTGGCAACAAGACATTTCTCTTCCAACATTGAGGCACTCTGTACCACCCGACCACCAATGACACACCTCAGGAGATCTACCTAATGAGGTCAGCATCTTGCCATCTTAGTGTCCCCACTGTGGGCAGCTTTCCACCATGGAGGATGATAAGCCCTGAACCATGGGACTTGAGTGGTGGCAACTCTGGCTGATCAGAGATTTAAGTCCAGTAATTTAAGGGCGCACGAGTCAAGTGGGTTGAGAAATCATGCAAAGCACCCTCTACTGACTGCACAGAAAACCATCGCTCTATTGACTGCTTCCCAGTCTGTCCTTCAGGGCCCAGAGTCCTCGCTACGGTGATGTGCTGTGCTCCATGCACCCTGGGGTCCCACCTGGACCCAACCATCTGGGCCCTGAAAGGTTCCATGGTCCCCAGCCTGAATGGTGATTGTCTCCAAAAGCGTCTTTACTATGTTTCAAGCATCCAGGCTTATGAAAACCCCAAAGGGAAGTAATCCCTGAATGCCACTAAAAGATCTCCAGCTGCTACCGTTTATGAAGTAGGCTTGACAAGACAGGGAGAGGAAAAGGGGTGGGGGGAGCAGGAAGGATGGGAAGAGAGAAGAATTTAGACAAGGGCAAGTTATCCAAACAGAGCCCCCATCAAAAAGGAGTCATGTTTTATCAGCTTAAGCTTTCCTGCCTCCTTTCCCAAAGGCATTTCCCCCCTCAACTCTCATTAACTCTTCTTTATAGCTGTCTATTTTCTTTAAAAAATAATAATAAAGGCAGCACATGGCTAGGGAAAGTCCCTAAGTGTGTGAAAATTAGAAAGATGAGCCAGATGAATTACCTGGACACAGGACTGAATATGTCTTCCCTAAAAAATCTGGAAGGAAAATGGTTTTTTCATGGAAAAGAATTAGAGTAGCTCTCAGTATCTGTCTCTCCCTTCTTCATTCTTTTGAAAAGGTCTTTTCATTTCATTAAGTTAAGCTGATTAATAAAAATTCAGCAGTTTGCCCATGGATCCTTTAGAAGTGGTGTTACAAGCTGAAAGATGCAGGCAGAAGGTTTTTGTGCTAGAGACAATAAGGGGATGACTTCTTAAATCCGTCGTTGTCATCCTCCATTAGACAGAAATAGTCACCTTGCCTCACATTCGTCTGACAAACATTGTACGCTACTTGTTAGCTCCTAGTAACCTCCGCAAAAAGTTCAGTGCTTACTTATAAATGAAAGGAGAGAAAAAGAAACATTTAGAAAGAAAGTATGAGAACATTTTGCTTCATTTCAAAGATTATTTATACAAATTAATGAAGAAAACATGGCCTGTAGAAGAAGGTTCGTGAAAGGGAAAAAGTAATGTTATCTAAAGAAATTTCTCATGTAAACACAAAGTTGTACGTTTTGCAGTAAAGCAAAACAAGCAGATAAATTCAGCTATTCATTTATGAATAACTGTTGATTTTGTTATCCAAAAATACTTTTGTTAATTACCTAGTCAGTACCTAACACAGTAAATGCTCGAGTTAAAAAAATGAACTTCTTCAACAAATTGAAGACTGTCATTTACTTTTAAAGATGAAAAAACTGTCAGGTTATATAATGTCACGACTTGCAAATGTTTTCAACTGTTCCAGTATGAGTTAAATTCATCCAGAAAAAATGATTAAAATGAGCAAGTCTGCTTTGTAGGAGTGGAAGCATTTTCTTAGCCACCTTTAACCTGCGTAAACACTAAATTGTTCATTTGTACTTTATCCAGAGACGACTAAATTAAATTTATACCACCATTCACGATACTTTATTTAAACGGCCCCCCAAAGGGCACTCACTATTCATATGTTAACATCATTACCAAATTGATTTCTATCAAATCTTTGTATGCGTGTGACAGTGTTTTTAAGTGCCATCTTAAACAATCTGCCCACAATATATTGAATCAAGTTTTAGAGTTAGTCTAGTTCTAACATTAAATTTGTCCCAAAATACCAGAGCAAATAAATGTTTCTGTCTGAATCTTACTTCAAAAGGATTTGGGGGAAAATGTTATTTTTACTTTACTCATATCTTGTGGACACTGCATAGACTTAAAGTCATCAAGTCTGTACAGGATAGCCCCCAAATATTTAAAGTGTTTGGCATTTTTAAAGATGCAATTCTTGATTTGAAGATCGCTAAAATAAACAGACAAAAAAACACCATTAAAGGCCCATCCTAAGGCATGACCAAATCAGCCATTAAGCTATTACTGTTTTCTCCAGGTAAATATGGAGGATTCAGTTACATGAAGAAAGCCAAACTCACTTGAGCACACATTCCCTGTGGCCTGAAGCCTGTCACCTGCTTTGCCATCATCAATCCATCTCTTCAAATACCTAAGAGGCTGAGACCAAACAATGTGGCTGAGAAAAACAATGAATAAGGATCTATTTGCACTTCCACTGTGAAGAATAATCATAGGTTAGCTGTGTTTATAATTATCAAGTACAAAATGTGTTAACTAAAGCGTAGCTCCTTTTCAATGAAGTGAAAGATGAGCGGAATCTAAGCAGATGCTATATGCTTAATGGCATTATCATTCTCATATTTTTAGAATCCTACAAAGTGCCTACTGTGTGCCAAGCACTATGCCAACTACAGTAAAGATTAACAAGGCGTGACCCTGACACCAAAGCGATTACAGTGTATCTGATATAATTAACGTCTTCAGGGAGATGAGACAGTTGCTACCAAGTGATATGAAAGGTAATGGGGGGAAGGCACTAGTTAAACGTGTGGGTGCTAATTCTTCCTTTCACAGATCCACTTGAATTCCTGGTCTCCCTGTAAACATGGAGACAGGAATAGTTACATGTACTCATGTTGAGTGTGTCATTATTGAAAGACATAGCTGTTAAAACCATGAGAACACTAAAACTACTGCTTCTGAAAAAATATTTTCATGGAAGCATGGAGGTAGGGCCGGGGATACTGTTACTTACTACCGGGGTACTGTCACTGAACGTAGTTCTTAAGACGGAAGAGTCCTGACTCCGAAGACATGTGAAAAAATCTTATTGAAAAAGCTTCATCATGTAGGATTTTTTGTGTGTAAAGGATACACATTCGAGATCAGTTCTCCAAGTTCCTCCAGATACAGTCATTTTACTGTGGAATTGGGACTTCTGGATATTATTATCAGTGCACTATAGATAGCTAATAAGCAGGTTTAACTAAAATATCACCTAAATGATAGTTATGCATAATATGGGTCCCATAATACAAATTATTGACTTTTTTCCAAAAATAGCATCTTTCTGATGCTATCACTCTGATAATATAAAACAAAAAGTAAATGACATAGTAGGTGGAATCATTTGCAGATAAAATGCAGTTTATATATGTATTTAAATAAAATGACTTGTTTTGCATATTAACTGTTATCAATGTATTTCTATCTTATGCAATTCTGGAAACTTAAGAACCAGACACTCAAACTTTTCAGTTTAAGTATACAGCTATTATATATATGCATACACTTTCTTCAGCCTCTCACAATTTCATCACGGGTACAAGTGTCTATAATGGATTAATAGTAACTCAATATTTGTATAAAACATAGCTTAAAATCACAGTTTCATAATCAGCATTGTTATTATAATGAGCTCTTATTTTAAGTAGGTTTTTAAATCAACATAGCTATATTGTTAACTAGAAATAAACATCAGCAAAATAAACCTACTTTAATACTCATTCTGAAAAACAGCAATGAAAGGTTACAAAATTATAAGCTAAGGGAAAAAAAACAGAGTCTACAAAAGTTAAACTTGGATTCTTTAAATTTAGTCAGACAGCTTTTATTAGATAGCAAGGAAATGAAAAATGTTACATTCATGTCCAACAAATTACTAAACGCAGAAACACACTGCAAACACACACCCGCTGTCTGTAATTGCTACTGCTCACAAATCAATCTATTTGGATGAGAACAAGACCTGACCTCTAAGAGGACACATCTTCGTGCTCTGTGATTGTGATTAGTCCACTGAAAACCCACAATGCCACAGGAAATGGGGTGAAGACAGTCCAATCTAGCCATGAAACTGATTAGGAATAATCTGACTAGAAACTACTAAGAAAATAGACCCTGAAGTGGGCCAAGCATCTCCAAATAAATGAGATGATTTCTCCTCTGTAAACAGGTTTCTCCTACAAGGAAGGCATGAAACAGGTAAGTTAGCTAATAATTACTCATTACTCTTTATATCTACATTTACCATCATCGTGATGCAAATGCATAAATCACTTAAAATTTTAATTGATTTTCTGGCTGAATCATTCTTTCTTGTATAGTGAACTGGCACCTCGAAACTTATTTTAAAGATCCAGTGTGTCTTGTCCACTTCAGTTTTCACTGATTACGAAAGTAATGTTTGAAATGTTCATTTCATATTATAAAGCCTACCATGACATTATTTAAATTTTTTTAGTAATAATGTAAAAATAAGTATGCAAAATTAGACAAGATACAGCAAAAAACAGGACAAAAGACTGAGTCATATTTATATAACTTATGATAAAGATTTAAATTGTACAACTGTATTCTGTGTTCCAATACTTATATGTTTACCCAATTTTCTAAAGTCTTCCCTATTCTACTTCATAACTCCTCCCAATGGAAAACAAATGAAAACCAAACAGTTCAGTAAATCAACTTGTGATTTAGATCTTACAGATGTGAACAGAAGAATATTTTTTAAATTCTAGGTCCTTCTTTTTCTTCTTTTGAAACACTTCTTAAAAACTCTTCTTAATTTTTAGAACCAAATTAAAATGGGTGTTTAATCAGATACAATTCCGCCAAAGTCTCCCTGTGTCAAATCTCAGGATTGGATTCATTAACTTGGATGAGAGTGTATTGGCTAGTTTGGGTATAAAACATATACCCAAAGCTCTGAAATTGTACATTATTTTTCTTACTGATTAACCATAACTTCAGGATAGTTTTCCAGATAAATCCTTAAATTCATGTTTAGAAGTGACACAGAAAAATTTTTTTTAATCTTTAAAGTTAAGTTTGAAAGTAAAAAACAAAATATCATGTGTGTGTTTTCTTCAAAAGTTTAGACATGTAGATACATATGTATTAGTTCCTCTGCATTAATAAAACAAAAATGAAGTTGACAATGACCTCCCAGAGGACAACAATCCTCTCATTTCACAGATGAGGAAACTCAACTTAACCAAGGTTAAGTGACTTGCCCAAGGTCAAACAGTTAAGTAGTGTCAAAGCAGTGACACATCTCAAATCTTCTGAGTCAGATGCTCTAGCATAAGAGATGAACTAATTCAGTCACCTTGTTGTCAAGATGAAAAACAGAGTCCTGGAGCATTCAGTGATTTGCTTAAGGTCAAGCATCTAGTTGGTAGAAAAAAAAAAAAAAAAAAACAGTGACATCCACATCACCTGACTCCAGGCCTTAGTATTTTTTTTTTTTTTGAAAAGATATTACTTTATCTTTCAAACTGAAAAAATCAGAAAAGAGAATTTCCACACAATTAACACATGAGTTCAGTTAGGTTACCACAACATTTGGCAACAGGCAGGAAAATGAAGAGAGAAAGTCTATGGGCAGACAATGCATCTCCTAGGTTAATACTCAAATGATTGTCTAAATTAATAATAACACCTAGATTTCACTGAGAGGATATCATGCAGCAGGTATTTTACATGCATTTACTTTCTCACTGGATCATCACAAATTATACATCCTCTCTATTTTACACAAGCAAAACTTAGAGTTAAGGAAAAGAATCAGCATTTGAACCCAGATCACCCAGACTCCAAAGTTAGTCAATGCTGTCTCTTTAATATGTCTCTGTACCATTGTAAGATTTTTTTGTACATAAAAAGATAATGAAAATAAAGAAATTCATGCAAAAGTATTTATTATTAGCTAACTAACATTTACTAATCACATACTCTGTGCCAGGAACTGTTCTAATGTAACATGTCATTTAATCACCACAATAACTCTACCAGATAAATACATTTATTATTCTCATTTACAAATGAGGTAGGTGAAGCGGGGAAAGGTTAAGTAACCTGTCCAGGCCCACAGCACCTAGTTAGTGGAGGAGCTGAGAATTATACCCAGGACCTGTCTCAGATTCTTAACCATCATGGGCCAGACCTTGTTTAGAGTGCTTCTGCATATAAACCACAATCCTGACCTCAAGAGTCTTATCATCTAGGGAACAGAACACATACAAAGATGCAGATAGTGCACACCAACTACAGTATTGTCCATATGCCAATATTCTTTATATTCACTAAAGAAGAAGAAAGGGTAACAACTTCCAGTGCAGAAGTACAAAGGACTGTGCATGGGCGATGAACCACCTCATGTTTCCAGGCACACGTTTCAACTAAAAGACCTGGTTTAGTCTGGCAAAGCAGATGTCCATAACGGATAAGGTGCCAAAACTCCTTCTTCCCCTCCATGTTGTCTCTCTGGAGATTAGCTGGGAACCTGATCCATCCACATCCTATCAGGAGACTTTTGTCTTTGAAACTAATCAGGAATAATTTACTGGCTGTTAAGCTACAGGGCAAAAACTCCTCTGATGAAAGGAAGCAACAGCAAGGGGAGGAAGATGGGGGGGGTGCGGGGATTTGGGACACAAAAGAATATAGAGTCAATTCAAGCATTCATATGCTGTTCTCGATAGCTTAAGAAACATGTGTTTCTTGCTCAGGATGTATTTACTGTGGAGTAGGCAAAAGCTGCATTTAAAATTTTTAAAGTAAATTCATATTGTTATTATGTAAATCAAAGCTGACTGAAAGCGCAGGAGTTTAAATTAAATATAGGAGAAAATTTCCTGACGATATGATTGTTAAACTTAAGCTTTTATTCAAGGAATTCTAGAATTTCTCCTAAAATTCTTCAAAAAATTGCGCTGTACTTTGGCAAGGCCTCAAGAATCAAGCTTGCCCGAATGCAGAGGAAGAGGGCTAGCTGGCATGTGAATTCCCTACCAGTCCGATTAGTCTTCATATACAATGCACGCTGTATACGTATACACACAGCCTCACAATTAGCTCCAAAGGAGTCAACGAAACACTTAACCTCCAGTGGGTGGTACTAATTATCTGCTGTAGGTGTACCAGTTGCGGCTTGCCACCTCTCAAATCCATTAAATGCTCAACAAGGGGGAATATAAGCATACATTTTTAACCCTCCTTTCATATTAGCATATGGTCTCCATCGTTCTTCTCCACTGCGCCTCCTGAAAAATTCTGTCTCAAGGTCACCTTTCAACATTTCACTAATTGTGTTAGCCAGTGTGTCACTCCACACAGCCCAGCTAAGCAGTTAAGAGCCACTTACCGGCCAAGGTCAAAGTATATAAAGCTCAGTTTTCTCATCTGTAAAAGAGGACCATTACGTTTCCTTCTTCATAAAAGGTGCTGTCAGGATTAAATACATAATGATTGTGAAGTCTGTAAAGCACTGTGCTTGGTACACAGTAAGTGCTCAATAAATGGGAGCTATTCAGAAATACCTCTGTCTCTAGAAGGGCATAGGAGCACTTTTGTGCCTGTAAAGGCAAAACTGAATCATCCTGCACTCCTCTGAGTAACCGCCAAGGCATTACTTGGCGGTTTTGAAAAGGGACTCAAAGAGCCAGAGGTGGGTGGAGGCCCAGACCCCAATCTCTCCTAAATGCAGCCTCACGTTCGTTTGTTTGATGGTTTTTGGTTTTCTTTTTTTCTGTTTTATATATTAGTTTTCTGCTAACGATTTTTACGAACAATGTTTCTTGGCTAAAAAAGAAGTTTGAAAACAACTGCTCAATCCATAAATCAGAGAAATAATTTAGATGTGATACAGCACTCTCAGGTTCCATCTGGAAATATTAAAACTGCCCTGATTTTTACCATCCCACCACCTAACCACTTATAAACCAAGCTTAATTTGAGACCTTCAAATTTTTCCGGTATTCAGTTATATTTGCAAAGCAATTAAACAGCAGCTAAGACACACAACAGTGCAGAATTATAATATACATGAGAATATGTATATTATAATTGTTATACATGACCCTCCCCCTTGATATCAGAAGCCTCACAGTGAGATCCTGCAACATGGCTAACCCACTGTAGCCCAAGCTTCCGATCTTCCACCAGATCTCATTCACTCGGAATTAACTGCTTTCTGTACGTCCCCCAAATCCACCCACAAAGTTACAGCCAGCAAGTCTTTACTCCTGTTGTTATGAATCCCTGGAATATTCTTCTGCTATTTGTCTCCATCTCTATTAAAATCATATCCATCATTCAAGGCCTAGTCTACACTATTCCTCTTCCAGCAAGTAGTTCCTGATACTCTGAACAGATGTGCTTGCTCTCTCTGTCCATAGCATTCCATGCTTTATTGTGACATTCTTTGTTTGTTGTTCATTATTAGCCTGAGTGAAGCAGAACATTTTGATCACTGCCTTGACAATTAATGAATTTTCTAATTGTCTTGGTATTTGCCTGCATGTGGTCTTCAGCACTGACAGGTTCACATCAAATGTCACAGAAGACCAGGCATTAAGATGTAGGGACGTTTACAATATTAGTCAAAATGAACAACAATCCAAATATGCTATTGGTGGTTTTACTGTGTCTTTATTAAAAAATCACTTTGCAGTCAGGACACATGAGAATTTCATTTTAAGGATGTTTACTTTTCCAGTTAGTAAATGTACCGGGATGATTTTTACTAAAACATAAGTCAGCCAGCTGTTTGTTTGGGTTCTTGAACTGAATGGTAAAAATACAGTCAGCTTTTACTCAAAGTACTCCACTTTAAACAAGGGAATCTGTTCCATATTTAAATGATTTAATTTTCCTTTTTAAAATAAAAAGTTTCAATTTTTCATATAATAAGAACATCTCCTCTTCAGAACTTCAGAAGTTGCATTTCAGATGACATATGGTTCTCCATCACCCATCTGATACCCCAGGGATGCTGAAGCACTTAGGAGACCCAAGAGAGTGTGTAATCCGACATGACAGCTGAAGTTGCAAAGGCTGACAGAAGCATCAGAACAGGTATCAGGGAGGGAGAAGGATTAGTCTGGAATCCAGGTTCACCCCTCATCTTTCTTTCAACTCCACCAGAATGCTACACTTCATGTGCCCTTGAGAACAGGGCATCTGGCATGAAGGGCCGGACCCACCAAGACCAATAGCTCCATGTACCTTAAACTTCTGAAAGAGGGCAGAGAGTGTTTTGGCACTCCAGTCTCCCAAATTCTCTGTAACCCAGCATAAGCTCCTGCTGGCTTTGTAGTCAGCTTCTCTTTCCTCTATATGGTGCATTTAGGAGTTCAGCTGTGGGCCCTGTTAATTTCCCTGCGCAGCCTTTCTTCTCCTCCTAACACATGCATACTTGAGCTGCCTCTGGAGTGCTGACTAAGCAAGAACAATAGGAGGCTTTGAGCAGGCCTCAGCCAGCCCCAGCCCCAGTCAATATTTACTTCAGTTTAGAGCCACTGTTTTAAAGCTCCTTCCAAGCAGAACTCAACAGTGGGGAGCCGCCAGAGGTTTCTAGATTTTATTTAACAAGAGGGAAGAGGGCTGTAGAGACAGAGTAAATAGATTACTGTCCAAACCACTTTCTCAGAGAAAAAAAGGGAGGCAGTGCAACAAAACAGGTTAGACTTTGGATACTAATTAGCAATTTACAACAAGAAAAACCAATCGTCTTCCAACACTGATTACTGCAGTCTTAAAACTCCGTATTAGGCCACAGTGCAAATCCACTTAGTGTGACCCCTGTATACCTGTGAACAGGGGCCCTGATGCGATCAACCACTCAAAGCTTGCCAGTGTTTGCCTGCTCTGCCCAGAAGGGCAATGCGAGGGCCCTAGGGGAAGTTAGTCCAAACTCCTTGGCTGACTCCCAAACCAGATCTCACGTATATATACTACCAATTCAAGTGTGTCCCGAAAAAGAAGTTGTGATTACCAAACACCCAGAATCGAGAGCGCGCTATGGTAAATACCAGTACGCGTGTCTGCTAGCTTGGCAACATTGAGAAGGTAGATCTGCGGCTCTGAAGAGAGTAACCGAGAAAAACAAGTCACAAACACTCTCTTCCCCCCAGCGACAGTGGCTTTCTATGGGATGGCAGGTGGGAGGTGGGATGCGGAGGGAGGTGAAAACTATTCAACTGTAAAATTTTTATATTTGCCCAGTTGGTTTAATTTTATTTTTTTAAGGAGTTAATTGTCATAAAACTAACCCGAAATAACAGTTGGGAAGTTTTACTAAAATGATTAAGGCCATATAAAATTACTAGAGATTTCAGTTCGATACCTGAGGAAAGAAATTCATAGTTGTCTGCCATAACCAATTATAATGCTCATTATTCCATTCAAATCAATAAGGAGACTTCATTGTTCCTGCTTAAAGACCTAACTATACATTCCATTCGCATTTTACAATATTTCCATAAGGACAGTCAGATGATCCAAAAATTTTAATACAAGAGAAATTAAAGAGGTTTTGCAACTGTCTAAACTTAAAAATTCTAGTTTATGATGACCTAGTATTAAAGGGCAGTTCACCATTGTCTATATCTTAAACAAGCAAAATACATTGACATAATTTGGCATTTCACAAAAAGAATGGAGAGAATTCAAACCACCCTTCCTCAAAATATATGAGGTAAAAGGTTAGGTATATTAGGATAGGCTTGTTCTATCATGTTTGTTTAAATTGCACTGAAATATGTTCAGCTCTAATCTTTACTAAAATATTTACCATATTAATAAAAGCTAAATAATTAAAATGCAACTCAATCCAATTACTGCCACATCTTAAGGAATTACTGGATTGCCATACACTTAATTTGATCAATCAACATGCGCTCACGGAAAGAAAATACAAAGTCAGCCTAGCTGAAATAAAGCCTCTGGCTAATATTTTTAAACTGATATATAAGAGTTATAAAGAATTATTTTTTTAATAATACAGAGTGTCAATAAGTATGTCATCAAAATTTAAACTTCTTGACTACCCTTTTGCCAAGAAAGGAAGCCTGGAACACAGGAGGGATTGTAACCATTAACCATTCATCATACTGAATCCAAGTAACATAAAATTACAAAGTTTAAAGCTTGAAATAAACTCATAGCAAGCTCATTCCCTTGACAAATCTTAACTTCCAATTTAGCAGGACAAAAGAAGCCTTCTTTTGTATGAGATGATACAAGTGTAAAAAAGGTCAGTCTGATAGTCTGGTGAGCATAGCAATTCCAAATATTAAAACACTGAACTTTTAAGGGAAATCAGTTATAGAGAGTTACCAGTTCTCTTTCAAATAATTTTGGTATTGCTAATACTAACTTCAATATTTTATTGCTACTGGCCAAGTGCTGCCCTCAGTTGTCACTAAATTTCTGGGTACAGCACATAAGGATCATTGACAATTTCCTTTATGAATTCCATTTTTTTTGCCTTAAGTGAGGTTTATATCTTCAGGAGTAAAATGTTATAAAATAATTACGTAAGTACACGATTGCAATTTTTAAACAAGTAACAGGCACACTTGCTATTCTCCTGATTAGCTATACACATATGAAGTAAAACCTGCTTTGAGTAACCACCAGACAATTCTACAGGAAAGTGGCCCTTTGACAGTAATGTGTTAAAGGAAACTTAGGTTTCAGTGCATTAAAATATGTGTTCCTTGACAAATTCTGTCTCTTTTCTTAGCTAGACGCTGTTACGATCTATTTATGCTCCTAACATCAATGTGTGCATAATTAATATGTACTAAGTTTAAAAGCAGTCGATAACAGGAGTTTTTTAAGCACAGAGGCGTCAAGAGGCTAAACCCTGTTTTTCTGGCAGTAGGATTCAGAAGAATCCAAGGATCCCAGGGACAGCTGGGCTGCCTGTAAGGAACAGCCCCAGACAGGAATTGATTTGTTTCAACAAGCTCCTCATTGGATATACAAGCATTCTCCAAAAGGGTGTCGGTATTCATTAATTTCTCTTTTGAGATGGAGATAATCTCATTATACCTGTGAAGTCCAAAGCAGAATACTAGGGTTTTAGAAGTCAAAGAGGAAACAATATATTGGAGACAACCTGAGAGGGCAGCAACTTCACGAGGAGATCCAAATTTCCTTTCTGGAAGAAGGTCCTAGCTGACTTGCCTCTCAAGTGTCACTCTTCACACATTATTACTCATGTAGAAATCACTAGATAAAGCCTGAAATGTGAATTCCTTTAAAAGAAAATCCTATATAAATGCATAAATCATATCTATCAGGGACAACATATATTACAAAATAAGACAACTTGATCTTTTTTAAAAAGTCAACTCTTCCATGATGTTTTGAAAATAAAATTTTATCTGTAAGACTGTATTTCTATGCAACTTACAAGAATATATAGAATTATACAGTAAGATGCATCAGTGCAAAGTGAGGTGACCCCCTCAATCTCTACTCTAATTTTTATAACCTTTTTAAAAATCCTGCTACAGATACACTTTCCTTCAAATTTTCACAGATCTGAAGGAGACATTTTGATTATACCCATTTATCTGTTAGGGTGAAGAAACTGAGGTTCAAAATTAATCATTACAAATGTAATGGCATAGTTAGACTCAATTAGAGCTGAAATTTAACTAGATCTGAAATGTAACAAAAAAATGTTAACAAAGACAATTTAAAAATCAAATCTGACATAGGATTTTTAATATCTTACTCTCTGAGCCTTGCCTAGACGACACCCAAACCCGTTCGAAGTTTTATCCAAAACAGCTGCTATTATAAAAACTCAAAACAAAAAAAAAAGTACATAAATTCAATGCCTTTATTTTATGCAGTCAAAACAATCTTAAATGTAGAAATATCAGTGTATCAAGAACTTGGTTACAACCTATTAATCTGAGGACAAATCACTGTTAACAGCCTTGAGTTAAATAAAAAGTGTTCAATGTATTTATTTTCCCTTTTAAAAAATGGAGGGGTAAAACAATAATTAGAACTATTGAGTATCTTCTGCTTTATCTAAACATGGCAATGACCACAAATCTTAGGTATATTAACTCCATTTTGAACAAAGCCATTCCTTGGAGATATGCAAATGACTTCATTTTAATCAATAAAGATATCCTATTTCTAAATTTAATAATCTTCTAAGCACACTTCATTTTTAGGAATCACTGAAGTTCACACATAGTCACAGAAGATTCTCGAATTTCTTTATCTATGAGAATCATAAAACTAGAAACTCTAAGTGGGTTTCACCTCAAAGTCACTGTCTCAGATGCTTATTTACACCATCATGAGAATAAATATAAACCTACAAAGAACAAGCAAAACAGACGTGTCTTGATTTACTATTCTTAATAATATTCATAGTTCTTATAAAAGTTACACAATATTTTAATTAAATCCATTTTGCCAAGGATCTGAAAATGAAAAGATTTGCTTCTGTTTGATAATTAACTATAGAAAAGTATTGGTAAAATCGTTATTAAAAACAAAAGGATATTTGAATTAAGAGTGCTAACCATCCTTCCCTTCTTTTTGTTTATTTTCATACAAATATAGCTGGTCTACAGGCAAACAGTTTCATCTTCCTTTTAATAATTGTTCCATAGAGGTATATCGGTTAAGTAAGTCTACTTATGCTTTCAAAGACTTTCAAGTTCACTTAAGAAGAGTGGGAATATTGTATTTATACACAAAGAGTGAGGAACAACAAGTAAGCAGGCAGAGTAATCTGAATTTAACTAGTTCCACCCTTTACTTGTGAATACAAGCATCACACAATTGTTTTGCAAAAGCAAATGATATATATGCTGTGAAAAAAACAGAAGCGTATTTATAGACTTTATATTACCGAGACTCTATAGAAACAAAGATTACTAAGGACACTAGAATCATGGAATTTTAGAGCAGACAGCTGTTTTCCTCCCAAGTCTCCAAGGAAGCGTAGGCTCCTAAAGTCACCCACAAGAAACCCTGCCAGTGGAAGCAGAAAAATTGTTAGTCATCTTCTGTGCCGAATGTAAGATGAACATTTGAGGTTCATTTGACCATATGGATTTCAATTGGAAAGTGTTAAAAATCTGTTTCTGAGGTGTAATTCTGGCATTGCCATAGCAAATATCTCTGGGGAGGGTTTGCAAATATATTGAGACATTTATGACAGGATCCTCCTTAAACTTTTTGGACCAAGGCAATATTTTCACTCCAGTAGATTTGTCTATAAAGAGCAAGACTTACATCAAAATCCCTGGCCTGTTACTTTTGATAGTGTTGTATTTTAATGACACATAAACCTCAATGTAAAGATCTATTTTATTTGTCTGAGATTTGGGGTAAAGTCGCAAGAAATGAAGACTACCTGGTCTTAAGACAAATAACTTGCACTCATGCAAATACTAAGCCACTTGAGAAACTGTAGAACTATACAGAAAGTTCAGGGCAAGTACAACCAAGAGCCCTTGATAAGAAACCAGAAGTAATCTCTCTCCCCACTGATTTATCTAGAACCCAGCTGCTCCAACTGTGGTTCATGGGCCAGCAGCATCAATACCACCTGGGAGCTCGCTAGAAATGCAGAATGTCAGACCCCGCCCCAGCTCTACTGAATTAAAATCTGTATTTCAACAAAATCCTCAGAGGACTTGTGTGCACATTAGAGTGTGAAAAGCAGTGATCTAGAAATCGCAAATTGACTGCTTCATGATGGCAGCAATGTTGTTTATATACTGTTTCCTGCAATATCTCCAGTACTAAGAACAATACCTGGCCCACAGTGGACACTCGATAAATATTAGCTGAATAAATCCATATGTGAACACTTCTTAGAGTATCTTCTACTTTGCACTGTGATTACGTGTATACAGTTCTTAAACGTACACAAAACTGCAAGTTCTTTAAGGGTACAGATGCTGTCTTATGCATCTCCGAATCCACTGTGTGCCTCTCAGTGTCTGCAGGTATCACTCAATATTTTATCAATTGTAACCTTTAGATATTCAATATAGGAATATATTACTTCCGTTAGATATTTATCTATAATGTTGCTTTAATGTGAAAACTTTGGAAAACTAAGTTTAAATCAACATATAATTTCTGAATTCGCCCATTTGGCTCTGGTTTTAAATACAGTAAGGAGAATTCACCCAAGAAATCGAATTAGTAATGGAAACCATTATATAGGGCCAAGTCCTGATTCTATGTGGTACCAGAGAACAAGAATGGCATGGATGATTAAAATCCAAAACTGATTCCAAACCTCAAGTTATTCAATAGCCTCCAAGTCTTTTCTTACCAAATCTCATACGAAAGCTGCTATAAGTTTCAGAAACATCATTTTTTTAGTTTTCTTTTCTTTCTCAAATCCACCTACTGAACAGTGAAATGGCCAAAGCCAACAAAAGAGAAATACAGTGACAGGGAAATATACATAATAAACAAACTGAGTAATCAGTCCTCAAATAACCAGATACTAACTCAGAACTCTAAAGCGAAGGAAAGAAATAATTTGTGAAAGAGATAATTATGTAGTAAATAATCAAATACATTAATAGCATAGATGTACCGGTAACAGGACCATTCCAAAATGATACTCAAAATAATGAGATATTCAGAGTCACGATTATTGCTGACTCTCTTAGGCCATATTTTAAAGGACGGATACTAAATCAGGAATACTCTCCCCAATAAAGAACTGCTTTTTTTCTATTTAATTAACTGAATTCAATTGTCCTTTATACATTTTTTTTTTTTTTTTGCTTCAGGGAACCCAGAGTTTTAAGTTAAGCCATCAGATGTGTCTGACCCCATACGTATATAATCATATGGAATATCCTGTATACATATACACACCCCACCATACACACACACACACACACACACTGTCATGTTGTTGTTTTCCCAAGAGTATAGTCGACAATAGTGATAGCAGAGTGTGTAATTAGTTTTCATTGTTCCCCTGACAGCTATAGTTCCATACAAGACCCTTTTCTTTTTAGGTGGTAACAGCTATGGAAAAAATAAACTAATAATAATAAACAGGCATTTAATTATGGGTCCTGCAACCATAGTGGGAACATTGCCAGAAAAGACTGGAACCTCTGGGACAGCAAAAACATATATTTCCAGGGGTGGGGAGAATTTTGTTCTTCAATTATAGTAATACTTAAAATATTGATGACAGGCATATGATAGAAAAAAATTTTAATTTTTTCCCAAGTCTCTATCGAGGATAAAGTAGGTATACAATGCTACATCAATACTAAAACCAAGAATACTATTATATCTGTACTAAAATATTAATAAGAATAAAGGCATTGCTTATTAATAAGCAAAATACATAAAGAATAGCTTTATGTTTTGATACTATCAGTGAAGAATACAAAGATTCAGTTTCAATTTTGGGTTTTGCCTTGCTTTATACAGACTTAAAAAATTAACACTTGTGATATCAAATATCTGGGTGCTATAGTCCTTGAGGCTTACTTCAATTTGTTTTATACAGTATTTAAAATAAGGCATCTCCCAAGTTGCTGTCATGGCAGACACCAGATCTGTCACTGAGGTCCTTTATCGCCTGATTAATTAGTAATTGGGAGACACATTTTGGCAGCTTTCATTTCCCTATTATTTTCTCTTGTTTGACACAAAACCCTGTCAGGAGCACCACCATTTGAACTGTACCCTTCTTAGTGCTGGGTCACTAAATTTTAATAAATGGAGTCCCTGCCAGAAAACTACAGAAATAAGCATAAAAGTTTATTGCAGCAGTAATAGTAAACAAATATATGAAGAAAATACTGAATGCCACAGTATCTAAAACATTAATGGTCTGTCTGAACCCTGGGGTTATTGGCGAGATTGCAGAGCAGAGACTAAAAGAAAGGACCTTCAACAAAACCACTGCTTTCACTTGTCTTTTAAAAAGTACATATTAGCTAAATAAAGCAGATAAATACTTGGTGCAGCAGAGCCATACATCTGAGTTTCCTCCATTATCCCAACCCGATGAATAAATCTATTGGGAGGAAAAGATTGATAGCGACTACAGGGTTACAGACCCCTTCTAGAAGTCACAAAAGCACTGTCTGAGCCAAACAAAGAAACGTTTTTCATAAAACGTAAGGTGAGGAACTTAAAATTGAAGCTAAAAAGAATGAGATTTCGGAGAGCTACAAATAGCTACAGAATCAGTTTCGGGTTCTCCATCTCAAGTGTCAGTCACTTCAAAAAGTGCTGCTACGATGGTGGCTCAGGACACTTGTGTGCCACAGCAGTGGCCATGCTGTGTGGGTCAGAGGTCACAGCTTCCACATTCCGACATCTGTCTGTATTTTCTTGCCCTGAAACAATAGACGGGAACTAGGCTCATTTGCTCCCACTTTGTTTAACCTAATTGTTAAACACAAGAGATAATTTCCCCATATTTAGAATTATTTTTCTTTTTCTCCCTAATCCCATTTGACTCCATACAATTAAATACCATTAAAAATAACTTAACCAAAAGGTTAAGTCCCCTATATATTATTAAAGTTAGGCAAATGTGACAAAGCCATATATCCCCCGGCACCTAAGTACCAGAAAACATCAAGTATCATGCCCACCACCATCAAAATCTAGATAACAATTAGCATTACAATTATCCAACCAAAATAAGCCACGACTGCATCAAACCACAAAACTGCATTTTTAATAGGAGAAAATACTTTCATTTACTTTTATAATATGTATTTTCATAGTAAGAGGCAAGAGCTAATTGTGAATTATAGTTTCCACATACATAAATCACTAATAAAACTAGAATGGCTATTCTGACACCTTAGAAACGGGAAGAAAAAACAAAAGTATTTGTTAGTTCATTTAAAACAAAAAGGTCATTTTGAACCCTTGGTTATTTTAGTCTTCTCCATCAGTCAAAGAAAAACAGATGATGGATAGCAGAGGAAAGCGTTTTGGTACAAAAACTGTCAACTCATACTTGGACTTTAATGAGAAGTCCATGAGATGTATATCCAATCTTAAAACATGTATTTTATTTATCTCCTTTACATTGTACTTGCAACCATCAAAAATCCTACTTCTAATGAACTGAAGCAATCTGTGACATAAGTAGTATTCAATTTGTGCCCAGTTTAATCAGACTGACTGAGTCAGGTTACTTTGAAATTAGTCTTAAGACGTTCTGTTTTTACTTCAGTACATGGGAATAATGTTCCCAGACATCGTCAAACAGATGCAGTGGCAAGAAGTGTAGTATAAATTTTTGGTAAAGTTTACTAGACCACATGTTCCTCCAAATGTATCCAGAAATACAAAACATGGTGGAAAATATAACAGTCTCAATTAGTATACTCTCATAATTTTTAAAAACAAATATGAATTTACTTCCAAAATAATTTTCTATAAGAACCCACAAGAATGGTTTAGTAATGAGATTGTGAGAGCCTATATTCCAGGGACCAAAAAGGCTCTGGCTTCATATAACACTTCTTAAAGCACCCCAAATGCTTCATTTTTGGAGGTAACTATATTTTTATCACTACCACTTACTAGAGAAAGATTCCTGCTAACGCTGTGCAATTTGGAAAAAAAAAAAAATCAACCAACAAACAAAAAGGACTGCTTAGTACAGTAAGAAAAACGAAGTCAGGGTTTGGGGGTGGTGGTGATAATAGGGGCTACTAATATATCACTGAGAAATTAACAATAAATTATAAGCTTCAAGAGAAAACTACATTTGTAAACATGGTACAGCCCAATATTTAACATGAAAATATAATATGCCTAGGTTTAAAATATATAATTACTAAGTTAAAATACCCTTTTTGTCAACTAAATACAAGAAGATAGCATTCTAGTGAGCTCACGAATAACTTAAGATAGAGCTTTAAATGTAGAGCACTGCCAAAATGATCCCAAAATGGTTTAGTCCTTTTCTATCGTCCATATTCATTTCCGGACCATTTTCATGAAAGAAGTAAAATCGGTCTTAAAACAAGATGGCTGCTTCTAGGGGGAAAGAAAAGAAACGCTGATTTAACTGAAAGCCAAAAAACTAGCTTTTCTAAATCAAGAAACAAGAACTTTGGTATATTTTTTTCTAATCTCCAAGTATATATTCATGCACTTCCACATGGAAATTTACGGATTACTCTGTGCAGTTACTGAAAATTATTAATAGCAAAGCAATTTTTTTTAAAGTTTTGATCTTTGTGTGCTAATAAGGTGATTGCCCAATGCATATACATAGAGATGTCACAAAACCAAAATTCCCAATTGTCCTTCGTATCAGAATCATGATCATCAGTCCCAAAAATCAGGTCACTTGATAACCAGTAACAGGAATAATATTTATATCTTATATCTCTTACAGAACTCCATCATAAAATGTCCAGTGATAGATATCCTTTTACAAACAAATCAACTGTATTTGGCTTTTCAAAGGTAATACCCTAGGAACTTAGCTGTTAGACAACCTCTCCTGGAACTGCACTTTGATGACCTTCCCTGAAGCAAATGGCAGATTAACTCTGTGACATACACATAAAAACTAAAAACATTTTCCTCCATTTTGAAATAAGTTTTTAATAGATTTTTTTTTAAAAAATCACTCAAAACTATTTTTATTTCTCACTTGAGGGGAAAATAAGACCTGACAGTAACATTTTCTTCAACCTGTCAACTGTCAATTGCATGAAGAATGTTTCTCAAGATGACAAAGGTTTATTTTTCCTTATTGAAAATGATAGAATTCTACCTGAATGAAAGCTGAGCTAACCATCACTGTAGTACACTACCGTCTCCCAGCAACCAGCTAACTCAAGGAGAAGTTTTCACTGTTTTAAAATAATGGTTTTATTGAAATCTATGGCTCACTGTTTGAATACTATATTCAAAAGCCTAAAAATAAAGAGTTTCCATCTACACAGATTTCAGATGAGAAAACAGTGTAGAGACTTCAGTAGTTCACAATAAACCCTTCAGAGTACAATAAGGAGTATAGATTATCAAGAAGAGTAAAATAGAAGGAAAATTTTTTGTTTATGCTCAAAACTAGGCATAATAGTTGTGATACAGAAAAACCTGCATTACTACTTTTTACTTTTAAACTAAGTTCTTCTATGTCATTATGCTGCCTTGTTTGTAACAGACAATTTTGAAAACATGAATACAGGCAAAATCCAGAGAAAAAAGATCTCCTGGTAGTGAGTAATATCCCATTCAGAAACACTGGAAGTTCAAATTAATCACAAGAAACTTTTCCACAAAACAGCTCAGGGTATAGGTTGAGAAGCAGACTAAAATATAAATCTAATAATATATATCAGGCCCTTAAAAGAGACAATAATTTATTGATGTTTAGCTGTCTAAGACCACCATCATAAGACAAATTACTAAAAGTGAATATTAATATCTCATTTCTTACACTCCTCTTTGAGGTTTTATACCTGAATATGAAGGCATTATCTGTCACAAATGAGGAGAGGCAATTTTTTCTCGGTTTGGAAGACTAGTCCTGACTGAGCATCCTGGGTAAGTGGCCAGAACTTCCTCACTGTGCTTAGAGACATACAAGCTTCCTTTTCAACAAAGACATTCTAATCAGGGCTGCTGTTTTAACAGTTTGTATACTGTTTCTGAAAAGAAAATTGATTATATGGCATCAGTTAACATAGAGTGGTTCATTATCTAAAATAAAATATCATAGCTTTTTAAATCCTCATTACTGCTGGAAGTTATTCAAAACCAACACAAAAAATGAAGAGGGCTGAGGGGTATCTTTTTTCAAAAACTATTAATCAAATGATATATATTGGACAAAGAAAAAAAACTAAACAATAAACCAAATGTTACCCTCACATAAAATTCTGTTCTTAACATATTCTTATGTTTTGTTCATTTTCTATTTCAATGTTTTCTCTTCCTCAAAGGTACATTCTTTTGGCATATACTTCTAAGTTTGCAAAGGCCAGGACTCCTGAAGGACTAATTGTATTCATTAATTTTCTTGGCCCAGCATGAAGCTGGTAGCTTGCTTGGTTCATAGCAACAGGGGAGAAAAGGAGGCGCTCATCTTTATCTGTCCCATCCAACAGGAAATCAGGCCAGTGGACAGAATGCAATGAAATGCCTCTTCAGAGGCATCTTACAGGATTAAATGGCAAGAAATTCACAAGGCTAATTTGCCCCCAAATAACTAAGTGCTCCCTCCAAATCTGATCCTCAGTCTTCAAAGGTGGAAGCCTCTAGAGCTATTGATCATCAGTCAGAACACATATGGCAACAAGATATTCGTTCAGTGAGCCAATGGCTTAGTTAATACCACTAAAATCAACGAACAGGGAGTAATGAACTACTGAAGGCTCTCTCTGATTCTTTTAATCATGAAGAGTATATTGACCTTGGTCTCACACGGAACAGCCAAGCGTGCCTCAAGCAGCACTGATGTTCCAGTCGCCTAAGAAAAAGACAGTTGACTATTTCTGATAGCTTATTACGAATACATAACATAATGTATAAAATCAATGGAACATAACATCTCAATGGCTTATTTTGCTTTCAAACTTCTATGGAAAACTGGCCAAAAATAAGAAGCACACTTTTCTTCTACAAATTTCTAGATTAAACAAAGGGTAAGAGGGGGAAAATTCACTTCAGGTCTCCTACAAATGGATAAGGGTAAAAACACTTCAGGTTTCCTACAGTGGATATAAATTTTCATCACTTTGTTTTTAAAGCAGATGTTTATTTTTATTTTTAAAGCAGATGTTTATAAAATTCTGATATAAATATCAAAATAACAAAATTATCCCATTACATCTAATAAAATGATACATTACACTAAGGTTCAGAGTTAATAAAGTTAAAAGATTCTAAGTAATGTCTTTTACTTGAAGAACTTTTGTTTCTAACATATGAAGTATTATTTAAAACACTTAAAATTTCAAAAATAAAGTTATCAGGGTTGGTGATACAACTCACTCAAAACCAAGATCAACTTTCCATCTTTCCTCAAAACAAATTCCTAGATTTAGACCAAACTGATTTCATTTGTCAGTGGGAAAGGCACAGTACTGGTATACTGGTATATATATATATATATAACACTGGAAGCTCAGATTTTTTTTAATGAAACAAGTGAATTTTGAAAGAGAAAAAATATGCAAGGGCTATATGATCAGGGAAAAATGTTACTACTCTCTACTTAGTCACATACATATCACCTATATTGCCTGAAAGATTTGGGAGTGTTGACCTAGAATTCACATCACTTTCACAACTCAAGATTACATGTTTGCAAAACTAAATGGTGTCAATTACCTGCTACTCTAACATGAAATGTTTAATTTACAAGTCCAAAGAAAACATATGGTTAGGCTGAAATTTAGAAAATCCCAGATGAATTATAGGGATATCGTTTCCCATAAGAGAATAACATTTTAAATTGGTGATTCTCAAACCTTAACAGAAGCAAAGTACTAAGTGAAGAAAATCGGTACTCTTAAAGTATGCTGGTTGTATTTGCCACTGTATTATTTTACTATTCCATCTATTAATGCCAACCAGTAGGAGACATGTTTAATTAACCCAGCATCATTTTGGCAAGTGGTCAAATGAATCCAAGAACTTTTCAACATACACAGCATTTGAAAGAATATTATCTTTGGAAGCACCAAACTGTTTATAGCATGTTTCAAATTAAGCGGCATACTCTTAATATTGAGTCACCTCTACCTTTATAAACGTAGCTACTAAGGGAGAATGTAAAGGAAGTTTTATTATTGAAAGTCTTTTTTAAAGTTACTTAAAAGCTTTTTCCATTATTAAAGAAATTAGACACAAATATTCTATCCATAGTTATAATCTCCTTGACTTGGATCTTCATTACTCAAACTTACTTAGTAACAGGCCGGTTCGGAATTGAGCATAACATTAAAAGGATCTTTCTATTACTCTCACGATTTAGGTGAAACTCATACAACTTTTCAAACGTTTAAAATATGAAATGTGCATTTACAAAAATGTTATCATATATTTTTATTCAGACTGTTAGGTCTCAGTTGCTATTTCAGAGATCTGTAGCAAGTCAATACATAAAATCAATGTGGTCCACTGCCCAATAAATACTGCCAATTAAAAAGTTATCAGCATTTAAAAATTAAACATCTATTTCCCAGAAGTGAATGCTTGGGAAGACAGATTCTAACAGCAAAACCATCTGACAGCAAATACATTTTATATTTTTTTCCTCTGTGAACTTAGATCTATGGACGCTTCTGTTATCAAAGCAGTCAGTAATGAAACCCAATGCAGCTGATAAACTCCTATGACTACACAAGTTACAAAATAAGAAATTTAAATCCTGTGATCAAGATGTAATACTTAATTTTAATTTTATCTAAACATAATTTCAAATGAAGTCCATTAGTATAAGCTAAAATATATTTACTTCATTTTGCCACAATATCCATTTATTATCAGCTTAACGTGTCCGCTGAACTCTTCTTCTAAGAGAAAAATCTTTAAAGTCTCTTTAAGTTGCAATTAAAGTTTTCTACTTTTTTCCACAAGACTGAAGTCTCCTGATAATATTATTAATTTAGCAAAATCTTAAAAGATAGGATTTATGTCAAACCAAAAAGCATGGTTAGCTTACTTTACAAAATGATGGCATAGATGAAAAGAAAATGTAAAACATTAAAAGTTTAAAATTTAGTAGACCCCTGCAAATTTTCTAAAATATTTTTTCACTATCTTTTGTGATAAACTTATTTCTAAATTACTTATTTTGCATTTGGCTCCTTTTAAATACATCCAAGCTGACTTTTCTTCATTCATCAGAAAAGCACCGTCTTATTCCACATTTCTAAGATAAATCTGCCTACCAGTATCTAGTTTTAAAATTATATTATTTTTTAAAGTAAGTTTTACTGTGATAACATATGAAGATAAACACAAATCCCTAAAAATACTAAAGTTAGAGCTGAATCTTTTTTTGGGGGGGTGGGTTGCATGATTCTTTCTTTTGAACATTATCAAATTGATAATGATCAGAGAAGTATTTCCACAAACTTCAAATTAAAACACTGACTTGAGAATACTCTTGGTATTTTAAAATTCTACAGGTTAACTTTGGGCAGGTTCAAACACACCATGGCATCCTGAGCAGAAGAGTTTTCCGCAGGCAGGGCAGATCTATTAAAAAACATGACCTGTGACAAAAATCAGTGTGCTAATCTCAAACCAAACAACAGTATCAAAAGCATAAAACAGAGATAACCTAAGATAAAATGTCCTCAAACTAACTCAGACTAGTTTGACAGGTTAAGAAGGAGGGGGTAAGAGTGGGGATGTTGCTGATTCTTTCTGTTTTAACCCAGGATGACTGGAACACCCAAGTACCCAAATAAATTAATACCATGAGAAAAAGATTACACTGTGAAGTTTGGAGTGGGAAACAAAAGACAAGCAAGAGTAAAATGTCCCAAATTCAACTAACCAATTTCACTGTTGTTTTATTTGATAAGGCACTAAAGTTTAAAATATAAATTCCTCTGTTTCGAATATGCTGTCTAATAAAGCCCAAAGGGGAATAAAACCAACCAACATAATGAGACTTGCTTTTAACGCCATCACAACTGGAAAGCTTGCTCTATTTGTCTTGTCAGCTTTAATAAAAGGCATCTCCTCTGGCAGGATGGCTTCTCTTTCTCTTTTCCTAATAGCGGTAAGTGGCATGTCAAAGAAGAAATAGCTTCCCATCCCACACCCACCTTCAGGAGACTTTTTAAACCAAACTTTGAAGGATGTCTCCACTTGGCCCAAGCGATTCAATCAGGACTTGGGCTACCTGGGTGTGACTATCTTTCCTGAGGTAGCGGGGTGGGGGTGGGGGGGACTCTATCCCCGTTCGGCAACCGGTGTACGGCTCGTAGGGAAATCTGCTCATCTTCAACTGAGAGAACATTACTTCAAGCGGGGGAATCCCTCCTATGCCAGCATAACAAAGGAAGGCGGGAGGCCGGCGGAGAGGGCCACCGGGAGGTAGGAAAAACTAGAGGCGCCCACCAGCCCCCTCTCCCCAAGCGCGCTGGGTGCGCAGCAACCAAACTCTTCCCTTGGCCTCCGCGTTTCTTCTCCCAACTTCCACGCCAGCCCAGGGAAAAACCTGGGATTTTAGGTATAATCGATGCTATTTCCCTTCTCCTCGGCGGGCACCGAGACCAGCCCACAGCTGGAAGCTGGAAGCTGGAAGCTGGCCTCGGTCCCAGAAAGGCAGAGCAATATGGGCCCAGCGGGGCCGACTGCTGCCGGGGAGAAAGTAGGGCTTGGACCTGCTCTGGATCGGGAGGGGTCCGCCCGGCACTCTGGACAACCCCACCCCTACCCCTCTTCCAGGGTCCATGAACAAGCCAGGGTCCAGCAGGAGCGCTAGGGCGGCCCCGGGCGCCCGTCTCTAGGTTCCCGCGTACTCGGCTGGCTTCGGAAGCGCCCGAAAAACGTTTCCAGGTAACCGCGCGTTTTCCTCCGGCTGCACACTGCCAGGCTTCGGACGAAGGGCTCCCACCTCCCGGTTCGGCCAACTCCAGCAGCTAGCTCCGCAAGCATGACGTAACCCGGCATTAGATCAAACTTTCTGGCACCTTGAGCCCACCGGGAGGTGGAGGAGGTGGGAGAAGCCTCTCTACTGCCAAGAGAGCCGGGACCAGACTGACTTAGTGGTCGGATGATTTCCTCGTAGTTAAGGAGGAAAATATAAACCTAAAGCTTCCGCTTCCCAGCCCCCCACACTTCCCCCAGCCAGTGCGCTTTCTGAGCGCACCGGGGAAAAGGGAAGGAAAAAATTTTAAAAGAAAACAAACAAACAAAAAAACACTTTGGGGATGTTTAGCGGGTTCCCTCCACAGTCTCTGCGCAGCCACGCTCCAAGAGGGAGCTCCTGGCGGCTTGCACCCGGGGCTCCCCGTGCCCAAGCCCCGCGCCTGGCTCGGGATGCTGGCCAGCCTGCCCGGGTGGGAAGCGAAGTCTCCACTCCCGGGCTCCCGCCTTTTCCGAGTCTCCCCGGGCTTCGCAGAAGCATCGGGTCTGGGCAGCCCCGGGGACGCCCAGGGGCGCTCAGGCTCCCTGCCGCACCTCAACAATGAGAGGCACGAAGTGAGCGTTTCCCGCGGGCGCCTCGAAAGCCATCCGCGCCCGAGCGACGCAGACTCTGAGTGCGCGCCGCTGTCGGCCGATGCGCGCGGATCTCCGGCGCCGCCGCTCCTTCCGCAGGGCCCCGAGGCCCGGGTAGCCCCGGCTCTCCGCCCCCCATTGCCTTACCTGGGGTTGCTGCTGTTCCAGTAGACGGCGTAGCGGTCGGCGACGGCCTTGGAGCCAGGGTCCTGGCTGAACACACACGTCCAGAGCACAAGAAACATCAGCGTCAACATCTCCACGTGCAACATCACGCCTGGCCAGCGGCGGAGCCGCCGACGCGCCACTCCGGGGAGAGATCAGGGATCCGGAGGGAGGGAGGGAGGGAGGAAGAAGGGGCGAGAGAGAGCGGGAGCCAAATAAATATGAATAAATAAAAATGAAGAGGGGCGAGAAAAGAAAGAGGCGCACACCAAGCTGAGGAGGGGGAGGAGAGACAGAAATAAAGGTGGAGGAGTGGGGGGAATAAAGGCAAACTCGCACCCCCACTGGAGGGCTCAGGAGAAAAAAAGGAATCACAAGATGGAGAGAAGCGTGCGTGTGTGTGTGTGGTGGCGGCGGCGAGGGCGGGGGAAGGGGTGCCAAGCTGTGTCTCGGGCGGCGGCGGCAGGCCGGTCACCCCGGGAGAAGGAGGTGCGCGCCGGGCCGGGCGGCGGCAGCGCGGGTTGGGGCAGGCGGCGGCGCACGCTGCACAGTCACCAGGAGTTGCGCGCCACGGCCGCGGGGAGACATACACCGGCCCGCCGGGCCCGGCTCAGCGTCGGCGCCGCGGGGTGCGCACGGCTCCGCCGCCGCCCAGGGCCCTCGCACTGCGCCCCGCTTCGCTCCAAGTTACTTTGGCGGCCTGTAGGAAACTGCAGGAAGAGGGCTCCGTGTGGATGGGGGGGGCTTCCCGCCTGTGGTCCTGGGAGTCTGAGGACCCCCTTCCCCCGCCTCCTCTGTGCTTTAACCCGGTAACCCCTGGAAATCTCGGAGGAGTCTCGTAGGTGCTACGGGTTCGGGGCGGTGCGCCGAGAAGGGTGGAGATCTGGAGCTAGAAACCCAGCCCCGCCGGCGTCCTGGAACTGGTTAAGCGGCAGCTAAGCGGGCGAGGAGCGGTCTTGCCTCTCAAACCTCAAAGAAAAGTTTGGCTTTTCGCGTCTTTCGGCAGGTCCCCTGTCGGAGTCGGACTGCGACGGTGGCGGGAGGCGACACCCTGGCCGCTGCCTGAGTCTCGGGGATTTCTCGCGCGTGCTTTTCTTGGCCGGGAGTCGGTGCACCAGAGTGAATGGAGAGCAGAGGTCTGAACCAGCCAGCCAGGCGGAGCTGGGATGCCGAAACCTGCAGGACGATGCCAATCCAACTGTTCAGCTGGAGAGCGGGAGGGGAAACAATCACTTTCAAATGAATCCCTCCAACTCCTGGATGGGCTGATGTCAGTCTCCGATCGCCTTCCGGGAGCAAGAATGAGCCCCCAGACGCGGTGCCAAGAGCCCTGGGTGAGCTCTCAGATGTGTCCCTGCGACTCCGACTGGTCCGACCCCAAGCCCGGCAACTTGTAGAGAGGCATCAATCAGTTTGAAATGCGAAAGGAGAAAAAAAAAAAAAAAGAAAGAGCGCACGAGAGCGTGTGGCACCTCCCCGATGACTACATCAGAAAACCTTCCCGATCCTCCCGCAGCTGCTCCTCTTTCCCTCCTTGGGCACAGCAGCAACAAGAGGTGAAAACCACCGACAGAATCCCAAAACCTTTACCAGGCGGGAAAATAAACTTGAGTGCAGCAGCAGCACGAGCAGCCCAGGAGGGATTGAAACGACTGGCGAGAAGTGGAAAGGGGTAAAAGTCAGTTTTGCAAAAGAGAAAAAAAAGAGAGAGAGAAAAAATGCTTTATGGGAAAAATTTCCTCGGGCACGCCCCCTCGTTAATGACCTGCGTGTAAAGCCGACAGCAGCGGCAACCCAGCAGCAGCAGCAGCAGCAGCCGCCGCAGCCGTACCGGAGCGCGAGGCCGCGCGCGTGAACGTGGACGTGGGCGGCGCGGGGGTGGGGTGGGCGTGGAGCGCAGGGCGCGGGGTCGGCGGGCGGCGCGAGCGCCGGTGTGAGCTCCGGACCGAGAGGGGGAGGCGCCGCCAGCCCGAGCCTAGCCAGCGCTGCTGCTGCCGCCGCGGCCCGGGTCATGTGGGCTGCTTTTTTTTTTTTTTTTTTTTTCCTCGCAGTTTACTTGGAAAGGGGTGGGGGGTGGCTGGAGCAGCCAGTCAGGGAAAGGCCTGCTGTTTGCTTACAGATCGGGTTTTTTTTTCCTCTTTACTCCAACCGGATTGGTCTGCTCCACGAGAAAGAGGCGTTTTCCTAATCTCCTCCCTTCCCCACGCCTCCTAACCCCCCTCCCGGGCCCCACCTTCCAGAAACCTGACTAATTGAATTACTGGGAGTGCTGAGGCGCCCTCTCCTCCGCCCGAACCCGGCAGCCGCGTGTAACCCTTTGGATGCTGAATTCCGTCTGGCCTGAGGAATGATTTGACATCTTTTTAGCTGAGGGTAGGGTCTTTCAGTTACAAAGGAACCGGTTCCCACCCTGTAGCCGGAGAGCCGAAATCTGTCTCCAGGGCCCCTCAAGTGACACGCAGTCCCAGCAGCCGGCTGGCAGGCAACGACAGTGACTACGTGTTTTTGGAAATCTCTGTCCTGTTCTTCACTAGGCGCATTGCCCGGCGCCGGGATATCTGAAAACCTGAGCATCTCTCATGTGCCTTTCAACTCCCCTCTTCCTACCAGGGATTTAAAGGTTCATGAGCAGGAAGCAAGACTTTTCTTTAAAGTGATGCTTTGAAAACACATTTTTTTTTTAGATCGAGAAAATCACAGGGTAAAGTGATTACAATTCAGTGCGAATCTTCGGCAGGGAGTAAATGAATGCGGCAGGGGAGCCCACCCGAAATACCGTACACCTTTTCTATTTCAACTCCGAGGTTGGTTCACTGCCCACTCCCCAAAGGATAAATGCTTTGAACGAACCCGGTGGGGGAAGAAATGGAGGTCAGGGAAGGAATTCCTTTATTATTGGAAAAGGCCTTGCGTTCCCGGGTTTCTAGAGCAGGTTGCAGTGCCTCGGGCCCTCGGCCGCCACCGTCGCGCGATCACCTGACAGCGAGGCGGTCCTCGCGCCTCGGGACGTGCGCCGGTGTCCTCCAGCGCCCGGGAAGCTAGCCAGGCGCCCGGCGCTGCGGGGCTACACACTCTCGAGACTCGCCCTCGTGGGGTTCCGCGGGCTGGGGCCTGAGTGGTATTAGTCTCTCTAACTCTCTAGGGAATTTGCTGCGTCAGCAAGAAGGGCTAATCCCAAGAAAGAAAACAGCGTACTTTTGCTCCCAAACCTGCCTGTTCTTCCCTTTACTTATTAGCCCAATAAAATCAAAGATCACGTTCTTCCTCCTGCGCTTTCCAGTCCTCGAGCTCTAGATTTCCAGGCGCTTCGGAGCTGTTTGGAAGCGTCCAGACGCCCTCCAGTGGTTGGCCTGCAGTCCGCACCCAGCGGGGCTATTACCTGTAGTTCAGCCGGGATTGAGTTTGATGGAGAATCTGGGGTCATGAACAATACCGATTTGAGAGGAAAGGAACAGTCCATATCGGCATGGGATTACCTGGATGTCACGGGCTCTTGCCTAGAAGTTGAGTAGTTTCTCAATTACAGAAATTTTTCCTATCTGCAGAGACCTGAAATTGTCCTAGAAAAGTAACTCTTCTGTTTTGTGAGTAGATATAAATTGCAATCTGTGTAATTATAGATTGCACTACAGGCCACCCTAACAAACCAAACACCTTCCTAAATTAAGAAATGTAAATTCAGAATATTAATACAAATTCTTCTCTACCATCTGTATATTTCACAAAATTCCAACAGTGAGAAGTCGGAAAACTTAAGCTAGAGAACTGAAGGATAAGCTTTAATTTTTTTTTTTTTTTTTTTTACATTTGTAGCAAGTATTACTATCAAACTCCACTCATTGGGCCAGAGACCCTTGCGATGTTAGCGAAAAACTTGCCCCTCATGTAGCACACTACCTATACTTGTGAGTTCATCGGCCAGGGGCCTCAACTCCAAGCTCTAACAATGTGCAGTAAGCTTTAATTTTTTAAATCAAATTTTCACTTAAAGCGTTATCTGATTCCCCCCCCCCCAGTTTTGCTGATGTTCAAGTTCTTGGTCTATTTTAGGGTGCACTTTTTTTTTCTGTTGTAGGAAGGATGCATTTCTTCCCTCAGTCTTTCTGATGGTAGCTCTAATAGGTGCTCCTACGACAGACAGTTTTGCAGGAAATGTTCTGGACCCACTTAAGGGACATATGTATCTTTAGGAAGATGAGAATTCATGACTCCTATCTTGGGGAAAATGCTGATTCTCATCGGAGAGACTTTTTAGTCAGGGAAATATCAGGTATCAGGGAGTTAGCAAGCTGGCTTCCTGTGGCATCAAAGCCAAAAGGAGTGAAGAAAAAGAAATCATATCCACTGATTTCCTATTTAAAACACATACTGTAAGCAAATGTGAAAAATCAATATATCAAAAGAATATGGATGTTCTGATATTTTAAATATTTCCTATTTGTTTTAAAGTCTGGATAGTCGCATTTTAAGCAGAAAAAGAAAATCATACATGATGGTTTTCCTTAAAATGATTCAGGGAGCTGGAATAAAACGCATTGGAATTTGCAACTGTTCAGAACATAATTCAAATGTCTAGGAGAAATAATTCATAAACTTAAATCAAATGCCTCCTTCTGGGATTATATACCTAAGTAATTATTGATATTGGAGTAACTAAGCAGCAATATGACAGATACACACTTAGATAAAGTTTGAAGAGAGGTATTATTAAATATACGTACCATTAGATAATGTGGTTTTGTCTCCTCAGGAAAATATTGAAGTGATTTGAATTTACACAAATCAGCATTATAGAAAATAATTATGATTAGCCCAGTGTCACAGAGGCAATGACTCTAAAGTTGGCCATTTAAAGGATAGGTAGCGTTTTGCCAAGTTCAGAAGGAGGTTCCAGTATGTCAGAGAGAAAACAGCAAGAAGCTAAATCATGGAGGAATAAAGGTGCAGGGAGTGTTCAAATGCTTTGAGTTCAACAACATTGAAAGAGGGTTGTAGGGAGCTGAGACCTGAAAAGTTGGTTGGAAATGGACTGTAAAAGGGCTTGGCTATATTCTAAATATATTTGGATTTAAAGCTACCGGTAACCGAGTACACTGGTGGTTTTAAAACAAATGACACTGAAAAAATGACACTGAAGCAATGCTTCAAATTAAAATACAGATAGGGATTTATCTTTCTAGTTATTTGTTTATGTATTATTTTTTGGCCTTGAACTATCTAGGTGGGTGTTCTAACCTTGCCTATGAGTTAGAATCACCTTGAGAGCTTTTTAAAAAAGAACGTGCCAAGGCCCCACTCCCTGTTTTAGGTTAGGGGCCGGGATTTTGGATCTGTAATTTTTAAAAGCTCTCCAGGGAATTCTAATTAGCATAGAGAATAGAGAATCACTGATCTAGGTAATTTCTTTTTACCTTAATGAGTTCAATATTTCAGGGAAAAAAAAAAAAAAAAAAGTAAGTTCTGTACTTAGGAGAAATGTCCCAGCTATCCATGAAGGCAGGAATGTTAATACTTCCAAGAACTGAATTTCATGATCCTCTCTATTAAAATGAAGTGATACTATAAAAATAATTTTCACATAGCACAAAACACAATACCATCTCCAAGACGTGGTTGCAGTGCAAAGCTTACTTTTAAATATGGATTAGTCTTCCTTTTTAGACTAGTCTGGACTTCCTTTTTGTATTAGCTGCCTCCAGATAGAAGTGATCTATTGAGTCAAGTGTCCAGATAAATAAATGAAACAAGCTGGTGTATCAAACCCCACAGTCCACAGACTAAGCAACTCTTGTCTAATATAGCAGTTACATCCAGAAGAAATAATAAAGGAAATAAACTCAGGATCAAAGATTTAAAAAATGATAATTAGATGAAAAAACTTTCTAACAGGTGACTAACATAATGGTACTTAAGCTAACTCCGCTATCTATCTTCCCAGAACTTTAGAATTCATTCCAAAGGCCTAAGAACCCAGGTTCTATCACCAAACTGTCACCCAGCTATCCTGTGCACAGACTATTTGAAGTTACTTAATGAAGGCTCCTCTCTTCTTTACCCCCTTTTATAAGAGCTTTCTCAGAATCTTTAGGAATAACTCTTCACTAGCTTTTCTTTCCTTACAGACCTTAGGAAATGCTCCTTTTCTATTTCTGATCTAGTTGCCTCTCCTGGGTGCAGCCTAAAAGAGGGAGGAAAAAAAACCTCTACTAAATAGAGTACCATGTCTTTACCTTCAGCTTGTGACCTTCAAATTCCATCATGAATTTTCCACTTTTCCTCATTCTCTCTTTAATTTTCTGGCACTTCCTGGAGTTTGCTTCCCAGCATGTCTTCTCTTGAAGTCTGTGCATAAGTAGAAGCAGTTTTACAAGTTGCTGAAATATCCTTAAAGAGGCATTTTTAGAATTTCTTACTTATGAATTGCCTATGTGTTGTTTCGCTCATTTCAAAATATAGTTTAAATAAGACCTACATAGCAAACTTTTTAAACAGACAGAATTTTGAGCAGTCATTTTGATAAACAGCTAAACCAAATAATTAGGCACACATGTAAATATGTGTTATGTTTCTGTGTATTACAAATGTGTATGTGCTTACATCTAATTTCAAAAGAAGCAAACAAGAACTGGTTGATTCAATTTCCACATCACTTTTCATTAGCTAGACTTCAGTATATATACCATAGAGCTATGTGGCCAATATTCAACCATAAAGCTGATATTGGTAGGTGATATTATTCCCATGAAATATGTTTGTCTTGTCTTTTACTATTTGAACATGTATGTACTCTTACAGCTCTGTATTTCCCCTCTTCAAATTTTTAAATAAAAATTACCAAATAAAATCTATCTGCATTTTAAAAATCTAATCAATCAACTAAGTATACTATCCTAAAATGGTCTTTGTGAATTATTAAATAACATTACACTCCTTGCTTAAAGGAATACAGATTACCATGAATGCACATTACAAAATAAATAAATAAATAATAAATAAAAATTTGTATTTATGTTTTATTACAATGGCAACATAGATATCTGCAGCATACCTTTATTTAAATAAAAAGAATATATGTAGACTTTTCAGAAATAAAGTTAACCTGTACTTTTTTCTCAAATATATATAAACTAATAATTAGGATACTTTTCTCCCACCAGCTACAACTACCATCATCCAAAAAGCATGTAAATTTGTGTGCTTTTGCATTTTTTACTTGTTTAGAGACACACCCCCCAAGGGGGCTAGAACATATTTAAAAATTTAATTGATGCCATTATGTACATACACATGTAGCATATTTATGAGCATATATACAGACAGAGAAAGAACTTTTTTGTTGTTGTTGTTGTGGCCTCTCCCGTTGCGGAGCACAGGCTCCTGACGCGCAGGCTCAACGGCCATGGCTCACGGGCCCAGCCGCTCCGCGGCATGTGGGATCTTCCTAGACCGGGGCACGAACCCGTATCCCCTGCATCGGCAGGCGAACTCTCAACCACTGCGCCACCAGGGAAGCCCAAGAACTTATTTTTCAATCAATATTCACCCAAGATTTTCATCAACTGCTGTGAGAATTCTATTTAAAGACGAGCAGAGGATAACCCTTAGTGAGCATGATTTCATGAAATAGGAAATGCTGTTTCTAAGCCCCTTTTTAGCATTGGCTTTACTTTTTCTCCCCAGATCTAAACTGGCTAAGCAAAATAGAATTACGGCAAACTAAGAAACTCTTTCCTCAAATTATGTGCATATTTTTTACATAAAAGTCTCAGGGGATATTTTGGAGTATGGATTTTTTTTTTTTTTGTAGTCATCTAAATAATTGTCTCAAATTTTTTCCCATTTTTCTTGGCCATGGTAGAGATGGTTTTTAAAGTATATTATTTATTTTTTAGGAAAATTGTCCTCTTACTGCAGATTTATAACTCTAGTCTGAGACTTCCAAATACCTTATGCCAACATTGTAAATTTTATTGTGATGTCATAAAGTTACAGTTAGGGTATAATTTTTTAAAGGCATTTCATTTTGTAGTTTGGAATAATAGTTATAAAGCTGGTCTCTATAGAAACCACTGCAACTTGTGATTTTAGAACATCAGATAATAATGCAGATGATTATTGGCCAAAACTTTTTTTTTTTTTTTGATTTTTAAAGAATTTATTCTGTTAAGAAATATAACAGGGGATGATGGCCACAGACATATTACAATTGCGGGCCCGGGGCAAATGGTAGAGAAAAAGCCTCCTTTTTTTTTAATCGCAATTAATCAAAGACTCTACTCCCAGTCCCTGAAATGAAATATAGTCCCTTTCAGGGTTGATGTTGAGTTTCCAGACCTTTAAGCACTATTAACAGCCAGCTTTCATTATTTCTAGGTGAATTCAGCAATACTCCATTCTTGTTAGAAATTGTGAAAGATGTTTCTGTGAAAGCTGTTAAAACCACAGTCAAGAAATCTGGTAAATTCTGCTAATTGGTCAGTTCCATTATTCTGTTTCTCATCTCAATCTAGCTATCATTTGTTTGTAAGATACACCCATAAACAAGAAACATTAAGACAGAAATACAGAGGCACTGTCCTCAAACTCTCTGAGGGCTAGCAGTCTTCATGAAACTTCATGTGGGAGTAGAAGGCTTCTTGATCTGGGAAGGTTTTTCCACAGATGTAACAGGAACGGTGCCACGCTACTTGTGTGAGCGTCGGATATGGCTGTCGTGGGCAGCATGGGATGCAAAAGATTTGGCACGGTACTTGCATTTGAAGGGCTTCTCCCCAGAGTGCTTCCTGATATGTGTGCGGAGTATACTAGAGGCAGTGAACGTCTTGGTACAATACACACAGTGGTAGAGTCTGTCTCCAGAGTGGACTCTCATGTGTTTGTTTAGGTTGGAAGATTGAGAGAAACATTTCCCATACACAGAACACTTGTGAGGCCGATGCTTCTCACGAATGTGAAGGATCCGGATCCGGAGCCGTTCTCACTTCTCAAAGGATCGTTGCATAAAGAACAGGGAAATTTCCTGTCACCCTTGTCCACATGTGGGGTGTACTTGAGATGCTTGTCTCTGTAATGTTTGTAGGTAAATACTTTTCCACATCTTTCACACGTGTACCCTTCTGCAGACTCTTCCGAGGGCCCAGATGCTTGGTTCCACTGCTTTATGACCTGCAGGCTCACGGGAATGTCCAAAAACTTCTCATAGCAATCTCCATACCACGCAAGGAGCTCTGGGTTCTGGGAGATCTCCCTGCAGCTTTCATAAAAGATCTGCCCTTGACATTGTACGGCAACTAAGTTCTGCTCCGTGGGGAAACAAACACAGTTGACATAGGACATCCAGTTCCCTGCACCTCCTTTTCCATCAATAAAGTGGCTCAAATGACCATCTTCAAAGAGGTCCCACATCAGGGAATTATCCCCGTACGTCCTGACTTAGCTGGTGTTGACCACTTTACCCTGAAAGGGCCCGAACCTGACTCCTTTGTTTGTGACAGGGCTACTGAAGAACACACCAAAATGTGCCACTTCACTGAATTTCGTCCGTCCGAGGCAGAGACCTTCTGGTAGCTGAAGGGAGTTGTTATCCAGAGTCTGAGGCAGAGAATCAGACCCAGAGCTGTCTATGGGGACCAGGAGGCCCGAAATTGCCTGGTGCAGGTGGGCGGAGTTCTGACGGCTGGGGATGACCCCATATAGAGCTAAGTGCAGGTCTTCCTGGGTGAAGTGGTAATGGTGAGATGCCTTCCCCTCTTGGTTCATGAGTTTGGGGCCATCCTCAGAGCGCTCTCTTTGAGAGTGCAGCAGCCGAGCGCTCCAAAACTTAAAATGAGAAACATGTTACTGAAATGACTCTTTCTAAACTCAAGTCTGGAAGGAAAATGTGCCGTTAAAATGATTACCTTTTAATCAGAGATTCTCACTCTCATTTTCCATTAGTCTACCTTTTGGGGGGCATATGATGTATACTAAATTAAATAGGGTTTATTGGTTCATCTAGATTCTGAATTACCCTCCGTTCCTATGCATTAGGAGAGTGCTTTTCTTAGCCCTTTTCCTTGAAATTCATCAGGATCTTTTATGTGGACTAGCTAGTATTCTGCGCACCTCCAATGCTTAATAAATATTACAATATAATATTAGCATAATAATAAATCATCTTAATGTATTACATGGGCTATTAAGTGAGATCCTATTCAGTTTGAGCCAAGACATCAAAAAGTTTTGTTTTCTCTATATGCATACAAAGTAATTTAAAAACTCCCTTTCCATGAAATGTCCTTGCATCCATAAGATGTCTACATATTACAGAGTGAAGTGGTGAAGTGTGTATCTTCCAGTTACGTATTTCATTGGTTCAATTTATTCCAGGGCCTGAATTTGCCATTTTAATAAGAGGAAATTTAAAATTGGGCAGACAAAAATGGAAATAGCACCATTTGTCAAGTAAATGCCCTTTACTCAATGGCAATTCTGAACTCTTTATAAAGGATTTCCAGGCCAGCAGCTAGGTAGTGTTCCTTGCCACTAAGAAGTCCTGCTTTGTCTGTGATTGGTTATATCACACACACCTAGACTAACAGCCACTGAAAACATGAGGATTTTCTTTATAGTTACAGAAACAAGAATGAAGTAAAAAATATTCTGTTAATAAAATCTCATCCTAACTGGTTGCTGTGAGGGAGGTCCTAGTTTGAAACTGCCAACAAAGCTAAAAATAAAGACATTTCCCCTTCCAAAAGTATTGTTCAAACACTATACATTTTATCTACCAATATGTGACTCAAATAGGATAAAAATGATTCATAATCTGTGATAGATAGCACAATGGCCAAAATTTTTTCTCCCGTACGGTTTAACTTTGCAGTTAGCCCCTCGCATCAATAGAGAGTCTATTTTTTCACCCCTTGAATCTGAGCTGACCTTGGACATCCTTTGGCTGAAAGGCTGTTGAGCCAATTCTGAGCCACACCTCAAGAGGCATTCAAGTTTCCACTCTTTCTCTAGGAACCCTGTCCAATGGCCATATGGACAAGTCGAAGCTAGCCTTCTGGTTGATGAGAGACACGTAGCTCAGTCACCCCCATTGTCCCAGGCAATCCCCAGATGCAGAGTTAACCAGCTGACTGGCAGCGACCAGCAGATACATGAGAAATTTCCAGCTGAGACTAGAAGAGCTTCACAGCTGAGCCCAGCCTAAACTGCCCACCCAAAGAATTCTGTCCTCAATAAATGGTCCTTGTTTTGAACAACTAAATTTTGGGGTGGTTTGTTATATAGCAATACACAACAGATTCATCCATTTCTTAAATTATCGGAAATAAAATTTTGGATATTATTCACCTCAAATTAATGTTATTCTTTCATAACTTTGATTTCCATTACTGAGTTATTTGGTGCTAAATCTGTAATTGGGGAACTTCCCTGGTGGCACAGGGGTTAAGAATCCGCCAGCCAATGCAGGGGACACGGGTTCGAGCCCTGGTCTGGGGAGATCCCACATGACACGGAGCAACTAAGCCCACGCACCACAACTACTGAGCCTGTGCTCTAGAGTCCGCGAGCCACAACTACTGAAGCCGCACGCCACAACTAACTACTGAAGCCTGTGCGCCTAGAGCCCATGCTCCACAACAAGAGAAGCCACGGCAATGAGAAACCCATCCACCACAACTAAGAGTAGCCCCTGCTCGCCACAACTAGAGAAAGCCCACATGCAGCAATGAAGACCCAAAGCAGCCAAAAATAAATAAATTTATTTATTTAAAAAAAAACTGAAACTTTAAAATAAATAAGTAAATAAATCTGTAATTGGTGACATGGTTTTCTGAATATTTCTAATAGGAGTGTTTGTTTCTGCTACTTCATAAATTTCATAGGGAGTCTTTTTTCTTCAATAAAAACTTTACATGGAACCCTAAATGAACACAATTAACATTCAGGCCCTTCTGATCCTCTTAGCATAATGTCATTTGCTTAGAATAGCAAGCCTGAAGAGATGATTTATCCAGAGGCGATTCTTCTTCTAAAGTGGCGTCCAGCCAGAAAAAAATGAAAAGGTAAAATCAAAGGAAGCTATGTTTAGCTTCATCTCAAATCTCCACATCACTCACTACATTGATTTAACGTCATGGCACCTCCATCTTTCAGCAGGAGGATCTGGCACAAGACAGAAACTGTAGTGACCCTGTAAGGGTCATCTTGCTGTCAGCCTCAAATTACAACATCTCTGCTCTTGTCTGACAGCCATGGCAGGACTGGGGATGTACAGCCCTCTTTCCATAGGTGGAATAGATGAGTTTTCAAGGAAGTGAGATATAAAGTGAAATGTCATATATCAAGTCTTCTCTGCCTATAATTTAAAGTTCTAAAATGGGAGAAAGTTTGGTCAAGTTCCTTATACGCAATCCCCCTAAGTCTGTTTATTAACCTGAGTTTCTAATCTGTGCCACGTAGGGTGGAGTCTAATCCAGACTCAAAGTTGTCAGCATTCATCTCACTTTCTTCCTCTGCAGCAACTGAACCACTGGCCACACTTTCTTCTTGAGACTTTCTTACTCGTTGATGTTCGTTACTCCACATTTTCAGAGTTCTCGTCTTTTGTCTCCAACTAATTTCTTCTGCCTGCTTGACTATGACTCACAGCCCGGTGCCAGGCACATAGTGAACACAATACATATTTGTGGTATGAATGCCCAGCCCTTAAATATAGGTGTTTTTCTTTAGCCCTCTTTTCTTTCTTTACTGACATGATCTTTAACAATCACATTCATATTCATAGCTCTAATTATATTTTCTTTGTGGATCGGGATAAAGACCCCCATCAGTTCCCAAAATGAGAACTTCTCGCTAACAGACTTGATAAAGCAGTGGACTCAGTATTCCGTCAAGGGATGTCACACTTCATTTCTCGATTTCTCATTTCTATATCAAGTTGCCTCCAAACCAATCTCAGCCACCCACTCTTACCTCCATCCGATATTTACTGCATTCTGCAGCTGGAGTGATCTGTTCCAGAGGGAACCGTCACGCTCTACCAGTTAATGGCTTCCCATACCTGTCAAAATAAAGATAAAATTCTTAACATGGCTACCAACCCCTGCATGAGCTGATCCTTGCCTTCCTCTCTGACCTCACCTTACAGGACCCTCCCCACACTCACTAACTCCAGCCACAATGACTTCCTCTCATGTCCTCAAAGAAGCCATGCATCTCCCTGTCTCCAGGTGCCCCCTCTGCCCGAAACATTTAGAGTCCCACCTGTTTGACTCATTCATCCTTCAAGTCTCAGCTCAGATGCCATTTTCTAGGGGAAGTCTCTTCTGACTCCATAGAATAGAGTAGGACTCCTCTAACCACATGACACTGAGTTCCCTTCATACTATCAACACTGGTCCCCTGATTGAAACTGTATAAGTGTGTGGCATTTCCTCCGTTTCCCCTTCTAGTTCAGTTCCTCCCCATCACCTCCCCAGAGCTTAGCACTGTACACAGCACACAGTAGACACTCTATTAATATATATTCAGTGAGGGAGGGAAAATAGTGTACTAGTACTTTACGCTGTGTTTTCCCTTGTGTTTTCTGTGAGGAACCAGATCTCAGGGCTATACAAAACTTTCTCCCTCAGAAAGTTTAACCAGAGAAGTTCTGCACAATGAATCCCAGCAGAGATGTACAAAAACAGCCTTAAGGAAGTACTTGCAACCTAGAGCCAGACCTAAAGGAGGGTCTCTCCATTTCTAAAGAAGGAAGGTGGCAACCTCAAAGGGAGCCAGTCAACTATGGAGCAAAGAAAATGAAAGGAACTGAGGCAAATGCAGTTCTAATTCCTGAAGTAGTAGTCCCAGGAAAGGGTGCCTGGTCAGCTTGACAGGTAAATCCAAATTGTAAACATCTCCACCCAAGAGTCTCGGCATAATACCTGAAACATTTAACTCATCTAATGTCCTCCTTTGTTGTGAGGCCTCCAAACATTTGCACACCCTCCCCACCCCCCGCATCCTCCCCTGCGAGTAGCTTGCCATTCATTTATTTTTTCATTCATTCATAAATTTATTGAGCATCTAATATGTGCTATGCCTTGAGGATATAGTAGTAAGTAAGACAGAGCTGGTCCTGCCCTCACAGAGTATTACAGTCTATCAAGTGACAGACAAGAAAGCAATTTACCATAAAAGTGTTGGGTCCTAAAGCGTAATAATGCTGCCTGCCTGCCTAAAATCCTTTCTTCAGAGAATCTCTCCTTCTCTCATCCGGTGACGCTATCCATTGCCATGACATAGCACACTACCATACCACCGCACCCTTATCACCACAGGGTAAATCAGGCTGGTCAGGGCCTCACTGAGATTTGTGAATGAAGCCAGGATTGAGAGGGCCTCTCTTCTCTGGGGATTTTGAGTTATGTGGATATAGGTTTGGGGCTGCCAGCAACCATCTTGCCTATGCTGGGGAGAGAGCCACCAGATCTAACAAATTAAAATAAGTACACAATTATTTGTTCAATCAACAAACACTTATTGAGCACCTACTCTGTGTCCAGTACTTTTCTAAGAGCTGAGAATTCATCAGTGAACCAAACAGATTAAAATCCCTGCCCTATGGTGTTTCCTTCCTAGTGGAGAGAGAAATTAACAAATAAGACTAACAGATAAAACATATGGTACACTGAAGAGTGATACATGCCAAGTTAGGGAGGTAAGGGAGCAGCCACATGAATACAAGGAAAAGCAATCCAGGCAGAAGGAATAGCAAGCACAGGGGTCTGAGTGGGGAAAGTGTCCAGAGTATTGGGGGATGCCACCCTGGCTGGGGAGAGTTGAATGAAGGGACCAGCAGAAGGAGATAAAGTCCTAGGAGGTAATAGGGGCCAGATCTTCCAGGCATCACAGGCCTTTGTAAAGACTGCAACTTTTACTTCCACTGTGACTCTTACTTTGAGTGAGATGGGAAGAGTAAAGGGTTTAGAGCTGAGGGTCAGACTGACGTTTCAGAGGCTCAATCTGGATATTCTGAGAATCCAGGGCAGAGCAGAAAAGCTGGGAGACCAGAAGGAGGACTTATGTTAAGGACAAAGTCTGTTCTTGGTTAGTTGCTACTATCATTAATTACATTATATTCACATTAGGTAAGTTGCACATGTCAGGATTTCAGAATTACTATACAATTTTATGTTTTTTATTAATTTTTTTCTTTCCTTGGTACCATTTGACATTGAAGCCCAACGACGTTCAGTTTGCGGTTAAGGAAATGGTAATGGAGATACTTACATATCAATAAACGATCCCTATCCCAGGATTTCAGTTTCTGAAGCATTATTATATGAGGGGAGAGTTTAAACGTCATCACCCTTGTTCCTTGATACGACAAGTCAAAAAGCAACCCCTCTACAGCCAGAGGGCAAATTAGTTGCTGGTTCCTGTGTAGATGAATTATGGCTTAAGGAGTAATAAAAATTTTGAATTACTAAACAACTTACATTGAAAGAAATAAGAAGAGAGGAAAGATGCATGAGCTTAGGGAAAGGATTTTATAATGTACCCCAGTCGACTCAATGATAAATGTACATAATTAATCATAGATGCCATTTTTGCAAATGATATTTTTAAATGATAGAGGCAATTATCTGTACAATTACATATGCACAGCAATGCATTATTTTCTTCTTTCAACAGGCAACCTACCCTACAGAATAGGTAAGGAAGAGACTTACCTAATTTAGCATCCTAATTTTAACCTCTATCTCAAGAGGACATTTTTTGGTAATTAGAGGAGGTTCAGAAAAGGAATGTAAAATGGTGACTTCTTGGTTCACCTACTATCCTGGTGAAACTATTTAATCACTATGGTTTAAAGCCATAAAATATAAGTTACATTCTCTTTTTTTAAAGAAACATAAAATAATTTTCTAAATAAACATTTAGAATGTTTTCCAATAAACATTCTGGAAATAAATTATAAAACTTGTGAAAATGAAAGAATATTTGCTACTCTTTTTTGTTGTTGGGGAATGCTTTTTTATTTTTTTCTTTTTCGTTTTTTTTAAATTCACATCTTTATTGGAGTATAATTGCTTTACAATATTGTGTTAGTTTCTGCTCTATAACAAAGTGAAGCAGTTATATGTATACATACATCCTCATATCCCCTCCCTCTTGCGTCTCCTCCCACCCTCCCTATCCCACCCCTCTAGGTGGTCACAAAGCACTGCGCTGATCTTCCTGTGCTATACAGTTGCTTTCCACTAGCTATCTATTTTACATTTGGTAGTGTATATATGTCAATGCTACTCTCTCACTTCATCCCAGCTTACCCTTCCTCCCCCAGCCCCCATCTCCTCAAATCCATTCTCTACATCTGTGTCTTTATTCTGGTCCTGACCCTAGGTTCATCAGAACCATTTTGTTTTTAGATTCCATATATATGTGTTAGCATATGGTATTTGTTTTTCTCTTTCTGACTTATTTCACTCTGTATGACAGACTCTAGGTCCATCCACCTCACTACAAATAACTCAATTTCGTTTCTTTTTACAGCTGAGTAATATTCCATTGTATATATGTGCCACATCTTCTTTATCCATTTATCTGTCGATGGACACTTAGGTTGCTTCCATGTCCTGGCTATTGTAAATAGCGCTGCAATGAACATTGTGGTACATGTCTCTTTTTGAATTATGGTTTTCTCAGGGTATATGCCCAGTAGTGGGATTGCTGGGTCATATGGTAGTTCTATTTTTAGTTTTTTAAGGAACCTCCATACTGTTCTCCATAGTGGCTGTATTAATTTACATTCTCACCAACAGTGTAAGAGGGTTCCCTATTCTCCACACCCTCTCCAGCATTTATTGCTTGTAGATTTTTTGGTGATGGCCATTCTGACCAGTGTGAGGTGATACCCCACTGTCATTTTGATTTGCAATTCTCTAATGATTAGTGATGTTGAGCATCCTTTCATGTGTTTGTTGGCAATCTGTATATCTTCTTTGGAGAAATGTCTATTTAGGTCTTCTGTGCATCTTTGGATTGGGTTGGTTTTTTTTTGATATTGTGCTGCATGAGCTGCTTGTATATTTTGGAGATTAATCCTTTGTCAGTTGCTTCATTTGCAAATATTTTCTCCCATTCTGAGGGTTGCCTTTTTGTCTTGTTTATGGTTTCCTTTGCTGTGCAAAAGCTTTTAAGTTTCATTAGGTTCTATTTGTTTATTTTTGTTTTTATTTCCATTTCTCTAGGAGGTGGGTCAAAAAGGATCTTGCTGTGATTTATGTCATAGAGTGTTCTGCCTATGTTTTCCTCTAAGAGTTTTATAGTGTCTGGCCTTACATTTAGGTCTTTAATACATTTTGAGTTTATTTTTGTGTATGGTGTTAGGAAGTGTTCTAATTTCATTCTTTTACATGTAGCTGTGCAGTTTTCCCAGCACCACTAATTGAAGAGGCTATCTTTTCTCCATTGTATATTCTTGCCTCCTTTATCAAACATAAGGTGACCATATGTGTATGGGTTTACCTCTGGGCTTCCTATCCTGCTCCATTGATCTATATTTCTGTTTTTGTGCCAGTACCATACTGTCTTGATTACTGTAACTTTGTAGTATAGTCTGAAGTCCAGGAGCATGATTCCTCCAGCTCTGTTTTTCTTTCTCAAGATTGCTTTGGCTATTCAGGGTCTTTTGTGTTTCCATACAAGTTGTGAGATTTTTTGTTCTAGTTCTGTGAAAAATGCCATTGGCAGTTTGACAGGGATTGCATTGAATCTGTAGGTTGCTTTGGGTAGTATAGTCATTTTCACAATGTTGATTCTTCCAATCCAAGAACATGGTATATCTCTCCATCTGTTTGTATCATCTTTAATTTCTTTCATCAGTGTCTTATAGTTTTCTGCATACAGGTCTTTTGTCTCCTTAGGTAGGTTTATTCCTAGGTATTTTATTCTGTTTGTTGCAATGGTAAACGGAAGTGTTTCCTTAATTTCTCTTTCAGATTTTACATCATTAGTGCATAGGAATGCAAGAGATTTCTGTGCATTAATTTTGTATCCTGCTACTTTACCAAATTCATTGATTAGTTCTAGTAGCTTTCTGGTAGCATTTTTAGGATTCTCTATGTATAGTATCATGTCCTCTGCAAACAGTGACAGTTTTACTTCTCCTTTTCCGATTTGGATTCCTTTTAATTCTTTTTCTTCTCTGATTGCATGGCTAAAACTTCCAAAACTATGTTGAATAATAGTGGTGGCTACTTCCTACTAAATTATTCTTTCTATTAAAATGAGAAAGAAAAATTCAGCAACTCCAGTAGGCAATGGCCTTTTTTTTTTTTAACTTGATAGAATGAATACATCCGCTCTGTGCTATTTCTTTATCCTGATGGTTTTATCTTACAAAGGCAGTAAGCTGTGGTGAAGGGTTCAGTCTGGAATCAGACCAAACATAGCTTCAAATCTGGTTCAGCAATTTACTATGATTCTAACCCTGAGCAACTTACTTAACATTGCTAAGCTTCAATTGCTTTGTAAAAGTGAGTCTAATCATATCAATCTCATAAAATATGCTGTGAGTAGTACAGGAGATAATGTTTATCAAGTATCTGATCTAATGTCAGGGATTCAACACATGTTCAATACTGTAGGTAGTATTAATGTTAAGTCCTCCCCCTCAAGTTCTTTAACATCTTACCCGACTAAAATAAATCATAATGTCAACTATCATTCACTCATTCTACCAATGTGTATTGAGTGCTGTGCATACTTACAAGATATCAGTGTATAAATAAATGAGTCATTTTGGATGTAAGTAAAGAAAGGATGGATTATTCAGGCTAGCAATTTTGATCTCTAACTCAGATTGTCTATAACTGTGTTGTCCATACGACAGCTACACACGTGGTTCTTGAGCACTTGAAATGTGACAATTTTAAATTGAGATATACTGAATATGTAAAATATACTCCAGATTTTGAAAACTCATGTTTTAAAAAAAGACTGCAAAAAAAAAAAAGACTGCGAAGTATCTCTTTACGATTTTTTTTGATATTGATCACATGTTGAAATGATAATATTTTGTATGTACTAGGTTACATAAAATATATTATTTAAATGAATTTTTTTCTGTTTCTTTTTACTTTTTTAGATATATGGCTATGGGGAAATTTTAAATTTTGTTGCTCACATTTGTGGCTACAATTATGTTTCTATTGGGCGGCACTTATCTAAATATTTAAATACAGTAAGAAAGGAGGAAAGATTGGAAAGGAGGGTGGGAAGGGGGAAGGAAGGAACATAAAAAGAATCTTCAAGATCTAAAAGATATAAGCCTTAAAAGATCACATAGTGGCACAGTCATTTCTCCACATAACACCAATGACAAAAATATCTGGGAGACTGAGATACTGTACTTATAGCACAATGCCAGTTACTTGGCAAATGCCAGCTTGTAATACTTATTTGTTTCATGATCACCTCTCATATTTTAGGCACCATACTAGTTGCTACAGTTACAATGATGAACAAAACAATCCCGTCTATCCAGGAGTACTCAGTCTAATGAGAATTACAAACAAGAAAAAATTTTGCAAACTTTTTTGTTTTGTATTTTATATTGTTCTCATGGACATAAAAGATACAATGTTCTAATTTTCTTTCAGAGTTTGTACATACCTCTCCACATCTGACCCTTATTAGCATAATTTCTGTTTTGTTCTTGTGAAAATTAAGAGCAAGGGGATATCGAAAGTCATTTTTAGTTCCTCTGGCAAAAATTTCATTGACTAATATACTGCAAAGTTGTTCAGTAACAAAAATCAATTTAGAAGCACTCAGCTGGCATATAGTTCTATATCATAGATATCATTCTCACGCAAAATCATTCCTGAATCCTCCTACAATATTTCAGACTGCCTATGTAGTCATGCTTGTATATACGTGTATGCAAACCATTTGCATTCAAATATGCAGAGCAAACCCTTCATTTTGGAGCAATCACGGCTCTCGTCCACCCCCTTCCACCACCACCTCCCCCCCACCAAGCTCTAAGAGGAAGGAGCCCGCAGCTCTGGCAGCTCCTGGCCTTTTGTCGTGCTGATTAGAACTGAGCTGAGCTGCAGGATTTACATCTTAAAGGAAACCAAGCCCTGGCCCCAGAAACCGATCGATCCCTGAAGGAGGAGGAGAGAAAAGGAAAAGCTTACAGGAGCCAGAGTTGGGAAGCCGAGTTTGGGGGAGTGGGGGGGGGGGGAGAGAGAGAGAGAGAGAGAGAGAGAGAAAGGAAACAGAGAACAGTTACCATGGCGAGCCTGCAAGATATTGAGATTTGAGATGAAACTGAAATACTGAGCTATTGATAAGGGATGAGATTCTGAGAGAGAAGAGAAATGAAGGCAGAATGAGCAGAGGCGAGAAGATCCCAAGACTTGCTGAGGGTTATATAATCCTTTGGTGATTTTCTGAGAGGCTGCAATGAGGATTTAAAATGCTTTTCATTAATTCTTGCCTATCCAACTGGTGTTTCTACCTGCTTTGTAACCATTGACGCTGGTGAGAGCAGCTGGGTTAAATTAATTAAACAACGAGGCTGAGGCTGTTAGACTGAAGGGGCTCTAATGCTGTGCCAGCCTGTAGGCAAACCTAAATCTAAGCTTGTAAATGCCTCCAGGTTAGGAATGAAAATGCTAAGGACAGCCAATCACAAACAGCCTACTTGGCTTTAAACCACAGCCGGTCAAATAATTTCCTTTCTTTGCTTCCACACTTTCTCTATATAAGTCTTTCCTGAGCTCCTGTGGTCCAGTGTTACCACCACTTCTGGTTTGGTGCTGCCTGATGCAAATCAGTTTTTGCTCAAACTTAAAATTTTTATTCTGCCTCAGTTTATCTTTTAACAGTTCAAAGCAGCCCAGCTCTCTCTGGGTTCCTGGTGCTACTTCAGTAACTCAGTCTGGAAAGTGAAGGTTGTCCCAAGCCCTGTGCAGCACAGTGGCAACTATGGCAGTCTCTATCACCCTCACCCAGAAGATGCTCCAGAAATACGGGCTGAATGAAAAAATCTCTGGGGTCTGAAGGGAGATTCGATGTTGGTATCTCCAAACACAGACTAGGTATGCGGCAACTGACTGAATAAACGCATCTGTATGGTTGGAGAAAGTGACAAGTACCGCTCCAAGCACGACCCTTCAACCTTCATGTTTGTGACGCCAAGAGCTAGAACAGACCTGGTTTAGTGGTTTTATTCAGCTGTTTTGTTTGTTTTGTTTTTTGATATTCAATTGTCCTTGACAAGAAATACACATTCTCAGTTTAAATACACAGGTCAATTTACTGCCTCTCCCACCTCCTCCTGCCCCAGGTTCCCTAGTTGCAGGGCCATCCCACTGTCTCTTCAGCACAGGGCAATCCTGGGGGAAGGGAAGACCAGGGTATGTTGCCTAGAAACCTGAGAGAAACCATAGAGTTCCAGGCGAGGTGCACGATAGAATCATCAAAATCTTGTTTAGGCCCAATCCAGAATAATTAAAATTGAATTCCTGGGCCTCTGTAATTTTTTCAAGTCCCTGGGTCATTCTGACACTTCGTTAAGAGAAGAGAAGCACTCTCCCCTTCATCCCGACCAAGTTCAAGTCTGAGTCTTCACTTCCGACATCATAATACCTGTAGGGTACAGTGAAGGCCTCCAGGCCTCTACAATTTAGTCAATAGCCCAGGTGTGAATCTGAAGGGAGATTCCTTACTCTATCCCTAACTATTGACACCTGATGCCTTGGCTGGCTGGGCCGGTCCCGGGTCATGCTGGCATCTTGGAAAAATTACTAACAGCTCCTCTTTCTCTCTTAAAGGAGCTCAGGTTTGGATGGTAATTTTATGGTCCCTCTACACATATCAAACAGGGAAAACCTAGCCTAGCGTAGTATTTACCTGGGATTCCTTCCAGCAACAATGTTAATGTTCTTTCACTCTCTTCCTTCCTCAGATGTCTTTCTTTCCAGTCCTTTCTTCTTTCTCTTTCATCAGATAAGGCTTAAACACTCCAAACAGTCCATTCCCTCACTCTCCCCCCACCCGACATCCCTGAGAGTTTTCCTCTTCATCTCCACATGTGGAGAGCTCAGGAGGAGGCTGCAGCTTAAAGATTTTATCTTGTTTGTCCTGTTTGAGAGCCAGGAGAGAGGGAAGTAGCCTGAAGCTCTGTGGAGCCAGACCACCCCTGGCTTTTCTCCAGGAAAACTAGATATGGATAACTTGGATAAGTAGAAATATGGTCTATCAAGCACAACATTCAAAAGGAAATCACTACAACTGATGAGGGAATCAGATATTGTCACCAAAGTGTGGACCTCAGACTACTACAGATAGAAAACGGAAACCATGGGATTTCCGGATTCACCCAAATCAGACTTCCCAAAAAGGAATGCGCAGGCCAGAAACTGGCATCTGCATCTTTCTGCATCTGGCTTAGGCTCTAAACTTAGTATCCTAATTCCTGTATCTCATACTTCTTATGCTTTGGTACTGGGTTTGCTTTTTGCTCCACCTTTGCCTTGTACCCTGATTGCAGTGCATTGTAATTCCCTCCACCCCCTATCTTGGGCTGACTCTCGCCTCATGGAGCTCTTCCTGGATTCCGTTTCTAATTCTGGTGATTCCCCAGGAACACAGGCCAGGACTAGGAACTATCACTTGGGGCAAAGATGATATACAGGCCATGTCAATGGCAGAGAGTCTCGGACATTGTCATGAATGTCATTGATTTTTCTTCATGTTTACTACCTGGCCTGCTCTCTTCTCACCAGAATTCAGAAGATTTCTCTGCAGAGCTAATACTAGACAGCAGACTGGATCCCCTGAATCTGTTCTCACATTAAAGCGTGATTCTTTTCATGACCCTCCCCTTCCATTCAGTCAGGCTCTCTGTGTTCATCATATTCCCTACCACCGTCCTAAGCTGCCTCAGCTCTGCATCTGACTTTGATATGAGTTGTTAAATTAGTTTATGAACCAATTTTTGGATCATAAACTAACTACTGACATTTCCAGTTACAGAACTTAATTGTCCCATAAGGAGCAGCAGTTGCAAATTCAAATGACCACAAGGTGGGGAAGACAAGGTAACTGAATGAAGCAGGCTGGGTGGCAACTAGAGCAAGCTGGCAGGCACCTGCCCTGGATAAAGCATCTAGCTGCTGTCCTTTCTCAGTGAACTGTTGCCATGAAGGAATGCTGGCCCCAAATGCTAGATCTTTCCAATTTTCCAGAAAAAAAAAAGGTATCTAGATTCTTATGAACAGTCTACTATTTTTTAGAATATTGATGACTAATTTTAAAACATTTAAATTTCATCCTGGATAAACAAAACTCATCTGTGAGTAACATCTGGTTTTCTGGTTACCAGTGTGCAATGGCTTTTCTAGTGTATGCTCAGACAAATTTCTACATAATTTTAAACATGATTTTAATATGGAAAAATCACCTGAGGCAACCCAACATCAAGGGATGTGAAATGCTAAAGGATATCCTGGAAATCTACAGATGCTGGTGTTTATGCATAAAAATGACAGCAGCAACAACAGAAATTCCTATTAAGTGACAAATAGCCACTTAAGAAAATCTTTGAACGAAAGGAGATTTTAAACCTTCTATAAGAGGTCCACTGTGCGTTTTGTGCCTGAACACTTCATTTTTCATAAACAAAAAGCGTCTCATTGTCTTCCATTTTAAAACATCTTTGTCAGCGAAGATATTGAGGAGGTAGTTAGAGGGGAAATAAAAACACTATAAAAGTTAGCAGTGAAATCAGTTAATCTCTTATCCCTTATGACAGTTTACATTTTGAGTGACAACTAAGGTTATTTACTTTGCAAATACTGTAGCTTTATTCTTGAGCAAGGTGATAGGAAAACACATTATTTTCCTCTATTACTGGACATTATCTTTTTAAAACAATCAGAATGTAATGCTTTAATACTTCAACACATGCAATACTTTGAAATGCAAAGTATTTCAACATGGGATGACAAAAATGGTCAACTGACGAAAATGCTAGAGCGGGGTTTCTCAACTTCAGTATATATAACTGACATTTTGAGTCTGATAATCTTTTGATTTGGGGGGGTGTCCTGTGCACTGTGGGCTGTTTAGCAGCACCTCTGACCTCTATCTACGAGACGCCAACAGTACCCTCCCCAGCTTGTAACAACCAAAAAGTATTTCCAGACATTGCCAAATGTCTGCTGGGGGCCACATTTGCCCCCGATTAAGAACCATTGCTCTAGAGGAAATGTTGTCCCTCACAACTTGGATTTTGATTTTCCAGGAAAGTCTTAAAATGGTACTTCACACAAAGGGGAAGATATTGGAAAAAGCATCACCCCTGACTTCATGTAAGTCCTCAGGGGACTGTGGGGATTGGGGAAGGAGGTCTTTGAGGCAACAGCAGTGAGTGTATACTGACAAGAAAGTTGCTGTGGGGGGCAGGCGGGGTCAACCCTAGATGTGAAATCCACTCTTCTTGACAATAATGCCGTGACAAGCAGGAACAAATAGAGATCTATCAGGCCAGGCAGCAACATCTGGTAGATTCCAAACTACATATGGGGAATTCCAGCCTTCCTCTGGCCAAGTCTGAGGAGAATTTTCAACATCTTGAAGAATAGGATGATACCAACCAGTTACACACTTAATAGGAAATCCTTTTTTTTTTTTTTTTTTTCCATTTTGGAGAGAAAACATTTTTCCAGAAAAACATGAAAGGTTATAATAGTGGTTGGAAATCAGTAACTCTCAATTTTTTCTTTGTGGTTATGGAAGAAATCATCAATTCCATTTCTCAATAGAACCTCATAAACACAACAGGCCAGATGCCAGAACAGAAATTAAATGGCTTTGTGAGCCTCAAGGGAAGACATACTTTAACTATGAAGTATTCACACCAAACTTTGAGAACAGTACACGAAAGAGAATAGGCTAGAGTAGGTGGTGTTCACATTTGCTGTTTTTGACAGCACTGTTTATCAAAATAACTACAGCTTTCAAAGACAAGACTAATAATTTCTACTATACTGCTTTTCTGACCAGTAGGAACTATAAAGAATAAGTTCACTAAGTTTTGGGTTGAGTTTTAGTTCATTTAACTTGTTTCAGCCACAGTTAGATGTTTCAAAATGGTATCTTCCAGTCTCCTTTTATACTTAGTTAGCTTAAAATCTGTTTGGATGATACTGTAATGGTGGATACATATCACTATGTATTTATCAAAACCCCGTGGAATGTACAAAGAATGAACAGTAATGTAATCTATGGTTTAGTTAACAATAATGTATCAATATTGACTCATCAGTGTATCATACGTATCACATTAATGCAAGATGTTGATAATAAGGGAAGCTGGGGGGCGTGGAGTGGAGATGTGTGGGCAGAGAGGGCGTAGAAGGGAACTCTGTACTTTCTGCTCACTGTTCCTGTAAACTTTAAACTTCTCTAAAATATAAGGTTTATTAAATTTAAAAAATCTGTTTTGTAAATTTTATAATAAAAAAACCAAGAGAGTTAAAATTCTTTAAGTGTCTTTTAAATAGGCCTTTTGATGATTTTTCTGCTACCTGCTTATTTACTGATGAAAGATGATTGTTCAGGATGAAGTGGGGAGAGGACAGGACTTCCTTCCTTGTCTGAGCCTGGTCCCTGACCACTCTCATCTAAACTCCTGGAATGCACTATTTGAGCACTGTAAACAGTGAACCTCGAATTGCATGACATTTATGCATTTTCTTCATATCAGCGATTTCACATGCTTTTATGGTTTTTCCCCACAAAATAACTTTTGAAGTAAAATTCACTCAAAACTGTTTATAATGCATTTTACATGACAGGCCAAATTTGTTTCTAATTAACAACATATACTATTTGCTACAGAAGCAGTAAGTTATGATGAATCAAAGAGCTTTTTGTTGGACTTTATGCAACAGCAAACAAGTTGTGTTGAAATATAGTAAATTTGTTTTCTCAGTGGCATTCTATTCACCCTGTCATAAAAACTGTTGGTTCCAGTTTTAATCTCTGCCACAATGGGACATTTTTCAACATAGACGCTTCTTGGATGGTTGTCAGAGACTCTCCAGGCTAATTAGACCATCATCTATCAAGGGAAGGCTCAGAGCAAAGCTTCACACTAGATGCTCTGAGGGGAAAGGGCAATCTAAAGAAAGTTTTAAATGATCCTGTGTTCAAAGGATACTCGTCCAGTTGAAAGGATAGAACTACATTTATGACAACATTAAGAACACACCCAAAGCAGATGAGTAAGCACAACCGAATTTAAGAGAAAGCTAGTGCTGAAAATTGCCAAACACTTAGAGAGTTATGAGGTACGGAACAAAGTAGTAAACTCATGGGCTCTGGAGTCCTAGAGACTCAGGTTCTACTCCAGACTGTGGAATCCTGGGCAGGTTATTTCACCTCTCTGGGTTTCCAATCTTGCATCTGTGGAGTGAAGCAAGGTGAGGTCATGTCTTTCGAGAGCTAGATTCATGGTAAGAGTGCAATAAGTGATAGTTTTATCATTACTGTTAAGAGTAGTAATAGCAGTAGTAGTAGTAGCAGTAGTTATACATTCTGAAAAAGAGACATGTTTTCCAAGAAGGTGAGACATAGTGAGACGAAGTAAGGAGACTGGATTTCAAGGTGAAAGTTTGTATTTCCAAAGAAGTTGGAAAGAACGAGTCACGTTTTGAGGTAAGATTAAGAAAGGGAAGTTCCTTTGGGAGATTTACATGAAGTAAAATCAACGCAGTCAATATCATTTAGGGAATAATATCTGAAGATTTTGGGGGAGGAGAGCAAAAGGTAGAAAGAAAACTGGTTCAGGAGTCAGAACACCGGGGCTTTGAACTAGGTTTTACCTTCCGAATACTAATTCCTCTGCTGACTAGCTGTGTGACTCTGGGAAGGGCAAATCCTCTCTGGGACTTGAGTTGTTCACCGATGAAATTGGATGTGTGGTCTTGGAGGGTCACACAAGACCTGTGGCAAATAAGAGTCTAAGTTCTTAGGTATACCAGAGGCATGATGAAAACAGGAAGACAGTTGCTCCACAAGCTCTTTGCAGAATTGATTGGAGAGGGAAATAGAGAAGGACCAGGAGAGAAAAGAGTTACATTTACAAAGTACTGTCACAACAGGACAAGAAGGATTGAATCTGTTAACTTGGTGCAGGAATGGATATTAAGAGGCCCATGAGTTGGGAGAATGGGAATAACATGAAAATTACTAAAATTGAGAGAAAGGAATTATTTGTAGAAGAAAGGGAACATGATAAGCTAATTTTTCAAAGAAGTTAAGTGTCAAGACATGGCAGGAGATCTTTAATATTGACTAATGAGCAATAAATTAGATTTGATATAAGTAGAAAAGATTATATTACACATTTTAATTACCACTTTATCATATTAAAGATTTCCTAAAAACTGACTATAAAATTCATATAAGAGCATAAAATTCCTAGGATAACCGAGACAAATTTGAAGAAGGAAATATGAAGGAAAGATTTGCTTCATTAGAGATCATGAATTACTATAGTGTACTACTATATCAGCTAAAATAACGTGGTGTTAGGGGAAGGTCAACATATCAATGAATGGAAAAGAAACCAGACCTATCACTGAATGGAAATACCTGGTCTTACATAAGACCTGAGTGCAAGAAGAGGTGACCTTAAAAGCCAGCAGGCTTTATAAGTAGCTTCACTCTCCATATGGAAAACAGTACAGTTAGAACCGTACCTTACATATCATCCTCTAAAAAAGAAAATTCCAAATGAATTAAAGACATAAATGTGAACACGACATATTATATCTTTTCATAATGCAGAGAGGGAAGAAATTCTTAAACCATGCTCAGCAAGTAGAAAATCATAAGGAAAAGATTGATTAATTTGACTACCTTATTGTTGGTGAAAGAAACATACCAGAAAGCAATCTGGTAGAAGATGCATGTATTCTAGACCCAGTTGTTGCCATAGACTTTAAAGAAACTTGAACATTTATACAAAAGGAGACATGCTGCATAGTCTATATAGTGAAATATTGGAAGCAAACTAAATCATTAGAAGAATAAGTAAATAATTATGGCGACCTATTTAAATTTATTTAAACCTTGATCTACATGTATTCACATAGGTAGAACTTAAAAACAAAATACTGAGTGAAAAAACCGAGACTGAAGTACAATATCGTTTATGAACTTTTTAAGAACTCCCACAAATACTATTTACCAATTACGGTAAAATTGGTAAAATATACATTTAGTAAAAATGTAGACAATAGATAGGCAGGGTATATGCCTACTTTAGGATGGAAGCTATTTTGGAGAGCGAGGAAGGGAAATAACACCAGGGAGGGGTTTAAACATTCTCAAGTACATGTACCTATGTTTATTTTTTAAACAATAAAGAAAACCTGTTAGTATTTTAAAATTCTGAGAAGTGGGTAATGAATCTTTATTATATCACTCTTTATATTTGTCTGTATGTTTGAAATATTCCAAAATAAAAGACTGTTAGTAAAGCACAGTGGGAAAATTTTTATCACTCTAATAATTTAAATATTATCTATGTATGGCTACGTGAATTTTAAGGCATTGTATTTACGGTTTTGTAAGTGTTTGGAAATTTTATTTCAAATTTTCAGAATGATTTTGTTTGTTTGTTTTACTTCTCCATTTCCCAAAATGTTTAATACAAATACATCGGAAAGAAAACCTGCCATAAAACACTGCTAGTTACATCACAAAAGCATTCTTAGCTTATAACGAGATTTATTTCATGGCTCCACTTCAATTTGATCAATTAAATGATCAGGGGCCATTACCAGTTGAAAGGATTAGTGGATTAATAAAATTCAATTCACTAAAATTTACTTTCCAATATGTTTCAAACATAGAAGAGCTGTGTAAAATGAGGTATACCTGTAATTCCAAAGTGTAACTCAGGCTCCTGAGACCATAGACCCCTTTGATCTTGTTACAAATTAGCTCCTGGAAAGCAGAAGGCCTCCTGGACTCAAGTCTCCGGGGATTTTACCTCTGAAGCATCTCAAAACAAATAAAATGACTGAGACAGATGCTGGATCCAGACAGAATGGCAACCATTTCACAAAATTAACCCCCAAATGATGAGAACAGACAATTCTCCACATGTAATTATGGCTTTTGTTATTTTTCTCTCATGAAACCATTCTATTGCTTTGGCTTAAATGCAACAGATAGAGGTATTCAGCCTCGGCTGGCAATATTTCTGATCCATATTTCAATAGATTATCCTGAATTGGCCTCCTGGAAGCATTTATGCTGACCAGTTTTGAAAACCTCTTTGTCAGCCCTCACCCTTACCTGCTAACGCCCAGCTCTAATGGATGAAAGCAGGGGGTGATAATAATCACTGTCTGCCCAGCCCTGAGTGCAGTGCCTGTGTCTGCAAAACAGTCTGCCTGGTAGGGGGTGGTGGGGGGGGAGGTAACAAGGAGTGTAATTCAATGAATACTTGAGAACCAAGCTTGAGGGTTACTTTTTCTTTTTAAAGGAGTAGTGATATCAGAAGCAGGATTATGAAAAAGAAAGAGTTAGCAAAAATGGGATCTTTGTGAATTAGAATAGCAAGGCCATTTCAAATTGAATTACACAGGATCATGGCAATTAGAATTGGAAAAGATCTCTCAGTCTTTCTCTGTCAAAGCATGATTACTCCCAATGGTACATTCTCCCAAGCTTAGTTCAGTCCAATTTTAAATGATTCAAATGATGAAGCCTCGTTGGCTTCTCTTGGGATATCACTTCACAGTCTAAAATAGCTAACTGCTAGGGAAGCCCCCCCATATATATTTTGTTTGTTTGTTTTGTTTTTTGCCTTATTTCTATTATTCTGTTTTGTATTTCCCCAATCCACCTTAAAACTATTTGAATTTAATTTTAAATGGGTATAACCTACATTTAAATGATTAAACCCAGCTGAGTCTGGGTCTTTTTGGATGGGTTAATGTCTCTCTCTCTTTCTCTCTCTCTCTCTCTCTCTCTCTCACACACACACACACACACACACACACACACACACACATACACACATAACACATGTACTCACATATACAATTAGAAAATATTACACAACCACAATGTATTTATGGGAAAAAATTAATAAGGACCATTAAGTTTTAGGTCATTCATTGATAAAACAATATAAAAAAATCAATAACCTACTGCCTTTAAACTGACAAAGAGGCAACAAACAATAAATCTAAATGTTATTCCACTTTGTGAATATTATATCTACTGTACATGAGTAAAATAATATGATCTAATATAGTGTTTTCTATAGCTTATTCAGTATAAATAATATAGATATACAATATGGTGCTAATGCCATAAATATATTTATAGAAATTATTTTATTGAAACATTTTTTTGCATCCATTCAAACAAAAGTGACTCATACTTTCTTTGTAGATAGACTCATTCTTACACTAAATTTGGTTTGAACTTTGAGTAAGTTGTAGAGCCTGGGGGAGCAGCTTGGAGTGTTCAAGGTTAATGGAGGTTGCTTAAGGGTATTTAAATTTGATCAAGATTTTATATAGCTTTCCATGTCCTTTCCAAAGAGCTGCCCTAAAGTATTTTTCACACCTGTCAATCAACCAACTAATATCCAATCAAGTATGAAAATGAGTACCCTGGGAAAAGGAGAAAAAATGTAAAGAAATGATTTGAGCTTAATTTAAAGAAATGGAATTTACCATTTTTGTAGGCATGATGTTTTTATGTCATCAGTTCACAAAATTTTGAGCTGGAAGGAGTCTTAGAACTAGGAATCTTTGAGCTAGAAACATCTAGCTCAATGATTATACAGTCATGGTGGAAAAATTATAAAGAGAGCCTATGTAGCAATTTAAACTTTTGAATTTGTCAGTTGGGTGAATTTTAGTTAAATACATGGATTGAACATGTTTTTACACCAAATTCCTCCATAAATCTTGTGAAAATTACAACAAAGAAATTTAAAAGAACAAAAAGGAAGTGAGAGAAGCCACTAGCCAAGGAGACATGTCTATGCAGTTTTGTGAAGATGAAAGCAAATGGAGGGGTAACAATGACTTGAATGGAGGAAGTTAATAATATCTAATGATTTTTGAGCATTTATTATGTGCTAAGCATCATCATAAAAGTTTCACATAATTTAATTCAGTAAACCCTCACAACAACACTATAACGTAAGTAACATTTTTTTTTTTTTTTTGGTAAGTAACATTTTTATCTCCATTTAATAGGTGATGTTTCTTAGGCAGAGTAGGTTACTAAGAAAGCTCTTAAGTGACAGTAACTGGTATGTAATCCCAGAGGATCGAACTCCCACATCTGTGAGAGGGGAATATCAACGACAAGCAAGCCAAATTGCCCCACTCAACACCCCCAAAAGCTAAGTGGAAGAAGGAGTGTGAGCAGTAGGGTTGAATGATGGTTGAAAGAACATAGAGAAAACACTTAGACCACTAGCTCCCCTTTACCACACCAAATGAAAGGAGATTTTGAACATCCAAGTGGATCAGAAGATTGGAGGAGTCTTTACGGCAGAAACTGATCTCCTTGAAAAAATATTTACAATACCTGACATTATGGGTTCCCATAAAAAAGCCAGATAGCCAACAAATCCCCACACAGTGGTGCCTGTTTACAAGCTCCACTCGTGTACGGAGAGTGCTATCAGATTTTACCACATCTTTCTTAATGTCTGTTTATATCGACTGTTTTATCTTTCACAAAAAGGTTGCTTTACCCTTGCTTCTTTGTGTCTCATTTTCCACTGAATGCCAGACAGTGTGTGCAGAAGACCAATGGAGACAGGAAAATTTCGTCTGAATTTCCATATTAAAAAAAAAGAACCTTGACTCCTACCTCGCCGCATACACAAAATTAATTAAATATGCATCATAAACCCAAATACAAGACAATTAAGCTTTTAGAAGAAATCATAGGAAAATATATCCAGGACCTAGCAGAGCTTTCTTAAAGGGCACAAAAGGCACGAATCATAAAAGAGTAAACCGATATAGATTTCATTAAAATTAAGGAACTTGATTCACAAAAGACAACATTAAGAAAGTGAAAATAAGGGCTTCCCTGGTGGCACAGTGGTTAAGAGTCCACCTGCCAATGCAGGAGATGCGGGTTCGTGCCCCGGTCCGGGAAGATCCCACATGCCGCGGAGCGGCTAGGCCCGTGAGCCATGGCCGCTGAGCCTGCGCGTCCGGAGCCTGTGCTGCGCATTGGGAGAGGTCACAACAGTAAGAGGCCCGCGTAAAAAAAAGAAAGTGAAATAAAGACACAAACAGGAATTATAAATCTGTAATACAGATGTATGACAAAATACTTATGAGATTATGCAAAGAACTCCTTCAAATAAATAAAAGACAAGTTATTTGTAAAAATTAAATGAAATACTTGAAAACAAACATCGTAAAAGAGGTGGACCTAGAGTCTGTCATACAGAGTGAAGTCAGAAAGAGAAAGACAAATCCCGTATGCGAACACATATATAGGGAATCTAAGAAAAAAACAAAATGTCATGAAGAACCTAGGTGCAGGACAGAAATAAAGACACAGACATACTAGAGAATGGACTTGAGGATATGGGAGGGGGAAGGGTAAGCTGTGACAAAGTGAGAGAGTGGCATGGACATATATACACTACCAAACGTAAAATAGCTAGTGGGAAGCAGCCACATAGCACAGGGAGAGCAGCTCGGTGCTTTGTGACCACCTAGAGGGGTGGGATAGGGAGGGTGGGAGAGAGGGAGACACAAGGGGGAAGAGATATGGGAACATATGTATATGTATAACTGATTCACTTTGTTATAAAGCAGAAACTAACACACCATTGTAAAACAATTATACTCCAATAAAGATGTAAAAAATAATAATAATTAAAAAAAAACCCAGCATATCCAAATATCCAATGAGCATAGGAAAAAAATACCCAACATCACTAGTCATCAGGGGTATATAATTTAAAATGACAATGGGATATCCCTTTTAAACCACCAGAATGGCTAAAATTAAAAAGAGTGACTATATCAAATTTGGGTGAGGCTTAAGAGCAATTTGAACTCATATACTCTAGTTGATGTGAGTATAAATTGATGCAACCACTTGGGAGAACTGTTTGGCAGTATCTACTAAGTCTAAATAAATAACTATTGTACAAGTCAGCAACTCTAGTCCTAGGTATATACTCAAGAGAAATGAGTTTATATGTATACCAAAACATATGTAAAAGAATATTAACAGTAACTTTATATATAATAGCCTCAAACTGGAAATAATCAAAATATCCATCAGTGGGAAAATAGATAAGGAAAGTGTAGTATATTTATATGGTAGAATAGTAAACAGTTACTTTTTTTTTTTAAGTTTTAAAAAAGAATGAACTACTACTATATACAACAACATGGATAAATCTGCCAGGCAATATTTTAGTGAAAGGCAGATGTAAAAACATATATACTACATAATTCAATTTATATGAAGTTTAAGTACAGGCCATACCATCTATGGTATTAGAAGTTAGTGATCACCTCTCTGGGGGTCTTATCTGCAATACTGAAATGTTCTGTATCTTGACCATCTGTTGGTTACTTGAATTCATACGTGTAAAAATTCATCATGTACATTTAATATCAGTGCACATTACTGAATATACACTATTCTCAATGAAAAATTTTAAAAGGCTAAAACAAGTTCAGCTAGGATCATGACATATTTGAAGAAACCTCTAAAAGAGAACAAAATGAAACAAAACAGACTATCCTTTTTTCCAGAAAGTCAAGAGTATATATATATATATATATATATATATACATCCATGAAATAGAAAGCAGGAATTAAAAACATAAAACAAAGAACAGAGAAAAAGAAATAAGTTTTTTTGGGGAAAAAAAAGATAAAATGTAAAAATTCCATAGAAAATAAAGTTGAGGAAATTATCTAGAAAGCAGAACAAAAAATTGGGAGATAGTCCATAAAAGTTACCAGGTTTTTAAACAACCTAGCCACTCCAGGCAAAAATGCTCATCTCAGGACATGGTAGTCCTTGCCTTCCATGAGTTCAGCCTGACCTTGGGAGGGCCTGGGCATATTTTCCTGTAACAAGGCTGCTCAGTGACTGCAACAGTGTATTTTTGATTTTTTGAGAAATTATATCAACCCAGCTTGGTCACAACTATTTCCTCAACTATGATTGGCAAATATAATTTTTTGAAAACAATTGAGAAAGCACATTAGTTAACCTTTACTTAATTTTGTTTGGTAGGTAGAGGAAACATTTCAAAACATGAGGTCTATATGAGAGGGAGAGAATAACAAATATAGTCCCTGGTGGTTATAAAAACAACAGCAACAAAACAATAAGAGAGGTGGGAATAGTTGAACATACTCCTTTTGGTGTATCACAGAATTATTCAACCCTCTGTATTTATCCATTTTAGAATATTGTATGTTATCATTTCAAAGTCGTTCCTGTTTTTCTATTTTCTTAAATAAATAATGTACATTCTAGAAAATCTGGATAATATAGTTAAGACACAAATAGAAAAATCAGTGATGTTTCTTCTGCACACAGATAATCACTATTAGTTAAGAATTTTTAGAGTTTTTTTCTCTTTCACCATATATATATATTTGGGGTGATAAAATCGAGATCATACTATATATATATATATATCAATACAAGCTTGAACCATTTTTTTAGTTAATAATATATTGTGGACATCTTCCTATGTATATAATCATTTTTAACTAGTAATATTTCACAATATGGATGGTACATGGTTTATTTACCATTATCTTATTGTTGGACATTTAGCTTGTTTCAATTTTAAAATATTATAAATGATATAAAATATTTGTACTTTTTTTTAACATCTTTATTGGGGTATAATTGCTTTACAACGGTGTGTTAGTTTCTGCTTTACAACAACGTGAATCAGTTATACATATACATATTTGTACATTTTTAAGGTATCTGATTCTTATTGCCAAATTGCCCTGAGAAATGTTACCTAAATTTACATTTACACCAGACACTGCAAGAAGTGCCTGTTTCACTGAGCTGTAGCCAAATCTGGAAATTTTCATTTTTATAAAATCCTCAACAATCAAAAGGGAAAAAAAAGTAACACTGCTTTTTAAACTTGAATGTCTATGTTTCTAATATTATTGAACATTTCTTCATATGATTGCTGGCATTTTAATTTCTTTCTTTTATGACTTGCCCATTCATGATTTTTTCCTCAAGTTTCAATTTTTCTTATTAAAGTATAAAATCTTTAATAAATTAAGCCAAGACCAATAATTTTCAAATGCTTTTTCTCTTTCGGTGTTTTTGTTTGGCAAATTATGCATGTCTACACGAAGGAACACGTGTGATGGGAAGATAAGTGGAAAAACAAGGGTCAGAGGGGTTGACAGCTCACAATACCTTAAGTGTGGACATATTTGAAGATGGCATCAGTAAATCAAGAAGGAAAAGAAGGCTAGAAGAAAATGGTTCTTATGGATAAGATGTATTTTGGGGAGTTTTCCATATATTTGTATAACATAAGTAGGGTATTAGCAGGATAAAGTCTCTCTCAGAATCTGTAAGTCAATTCTTTGAATGATGATAGAAATCTTTCTTTTGCAGAATGACTAAGTCTTTTTGCTAAACATAGATAAAAGCTTTTGCTCAATATGGCATAATAATTCCAGGAGGCTCACAGAAGCAAAACTAAGTCTGTCTCAAAGTGTCTTATTACAATAAAATCAAATTTAACCTACTAAACCCAAGACGTACATCACTCACTTTTCTTTTCTTTCAAACAATTTGTTAGTATATTATCATAAATGCTACCTGTCACAGACTGATAGCTGTCGGTAGCTCAAAACTATGAATAAAACTGAAAATGAATTTGAATATGGGAACCATAATAGCATTTCATAGAGAGGTGACAATAATAAGAGGTTGTGGCAGACAAGAAAAATTCTCAGGAATAAGGAAATCAAGAAAACTTTCTTCAAATCAAATAAGCTCCCAAATCAGTCTCACCAGAGTTATATTTCCACCAAACCTAACAGTCAATAAAATACTTATTGGCCCTTGGTAGTCTGTACCAACGGCAAGTTGAGTTTACCTTGTGAATTTTTATATTGTAAGTATGTATCAAGTTGCAGAGCATAATTTCAAAATAACACAATCTGAGTTTATGTTTCTTTCTAAATGATACCTGAAACTTTCATTAATATTTCTCCAACAGTGTAAAAATCTCACTTGAATTTTAAAATATAATTTTAATCACTAACTAGGATCAATAAACACAATATCTTTTAAAAGATCCAAGTCAATATATTTCAGATAAAAGAAGTTTCATCCAAATTTTAGGACTCAATTTATATTTCTTTTGCATTTTCTGGTTTAAAAAACAGTATTACATGCAATTATTTGGATGGATCTCAAGGGTACTATGCTGAGTGAAAAAAGTCAGTCTCAAAATTTATATACTTTATGGTTCTATTTATGCAACATCCTTGAAATGACAAACTATAGAGATGGAGAAGAGATTACGGGTTGTCAAGGGATGGGTGGAGGTAGGTGTGACTAATAAAGGGATAGCGTAAGAGAGTTCCTTTGTGTTGCTAGAACAGTTCCGTATCTTGATTGTGGTAGGAGTTACAGAAATCTATACACAGGAAAAAATTGCAAGAACAATACACACACTCACAAATAAATAAGTACATGTAAAAACTGGTAAAAAGTGAACAAAATCTGTACTCTCTGAACGGACATACTAATGTCCGTTTCTTGCCTTTGATATTGTACTACAGCTATATAAGTTGTCACCATTGGAGGAAACTGGGTGAAGGGGTCATGGAACTCTAGGCATTAATTTTGCAACAGCCTGTGAGTTTAAGTGTTTAAAAACAAAAAAGTGTTTTAAAAACATGTTTTCCACTTATCCACACATTTAACTTTATATAGACAATTGTCAGAAAGGAAGCAAATTAGAACTCTTAGCAGCCACTATTGATCACAAAAATTCATGCACTAACAATAATTCATTTTACTTATTGGAGAATTCCTCAGGTTCTCATGCAGTGCCGACTTGCTCTGACTTCAAACACATTTCTAGTATACTTGGTAATCTGTTTTTCTCAACTACAGCAGATACATTCATCCAATCAGTCAGCAGTCATTTATTCATTTATTTATGTTTATTCATTCATACTTTTGCTGACTGTGCCAAGTAATGTGATAAGCATGATGTCCTGATGAATGACACAGTTTCTGTCCTCAAGAAACTTATGACTTAGAGTGGTGATTTCTACACAGAGGTTCAGAGAGAAATGAGGAAATATGTATCTGAAAGTTACAAGCTTTTCAAAATACATACTACCCCATCCCCAAAACTCTTATATATCTCTGAGGAAGACATCCTCCCACTTCCTAGAATAGAGGGAAGATGATAAATGGGAAGGGAGAGGTGAAGATAGATGGGACCAGATCAGGAAGAGTCTTATATGTAGGAGCTTTGGACTTTATCCTTAAGGCAATGGGGCACTACTGAAGGGTTTAGGCAAGGGGGTGGGGTAAATAATCAAATTTACAGTGTTTTTCAAGATTATACCAGCTTCAGCGTGCAAATCTGGAGGATGGATGACTAGTTAAAAAGCTGTTGCAATGATTTGGGGATGGCATAATAATGGCTGTGGGGATAAAGATAAGTAGACACGTTTTTGAATTCATTAGGAAGAATAACTGACAGGATTTGGTGAGCAGTTATTCCTCATCTCCACAGAAATGGAGGTAGCCAGAGTTTACCCATTGCAAGGTGGAGAGGGTAATGACTGGGTGGGACATAGGAGGCCTTCCAGGTTTCCAGTAATGTTTTGTTTCTTGACTTGGGAGCTAGTTAAACTGATCTATTTACTCTGTGAAAATTCATTCAGCTTGTACACTTATGATCTGTGCACTTTTGTTTCTGTATATGTTAAACTATGATTAAAATTTTACATAAATTATGTACATAGTAGCAAAAATGCACTGAGATGCTGTATGATTTGCATGGTAATGAAATGTATTCAACTGCACATCACATGGGAAGAAAAAAGATAAATTTTAAAGACTCCCCTGTCATAGTGATAAGTCCTTAAATGCCAATATATATATGCAAATGAAAGAAAGAATTAGGCCTTTGGGCTATCAACCATTACATTCAACAGGCTGAAAAAAATATGTGCAAAATTTGGCAGTTTTGAAAGTACATGTTTTGTATTAGACCTACAGAGACTGAAAAAAGTTTTCTTACTGACCTTTGATAAAGATGAGTACGACTTTCTTTACTTAAACATCGTCTAGAGACAAGTCTAGGTTTACCCATAAAAATAGGTTCAGGGACTTTGTGTTTCTCATTGGTGTAAGGGGCTTAGAAGATGTCATTTCATCCTAACATCAAGTATAAAAGTGAACAAACTGAAAAGTCAACAACTCTTCCTAGATCTGTCAGAGAAGTGAGGTCATAAGCAAACCCTTGCCCCCCAGATTGGAGAGAGAGACAGGCAAGTTCAGAGAATGCCAACCTACTAGAGCAGGAAACTCAGCAGAACCAGTGCTGGGGTAAGAAAACCTAAACGGTAATTGATGAATTGCTAGAGGCTCAGTGTGGACAAGTCTGAGAGTTAAAAACTCCAGGTGGACCCAGTCACAGAGGGTACAATACTTTCATTAGTTGTACCTACCACTTCCTCATATTGAATATCAGAGAAAAATCTCTCCTTGTGCTTCTGGCAGGGTGAGAGGAAAGGAAACCATTTTGAAATACACCAGAGCATTCTGTTTTTCTTAATAGAGGCTGCCTGAGGAGAAACTATTTTACGAGAGCCTAACCTGCTAGGATGTTATCAGAGCATAGCCTACCTGGGGGAAGTGAGATACCTAACTCCAGCTTCCTGTAGCCATCCAGATTCACCAAAGGAGGGAAAAGGGAGAAGGAGGGAGGGAGGGAGGGAGGGAGAGAGGGAGGGAGAGAGAGAGAGAGAGAGAGAGAGAGGTGCATTGGTGAAGTTCACAGTCCAGAGACGCAGGCTCACCAAAGGCTGAGACCTAATCATAGAACTGTAAAATGCTTTTCCTCCACACTTGCCTTGCCACTTCATTATTAAAGTCTTAATTACTGTAGTTCATTTTCCAAGTACATCATGTACACCATTCAACAAAAAATTACAAGGCATACTAAAAGACAAAAAAATCAGTTGGAAGAGACTGAACAAGCATCAGAACCAGAGTCAGCTATGGTAAGAATGTTAGAATTATCAAACAGGAGTTTTTAAAAACTATGATTAATATGCTAAGGGACTTAATGGAAAAAGTAGACAACATGCAAGAACAGATGGATAATGTAAGCAAAGAGATAAAAATTCTAAGGAAGAATTTTTTAAATACTAGAGGTTAAAAATACTGCAACAGAAAAGAAGAATGCTTTTGATGGGCTCATTAGTAGACTGGACATGGCTGAGGAAAGACTCCCTGAGCTTGAGTATACAGCAACAGAAACTTCTAAAACTAAAAATCAAAGAGAAAAAAACCTGAAAAATTAAAACAGAATATCCAAGGATTCTAGGAAAACTAAAAAAGGTATAACATATGCATAATGGGATTATCAGAGGGAGAAGAAAGAGAAAAAGGAAAAGAAGCAATGACTAAGAATTTCCCCATATTAATACCAGACACCAAACCACAGATCCAAGAAACTCAGAGAATACTAAGAAGGATAAATACCAAAAAACCCTACACCTAGGCATATCATATTCAAACTTCAGAAAATTAAAGATAAAGAAAAAAATCTCAAAAGAAGTCAGAGGGGGAAAAAATGCTAAGAATTACATCCACCTTCTCCTCCAAAACCATGCAGGCAAGAAGAGAGTGGAGTAAAATATTTAAGGTGTTGAGAGAAAAAATATCCACCTCCCTAAAATTCTGTACCCTGCTAAATTATCTTTCAAACTGAAGGGGAAATAAAGACTTTCTCAGACAAACAAAAATTAAAGAATTTTTTTTTTTTGCAAGTAGACCTACCTTATAATAAATGTTAAAAGAAGCTCTTTGGAGAGAAGAAAAATTATATAGATCAGAAACTTGGATCTACATAAAGAAAGAACATTTGAAGAAAGAATAAGTGAAAGTAAAATAAAAACTTTTATTTTTCTCATTCTTAATTGATCTAATAGATAACAGTTTACTCAAAATAATAGTAGCAACAATGTATTTAGATATATATAAATCATACATAATTATATATAACCATATGTGATACATAATTATATCTATGTATATATATGATTCTGTATGCTTATACATAAGTGAAATGAATGACAGCAATGAAACAAGGGACAGGAGGGAGATGTTAGGAATATTTTGTCATTATAAGTTACTCACACTACCCATGAAGAAGTGTAGTGTTATTTGAAAGTGTATTTGGATTAGTTGTAAATATATATTGTGAATTCTAGGGTAACCACTGAAAAAAGCTTTTAAAATGTATGATTGATATGCTAAGAAAGGAGAGAAAATGGAATCAGGTAAAGTGCTCAATTAAAATCTCAAAAGGCAGAAAAAGTGTGGAAAACAAAAATAGGAGCAAGGATAAAAGACAACAAATAGAAAACAGTAACAAAATTAGTATATATTAATCTACCATATCAATAATAACTTTGAACATCAATGGTCTAAATACACCAACTAAAACATAGAGACTATCAAAATGGATCAAAAAACATGACTTATCTATACATTGTCTCAGAAAACCTGCTTTAAAGATAATGGCCCATTCATATCAAAACTAAAGGAATGGAGAAAGAAATACACTAATCAAAAGAAAGTGGGAATATGTTTTAAATTTCAGATGGAGCAAATTTTGAACAAGGAAAGTTACTGGGAATAAACAGGGAGACTATATAATAATACCCCAAAGAAGACATAGGAATTCTAATGTGTATGTACCTGGTAACAAAGCTTTAAAATACATGAGGTAAAAAATGGAAAAATCTAAAAGGAGAAATAGATGAATCCACTATAACATTTGGAGATTTTAACACACTTTCATCAGAAATAGACAGATCCAACAGTCATATAGTAAATCAGTAAGCATATAGTTGAACTCAACAGCATCATTGATCAACGGTTATAATTGACATCTATAGACTAATTCACCCAACAACAGATGACTACACACTCTTCTCAAGCTCACATGAAACACTTACCAAATAAACCACATTCTGGATCATAAAACACACCTTAACAAACTTAAAAGAATAGAAATCATATAATGTCTTCTTTTAACCACAGTGGAATTAAACTAGAAACCATTAACAGAGAGATAACTGGAAAAATCCCAAAGTATTTGGAAATTAAACAACATACATCTAAATAACACATAAGTCAAAGAAGAAGCCTCAAGATTAAATTAAAAAATATTTTGAACTAAGTGAAAATGAAAATACAACATATCAGTATTTGTGGATGCAGCGAAAGCAGTGCTAAGAGGGAAATTTATAGCATTGAATGCAGGTATCAGAAAATAAGAAAGATTTAAAACCTAAAAACTAAGCTTCAATCTTAGGGAACTAGAAAACAAAGAGCAAAATAATTCAAAATAAGTAGATGAAAATTAATAATAAAAATTAGAGCAGTAATCAATGAAATTGAAAACAGGAAATCAATAGAGAAAATCAATAAAAACCAAAAGCTAGTTCTTCAAAAAAGATAAGTAAAATCAATAAGCGTCTAGCCATGCTAACCAAAAAAAAAAAGAGAGAGAGAGAGAGAGAGAAGACACAATTGATATCAGAAATGAAAGTGGGGCTTCCCTGGTGGCGCAGTGGTTGAGAGTCCACCTGCCGATGCAGGGGACGCGGGTTCGTGCCCCGGTCCGGGAAGATCCCACATGCCGCGGAGCGGCTGGGCCCGTGAGCCATGGCTGCTGAGCCTGCGCGTCCGGAGCCTGTGCTCCGTGGCGGGAGAGGCTGCAACAGTGAGAGGCCCTAGTACCGCAAAAAAAAAAAAAAGAAATAAAAGTGGGAACATCACTATGGATCCCATGGACATTAAAATAAAGATATATTAAAATAAAGATATATTAAAATAAAATAAATTATATTAAAATAAAGACAATAAAGAAACATCATGAACAACTCTATGCCCACAAATTTGATAACCTAGATGAAATGGTCCCATTCTGTGAAAGACACAATCTACCAAAACCCACACAAGGATAAATAGACAACCTGAATAGGCCTATAACTATTAAAGAAATTGAATCAATAATTAACCTTCCAAAATAGAAATCACCAGGACTGGATGAATTTACTGGAAAACTGTACCAGACATTAAGGAAGAACTTATACTAATTCTCTACAATTTCTTCCAGAAGATAAAAGCAGAAAGAATATTTCCTAACTCTTCTATGAGGCCAGCATTAACCTGATAACAAAACCAGACAAAGGCATTACAAGAAAACTACAGATCAATATGTTTCATGAACATAGATGCAAAAATCCTCAACAAAACACTAGCAAATCAAATCCAACAATGTATAAAAAGAATTATACACGATGACCAAGTGGGGTTTATACCAGCTATGCAAGGTTGGTTCAACATTTCGAAATCAATTGATACAATCCATCAAATTAACAGGCTAAAGAAGAAAAAACTCACATGATCATATCAATAGATGCAGGAAAAACATTTGACAAAATCCAACACCTATTCATGATAAAACTCTTGACAAACAAGGACTAGAAGGGAAACTTCCTCAACTTGATAAAGAATATCTACAAAAAAACCTAACAGCTAACATCATACTTAATGGTGAGGAACTCAAAACTTTTCCACTAAGATCAGGAACAATTCAAATTAAAACAATGAGACAGTACTACCCACCTATCAGAATGGCCAAAATCTGGAACACTGACAATACCAAGGATGTGGAGCAATAGGGACTTTCATTCATTTCTGCTAGGAATGCAAAATGTTACAGGTACTTTGGAAGACAATTTGGTAGTTTCTTAAAAACCTGAACATATTTTACCTACAATCCAGCAGCTATTCTCCTTAGTATTTAACCAAATGAATTCAAAGCTTAAATTCACACAGATATTTGCACATGGATATTTGTAGCAGCTTTATTCAGAACTGTCAAAACCTGGAAGCATCATGATGTCCTTCAGTAGGTGAATGGATAAATAAATTGTGGTACATCCAGACAATCAAATATTATTCAGCACTAAAAACAAATGAGCTATCACATCATGAAAGATATGGAGGAAACTTAAAAGTCTATTACTATGTGAAGGAAGCCAATCTGAAAAGGCTACATACTGTATGATTCCAACTATATGACTGACATTCTGGTAAAGGCAAAACTATGCAGATGGTAAAAGATCAGTTGTTACAGGGGTAAGGGAGGAGGGAGGAATGAATAGGGCAAGCTCAGACGCGTTTTTAGGGCAGTGAAACTACTCTGTATGATACTATAATGAATACTTGTCATTATACATTTGTCCAAACCCATAAAATGTACAACACCAAGAGTGAACAAGAGTGATAATGATGTGTCAATGTAGCTTCATCAATTGTAACAAATGTTCCACTATGGGGGAGGATGTATGTCGATAGTAGGGGATATTGTGCATACGTAGGGGCAAGGGCTATGTTAAAACTCTCTTTACTTGGTGCTCAATTTTGCTGTGAACCTAAAGCTGCTCTAAAAAGTAAACTTTATTAATTAAAAAAAGGTAGGTTCAGAAAAATTTACACCAATTTTCACACTCACATTTAGAATTTCCCTACACACTAAACTGTGAAAACTAGAGAGAGATGATTTTATTCAATTGCTTTCAGAATCACTGACACCACTTAGGTCTCTTATTTTTTTAAGCCTTGAGGCAATGCTTCTTTTCATGGCAGAAATATAGAGAAATTCTCTTCTTCTCATGCTACTTTCCATTTCATATTTTATATAAGATTTCCATTTCATATTTTTATACAATCCTCTATGATTTTATATTTTTATAGAGAAAAATATTTCATTAAATCTCTTAAAAATAGCTTTTTGGTGTTTATGCTGAGGCTTTAAAAATATGCTAGTAATTATTTTATTAATCTCTTTTACTTAGGCTAGCATAAATATGAACATCTACGTAATTTCACTTTAATGCTAATACATTGTGTTTAGATTGGTTAGATATTGAAAAAGAAATTTTCAATGTGATTTTTTTATTACCGAAGAAGTAGTTTATGTACTTGAAGAAAAATGGAGAAAAGTATATGCTATCAGGTACATTTTGTGATTATCTGCAGGTGGTAATGTTTATGAAGAACGAGGCAATTTTTTAAAAAAAAGTGTTCATCCCTGAGCAGATCTTTTTCTGTCATCTAGTCTGTGCCCCCTTCTAACTGCACTTGTTATATTCAGAGATCATGTTGCATATAATGATATAATTATCTGCTTTGGGAGATTATTGATATGTTATGAATGAAAGATAATGGATCAGTCACTATGTGTGATTATGTCCAATAATATTTGGACAATGAACTCCATGAAGAATGAGTAGAAATTGATTCTCAAGACTTGGGGAGTCCCGAGAACCAGTGGAAAAAATATTTTAAAAGACTTCTCAAGGTCTCAAAAGCAGAAAGTTTCTACAGACTCACTGAAAATTTTTTAATGTATGTTTTTTTAAAAAGTAACTCCCAATGTATTTATAACAATGGCCATCTGATGTTTCAAGACTTCATTCTCTACTAGAGAGTATTTCCTTCATACCAAATTTACTGACCTTACTTCTAATTATTTTCAACCTCATTTTTCTCTGATTTTACTTAATTGCCTATCCTCCAAAGAATTCCTATAAATGGTCCTAAATAACTATCTTTTAGTTTTCTTCCATGATTTCTGACTACTCTTCTATGCATTATTCTCTCTTCTGACTCCGTAGGGATAATGAGCTCCATGCTTTGACTCACCTGCTCAGGCCTCTTGAGAGATGTCTGAATGTCACCATGGTGACGGGGTACCACTCAAGGCCCTGTTGGGAATGGGATAGGGCTCAAGGGCTGAGGCATATGTCTGACAGAATGAGTTTAAGTACTCTTAGTTGGGAGAGAATAAGAGGTAGACAGAGGTACATAAACTATGTTCTGATGCCAACAGGCCTTGGAAGCCAAATTTAATTTACTATTTCAAGAAACTAAATCTTGGTTTTGCAGCTTCTCTCTATATTCAAGTGTAAGGATAGTCAAAACTAAGGCCCCAGAAATGTTGCTGTGTCATCTCTGTGTTAATGAACCTGGAAGGGTGTGTGCGTGTGCGCGTACATATGTGATACTATAACACTCTCAAACTAGGCTGAACATGAGGTTCCTAGTCTTCTATTTGTAGAGGTAGTTTGGGAGTAATTAGTGTTAGGGAAATAATTATTAGCAACCTTGTTTTATCAAAGTGCCCTAACAGAGGACAAATAATCCAGCCATTTATTTTATTTATTTATTTATTTTTATTGCGGTACGCGGGCTTCTCACTGTTGTGGCCTCTCCCCTTGCGGAGCACAGGCTCCGGATGCGCAGGCTCAGCGGCCATGGCTCACAGGCCCAGCCACTCCGCGGCATGTGGGATCTTCCCAGACCGGGGCACGAACCCGTGTCCCCTGCATCGGCAGGCAGACTCTCAACCACTGCGCCACCAGGAAGCCCAGCCATTTCTTCACTGACTGATTTTAGATCCCTATTGTTCGGAGATGTCCCCACAAATGCTGAACATCTAGGGAAACCTGCTTCCTTAAGAATCCATAATTAATGACGCAGTAGCCAGGGGCTTTCCTGGTGGCGCAGTGGTTGAGAGTCCGCCTGCCGATGCAGGGAACATGGGTTCGTGCTCCAGTCCGGGAAGATCCCACATGCCGCGGAGCGGCTGGGCCCGTGAGCCATGGCCGCTGAGCCTGCGCGTCCGGAGCCTGCGCGTCCGGAGCCTGTGCTCCGCAATTGGAGAGACCACAACAGTGAGAGGCCCGCGTACCGCAAAAAAAAAAAAAAAAAAAATGATGCAGTGGCCACTTCACAACTGTGGGCTGGCATATAGAAAAAATATTTATATCTCAAGATCGTCAATACAAATTTAAATCTAGGTTTTTCATTACAAACTTTTAGAAAGCAAAATTCTAAACCACATCTTTTCTAAAATGTCAAAGATATTCCAATAACGTTCTCAAATGGCTGCAGAAGGGGTAAATAAGAATCGCTTATTGATCAAAGTCAAGAAAAAAGAGAATCACTGGCTCAAAGGCTAAAGTTAAAGAAAGATTTGAGGTTACAAAATGTGTTTTGAGTTTCAAAATGCAGGAAGTAAAGAAATAACAGACCACTTAGGTAGTACTTTGTAATTCTAATTTCAAAGGTTTGGTGTGAGAACTGAAATGAGCATCTTTTTATATAGGAGAAACATTATAACCCAGCATCCTACATAGTTTCCTCCTCATTATTTGGTTCCATGTGCATCACTCTCCAGTTGGACCCTAAGTTGTTCTTGTCCAGCATGGTGCTAGGAACGAAAAAGTTTTCTGCCTCCGGAACATGCCCTCCGCAAATACTTAGGGATTAGGGAAATTTAAGGATAATGACTGGATTGGAATGCAGTTTCCTTGAGTGCTAGAGCAATGGGTCTCAGACTGGAGCCTGCGTCATCTGGAGGACTTGTTAAAACAGAGTTTGCTCGACCCCCATCCAGTTTCTGATTCAGTAGGTCTAGGGATGAAGAACCTGCATTTCTAACAAGCTCCCTGGTGCTCATCTGGGGAGCACAGGTTGAGGGCCTTTGTTCTAGACCAGTGGTCTCAACCGTGGCTGCACATGACAATAAGCTGGGGAGTTTTTTTGACTCCTCATGCCCAGATTATTATCCAGACCAATAACATCAGAATCTATGGTGGTCGTGACCAGGCTTCAGTATTTTTTAAAGCTTCCTAGTAGATTCCAATGTGCAGCCCAGACTGGGAAACACTGTTCAGTCTCATAGTTGTTCTCAGCCCAGGCTGTATATTAGAGTAACTTGAGAAAGCTTTTTTTTTTAAATTGAGCTATAATTAACATAGTATAAAAATTACCCACTTCAAAGTGTACAAGTCAGTGATTCTTATTTATTCACAAAGTTGTACAGCCATCACCACTATCTAGTTCCAGAACCTTTTCATCAACTTCTAGGGAGATTTTTAAACAAAGTTCTGATACCTCGGTTCTACTCTTAGAGATTCTGATTTAACTGGTTTACGTGATAAAGGCATCAGTGTTTTTGTAAGTGCCTCAGGCAATTCTAATGTCCAGATAGGGCTGAGAATCACAGTTCCTGAGTTTGATTACTGACCTTTCAAGACTGTTTTAGGAGTTAAGACCTATTCAGGAGCTTTCACTGACCCAGGCAGGGATGTGGTAAGTACAGAGGAACTAGCACACATTTTCTGTCTAAACTCCTGCTTGTCCATTAAATATGGTCAATCACAATACAGGGAAAACATCATCCTTGATTTCTGGCACTCAGAGCAGAGAGCTGGGTGGCCTTTAACGGATGGATCTGGAGGTGACCCTGGTAGCGAATCTGGCTCCACTGTCTGCGGCATTTCCCTGAAAACCATAGCTCCATTTTAGAGACTTCAAGAGCCTCTAAGGCTCTTTGGGCCCCCAGTAGGGCTCAGAGCTGTTAGTTAAATGTTTAAACATTTGCTTCCATTGGTCTGATGTTTCAGTGATGGGCTTCTGTTGATTAAGGCACAGAAGCCGAGTTAGAGTCCTGGCTCCTGCAATTACTATTGCCTGATGTGGGGTAAAAACAGTTTCCTCATTTTGTAATAATCCCTTCCTCCCAAAGATATTTCTGTTATTAAGGAAAATAGTGTATTGGGAGCATTCACCTCTGCACAATTAATTCAGTAGAAAGATGATGAGGTTTCACATCGTGTGATCTGGATTCAGTCCCTGGCTCTGGCCTTTTAGCTGATGTGATTTGAGCAAAATGTGAGCATTCACACTCTATAAAAGGGGAATCCATCAATGACAACAATAATAATAGTACCTGACTCACCTTTAGTAACACGTTTACATATTTTTGTGACGATAAAATGGTGTAGTTCACATGAAAATGTTTTATATACTATGGCATCATATAAATGATTATGCCTTAGGAGGTAACTAGAGACATAGACTTATGAAAGGAGGAAAGAATGCATAATTTATAAATTAAGATGATTCCTTTTGCTATGTAGACAGTTTGAACTATAGGACCTCAGGAACAAAAGGATACTTCTACAGATCATTTAAAAGCAGCTATTGGGCTTCCCTGGTGGCACAGTGTTGGGAATATGCCTGCCAATGCAGGGGTCACGAGTTCGAGCCCTGGTCCGGGAAGATCCCACATGCCGCGGAGCAACTAAGCCCGTGCGCCACAACTACTGAGCCTAGTGTGCCACAGCTACTGAGCCTGCGTGCCTAGAGCCCTATGCTCTGCCACAAGAGAAGCCACGCAATGAGAAGTCCGTGCACCACAACAAAGAGTAGCCTGCGCTCACCCCAACTAGAGAAAGCTGGTGCGCAGCAATGAAGACCCAACGCAGCCAAAAATAAATAAAATTAAATTATTTAATTAAAAAAAAAAAGATTTAGGGAGAAGGAGATCCTAAGTTGTATCCCATAAGTAGTCATTCTTTCACTTTTCCTGATTCTATCTATCTCCCCCTTTTTTGGGGTCTTTGCCTATACAGAATTGAGTTAATTCTCCTCTTTAGTTCATAACACTTAACTGGTCCATATGAGGCCCCTCCTTTTAATTTATTCTCCTCCTTCATCTCCATCCCTGATCCCATTTCCCATCCTTACATAGTCCCTATTCTTGTGTTTGCAATGTGGATTCTTCCAATCTACCTTCTGAACATTTGTTTATATGTATATCTGTAAAACTATTTTTTAGTATGTATGAAATTTTTGACATTTACACAATTACTGTGCTATAAATTTCATTTGTTTCACTTAGAAGTAGGCTTTTATTTCATGTGGTAAGAATACTTACATGAGACCTACCTTCTTAACAAATTATGTGTATAATACATTATTGTTGACTATAGGTACAGTGTTGTACAGTAGATCTCCAGAGCTTATTCATCTTGCTTAACTAAAACTTTATGCCTGTTGATTAATTACTCCCTACTTCCCTCTTCCTTCAGTCCCTGGCAACTACCATTCTACTCTTTGATTCTATGAATTTGACTATTTTAGATACCTCATATAAGTGGAATCATGCAGCTTTTGTCTTTCTATGACTGGCTTATTTCACTTAGCAAAATGTTCTCAAGGGTCGTACATGTTGTCACATATTGCAGAATTTCCTCCTTTTTAAGGGATGAATAGTATTCCATTGTATGTATATGCCATTGTGAGATTGGTCGTCCTACTATATGATCTAACTCATTTTCTTTGACTGTTGCATATCATTCCATCTTAGGCAAGTACTCTATAATACGTACCTATTCCCTTAGAGAGGGATACACAATGCCCCCCAACTCCCACTGCCCAAAAAATGGTGCAGTGCTCCTCCTTGTGTGTCCCCTTGTACATCACTGTACCAGGAGTGGAGTCCCATTTTTCTGTTGGGCTTCTGTCTTTCCTTGAAAATTTTTGAGAATTCCTAATATATTCTGGAAGTTAATGTTTGCCTGTTTATAGATGTTGTGAAGATCTTCCAGTCCATGAGTTACTATTTTTTAATTATTAATTAATTAATTTTATTTTTGGCTGCATTGGGTCTTCATTGCTGTGTGCCAGCTTTCTCTAGTTGTGGCAAGTGGAGGTTACTCTTTGTTGTGAGTTGGGGCTTCTCAATGCGGTTGCTTCTCTTGTTGCAGAGCACGGGCTCTAGGTGCGCAGACTTCAATAGTTGTGGCACGTGGGCTCAGTAGCTGTGGCTCGCAGGCTCTAGAGCACAGGCTCAGTAGTTGTGGTGCAAGGGCTTAGTTGTTCTGTGGCATGTGGAATCTTCCCGGACCAGGAATTGAACCCATGTCCCCTGCATTGGCAGGCAGATTCTTAACCACTGCTCCACCAGGGAAGTGCCCATGAATTAGTTTTTAATATTGTGTATAGTGTTCTTTGTTCAATAGAAACCATGAATTATTTTGATGTAGTCAAATTCCATCCTTACTCTTTTTAGGGATTTTGAGGGTCTATTTTAAGATACCCTTTTCTGCCCTGAGGTCCCAAAGGTTCTCCTGCAGGGACTGTTTCATAACTCTATTATTTCTTTATCATTTGTTCTTTCCCCAAATGATAAAGTTTTTCTTAATATCCATAATATTTCTTAATATCTTTTAGGTCAGGCTCCTTATTTGTTCTTCCTTTTCGAAACTGTCTTAGCTGTTTATGGGCTTGTATTGTTCCATGTTACTCTTAGAAGCACTTTATTCCTGTTCTCCCAAAATATTCTGCTGGAATTTTTATTGAAATTGCATTGAATTTATAGATCAATTTGCAGAAATCTATATCTTTGAACTGTAAAGATATCAATCTATTCACATGACGTGACTTTACATTTATTCAAATCTTTGTTCCTCTTTTATTATAATTTTAAAACTTCTCTATAAAGATCTTTATTAGATCAGTTTGTAGACAGTTTTTAGCTTTTGTGTTATTGTAAATGATGTTTTATTTTCTACCGTATTTTCTAATTGGTTATTGCTGGTATAAAAGAATGCTACTTATCTTTGTTTGATATTTTCTTTCTCGAACTTGCTAACCTCGAACTCCTTTATTTATTACTTTTCATAGTTTATTAGTTCTCTTGTATTTTTATATAAATTATATAATCTACAGACAATGGCAATTCTGTCTTCTCCCTTCCAAATTTTATCACTCTTATTTCAATTGATTGTCTGATTGCACTGGCCAAAACCTCCAGTACTATGTTGATCAATAGCATTCAAAGAATTAGCCTTGTCTACTTCCAGACCCAGTCATATTGTGGTTATGAAACTCACTGTCATATCTTCTTGGTTAGAAACGTGGTAGGTTTTTCCATAAGGCTGTTATCTTCCTGTGGTGGGGAAGGGGAATGGGGCAGAACCTGGCTAAAAAAGGAAATATATGAAAAGTCTTAGATAACACTTATAAAGCCAGGGACTCATTATACCAAAAGCTGGGTAATTCTAGTAAAGATGCATTTTGGGTTTATACTTGAGTGATTACTATAATCCAAAATAAATCCCCTTCCTTTATTTTCTCTCTATTCTCTCATGCCTTAAAATTGCTCTGAAGCCCCTTGTCTTTAAACACCCCCAAACTCTTTCTTGATACGAGCCCACAGGCTTTTCTGTCTCTTCCTCTACAGGTCCTCCTTTCCCGCTTTATTATGTAGCTTACTTTTTCTCCTGGAGAAGACATAACCCTTCCTTTTTGGAAATAGAGTATCCAAATAGCAAGTGGGTGCAGAAAGAGGGCTGTGAACATTCTCATTATTAATTTTTATACTTTCTGCTTATATGACTTGGCACATTGAGGCAGATAATTAGATATCCAGGTAGAAATATTTGAAAACTCTAGTTCCTTTGGCTCTATATCCCCCTGCCCTATCAGTCTGACCACAATTTGTTCAATATGACATCTGCCTCCATCACCATTGTGTCCTATTTATGCAATGAAATGTAGCTTTATCTGTCTATTTATGTAGGCAGCTGTATCACATTTCGGATCCATTTTGAAATTACACTTAACTAAGCTTCTAGTGTTACCGAGTTATTTGTGTAGTTAGTTTTTGGATTTAATTCAAAGATTTTACATTTGTTCTTAAAATTCCATTCTGACGCTCTAACATATGAAGAGTTTTATAAACTGATTTCTGTTATCCAACGTACTACCTATTGCTCCAATCATCTTGTCATCTGTGGAATTTGACAGGAAGGCCATCAGTGTGCTCATCCAAATCTTTGATAAATATGTCAGAAAGGACAGGGCCAGGGAAGAACCCTAAGGCACACCACTATAAAATGTCCTTCAGCTTGACATGGAATTAGCATTCTTGGACATGACTCTTCAATTATTGATGAAGTCACCTGACTGTACTTGCATTCACTCCACATTTCTGCACATTATCCACAAGGTTTTCATGAGAAACACTGTCAGATTCCTTGCTGAAATACTAACACACTGTGTGTGCAGCATTTCCTTAACCTACCCAATTAGTAAATCCATGTATTATTCAGTTCTATTTTGGCTTCAAGTGACAAAGTTTCAACTTCAACTAGAATAAGCAAAAGAGATAATTCATAATGTACCTAACTGTACATTCTATACCATCAGAACACTGGCTCTTTCCACCTCTTGGCTCTACCATCCACTGTGTTGGCTCCATTCTTACATTGTCTCTCTACTCTTAGCTTCAAGATGACTACCCGCAACCAGGGAGTTTTAACCCAACAGTTACTCTGACATCCTAGAATTGAGTCTCATTGTCTCAGACAGGATCATGAGCCCATCTCTAAGTCAAACCCAAGGAGATGGAAGGATCTGAGCAGCCAGCCTGGGTCACATGCCCACCCTTGAAGCTGGAGCTGGAGTCTGCTTCACCCAAATTACATAACCTGAGAAAACCTCAAAGATAACAATGATATCAAAGGAAGAAGAATGAATGGATATTTTCTACACCCAATAAAAATGTCTCAGCCCTCAGTGTATGCTCCAAAGTATTTTCTTAGGAGCCTCACAACCCAAGGATTATTCACATTATGTCTACATTTGTATAATCAGTTACTTTATACAAATATATATATATACACACACACACACACACACACACATATATGGAATACATATATTCAACTATGTATATATATATATGTCCAGTTGTTACACAGTTGGAAGTAAAGCTCTGTTTGGATAAACAATGTATCATCAGAAGTTTATTTCTACAGGGATGACTAATGAGTGTTCTCCACTCTGCAGCTGGCCGGCTGACTTCAAACCCACTCACCACAGAAATCTGGGAAAGAGTGGTCTACAGATGAGGGGTGAGGGTATCATGTAGGTATTTGTGGTGAGCTGTCCTGCAATGAAGAGATAATTTCTTGGTCCTGATTTATTTGGATGGCAACAGTAATATATGGTCCAAAATATAGTGGTCTTAAAGCAACAGGAAAGGCCAGGGGTGAAAGCTATAAGAACGAGAACTGTATTTGGCTTTAATATATCTATTACAATTCGGGGCTGAATTGCTTTTTCAGAAATGGATTCTCTAAAGGCACTTGATGATCTGATTGGTTTGTCACCAAAGTACTTTTCTATGTACTTAATTTTATTTGTTCCAACCACATTCAAGTCCATGGAGAAGTCTTACTCACTTGTGCAAATCTGCTAATGAGAGAGTCCAGCAATGAGTGCTAGAGAAGATGCTCTTAGGGAACACTTTAAGGGGATGCTCTTGCAGGGGATAATCTTGGGAACTTTTATTTCATGGAGCTTTTCTAGAATCATTTATAACCAGACTCAAGGACAAAATGAGGACACTTCAGGTCTGACTGCCTGATAAGAGCAGCTTTCTCATGTCTATGCTGTCAGGCATCCCAGAAGGAAAACCAATAGCAACAAAGGCAGGACCCCACTCCTGCTGCTTGAGCACCCAAACAATACAATAAGGCCCTGGCCTGAACTGTATACCTGTATACATTTTGGGTAGTGTCTGCTACCTTTCCTGTTCTTATTTATCAAATGTCCTGTCTTTTGTGTTAGACAAACTTGATATTATCAGAGTCAATATCTAGGCAACAGCAGAATCACCATATCTTACTTACACTGAGAGACAGATACGCTGGCAGCAGAGAAATAACAAGAGGATTGTCAGTTGTCGGGAATATATTAAGCTTTTCCTGAATGTAGTAGATATAAGAATGAAAGCAAAAATCTGTTGGGAATTTGGCTACTATGCTATGAATATTAGTACATTAGGGGATCGCCTTCAGAGAATGTAGGGAAACAGTGGATATCTTAGGAATCCAATAGAGAAGACAAATAAGCCTCATGTTTTGACAAGGTACAGCCAACCACATAACCATAGGAGTGTTGGGGCATCCTAGCACTTTTCAGACTGATCAATAACATTAAACACTGCAGTTAAGTCTGACAAAATGAAACTAGCAAGAACATATCAATGAACACAAAGAACCTGATCATTATCACTCCTAGGGTATAAAGAGCAACAAAATTGTAATTTATCTGAGGGTCCCACCATTAGAAAATAGGACAGAGTCTGAATTTCCTTTCTCATTTTCACAATAAGAAAGTCAATCCGGTGCTCTAGGCACTATTACATTAAATACTGATATGGAGTCACTGCATAGTAAGTTTTCCTTCTAAGAAATTGATTAATCCTTAATGAAGAATAGGGAGACAAAGCCCAACCTAAATGGGTAATTCGTTCAAATACAGTTGACTTTTGTCTTTAGAGTCATTCTTTTCCCATATTACATAACGAATGATTTTCTTTGGAATTTAATTTTTCGGACAGTAACACATACATACCTAATAAACCTTTCTAGATTATAAATGGACATTCTTGGAAAGTTTTCATTTGGTACAAATGAAAATGAACTAAAGCTAGCAGGGAACTGCCTTAAAACCTACGTTTCATGTCAGGCCCAACAATCAATAGTGCCCACTAAGGATAAAAATATATATATATGTGGTTGGCTGCAAGGCTTCTGCTCCTGCTGCTTTCTGAACCCTTTGAGGCTATCAACATTCTCTGTGCTTCTAGGGAGAAGTGGAAGGTACAGACTTCTGGAACTAAGAGGGCCCTGAGATGTCCATCTGCATCAGAGCTACACAGAGCCATGGAGGTGCGTCACTGTCAATTCAAGGGTTCAGTTCCATTCACTTCAGCTCAAAAGTTTTCTGCTGAGCACTTAAGTACAGAGGTGTAATGAGAGCTAGAGATAGGAAAGGTGCAAAAGACACAATTCCAGTCCTCAAGTTGCATATCATCTAGGACTTATTCAAAGCACCCACCCATGAGCTAAATAGTCAGGATCAATGTGTGATGATAATATTTACCAAGCTACATGCAGAGGTGCTAAGTGGGTGGAGTTATTTTTTGGACTGAAGTGTAAAGAAAATGACAGGGTCATTTTGGCCTTAGGATGCACTCACCTATGGTGATGCGCTCACATATGGTGATGCACTCACCTATGGTATCACTGGAACAGTGTCCCAACTGAGATGTGCCTTAGGAGCTTTGGATGAAGAAACCCAATGGAGAATGCTCTTGGTAAGTTAAAAAGGTGTGTTTTCTGGAACTGAGTGTGTATCTTTCTGGAGATCCCAGCAGAGCACTGCTCAGAGGATGGCCAATGAGATGTTCCATACAACTTGCAGATGACCTCTAACCAAATAACCAGAAACTGGAGGGGGCCGTCCAGTCATTTCAGTCATTATTTTGCTGTTCCCCATTCCAGGATCACACAGAATCGGGAGCTTGCCTGGATCCCAGAAAAAAAGGGATCAGACTGCTAACTGTCTATTCCAATCTGAAGATGCTGACCATATTCCAGTCTGAAGATGATGACCATTCTTATTTACTGAGCCCATGATGGCCCCTTAAAGTTTTGTGGCTCTGCTGTTTTGAGACACAGTGACATATAGAAATCTTTGCTAAGGCTTTGAACATGGTCTTACCCCCTAGGTAGAACCTAAAGCCAATGTTTGTGAAGTTGTGCCTTTTGCGGGGGACATTGCCACAAAGGACACACTCAGTTCTCTATCTCAGCAAACTTTACACCCTTTTCTCAATCTTAAGTAATCACTCTCTCTCTCTCCTGTGGCTACCTTCAAAGTCTTCAGGGAACTCAGGTTTTAAGAATGTGCCTTGCAAGGTATCAGTTAATACAAATTTCCCTCCAAGGAAGAAGACAGCCAAAAAGCTGGGCTGCCTTTGTGGAATGGGGTAGGGAAAAATAGATGGGGAGAGCTCCTATTAACTAATATTTCAAGGTGTTTTCCTGCCACACCTGGATATTTGGAATTTTTCTTATAGACAATGATGCTTTAAGTGGTAAAATGATTCTTCTGAGAGCAGGAGGCAGCATGGATTGGAGAGGGGAAGGCATTATTGGGAAACCAGTTAGAAGTATATTGTCAAAATCTAGACATGATGTGAAAGATCCTGGACCTTAGTAATGGCAGTGGCCATGGGAAGCAGGACAGACATTAGAGGCATATAGAGAAGACTTTAATCACTGACTAGACACAGAAACTGTATGAGAAGGAGTCAAAGACAAATGTGAGCTTTCAAGTCTCAGGGAGTGGAAGATATTGACTTGGAGGGATAGGAAGAGGAAACAGGGGACATGGAGATGTGAAAGTGTTAGCAAGATAGTCAGTGACATGAGATATTCAACCAGATGAGCAAGTTGTGAGGTTGAAATTCTGAAAATGAATTAAGGGCTACGGAAGAAAATTTGGGACTCACTTGAAAAAGGAAATAGTTGAAAATGTGAACATGAATGAGAACTCTGACAGAAAAGTAAAAAGGAAACCAAGACAAAGCTGGGCCCTGGAGTTTGCTGGTGTCTGGCACAGGCAGCTAAAATCCAGAAAACTGTCTCATGAAAAGGAAGAGAATCTCTTCAGAGATCTGACCCTGAAGCCTCAGGGTCAAGTCAGGGTCAATGAAACTAGACGTTTTAGAAAGAACAGGAAGAACGGGAATAGCCAACTCAATATCAAGTTGGGAAACTAATATTAAAAAGTTATTGGAGTAGATTTCTAGCATCTTTGTGAGAAAAGATTTAGTCATTTCGTGGGAAGACAAACAAGGAGTTCAGGAAAAACTAGGTGGTGAAGAAAAGGAGACAGGGCTTATAGACCCAGTCAAGAAATCTGGCTGTGAAAATATGGTGACAAACAGAACAATAGCTAGAGGGTATTGCAGAATAAAAGGAAGAGTTGTTTCCTCCTTCCACATACCTCAAGAAAATATCTTTTCTGAGGGCCAGAAGTATCAGCCAGATACTGTTGAAGGAAATAACCAGGTTTTATAAGAGTTTGCCATTTGTAATAGTTATAGTGGAAGCTGTTTGCCTAGATTATTTGGCTTAGGCTCTACCATGACTCAATAAATGATTAAATGTTCATTTTTGTGGCTTTCTGAAAGAGACATTGACCACCATGGCACGGTCAGCAAGTGACAGTGGGTTCTTTATTCTCTGTTGTCATCACAGTCACTAAAGTTGACCACTCCTGCCCAGTGGCTGTCAGTTCACTGCAGAAGATACAGGAAAGAGAGCAAGAAGTTGCAAAGGAAATGTATACTTCAGTCCCACACAGAGATCTAAAGGGCTGGATCTAGACTTGTTCTCTTTTCAGAACTTGGAATTAGAAATAGGCAGAGATGGAGTCTCGGAGAACAGTGCCTCTGGCATTATGACTCACTATTTAAAGATTTCATTAGGAGGGGAAGTACATGTCCTTCAGTCAGTCATCAGGAAATCACGACTGTCCGCTTATTCTACCAAATCCTGCAGAATTTAGCTGGAGAGGGTAAGAATCTGGAGGTGGAAACTTCGACACTGTAAAGATTTCCTTGCCTAAATCCAATCTTTTCTATTTCAAGTCATGAAAACACATATTTTTAGATGGATTGATAGACATACACACATACAGAGTGCATATATATTATCTTTTCATAAACATTTACCTGTCAATGTCTGTAACTTAGGGTACCTTTAAATAAAATCCCAACTGAATTAACCTAAAATACGATGTTCTATATACCAGTTCCCAAAAGAAGATGAATCCTAAGAAGGACTACTTAAATTCATTCCAGAGAAAATAGGGAATAAATGAGAATACCAGGTAGAGTTAGAGGGTTATTATGATGAACTGATTTCTATATAATATGACGGAAGATTAGAGCTCATAGGGTTCTGCATTTTAAAATAAATCACTGCATGGAGGCAGAGGAAACATCACTAAGAATTTTGTTCTGATGTCTGGTTAACACTTTCCTCTCTTTAGAGATTTCAATATTTCAGAGGGAAAGCACAGTTTAAGCAGTCCTTTCACCCATTCAACAAAAAAGGCATTGAGGGCCTCCCATGAGCTAGGCACAATGTTAGGCTCCAGGACAAGAAGGTGAACAAAAAAGACCTTTCTCATTCCTGGGGCTGAGAGGATAGTGGGGAGAGGGGGAGAGCAGTAAACAATACTGGCACTGATGAATGTGTAATTACAAACTGAGATAAGTGCTTTAAAAGAAAAGAATGGAGCCCTCTACAAAGCAAAGAACAAAGGACTCAAGGTGGAAGCGGGGTGCAGGGACTCGGAAAGGCTTCCCTGAGAAAGGGCTATCTGAGCTGAGAACCAGGTTGAGTTAAAGCTAACCAAGGAAGGGGTCGGGGAAAGCAGCCGATACCCAGAGAAGAGCATGCGCAAAGGTCGATCCCGCCCCCAAGCTCAACCCTCACAGGGGCCTGGCTGTGCGGCTCCTAGTTAAGGGTTTAGTCTTTATTCCGAGAACAGTGGGATGCCATTCAAGGGTTTTAAGCAGGTTGGTGACATGATCAGATTTGTGTTTTGAAAGAGCACTCCGGCTGCAACGTTGAAAACAAATTGGAAAGACATTGTCTAAAAGCCATTGTTTCACAAAGTAAATGCTAAGGCCTGCAGCTGTCACAATCACTTTCTTGTGGTCACCTGACCCCACTAATATTTTTCTGCCCCCCTGTGGACATTTGGAAGCTATTTGAGGCTGAGGATTAAGAATTTATTGATCCCAGATTATTATACGATTATGTCAACATTTGGGCTAGAGACACAACACCTTTCTGTCTGCTCAAAATTTTGATTAGCATGACTAATCACCATTCTTGTCCGTGATCGAACAAACAAGGCCTAACAAACAAACTTCCGCATTTTACAGTCAGGCACAGTATCATATTACCCTTCGCCTCCTTCCACCTCCATCGTTGTAAACGCTCATCATCTTTCTAGTGGCCCTGTCTGTGTTTTTTTTTTTTTTTTTTTTGCGGTACGCGGGCCTCTCACTGTTGTGGCCTCTCCCGTTGCGGAGCACAGGCTCCGGACGCGCAGGCTCAGCAGCCATGGCTCACGAGCCCAGCTGCTCCGCGGCATGTGGGATCTTCCCAGACTGGGGCACGAACCCGTGTCCCCTGCATCGGCAGGCGGACTCTCAACCACTGCGCCACCAGGGAAGCCCCCTGTCTGTGTTTTGACACTCCACGTATCTCACCCTGTCTCTGACTTCCCCGGTTTCTCATCATGAGCCCCTGGTCAGTCGCTTCAACAGCGCTCTTGCTGTGGTGCATGACTGAGGACAGCAGAGAAGGCACCGTCAAGAGAAAGAAAGAGTCTTGGGTACCAGGTGGGTTCCGGTCATCCTGAGTTGTTTGTAACTTTATTGTAGAAAGTTCTGATTGCATAGGCCAATTTACCAAATTTCAACTAACCAAAAACCATGAGTGTGCAATTGCCCTCACCAGAACCCTGCATTGCCCTCAGGTTGCCTCAGCAGTAGTCCTGGAGCCCAAGGAGGGCTGAGCTGCAGTACAGGCTGGTGGTCTCGGCTGACATACACAGAGGAAAGCAGGGGCAGGGAGCCAGGCCAGTCCTGATGGCCAGTCTGGAGAACCCACCTTTCGCCATGCCGGCTATGAAATGTTGCTGTAGAGCTGATGTGCTTAGGGAGTATCCAAAACCTCCCCTCCACCGTGTGAAAAACTCTCTTCAACATTCCAGGCAAGTGGCCATCCCTTGGTGTCAATAACATGGCTTTAGTTGTTGTATCTTCCTTATATGGAGCCTAAGCAGACTCCTCCCTTAACTTCCACTAACTTAAACTAACTGTGGTCCCTGCCACAACATAAAAGGCAAATCCTTCCTTGACAAGGTGGCCCTTTAGTACTTTAAGTGTGTCATTATGTCTCCTCAATCTTCTCCATGCTGAAGCTCCCTATTTTCTTGCATGGGTGCTTCTCTGGTGAGGTTTCTAGGGCCCTGTTGTCCTGGCTGTACTTCTCTGGACTTGCTAGGAATTTGAAAAATACCATTCTTGAGAAATGTGTAATTGGCTGGTTAAACAAGCTGGGCTCAATCAACTTTATTCTTGTATCCATTCTTTTCAAACCAGTTCTTTTTCCATCTGTGTACAAAATTTGAAACAGACCCCATAGATTTTCCACTATGGGAAATATTATTAGTCCCTTTGTTTGGGCACTAAAAATCTAATAACTCTGTCCCAGTCTAATCCACCCCAGTTTAGTCAAAATTCCAAATACATGTCCAGTTTAGGGCTTACCCCCCCACTCCTGCTCAGATCTGACCCAGTCTTTGAAGCCTGGAGTTGGGAGCAGTGTGGTTGCCTGCTTTACTGTTTCATAGCTCTTCCTCTTCTTCTCACCAGCTGCTGTTCCCAACCACGCCAGGGCTGGGCTGGGGTAGAGGAGACTAGGGGAAACTGGCTGGTACAGTTAGGTCTGTTGATGTCCTCTAGGCATAAGACATATGCAAAGCTGATTCTCTTATGTGGCACTTTTGCCTGTTCCTCAGAGATGCTCTGCTGGTGACATCTAAGCCACTGCTTCTCAAAGTGTGGTCCACAAATGAAAAATTTATTATCACCTGGGCGTTTGTTAGAAATACACATTTTGGAGCCCTTCCATCCTAAGGAATCAGAAACCCTAGGAGTATGGCCCAGGAATCTGTGTTTTAACAAGCCCTCTGAGTGATTCTAATGCAGGCTAAAGTTTGAGAAACATCGATCTAAACAATGGTTCCTCCCCTCTGGCTGGTCACTTACAACTTTGTTCACACCCTGGGTTCCTGGGCACATTGCACCTCCAGGCCTGTGTTCTCCTGCTGAGCTGAGCCCACAAACCAACCCCGGGAAACTACCCTTTCCCTGTAGCTAAAGGCGGCACATTTCCCTCCCAACATTATCTTCTCATTGCTGTACTCCTCAGGGGTCCCTGCACCTAGATTGTCCATCTTAGACTTATGGGGACATGTAGATGTGAATGTCTCTGTGCCCCAAACTTCAGGAAGTAAGTGCCAAGCTCTTAGGATGTTCTCTTGAAGCCTCCCTCTCTTGGCCTAATGAGAAGAGTATGCTCCTCTCTTTACCTCCTATTGAAGTGGGTGATGAGCTCTTGCTGACCAAACTGGACTTATGATCTGTTAACGTGTTCCATGAAATTGATCTAGCACACCCCTTTGGGACATGGGAGGACTTTGATCACTCTTGTACTATGCATGTCCTTTGGGGCCTACTGCAAAAATCCAAGACAACAGTAGAGTTAATATTTGACATCTTTTTGGACATGGCAACCAAAACGCAGTCCAATTGGGTGGTTGTACTTTTAGTAACGCAGTCCAAGCTCACACTGGTCACATCCCAGCATTGACATATAAGGAATATATTGTCAATTTCCTTAAATAATTTTCACTCATGTTCCTCTTAATTCATGTCTCCCAAAATTTATTCTTAGTTAGGTCTTTGTGTCAGTTTTAAAATTGATTTATGTTTCTCTTTATATTTAGCATGGTTATGTGCCACTCACGCCTTCTTGTATTCATACATTGCTGAGCTCATGGGACTTTTCAGACACTAACTTGCCTAGTATCTAGACTATCTGTCCAACTATGTTACCTACTTTTAAGTGAAATAATCACTGTTCCCATTATTCCTAGCATTTTTCCTTCTTGTTCATCAGAATTAAGAACAAATTGCTAATTTCCTGATCAATTCCTTTACATCTGAGAGATGAAATCATCAACAAGGCAAATGAAGAACTTATCAGATGTCCTGCTGTCATTGCATTAAATATCCTACAGATGCTCATTCTGTATATGAGCTGTTCACCTTTCCTAGTTGGGCACTCACTGCTGCTTCGTAACTGATTTCTTAACTGCTCTTTATTGCGTCTCCATGGAGCTTACACTAACTCTTCTTTACCCCTTAAAATCCAGGCACCATTTCTTCCCATCACTACTCATAGATGACCCCTCATCCATTTAACGAAAGAACTAATGTCAGACAATATGAGCTCCCTCAACTTCCCGCCTCTTGATCTCAAAATCTCCCATAATTTGATTCTTTTACTTTCTCCCTGTTATTATCTCAGAAAACATACCTCTTATGCTTGCCAAGACCATGCCTCCATCTTTGTCATCTTTTCTCATCCTCTTTGGGACTTTCATTTCTTCTGCCTCCTTAACGTGTCTCTCTCCACTAGCCCCCTGACATTGGCCAAAACAACAAAAGTTTTAGTCCCATATCCTACAAACCAACCAACAAGAAAACACCCCTAGATGCTCAAGTTGCCATCATGTTGTTTTCCTTTACTTCACTCCTGTTGACCAATCTCAGCTCGCTTTTCTCCATTCTCCTGATAACTTTCCATTCAGAGTTAGTCAATGATCTCCTAACCATCAAATTCAAAAGCTTTTTCTTATTTTTCTTCTTCTTGGAACCATAGACTTTTCATATTACACTTTATAGTCTTGACTCTCCACTGGGCACATGATAAGTCCTCAATCCAGATCAGTCTCGATTGTTGTAATCTCATCAGCTTCAAAACTGATCTCCCTACTGAAAATCTCATTGTATATTCCGTTGTCAGAATTACTTTTGTAAAGGAAATTCAGCTTTGCTTAAATCTCTTAAATAATCTGGCCCCAATATCCATCTCCAGCCTTATTGCCTAATGTTTCTTGACACACCAACCAAAGTGGATGACACAGAATGGAACCATTTCCTTCTTCTCCAAACAAAACGTTTTTTATGTCTTCAGGCTTTTGATTATGTTTTTCCACTTTGAACTTCTCCTCCTTCCCAGTTCTTTGTCATAGTACTTATGCTTTAAAATCTATCACAAATGCTACCTCTTCTGTGAAGACTTGCCTGATTCTGTTAGATGAGTGACTTCTTTTCCTCTAAATTTCTATAGGGAATTGGCATCCCTCATGTTATACATTCAAATATACGAATATGGATAATCACTAAATTTAGAGAGCATAACTTCTTTCTAAAATGACTACATCTTTCTTACACAAGGAAAACAATATAAAACCAATCCAGGGTTTCCCTGGTGGCGCAGTGGTTGAGAGTCCGCCTGCCGATGCAGGGGACATGGGTTCGTGCCCCGGTCCGGGAAGATCCCACGTGCCGCGGAGCGACTGGGCCCGTGAGCCATGGCCGCTGAGCCTGCGCGTCCAGAGCCTGTGCTCCACAACAGGAGACGCCACAACAGTGAGAGGCCCGCCTACCAGAAAAAAAAAAAAAATTAAATTAAAAAAAACAAAAACAAAAAACAAAACCAATCCACCTTTCTTGTCTTGCATTAGTTTAGACAAAACACCATCTGAGAACTGGGAAAACCATAATTTTCTTTAATGTTTTGCCTGTAATTTGTAAAACAACAGAAAATATTCCTGTGGACATGTTTAAAATTTTTCCCAGATGCCATAATCTCAGTACTGTATGGCAATGTCTTCATGACACCCACTGAACATCCAGATGCTGAAAGAGTCTGGAGGACAGGAACTAAAATGATTAGCAATTGTGGAAATAGGCCCTTTGTGGAAATAATTTATATATGAAGAAGAAGAAGGAAGAGGACAAAGAGGAGGAGGAGGGTGAATTATTTGACTCAGAGAAGAAAAGATAGGGGCAGGAAATGTTAGTTATTAGTCCCTGAGTGTCTAAAAAAACTATTATATGAGAGACAGTGAGCAGCTTTTTCGTGTTCCTACTCAGAGGAGGACAAATGCTTTGGGCTATTGCATGAGAGATTACAAAGAGACAGTGGGATAAGTTTCCAGACTCTAAAGTTGATAAAATTGTGGGGTGTGATAACATGTTGTCAAAGAAAGGGAGGACATCTTTCTACACTGGGGTCAGGGTGGTACCTTGGTTGAAAGAAAAGATACTGGAGATAGGGTTTTTATTCCCATGAGGTCATACATGTAGAGAAAGAAATGATTCTATCACACAGTGTATGAGAAAGCTCTTTCAGAAAACCTAAGTTAGGAATCTAATTTATACCCAAGGAAGGAAGAAAGGTTCTGAGAATATGGCCCTGAGGGTAGATGCAGTCTTTGAAATGACATTCTGTTTACTTCTCATGGATCACCCACTCCCTAGCATTGTGACTCTGGGAAGGTTATTCGACTGCTCTAAGAATCAGTTTTCTCATCTGTAAAGTGGGGATAATAGCTGTGCCTCCTTCACAGAGATGAGAGTATTCTCTGAGATGATGATCAATAAATGTTATTCTTTTAATTGTATTAGATATGTAGCACCTTCTAGGTACTACGTTAGGCATATTCCCAATCATTATCTCCTTTACAGAGCAATCATCCAAGTCCTATATAAAACAGATGATATGACGACTTTTCACCAGAGTTATGTTCTTTAATTAAAAATGAAAGCCCTAGGTATCAAAGACCAGCCTGCTGAGTTTCTTTACCTTTCCCAACCACGAGACATTTCCCTGATGTCTGCAGCACGTCTTTGACGTCTGGGACAGAAGACCAATTTGCCTTTACCCCCACATGGCTCCACCTGTCACCATTATTATGTGATCTTTATAAAATTAAACAGAGAATGTACCAACCTTTTTTTTTGCTATGCTTTCTACCAAAACCATTAAGCTTACAAATATGGTGTCTGTTTAATAAGATGAATGGATACCAGAAAGAAAATTCCTATAGTTAATTTTATATCTTCAAAACAGTATTTATACCCACTAAAGTATGCGTGATCAATTTGAGCTATAATGTATTTCTCATCATCTGATGAACTTGTGATAGAGGGTCTCTTTTTAGCCAGTGGTTATTATAGAAAGCATATTTTCCTCTGGGTCATTGTTTCTTTCTTCCTCTGCCACTTACCTTCACAAAAAGCCATTTTCTCAAGGATTCCAGGGTGTGAATCCTTTAACTCTTCTCTGTTTCTATCAAGGGAAGAGATCACCATTCTGATCTGGGCAGAGGTTACTGTGTATCAATATAGACAACTGGTAAGCTTTCAATTGCCCATTTGAGAGTCAATTAAGAAGCACAGAATGCTAAAGTTACCTATGTAGTTGTAGTAGAGTGTGTGTGTGCGTGTGTGTATACATATGTATTCCCTTTTTTTAAGGAGAGTTTGGATACTCAGGAGCAAGGATAATGAGACGTATGCTCCATTCTTAGCAAAATAAAGAGTTCAGTACAAAGCATTATATGTAGCTTAATGCAAAAATATATTAATGACTATCTCTATGCTAATAGTGAAATTTAAAAATCCAAACTGCACAGTTGAATTTATATGGCTGAGTCAGAAAGAGTCATCATAATTGGAATTCGGCAACATGTTTGGATGATAGAAATCAGTGGAGCACGACAATCTTTACTTTGAGTTATACATAAAGATAGCTTAGGACTGGAATGAGACATGCATGATGTATAAAGGAATCCTTAGACACTATGAAAGTAGTTCGCCACTGTGAAGAGAAAATGGGAAGGTTAAATTACTTTGGCTATAAAACCCCATGTAGGGCTTCCCTGGTGGCACAGTGGTTGAGAGTCCGCCTGCCAATGCAGGGAACACGGGTTCGTGCCTCGGTCCGGGAAGATCCCACACGCCGCGGAGCGGCTGGGCCCGTGAGCCATGGCCGCTGAGCCTGTGCATCCAGAGCCTGTGCTCCGCAACGGGAGAGGCCACAGCAGTGAGAGGCCCATGTACCTCAAAAAAAAAAAAAAAAAGAGGAAAAAAAACACCCCATGTAATGCAAAAACCAACTGAACCAACTGTGCTTTCCAGATGTCTTAAGAACTGCATAATTGCAGAAGTTGGAGGAGTATATGAAGATGATTTCAGGGTATGTCTGATACTTTATTACAAAAACAGCAACAATAATGATAAAAGTTTTAAATGATCCCAAGATGAACAAAGGAAATACTACTGCACAGGTTTAATAAGACATCCTTTTATAGAAGATGCCTAAAGTGTCAGCCTTTAGAGTAAGAACCACTTGAGTTTGAGCCCCAGTGTCACCACTTACTCTCTGTTGGACCTTGAAAAAGTCCTTTACCTCACTGAGCTTTAGTTTGCTCATCTGTAAAAGCTGACCAAACAGGGCTAATGTGAGGTTTAAATGAGATATGAATAAATTTCTTAGCATAGAGTCAGGGGCAAGGATTAAGGGCTCAATAAATGTCAGCTATGGTGTTGATAATGATGAAGAAGAGGAGGAAGGAGAGAACGAAGAGGAAAATCAGCTAGATTGTCTATCTATAAATGCTTGTTAAAAGAGACTCCCAAGAAGAAACAATTGTCTGATGATGAAATGAGAGAATCCTCTCCTTCTAGGGGAAAGTTATATTATAGTAAATCATTTAGGTGCATTCCTATCTGTCCTTGTAGAAGAATATTCACTGTAAAATTGAAATGGGTTCATATGACTTCTGTCAGATGGAAAGAGGAATTTTTTTACCTAGAATTAAGAACAAACCTTAAATATGCTATTAAAAAATCTGTCCTTTGGCTAAATCCCTATATAGCTAAGAGTTTATGAAAGACAGCAGTTTGTTTGTTTGTTTGTTTTTGCAGTATGCGGGCCTCTCACTGCTGTGGCCCCTCCCGTTGCGGAACACAAGCTCCGGACACGCAGGCTCAGCGGCCATGGTTCACGGGCCCAGCCACTCCGTGGCATGTGGGATCCTCCCGGACTGGGGCACAAACCCGTGTCCCCTGAACTGGCAGGCGGACTCTCAACCACTGCGCCACCAGGGATGCCCGAGAGCAGTTTCTTCACTGTCCCTGAGTCTGCAGGTACAGTGGGGGTAGAACGTGGCACATCAAAAGTTAAGGCGCAATGAGCAGCAGTTCTTGAAATTGACAAGCCAATCCTAATATTTATATGAAAATGTAAAAGACTTCAAATATTTGGAGCAATCTTGAAAAAGAATAACAAAGTTGGAGAACTTACACTACCTGATTTCAATATTCTGGGAAGCTACAGTAATCAAAGCAGTGTGATTGTGGATTCACAGAGCAATGGAACAGAATACAGAGCAAGACACTCCCACTCGGGTGGTCATTTGATTTTTGGCAAAGGTGCCAAAGTAATCCAATAGGAAAAAGAAATTTTTGTCAATAAGTCGTACAATGAATAAAAGGAAATAAGTATCAATAAATTGGATATCCATATTGAAAAAAGTGAACTTTGGCCTCTACCTCACATATACACATACATTAATTCAAGATGGATAATAGACCTAAACATGAAAGCTAACACCATAAAATTTTAGTAGAAAACATAAAAGAATGTCTTCATGATTTGGGGGTAGGCTAAGGTTTTTTCTGTATGTGTAATGGGACAAAGAAACACTAACCATAAAAAATGTTTTGATAAATTAGTCTTCATTAAATGAAAAGCTTCTTTCATCAAAAGACACTACTAAGAAAATGAATAGGCAAAATGAAGACTGGGAGAAAATATTTGTAAAATAGATATCCGACAAAAGACTGGTATCCAGGATCTAAAGAACTCAGGGACTTCCCTGGTGGCGCAGTGGTTCAGAATCTGCCTGCCAATGCAGGGGACATAGGTTCGATCCCTGGTCTGGGAAGATCCCTCATGCTGGGGAGCAACTAAGCCCGTGTGCCACAACTACTGAGCCTACGCTCTAGAACCCGTGCGCCACAACGACTGAGTCCGCGTGCCACAACTGCTGAAGCCCGTGTGCCTAGAGCCCGTGCTCCGCAACGAGAGAAGCCACCGCAATGAGAAGCCCGCACACTGCAACAAAGAGTAGCCTCCACTCGACACAACTAAAGAAAGCCTGCGCACAGCAACGAAGACCCAACACAACCAAAACTAAATAAATAAGTAAATAAGAGCAATCATTTAAAAAAAAAATAAAGAACTTTTACAACTCAGTAATATAAAGTCAAATAACTCAGAAATAAAGGGGGCAAAAGATTTGAAGATGCTTTCCAAAAGAAGATGTATGAATGGACAAGTGTACAAGAAGATGTTTAACAACATTAGTCGTCAGGGAAATGTAAATTAAAACTACATGAATACCAGTATGTATCCACGAGGAAGGCTAAAATAAAAAAAACCTGACAACATCGAAATTTGATGAGGATGTAGAGTGATTAAAACTTGAAAATATTATTGGTAGGAGTGAAAAATAGTACAATCTAAAGTTAGTACAATCTACTTTATGACCCAGAAACTCTACTCCTAGGTATTTATCCAGGATAAATTAAAACATGTGTCTACAAAGGCTTGTACAATAATGTTCATAGCAGATTTATTCATTATAGCTAAAAACTAAAGATAGTCCATCAACAGGATAATGTAGAAACAAATTCTGCTCTATTTATGCAATGGAATACTGCGATAAAACGGGGAAAAGCCATACTGATTACAGACAACGATATGAACAAATCTCAAAAACAATACTGAGGGGGAAAAAGAAATTTTAGAACAGGCAAAAGTAATTTACGGCAGAAAATGTCAGAACAGTGAGTGCCTGAGGGGGGCGAATAACTGACTGGGAAGGAGCATGTGGGAGCTTTCTGGAGTGTTGGTGATGTTCTATATAGGGGTTTGGGTTATACAAGTGTCAAAACTCATGGAATGTTTCTTTAAGATTTGTGCATTTCATTACATATAAATTTTACCTCAAATAAAAACAAGACCATAAACAAATATTTAACCCTAATTAATAATATGCATACTGAAATGCTTGGGGGAAAGTGTACTGACATTTGAACTGGCTTTGAAAAGCCTCAAAAAATAAGATGGGTCGATAGATGCATTGAGGGATGGATAGATGGACTGTTACGTGATATGTGATAAATCATGTGATTGATATGTGATGAAATAGGTATAGTAAAATGTTAATGGCACAGTCTACGTGGAGGGTATGTGGGTGTTCACTGTAAAATTCTCTCAACTTTTCTGGATTTTTGAACAGTTTTGTAATAAAATGTTAGAAAAAGAAGTTAAGGTTGAATGGGTAGTTGATGCGTTGATCTGGGTCTGACCAAGACCCAGATGAGTGAGTCTGGTCCTCTCCTGTGGAGTATAGAATAGAAGAGCCAGGAAGGTTTTAAGCAGGACAGTGCTATCATCAGATTTACATTTCAGAACGACCTCTCTGCCTGAAGTGTACAGGGTGAATTGCAGGCAGAGGGAGAGGAACTAACTGCAGTCTAGGAGACCAGTTAGGAAACTATTCCAGTTGCACATGTGAGATATTTAACAGGGTAAGGTCTATAGAATTACAGTAGGTGATAGTTAGGTAATGGGGGAGAGGGCCAGGAAGGAGTCCAAAAGGGCACCCGGGTTTCTGGCATTGTTCACAGAAAGAATGGCCTGACAACCTCTGGAGGAAATGGAGATGAAGCAAATGAGGGGTTGAAGGTGGTGGGTGAGAAAAGGTATTTCATTCCATATCAGACATGCTGACTTTGAGGTTCTCTGTGGTTCTCTGAGATGAAGATGTCCAGGTGGCATTAGTAATAAGGGTCTGGAGCTCAGAGAAGAAGTCTAGGTTGGAGATATGGATTTTGAAATCATCAGCTAAATGATGGCAGTTGAAGCCATGCCAATGGATGAGATGGTCCGGGGGGAGAATATAAATGAAAGAGCCCTGGGGTTACTCACTCTTTAGGGTTTGGCTGAGGAAAAGGAGGCGGGCAAGGAAGGCCAAGGAGGAACAATGTAGAGCAATGTTTGTGGATCTCAAAAGGACTAAGGGCAAAATTCATAGAGAGGAGGTACACATAACTCTGTTCGGGCTTTTGGAATGGGAAGAAGAGGACGCAGCAAAGTTTTCACAAAGGAAATACCAGTGGGACAAGACTTTAAAGGGTGAATAGGAGTTTTCCATGTGAACAAGGGAGGTAAAAGAAAGGCAAAAGGAACAAAATGATAGGCCAGAAGTTTCAAGGACTATTTAGGGAATTTCAGGCCATGTTTTGTGGGGTTTTTTGTTTGTTTGTTTTTTGACCCTAGGTTGGGGGTTACAGTTTGGCTTTTTCACCAAATATCAGCCTGTTGGAATACAGTGTTGGGTTAGGGAAGGACGATTTCTGTACTTCTCCCTGATATAAACTACTAGTTTTCAACAGTAGTGCACACCAGCATCCCCTGGACAGCTTGTTAAAACAGATTGCTGGGCTCCACCCCCAGAGTTTCTGATACAGTAGGTATGGGTGGGCCTGATAATTTGAATTTCTAATAAGATCCCAGGTGATGTCAATGCTGCTGCTCCAGGGACCACACTTTGAGAACCACTGAGAATGCAGAGAAGAGGTGCCACACTACCCCCCAGAATCAGCTTCTGAGGGCAGGCTTTCCCTGTCAGAGGGGACCAGTTATATTGGCAATAAGGGACTGTTCACATCACACAGTCTTCACATCTTTCTCACTTTCTTGGTAGACAGCTCCTTCCTGTTTAATCTTCAACTTATAAAAATTCTGGAAAATTTCAAGGCTGGGTTCTTTTCAACAAAGCAGACTCATGCTCGTGTGAGTCCCAGGGCCTCCTCTGTCCACTCACCCTGGTGACACACAAAAAAGAAAATGACTGCTGTGCCTTTCTCCCCAGTCTTGGCTGCCTCGTGGAACTGATTTACATCAGTTCATCCTTTTCCCCTCCTAAGCCAGCCCAGTTATTACTGGAAGATAAAATAAGCAAGCATAAACGATGATAATGTATCAAACTCCCCACAATAGCTCCTGGTCTTGTGGTGACCCTAGTGACACCACGGCCTCTCCTAGAAACTGGTGACACGTTTTCATTTAAAATTTATCTCTTCTACAGTTCTGCGACATTTCAACAACACAATCTAATGCAACATCCCCAAATTAATCAGGAATTGTAGTCCCTCCACACCCTCCCCTCCCAGATTGTAGGGTTTTATGGCATTTGAATTTAGGATGCCTATTACTTTGTGAGAATGAGCTGCTTTTAACTCTCCTCCTTCCCCCCCAAACCTTGAGATTACGGGGGTCTTGCGTATATCTCTGTGCCACCATGGTGTAGGAATAGCATAGTTGATATGTCTGCAAGGTGAGTGCCAATTTACTACCCCAAGCCTCCCTGAGATTGGTGGAGAAGAGCTGGGCTGTTCCTCTGCCCACAAGAGGAACACAAAAGGGATGAGCAGGGAACAGAGGATCAAAGGATCAAATTAATCTGTAGCAAGGAGGACATAGCGTGACCTGTGGGGCCCATGACAAAGGCCATGGTGAGAGGGAAACTGAGCTTGTTAGATGACTGATCATAATCCAGAGAGGTGTTTACATCAGGTAAGAAAGTTTAAATAGGGAGAATTATACACAATGGTAGAGACAGGGCCAAACTAGAATATACTTGCGAGATACTTCAGAGTTTTAGAAGGCATTCAAATCAACTTAGCCAAAGAAGAGATAAAGTGATGCAGTCCCAGGAGATTCTAAGGGTGACATTATCACCAAAATACGAGGCTCCTATAGTCTAATCCATTCCTCTACCAAACTAGGTTCAGTTTATGATAAAGATATTAAAATGGGGGGAGGGTGTAGGATTCAGAGCATCAAAGAGCCCTTACACAGTGTGTGATCTAATAGAAAAAAAACAATGCAGCTGAGCCTCAAAACCAGACAATCCAGGGGGATGTGACACTGAATATTTAAAAGTCTGTCATGTGAAAGGGGACGAAACTTGTATGGATGGGTAGATGTTACAGGGAAAAGATTTTAGAGCAAGAAATATAATAAGGAATTTTCTGGAAGGTAGAACAGCTTGAGGAGTTGGGAGCATGGGGTTTGGAGCAAAGCTGCTTAGGTTTGAAGGTCCTGTAGTAACCTTCTGATTGAGTTACCCTCTTGGTACCTCAGTTCTCTAATCAGCACAATGGCTTTAAGAATAGTATCTTCTAAGAGTATTGTTGGGAGATTAAAGAGTTAATAGTTCTAAAATGCTTACACAGTGTCTGGCACATGCCAAGGGTTATCGTTGCTGTTATTCTTGTTACTGATAGAGCTACTGATGGAAGAATGGCTTTGAGGGATGGTGTGTACCCTCCGAGTTGTCGTCTGAGCAGAGATGTTCAGGTAGGCAGGAAATCAGAGAGGAAGCAGTGGTAGGAGGGCAATGGCACCAGATTGATGGTTTCAGCGATAGGCAGACACGGGACTTCAGAACAACTACAAAGGATTAATTCTCCACCATCTCTATTTCCACTCGCAACAGCATCGTGACTACTTCTAAAGGTTGTTTTTGCTTTAGTAAAAGCATGAGAACTCACTCCCACAAATACTTCCACAATTATAATATCTTTAAAACTGTCTATAGATGATATTTACATTTTCACAAACTAATAAAAGTCAGTCTTGAGAAAAAGTGAGCATTTTGAATCAGGTAAGATGCAGGGACATTCATTCATCCTTTCATTCAATATTTACCAAGTAATTCATACATCGGGCACTGTGCTAGCATCGGGGATACATATATTAGTAGTGATAAGCTACATTCCCTTGCCTTCAAGGAGTTTACGATTTAGTCACATTGGTCAGAAATAAGATACAAGAGGTTAAGAACCACTATGTGAAATAAACCTAAGAGAAGCCTTTCAATACTGAGTGAGAGTCTACAAATCTACAATTCTTGCCCCAGTAAGTAGCAGCAGCAACAGTCCTGTGGACAAATTTAGTACAGAGAACAGATAAAAACCAAAGCCAAAACCCAAAATCCCAACACACACACACACACCCCGCCGCCCAACCCACAGACAGCAGCCTAGAATCCGCCTTGAGGCTGTATAAGCATGTTGAGTTAAAGGCACTGAGGGTCACTTTGCTTTTGAGAAGTAAAGCATAAAGGCAAGAAAGAGCAATCCCTTTGTGATGAAGCAGAGAAATGACTTCTTCAGAAAGAAAACAGAAATTCTTTAAAGTAAAATATAATCTAAAAAATAAAAATCTACCTGGCTATAGCCATTGAGGTGTTAAATACATACATTAAATTCCAATGGGATGGGGTAGATAAATACACAGTACAAAAGAGAGATTGCTGAGAACCTTTATGAAAACTACATATTATAGTTTAGAAGCTGGATGAAAAAAATCTGTTGCTAAAGATAAATTTAACAAAGAATAGAGAATTTAAGACATACAGTTTCAACAAAAGAAGTTTAAGGTAAAACAAAAATTTCTCCTGCAATCATTTTTAGCAAAATCTTGATGGAGACTAAAGTCTCTTCCAGGAAGTCATTACGTAGCACTTAAGACATGTAAGTGTTTCAACTCTCCAAAGCCAGATGGTATTCATTGTGGGGTCCCAGGAGGACTCACATGTGAATGGCCACGGTATTGGTCAGAACGTAAAATACAGCCTCAATGTTACATACTTACCTAAACATCAGGCTCCACTGGGATTTTTTTCTTGAATAAAGGTTTGAGAATTGGGTCCCATCATCTATTAGTGCAGAGGAATTATTTCTGGAAATTAGAAAGGTGTTTTGTCCTCCAGAGATACAAGACATTTAAAAACTCTGAACCTCTTGAATTCTAAAACACTTTCTTCAAAGATTAATTGAATCACTATGCTGTTACAATCATGATATATTCTGAAGTAAAAAATAAAATCAATATTCAATTTAAATTCTTTCTGGGGAAGGAAAACAAAATGGGGAGAAAAATAATCCAACATTAATTTCTAAAAGTGATTTATATTTTTCTGTTTTTTTCCCCAAATTTTGTCTCTTGAATATGTATCATTTCCATAACCAGGAAAGATGGTTGGAACAAAGAACTATAATATACCAATATTAAGACATTTCTTAAAATATTTATCTTAAAGAGTGCAATTAATTCTGGTAGCTCTACTCAAAAAGATTTAGGATAGCCAAGCATAATAAGAGTTAAGGTGTCCACTCTGGATTAAGACTCCAAATAGAGAGTGCAAGATGGATGGTCCAATACATCGTATGAAACTGAACAGTCTAACATTATTTTATTCTAGAATACAGAAAAATTATTAGAGACTTTGTTGAGCTATTTAAGCCCTCAGTGTAATATGAGCAACTCCCCATTTTAACCTATGTGCTAAGGGGAAAAGAGGGACGCTGTATGAAACTAATAACCAGGAGAATTAGTAAAAATATGAATTAAGTTTTCACTCTATATATATAGAGCTCAAGTATAGAATATTGTGTCAAAGATTATAGTGGGAAAATCATGGAGGTATATATTTTACAATCATTAGTTATATTTGTCTCCACAAGTATAAAAATATTATTCTATCAAGTAGGTAATATAAAGCTATCAGAAGCAATAGGACATCAGTTGATTACCTACAAAAGAGATTACATTTATTTCCCTTGCTCGGTAGTATCACACATACCCATTGGTTATTGTACTATGGGGTCAATGGCCAGCTTATTTTAGTATTAGCAGATGTTAGCTACTAATGAAACAGGACACTTGGTGAGGGGGACCAAATATTTGATCATTTATGGGAGATCTTTATTTCTCTTGCAAGATTTTTCTTTAAGAGAAGCTCTTGGTCCTTAGTCAGGAAGACTAGTATATTTCCCAGGGAACTGAAAGCTCTGTGTAGAATAACCTCTATTATGCATGAGATACCATCTGTCTCTGGGTCAAAGAGATGATATACTGTGTTGCAGGACACTGGTTCCTTTTTGCTCCCATTAGATTAAGTCAGACACTTGGCTTCAAGGGACCGTCTGCACCAGTCCCATACCCCGAAGTTTACCCATGGCCTAATGTCAATCAACAGTCTGGAGGGCAGAAGCTCTTCCTATGTAGCAACAATACTTCATTTTAACTGACAGCTGACATTCTCCTTGATAGCAATTAGCACATTGAAAACTCCCAACAATTAACCTTGGCGGGAAAATAAATAATTACGATTAACGTCTTTACCAGGGTCAAAGACTATCATTTCATTATGCTCATACCCTTGTTAGTACATAGATTTTCTAGTAATTTGTTGATCATGTATGGACTTCAGTCTCAGTGTACGTATTTAAAATTTGTAGAAGTTGATCCTATAAAAAACACTATCCTGTGACCGCTTTAATAGAGTTAAAATGCCTAAGCAGCCCTGCCGATACAATTCTTCCTTTGCATATCTGACTTCTAAAAAGCACACATTCTCTTTGTAGTGTTCAAGCAAGTAGCCTTGAGCTGGAAGCAAGAGTGAAGGTCAAATAAGAGAGGAAGTCTTAACTAAATCAGATACATTTCATGTTGCACAAGAATTTTCTATCAGTTACCTCTATCAAAAATCAGCCTATCTTTCCAGTTTACTTTTTACCAGGAGTAAAAATTAGTTTGCAAATTGTAAATGTAGGGGGGAGAGATAATTTAGCACACTGTTTTATCACTGTCAACCCAGTGGTTTTCATAACTGAATTCCACATATTCTGAGAACGTCATGACTGCCTTGCAGTGTTTATAAAGCGGCGTGGAACGAGCCCATCTCCACCAAAGGTCAGAGAGAGAAACCGAATGACCCAGGGAAGGACAGAGTGCGACCTGTTTGTGACTAAACTCTGAACAAGAGCAACTGAGTTAGTATAGTAGGCAGAATGAGAGCGAAGGAAGATACACACTGGGGGCTCAGCCATATTTCCTGAGGTTTTTCAGCCCCCCTGCCCCTGCACACCCTGATGACGCCAAGGCTGATAACTGCTCTTTTTAGATCAGGGCATAAATGCCCTTTCCTCAGTATAGTCATTAAAGCCAGGAGAAGGTGAGGATCTTACTTAGTGATGCCAGGATGCACTTCTGTTTGTTTATTCCTTTCTACTTAAGGACAGAAAGAGGCAAGGGGAGTTTACCCTGGGTTTCAACATCTGTCCACAACCCTACAGAAATTTTCAGCAGCTGAAGTCAATCAGTTTCCACAAAGTGCTAAGCAACCGTACCAAGTGCTCCCAACTAACATTACCTCCGGATGTGCATGACCAGGCATATTTCAACGTGCTCTGCCAGGCGGTGTTAGTAATGTGAGCAATACGCAGCTCCCTTTACTTGCTGACTGGCTTAAAAAGAGAAAATTAAATACATTTCTCATAAGGATATTTTGTGGAATTTTTCCACATCATTAAATAAAATGTAGCCCTGGTTTAAAGGCATTTCCTGAGAGAAAACATTTCTTAACCTAAACTAACTGAACGATGTGAAACAATCTGCCTGTAGACACCATGATATTTTTTTCCTGATTACATGTAATGGCTCTCCTATCATCCTGCAGGCTTACCCGTATCATCGAATGTTTCATGGCCCTCCGAAAAAACTGACTGCAAACTTTTTAAAGCTGTTCTAGGGAAATGGGTGGTTATTCAATTTTCTCCTCGTAGTTACAAAAGACTGGATGGTATAAGAGATGACGTTTCGGAAATAATTAAGCAAAATAACGACTTGCTTTCTTCAGCTAGGTCCGTGTTTCCTTCACAACTTCGGCACAACAAGCTATAACATTGCTTTCTTATTGCTAGAATAAGGAAGATGAGCTCAAATGTGACAGACAGCAAGAAGCAGATGCTATAAAGAAATACAGAATCAAATGGAAAGCTTTCTTGTTTGCCATCAGAATGCATATTTTTCACTTTCTTCCCAAGGATGGACTGCACATCCCTAGTGATGACTTAAATTCATTCACAGTTTGGGTTTGCAACACCGTTTAATTACTTTAGATCCCCAGTGAGGTAAATTACCGCTCCTAACTCAGTCAGTTTTGGTTCCTGCATAGGGACTGAGGTGCTGTACAAGATTTCTGTTGCTTTTTATTTTCCATTGGAATAGCCACATGAGATGTTCTGATTTTTCAACAGACCCTCCTGGCCTCTTTGTCTCAGTCAGAAGTTTTCTATTAAAAAGAAAGAAAAAAAAAATGTTCCTTACAAGAAGATACCACACATCTTCTGTTTAACCCCAGGAGTCCTCTCTCCAATTTGAAAGTCAACATCAGACAGAGAGGTAACGCTTTTTTGTTTTGTTTCAATCCGAACTCTCACAGTTGTTCAAATTGAATCAAGAAGCAGGAGTTTCAAACTAAGTGGTGAGCTAAAATAAAACTGGGAGACATTCGTTCTAAAGGTTGTATGGGAGAAGTGCCGAGTACACCCCGAGAGAAAAATAAAGGAGGGGGTAAGTTCTCCATAAAGAGGTTATGGCTACACAAGAATCCACAAAGCAATGTGTAGGAAGAGAATGTACATACCGCCCGCAGCATAATCCAAGTTGCTGTAATACAGCTTGGTGAAACATTTCAGCACTGGGGTTTTTGAAAAAACTCGGTGAGTGAGATGCCTTCAGAAATAAAAACAAAGTTGGGTTCCAAGAATCTTAGCGATTCTTGTCCCCATCTGGCAACACGGACAAATGTGCATGTGTGAGTGCGTGTGCGCCCACCCCACACACACACGTGATAGGACAAGGCTGCTGTGTCTAAAGAGAAACATAGAACAATTTTCTCTTCGGGATGCTGGATCAAATTCCCAGTCTCCTAACTAGGTTAGGACTTTGTCCCTGCTTTGAGCCTTGCCTTGTGGCAGAGAATAACCTCCTGCTCCATTTCTATTCCCTGCAAAAATAAAACCTTCAAGAAGAAAGAATGTCCTATTGTTGGAGCAGAATTATTCCTCCAGCTTCTCAAAGAGGAGGTATTTTTGGCATCTGGGAAGAGATTGTGTCCAGAGGGGCTTCTTAGTTTTACAGCTGGGTCCACTCAAACCAGTCCAACAAGCCAGCATTACATAGAGGAGCCCAGCCAAACACAGACACTTCAATCACGCTCAATTCACTTGGGTTCTGGTAAATGAAATAAAACCCCAAAGCTTGGCTTTTTATTTTTCTTAGGGCAAAGTCCATTTAGAATTGATATAATCGCTTGCTATGGTTACATATGCCACATTAATTTTTAAATAGCTCCACATCCCAAAGGCTCCTGATTTCCATCCACACGGCAGGTAGAGAGGCTGCAGGAAAATCATTTTCAACACAGTCTACATTTTACCAGGTTCCAAAAAAGCACATCTGGAGATGCACACCTAAGTTGGTGAGAAGCTGGGCTGCCTGGTAAATATGCCCTGCATTTTGGGTCCTGCTAAAGGATGCCCAGCCAGAGACATGGCTGGGGATGAAATCCATCCCATAATCTGCTAGCCAAGCTGAACATCCTGTCATGGGGCTGCAACTGCCTAGAGGAAGAGGCCTTTTTTTCCCCTACCCTGTGTAAATATGCCATCCACTCATAACTCTTGTGCATGTGGGGCTGTGTCTGCAAGTCACCTAATAGGCGACTGGGGGCCCTGATTAAGAAGTCCTGTGTTTGCTCTCGAATACCAGTGGAGGTGGATCTATAGAAGGCCGTTCCTCTGCTATACGAGGGCTCAGGGGCCAGACTTTCACAGCCCCTGCCAAGAAGCTGACTAAGATGCGGACCAACACCGGGATAAGACTCAAGTTCTCTCTGACTCGGGTTCCTCTGCTTCCTGGCTGAATGGTATTTTGTGCTTCTCCTGAGGAAGGTGACGACATTTGCCTACTCTTATCCAGGGCTGGTGCTTTACTTCTCTTCCTTATCAGTTCCTTGCAGTCAGGGACTGGGTCTCACTCATCTTTGGATGCTAAATAGAGTCCAGCTGAGTCTTGATGGTTAATATCTTGTTTAATCCAGAAAAATTGCAAACTGTGACCTGTAGACCAGCCTGGCTGCTCGTGTATCAAGAATTGTGTATCAAGAATTGTGTATCATCTGGCACAGATAGAGTTTAGCAAGTTATAAATTAGGTTTCATGTTTTACATACATTCTTACATTTACAAATGGAGGGGCTTACATTAAAATCTGCATTTCTGGTTTCTTTGGAAAAACTGGGGATGCTGGCATCACTGGCTTTGCTTTGTCTCGTGACAGCATTCAGCCAGAGCAGAGGAGCTGCTAGGCTTTTTGATCTGGCGTGTTCTCTAGGTC